>NC_059176.1:4441860-5041860 GCF_019923935.1 Bubalus bubalis | reverse complement strand
CTATCTCTTTCTCCAGGGGATCTTCCTGAGCATTGCAGGCTTCCCTTGTGGCTCAGCTGGTAAAGAATCCACCTGCAATGTGGGAGATCTAGGTTCAATCCCTGGGTTGGGAAGATCCCCTGGAGAAGGGAAAGGCTACCCATTCCAGTATTCTGGCCTGGAGAATTCCATCGACTGTATAACTCATGGGGTCACAAAGAGGTGGACGTGGCTGAGTGACTTTCACTTCACTTTACTCCTGCATTGCAGGTAGATTCTTTACCGACTGAACTACACGGGAAACCTTTTCTAGCCCTAATAAGGGCTAATATTCAGGAGGATCGGCTGGAAACACTTCCACGTATTCACTGCCGCCTTCTCCTGCCTGGTGCAGTGCCCGGTATAGAGTGGGGCTTAGGAAGTATCAGTTGAATACATGAATATGCAAACCCCCAAACACACACTTACACACACATACACACACACACGTACTACATACTCTCACAAAAGTAGAATGTTGAATGCTGGCTGATACACAAAGAGGAACAACTGGGAGAAAATACTCCTTCTGGCCTTAGGATCTTTGCATATACTTTGCATATCTTTGCATATTCCTCTGCCTATCATGCTGTTCCACACTCCACTTCCACTGCCATTCTTCATAATGGACTGTGTCTGTCTTGGTCCCCTTGTGTCCCCTTGGCCAAGTACAGAGCTGTCCATTGGTCAATATTTATTGCTTTCATTCGTGTGGCCAATACCCAGAAGTAGATGTTTAATACCATGTATTAAATAAAGATTTAGAAATGCGTAGGTGTGTGAATACCCACACAGAGACCCTGGCTGATGTTGGGAGACAAGGAGAGGGACAAACTAAGGGGAAATGCAGTGTTTCTGGTTAGCAACCAGCTTCCAAGGCTGAGAAATCTGGAGAAATGGTCCTTGGCTGCCGCCGTAAGCCTGCAGAGTTCTCTGCTTCTTGGCCCTTTTTCTGAGCTACCCCTTGGCTTCCGCTTCTTCATCTGCAGCACGAGGGTGCTGCAGAGGGTCCCCATGCAGACATAGGGTCCCTGTGAGGATGACCCAGGCAAATAGGGGGTCTAGAAGTGGTGGCAGTGTTTACTGCCGTGGGGGCGGACACCCACCTGGAATCAGGGATGCCATTCTCTTTCGGAGATAGGGGTAAACCTCTGCCAGGCCACCTTGACTGTCCTGCAGCCCCAGGCTTTGGTTCTGAGCCCAAATCTGCCTGCCCACCCCTGGACTCCCCCCAGCACCTGTCATCCTGAGCTCACTCTTGGGCCACTTGGTCCTCACCTGATCACTCTTACCCACCCCCAGCTCAGATTTCTCACCCGGTAATTTGGGGCCGATTGAACAGGCTGACATTTGCCAACAAACAGCCTGCGATTCTATGGCCATCTGTTACAAGTCCATCTTTCATTTTCTGCAAAGAAGAAATCAATCTCCTGGCTTCCTGGCATTTTCCGGTTGGCTCATTGAGGGGCAGAGGTGGGCGGGACCCAGAGGTGGGCCTCTTCTCGGGGGTGGGGAGGGTCCTGCCCGCTACCTCCCCCCGAGGCCCCGTCTCCACGAGGGAGGCTGGAACCAGAGAACCAGCCTGGCTCTCCATTGCCTGCTGTGCCCGCCGCTTCCAGCCCAGAAGCAATTTGCTTTCATTACGAAGGCCACGCGAGTATGTTTGCAGAAGGACTCAGCTTCCCAGCCGCATGGACTGTGGGGAAAATTTTCCTTAATTATTTTTTTATAGCCTAACTTTTGTGTGAGACGGTTTGTTATTATCCCTGTCTCGCTGGAGAGTCATAAGCCTGCAAGAAGAATCATAAATAAAACTTTACTTAATATTCAAAGTCCCTGTGATGGGATGATGGATGGGGGGTGGGGAGGCAGCCCCTCCTCCCTGCTGCCCCCACTCCCACCTTGGTGGCAGAGCCGTCTTGGCTTCTGCGGGAAGGCAATTACTTTGAGCTCCCTGTAATCAGAACCGCTTCCTACCTCCGCATTTTGTTTTTCTAACTTTCTCATTTAAAACCCGTATGGGCGACATTGTATCCCATTTGTATTGTGCCGGGCGAGATTACTCTGAGCGTTGCTGTGTGCAGGGCCACTGGGACGGCAATATTTTACCTGGGAATCCGCCTTTGAAACATTGAAGTGCGACAGCTACAAAGACAGGGCCATGATTTGATCCCCAGCTTCCGAAGCTTCGGGGACAAATGCCTGGCGGTGGAATTAATTTTTCTTGAGGAATAGGAGAGCTGTAACTTTCCCTTCTATTATTTCAGAGCCGCCAGACTGACTCTCCCAGGGCCCGAGCTGCAGCTGGCAAAAGTAGAAACGGAAGGGGCTGTGGTGCAGGAGAGCTGGGTTCTGTGGGCCAGGGCACGCTCTGTGACCTTCCGAGTGGTCTTGCCCCTCTCTGGGCCGCAGTCACCTTACCCAAAGACTGGAGGGACTGGACAAGAGAACGATGCTGATATCACTCTTTTCTGAGTTGACCTCTTGTTGAGCACATACTGTGTGCCAGGCACCACGCTAGGCTCTTCACGTGCATTATGGTGAGAAAGCCACAGCAGCCTGAGGGGCAGGGCCATCCGCAATGCACTCGCAAGTATTACTGAGGCCCTACTGTGTGCCCAGCATGGTTATAGGCATGGAGGGCGCAGTGATGAACAAGAGAGGGAAGGATGCACAGAGAGAGCATAAACATGTAAACAAATGAGATCGTTCCAGGGAATGAGGGGGTGGCTGCTTTGGAGAAAATTAAGACAGGATGAGGTTGCAGATGGTGGCCAGAGAGAGGTACAGTGAGACAGAGAGATCATCATGACAGCCTCTCCGAGTATGTGATAACCAAGTGGAGCCTGAAAGACAAGGAGTTACCCAGATGCATGCAGATCAGCAGAAGCATTCAGGTGGAGCAAATGGCATCTGCGAAGGCCCCGAGGTGGGCACAGCAGACCCTACAGGACGCCCTCCCACTTGCCACTGCCCCCCACCCCTTTGCCCTCTTGTGCCATACAGCCTGGAAAGCTGAAGCAATGCTTCTTCGAGGTCCTGGGGTTAAGGTCCTAGCTGGGACCTGAAGGCTTCCCTGATGGCTCAGCAGGTAAAGAATCCCCCTGCAATGCAGGGAGACTTGGATTCCACCCCTGGGTCAGGAAGATCCCCTGGAGGAGGAAATGGCAACTCACTCCAGGATTCTGGCCTGGAGAATCCCATGGACAGAGGGGCCTGGAGGGCTATATAGTCCATGGGGTCGCAGAGAGTCGGACACGACGGAGCATGAGGTTGAGTACGTGGGACCTGAAGGTGCTCCTGCACAGGATAAGGAAGAGGAGGGCTTTTCTGGGAGGCCTGCGGCAAGAGTCATGGGTGCCGGATGGAGAGAGGCGGCAGCAGGGGGTCCTGCCGTGACAGTGGGGGCCGGGGATGCCACAGCCCACCGCACGTGGGCTTTCCCTGCCAGTCTCAGCGGGGCTTCACCTGAGCTGTCCTGTGCTCAGGGCGGGTCCAAGTGCCCCAGGGAGAGCCCTCCATCAGCCACCGACCCCAGGGTACCCCCTGGCAGGACACTGCGGCACCTTCTCTCCAGTGCAGGCTCGCCATGGTCGCTGTTGGGGGACCCCTGCCACCCCCTGTGCTGTGCTGACTCCTGGCCTCCCTGCCTTCTTCCCTGTCCCAACAAGTCCTGCCATCGACCCCCCCGCCCCAAATAAACGATTTGCCCTCAAGTCTTTGGTCTGCTTCTGCAAGCCCCAAAGAACTCTTTCATATCTGCCCTCTATTTTGGTTCCCTGGTGGGTACGATCAGCCTTTCTTGCCTTGAGATTCCACGGGACTTCTAATCCCGCCTAAAGAACCCCTCCTGATCAGGTTCGCGAGGGTGGATTCTGACGCCGGCAATGGAGAACGCTGGCAGATCTCTAGACCCCCTCATTCTCATCGTGGCCTTTTCACCTGCGGGGGCGCAGAGGCTCAGGGTGGGCCCACCGGCCCACGCCGCTCTGGGCACCAGCCTCCATCATTGCCAGGCGCCGCTCTGCCTACAACGGAGATGGATTCGCAGGCCTGGGTCCTGGGCTGGCCCATCTGGAGTAGAGATCCCTCATCCTTTGTAAACGTGCTCTTTGAAGGAGCTGAAAAGGTTAATGGGGCTTCTGCGGGCTCCCGGCCAACTGCCAGGGAGCAGCTGGGGCGGCCGCCACTTGCAGCTCGTTAGGTAGGTGGCAGGTAGGTGAGCAGGCGGCATTATTTCACTTCTCAGGCCGCGAAGCAGCCCCAGGCCACCCTGCCAGCTCTGCACATACCTGTGTTGTTTTGCTGTTGGCTCTGCTCATGTGCACGCGCGGTGCACCTGCTCTGTGCCTGGCTGGGGCTGGGTCTAGGGAGCGGGGCTCAGAAGCAGTTCAGCTCTTTCCGAGAGCTCCTAGCAGACAGGAGAGACCCCAGCAAAGACCCCTAGTCACCGCTGAAAGGGCTTGCCCACCCCTCCCCGCTCCCTCCAGCAGGCTCAGAGCTGGGAACCGTAACTGTCATCCGGTGACAAAGATTGCAAGTCAAGAGGGATGGGAGCGGAAACAGAAAGAGCCTGGGGTCCACCAGGGCCCCCCTGAGCAGTGGAACCAACACCAGTACCATCTACCTCCAGGCTTTTTGCTAAGTGAGAAGAAAACAAACATGCCTCATTTGTTGTAGACAATGTTCGCTGGGTTTGCTGTAACTTGCCTCCAAGATCATTCCTAATTTATAAGCTCATGTACTGGCCCACAGAAGAGATCTGAACACATTGTAGAAGTTAAAGCACTGAGCCATGTCCTAAGCACTGCAGGTCTTCTCCTAGGTGCCCTCAGGCGGCCCAGGACTGACCACTGCCTCCTCCGTGTCCCCTCTCCTGACCTTGGCCATCCCTTGCCCAGACCAGTTCACCCCGTTGCTATATACTCGTGTAGCACCCCATCAGGCTGTGAGCTCCTGAGCCCTGGGGCCCAGCACGGAGCCAGCGTGGGGAGGAGATCAGAGGCTGTCTGAACCACTGGATGAGGTGCCTGAATGCACGAGATCATCGTTTCCCATCCTGGGAGTCTGTAAGTCTTAGCTGAAACTGGGGATAGTGTCGGCAAAGTTGGGAATTCAGCTGGTGATGAGCCAGGAGGCTGGTCCCCTGGGGAATGAAAGGCCCTGACGTGTAGCATTTGCCAATTTCCTTGGTATAAATACTCCCACCACGGCCAGTTTCAAACTGCCAGATGTTCAAACACCAACTCACAAAATTGCTTGAAAATTTAACAGTTGGTTCTTGCAAGCCAGTACAAGCCAGCTTTGGCACACAACTCGTTTCCACTCCCTTCCTTCCTTCTTCCCCTCCCTCCATTCTTTCCTCCTTTCTCGTGTTTCCTCCCTTCCTCTGTCTTCGTTTTTCTCCTCAAGCGTTTTCCGAGGCCCCACCAGTGCCTCTCAGGAGTTCTCTGGGAGCTGGTCCCCTGGTAGAGGTATTAATCACCTGCTCTTCTGGTGGGGCAGATGGTCCCGTCCATAGAAACAGCACAACCATTCAATAGACGTGAATGATTGTACTTCGATGGGGAAGACACAGTGGTCAGAGAAGGGGCTCCTGCTCTAGCTTTGGCGGAGACAGTTAGGACAGCCTGAAGGAAGGAAGGGACAACTCCAGTGAGACTCCAGAAGAAGGGAGCTTTGCCTGGCAGAGGCTTGAGGATGGGGAGGGTGTCACTCCCAGAAGGAGGACCTGGGGAGTCTGGACATCTGTGATGAAGACTGGGAGGAGAGGGGTGCAGGGGGTGGGCAGTGCCCATACAGAGAGGCGCTTGGCCTTTGTACCAAGGGCAAGGTGAAGCTATTTCTTTTAAAGTGGGGCCCCGGCAGATTGGCATTTTAATAAGCTTCCCCCGAGTGCAGAGAGGAGGGGGGGCAGGAAGGCCGTGGCCCGCCGTGGCTGAGGGAGAGAGAGGACGTAGGCTGCGTCACTGAGATGGCTGTGTTGCAGGCTCAGGACCACGACAGGCACGGCCGGGGCGGGGCAGGAGGGTCAGCCAGCCTGGCCCCTGGGTGGATGCTGGTACCTTCTTCCAAGATGCGGATGGGAGGTGGAAATGGGAGGAGGAGCAAGATCTGGGGGAAAGAAGAAAGCTCTGGCCTGCCTGGGCCCTCATCTCCTCCTGGCTTCTCCCCTTGGAAAGTTCTGTTTCAGGACCATAGCCTGTCATCTGCTTCGAAGGGAAATGAGTGAGAAACTGATCAGATAGGTGCTGGAGGGATCTGTGTGTGAGTGAGGGGAGGGGGAGCCGAAGGGTCCCAGCATGCCGGGGTGCTGGGAGAGTACCCCCTTGACACCAGCTAGGAAATGCAGGAGCCCAGAGACACAGAACAGCTCCAGGCTGAGAGGACTTTGAATATCAGGGAGAAAAATGGGTTTGAAAGTGAGCAACCTGGGGCCCTTTGGCCGGGACCCCTTGGCGGGGCTCGGAGATGCACGCCCCCCAACCCTGCATTTGGGGCTGGGGGGTGCAGGGGTGGTGAGAAGACCAGCTCCAGGCTGTTTTCCTGGGCACACGAACACAGCCATTCCCCAGGCCAGACAGGTACACAGGATTAATAAGGCCGACACGCTCTCCCTGGGGGGGGCGCAGCCAAGCTAGCCTCGCCGAAGGCGGACGGAACCATCAATCACGGCCCCTAATAGCTCTGCAGGCTGTTGCTCCCCCCTCCGAATTTAAAGTGAGGGTGTGGGCCGCCGGCGGCGGGAGGATGCCGCAGCCCTTAACCGCCATGATTATGAAGTCTTCATGGAAAGAGATGCTTATCGTATATGTTAAGTGAGCAGAGCAGGAGACCAGATGCCCTGCCTGTGTGCGCACAGCCATGGGCATAGACGCCTGCCCGGAAACAGGGGTGGGGGGTGCGCAGGAGAACTGCCACTTCCAAGGTGGGGATGGGAGGGGACAGGCAGGGGCTCTTGAACAATTCAAAACCGTGCTTAGTAACATTGATGCCTCATCCTTTTATTAAAAATTGTATCTTCTTTTTCTGATTACAATAGGGGATCGGCTCACTGTAGAATCAGTGGGAAGCGTACGAGTACAAAGAAGAAAATTAAAATCCTGTTGAGTCCCCATCCAGAGGCAGATCACGGGGGTGAATGTTCTGCAGTGGTTTTCTCCCCACAGCTCTGTGGCTGTCTGTTTGGTTTGGGTTGTTTTTACGCTATGGAGATGATTCATTACATTTTTAATACGTATTTTGAAGTAAGTGACCAGTCTCAGACGTGGGGCTGGAATGATCATGTAAATTCTGTCCGTTTGACCAGTAAATCCAATATATGAGGGGAGATAGGAAAAGAGTTTACACAGAGAAAATCATTATAGACCCCTGGCCCCAAACCTGGGGAGGTCGACCTTTTGGGTGCACTGCAGGAGCCCCTCAGGCTGGGTTGATTACCGGGAGCCGTGGAGAGGACCCATCTTACCCTGGGCTCCAGAGTCCCGAGATGCAGAGACAGTGCTGGTGGGAACATTGAGGGTCCCTGGGACTTGCAAGGGTCTGGTAGAGCTGGATGCTCCCTTCCAACTGTGGTTCTCTGAGACTTAGAAAGGCAGGGGCATGCCGAAGGTTTGTGATGCCTTTGTCCTGGAAAGGCGTTCTGGGTTGGGGGTGGCTGGGTGTGGGGGGGACAGTTTAAGCAAAAGCATGGAGGCCTGACTGCCCCTAGTCCAGCTGGTTGGGAACCCAGGTTGCTTTTTTTTCCCCTGGTGTTTTCCATCTTGTGTGCCCAACTCCCTCTTTGAAGGAAAAAAGACTTGTTTTCCAGGATGACTGCCCACTCTTCCTTCAAGCGCCAGTACCACTTCCTCCAGGAAGCCCTCCTTGGTTTCTCAGACCGAGATAAGCTCTCCTACTCCAGGCCTGCAGCACTCACCGCTATTGAGATGCCCGAGCCACGTGATTGATTGGTTCACATGTGTCTCTCCCGCTATCCCCACCACTAGACTCTAAGCCCATGGCCCTGGGGCTCGTTTGCTCATGGTCCGCAGCGCCAAGCCCAGTGCCTACCTGCAAGGAGGCCAGTGCTTGAAGAACAGAGTTCACAGTCTCCACCACCTGTCTACCCACTGTAGAAGTAGAGAGGGTTGGGGGCTGGGCACTTGTGAACCCTGCCCCACTGGACCCGCGGGCCTCTGCTCACCCCGTGGCTCTAAGCTACCTTGTTGCAAAGTTCTGGGCATGAAGAGGAAGTTTCTAGCGACTCTGACTTTTCCTTTCTTTCTTTTCTTTTTTTTTTTTTTTTTTTTTATCTGGTGACCTTTCCATGTAATTAAAAGGCAGCTATTCCAGGAGACGAGGCAGCCGGAAGCAGAGACGCTGCTCTCTGTGTACGTGTGTGGAAATTTATTGTCTGGAGCACAGAATTCTGCTTGAGGCTCCTGTGCCAAAGCTCCTGCTGGCTCCCTCGGGGGTACCGACCCCGGCCCAGGGAACGCCCCCTGCTGCAGACCTACTGTGCGCCCAGCAGGGTCCATGTCTGTGCTCACTGACCCCCAAGCTTCCCCCAGTGTTTGCTTTTTTAGGGAAATGGTTCTCCTGAGGGCCCACCAGTCTGGTGACATCCACCAGGTCTGCCTCTCCTGGGAGGCGCCCGGGCTGATGGGCTGTGCCCTCCCCACCCCTGCTGGATTCGGGTCCTCGGGCCTTCGTCCTGCAGCACAGAGGACTCCCCGGGGCAAAGCATAGTCCTGCCTTCTCGCAGCTGGAGTCTTACGTGGCAGCTCCTTCTTAGCTTGCTGCTTGAGGGGTGCCCCCCCTCACCTTAGAACTAGAGGCACCGTCAAGGAAACTCGTGTGCAGTTTAGGGACATGGGCACATCCCAGAGCAGGATGGGCGCAGCCCTCGCAGGGAGAGCTGGGTTCATATGCTGGCACCCACACCTCGGTTCACCACGTGGCTCCAGATGAGACCCCCCTCACCCCGCTCCTCCTCCGCCCATCGGGGCCTAGCCTGCTCCCTCCACTCCAGTGGAAGAATCCTGGGAAAGTTACATTCTGGACGGAAATCCTTCCTTGGCTGTGTCTTCCCCGCGCTGGGTTTGGGGCCCCTCTCTTTCCTGTGTGGCTCTGCTCAGCACCTCCCGGGAATGCTACCCCTCCCTCCAGTTGCTGGGTCCCTGGGCGGAGGGCCTGGGGTGGGGGTCCTGAGGCCCCAGAGCCCCCTGCCCAGCCAGGCCTCCACCCCTTGGCTCCCCACAGCTGCAGCTGCTGAGGTTAATGAAGGAGGCCTGGCCCCCCGCCCAGCTGCCCCCCCCCGTGCCACGGAGAATTGCAATTTAGCAAGTTCGTCAAATGCCGAGGCAGGGGCCCAGAGCCGCATCTGTGACATCAAGGCGTCCCAGCGGTACCGGGGGGCCTCCTGGTCCCCATCCGCCTCCGCACCCGGCCTGCTTCCCACAGGCCTGGATTAGGCCCCGGCAGCTGGGCGGGGGCGGGGGCCCGGGGAGCAGGGGGGCTCCAGGCCGGGGGCCCAGACAGCGGGGCCCTGGGCCTCTCTGGCCCAGCCTTGCCACGTGGTCCCTGGTAGGGTGCTGCGTCCCTGGGCCGCGGGCATCCCATCTCGAAAGGGAGGTGGGGTCCTCTCGCCGGTCTGTGGGACCCTGGAGCCGGTGGTTACACCCGCAGCAGCCCCCAGGCCCACACAGAGGGGCTGGGGGACGGCTCTGAGGGTCGGGGAGCAGCTCGGGTCACTCGGGGAAGGGCGAGTGGAGACGTCACTGGGGCCTCATCGGGCAGGAGTGATCCGGATGAGGGCGGCGGTCAGGGTCTGTGCTGGGCTGAGGAGTAAACAAGGCCCAGGCCGGAAAGGCAGATGATCTGGGGCCTCCTCTCTTCTTGGAAACCAGGAATGTGGTGCTCGGAGCAACCTACGTGGCCCATGAAAGCATCTGTGAAGTGCACCAGGCATTTCCGTGGCCACGAATGGCCCCTTCTCCGAGAGCAATAGCCCATGCCTCAGGAACCACAAGGCTGAAGGGTCCAATCAATCACTCCCTCCAGACCCCTTGGGGACCAAGGGTTCTGCAGACCAGAAGCCCACACAGAGACTTGCTTGCCTGCCGTGATGGAGAGCTCACTACCTCACTGGGGAGCCGGTTCCTTCCTGGAAGAGTTCTCATGGTTAGGAAAGAACTTTCCAGAACTGCGCTTGGGCCCTAGTGCATCTGGGAGCAGCAACCTGACCCTCCTGACCTCTTTCCTCCAGACCAAGTCTCCAGGCTTCTTTTATCTGCTCCTTGCATGATGCCTGTTGGTGCCTCCCTCTGGACAGGAGTCCTCTGTCAGCTTCTCCCAGGACTGAGTGTTAGTACCCCAGCTACAGTCTGCAGCAGACTCTAACCTCCCTAGCTAGCAAGACCATACTCCTATTAACGAAACCCTCGGTATGTGTGTCTGATGGACCCATCACTCTGTTGAGTCCTGCAGAGTATTATCGGTCATTCAGCTGGTGACAGTGGACAGAGCAGGGGGCCTCCCTGTGCTGCTTGGGGAAACTGAGGCCCAGAGAAGAAGGCCCCCGCTCAGATGCCCCCTTACGGCATCAGCGACAGGACTGGGGAAAGGACAAGGCCTCCCGCCTGTCCTTCATCGAGACACAAAAGGGCCTCCATCCACCCCCAACTGCCTCCCGCCTTCCTCCCTGCTCCCGCCCCCATTTCCTGAGAGCCTCTTGGCTGAGCCAGAGAAGGTGAGGCCCATGGCCTTCAGATGCTCATGATCACGGATGGAGGGGTGAGCGCAGGGCAGAAGGGGCCCGGGCCCCACGGCCTGCGCCCTGTTCCAGGGAATCAGTGGCGCCGAGGGGCTTGGGGGCCGAGGTCCTGCACAGCTGACCCCGTCCAGCTTGTTCTGCAAGCTCTGGGTGTTTCCAAGATTGCTGGGCCTGCACATTCCTTTCTGCTGAGGGAACTCCCGGCAAGCGTGGCGAGGCACCGGCCAGCTCCAGGAGGGTTTGTGGTGGGAAAAGGAAAGCAGCTCGCGTTGGCCGTCGGGCGCTAATGTGCACCAGGTGCCCCTGGGTGGTGGGCTGGGGGTCTCTCCTGTGCCACCTGGGGAAGTGGGCACCACGCTCTCCTTCCCTTGCTGGGGGCGAGGGGAGGGGCGGTGACCTGAGGCAGCGGGTGACGATGGCTCCTCCTCCCAGGACTGTCCACGTAAGACTTAAGTCACAGAGGGGCCCAGTTCAGCTCCCAGAGCCCGTGGGTGCCCATTGAGTCCGCTGTCAGCGTCCCCAGCCCCAGGGCGAGGGACTGGCAGGCCTGGGATTTGAACCCGAGTCCGTGAGCCAGGGCAGCACTTCCACGGTCGGGGGTGAGGGCCACTCTGTTGGGGAGGGACCGCCTTTCCTGCATTGCCACCAGCCTGGTCCCCGGCCCGAGGCTCCCCGCGAGGAGGCAGTGGGTGTGGGGGCTACACACCCCCACCCCCCAGGCCTTAGTCCCGGCCTAGAACATTCCACGGTGCGAAGCTGCAGCTTGGCCGCCACCCCCCCCCCCAAGCCCCTGCCAGAGGCCGTGCGGGTGTCCTACGGGCAGGCTGCCGCCGCCGCCACAGAGGCCTGGCCGGCAGCCCTTGAGTTTCCACCAACTAATAATTTTTACAAACCTCCAGCCTCGTAAAAAAGTGCACAGTGGCCTGAACAATCTTGGCCGGGAGCCTTGTGGGAGAGTGGAGGCATGGAGGCTGGGGAGCGGCGATCTCGGCCAGAGGCCGCTTCCTGCCTGCACTCCCTCTCAGTCCCTCAGGCTGCAGCCCCAGGCCGTCCCCCCGCCTCATGGCTCTCCGGAGAAAGGCTGCCCTGCTAAGCAGCCCAGGAAGGTCTCCTCTGTGGCGCCCCCATGCCCTCCCACCTCGAGCTCTGGGCTCCCTACTGGAAGCTGCCTGTAACCCATCCCTGAGCGCCTTCTGCTGAGCACAGGCCTTTCTGTATGTGCTGTTCCTTGTCTGCAGTACCCTTCCCTCCCGCCAGCAGGGATGCGGAGATGGTGCCCTGACCTCATCCCAGAGGGTCTCTCATGCCCAGGGGTCTTGAAGGAAGGGAAATGTGATCCATCTGTGCCCCGACGGCCTCCAGACAAGGGGAAGGGGTGTTGAGGTGAGAAGGAAGGCAGCGTGGATGCCTGGAGCCCCTAAGGTCGAGCACCCCTACGGTCCCGGGAGCTAAGGGGAGGGGTTGCTCCTTGATGGAGGGATGGGGGCTGGGCAGGGGGTGGGCAGACAGGCAGGGAGGGGAGTCAGGCAGGGTGGTGGGATGGGGGAGTGGGTGGGCTGGAGGAAGATTGCTGAGGCAGAATTTTCAAGACTAGAGATTACCTGGAAATTAAAAGACGCTTGCTCCTTGGAAGAGAAGCTATGATAAACCTAGACGGCGTAGTAAAAAGCACAGACATCACCTTGTCAACAACGGTCCATATAGTCAAAGCTAGAGTTTTTCTGGTAGTCATGTATGGATGTGAGAGTTGGACCATAAAGAAGGCTGAGCACCGAAGAGTTGATGTTTTCAAGCTGTGGTGCTGGAGAAGACTCTTGAGAGTCCCTTGGACTGCAAGGTGATCAGACCAGTCAATCCTAAAGGAAATCAACCCCGAATATTCATTGGAAGGACTGATGCTGAAGCCGAAGCTCCAATGCTTTGGCCACCTGATGAGAAGAGCCAACACATTGGAAAAGACCCTGATGCTGGGAAAGATTGAGAGCAGGAGGAGGAGGGGACGACAGAGGATGAGTTGGTTGGATGGCATCACCGACGTGATAGACATGAGTTTGAGCAAGCTCTGGGAAATAGTGAAGGGCAGGGAAGCCTGGCATGCTGCAATTCGTGGGGTCACAAAGAGTCAGACACGACTGAGTGACTGAAGAGCAACAACAAAAGGGATTGCCTGGACCTGAGGGATGAGGGAGATGGGTAAGTGGAGGCTTGGTCCCTGATCCTAGGAGAGAGGCGTCCTGACTCACAGGTGCTGGGTGTGTGATTCTGCGGTGCTTGGTGGTGGAAGGGTCTACATGGTAGGTGGGCCCCGGGGCAAGCTTGGGCCTGGGCCGCAGATGAAGTCTGAGATTCCTGGGCACATAGTCTGCTGCTACTGCTGCTGCTGCTGCTAAGTCGCTTCAGTCGTGTCCGACTCTGTGCGACCCCATAGACGGCAGCCCACCAGGCCCCTCCGTCCATGGGATTTTCCAGGCAAGAGTACTGGAGTGGGTTGCCATTGCCTTCTCCAGCACACAGCCTGGTGGGGGCTAAATGCTGGGCAGGATGCCTGTCACAAAGAGAGGGCTGGGCACCAGGCTGACCCTTGAGGAGAGTCTTGGAGGGTCTCCAGAGAAGCCCGAGGAGAGCTGAGTGGGTCCCCAAGCCAAGAGAAGAGAGTGTTTGAACAGGCAGGAGTGAGCCCCTGGGGGGTGGGCAATGACAGGAGCCATGAGGGGTATCCATCAGACTCTGGGGTCACGGGCGTCCTTGTTGGGGGGCAACAGGGTGTGTAAGCAACACTGAAAGGAGAATGGGGCCAGGAGGGGTAAGCCCCCCACCCTGTAACCCTGACTCTCAGATGAGCCCCTGTGGGGGGAAGATTCACTCCGGCCCCTCCTGGCCCCTCCAGCCACTGCCAGGGACTCTCTGTCAGGGGCTCAGGTCTCTGAAGGACCCAGAGAGGTCCCAGAAGGACCCAGAGGCAGATGGGGTCTTGGATGGGGGTGCTATGGTCCCCTGCAGGACGGGAGAACAGCTTGTGCTCCCCAGGCGTGGTGAAGACCCACCCGCAGTTTTCCCTGCGCCTGTGGGAGGTGGTCAGGGACCCCTACCCTGGGGGGCTGCCCCATAGCTCCAGATGGGGACTTAGCGCTTCCGGCGTGGGAGGCCCGCTTCGGGAGCCTGATTTATGGGCCTGGCCCTCGGTGCACGCGGCTCTGGCCCTTCTCTAAGTGCGTGTTCAATCAAATTAAAAGTGCCGGAGGCTGGAGGAGCCATCAATTACCTGAGTCTCTTGGCAGCTGTCCCCAGGCTCAACGTGCCTGAGGGGCTGGGAGCCACGTTCCTCCCCTCCCACCTGCAGGGTGGCTGGAGCGGAAGCTGAGCGGGCCTCCAGGAGGGCCTCAGTGTGACCATCTGTAAATGGGCACTCTGGGTATGGGAAAGCAGGACTGGAGGCCCGTGCCCCCGAATCTTGGTAGGGGGGTGTCTGTAGTGCCTTGCCTGCTGCCAAGACTTCTGGGGAGTCTTGTCCCAAGCAAGGGTCTTCCTGCAGCCGACCTCAAAGACAGGCCCCCCAGGACCCTGGGACCCCCGGCACAGCCGCCCAGAGGGAAGGAGCTGGGGCCCCACCTCCTGTCCTCGCTGGGTGTCACTGCTCGCCGTGCCTCGGTTTCTCCTTTGGACACCTCTCTCCGGCATCAAAGAGGGGTGTCGGTGCGAGAGGCTCGACTCTGCTCGCAGCTTCAGACCTATTGTAAAAACCCGCTTTTGTGTTTGTATCCCTGTGTTCACAACAGCACTTGTTATGAATACACAACAGCTGAAAAGCAGAGGCAGCTCAACGTCCATCGACCAGATAAACAGATAAACAAAATGTACTCCATCCGCACAGTGCATTATGTTCCACCTTAAAAAGAGAAGAAAATCCTGACGCAGGCTGCAACCTCGATGAACCTGGAGAACGTGATGCTCAGTGAAATAAAGCAGACAAAAGGACACATGTTGTAGGATTCCTCTTACATGAGGTACACCGGGCAGGCAATTTCCTAGAGACAGGAAGTAGCAAGGTGGTTTGCAGGGGCTGGGCGGGGGGGGGGGGGGGTGGAGAGTCGCTGTTTAATAGGGACCAAGTTCCAGGTTGGGAAGATGAAAACATTCTGGGTTGGGTGGTGGGGATGGTTGTACAACCATGAGAATGTACTGAAAGCCACTAACCCATACACGTAAAAGTGGTTAAGATGGCGAAATTTATGATTTGTATATTTCTCCACAATTGAAAAAAAAATCAAGATTTGTGTTTCATGAAGCGTTGATTAAACCAGCGCACCTCACAGTCCGGAGAGCCTCACGGTGTGCATATCATTCTTTCCTCCCTCCATTCATGCGTGCTAAGTTGCTTCAGTCATGTCTGACTCTTTGGGACCCCATGGCCTGCAGCCCGCTAGGCTTTTCTGTCCATGGGATTCTCCAGGCAAGTACATGCAGGAGGTTGCTGTGTCCTCCTCCAGGGGATCTTCCCAAGCCAGGGATCGAACCCGCGTCTCTTTTGTCTCCTGCCTTGGCAGGCGGGTTCTTTACCACTAGCACAACCTGGGAAGGCCCTCTCCCTTCACGCTTGCCGGTAAAAACCTCTTCCTTAGGGAGTGGTCTGAGAACGAAGCTCGGATGTCCTGGCATCCAGGACATCCTGGGAAGTGGCCGGCTGAGACTGGCTTGGGGAGAAACTGCAGTAGGTAGGGGTCTTGGCGACACGCTTCCAGCCGGAAAACCGCACAGAACTCTCGGATGGCCATCCACCTGGCCCAGGTCAGTGCAAACCAGACAGTCATTGGCTGGACCGAGTCATGCAGTCTCATCGGCCCCAACAATATCAGATGCTTCTGAGACCTCTGCTGTCCCTCTGCTCAGCTGACACCAGCCTTCAGAGAACAAGCAAGCCGGAGGATGGAATTAATTTCCTAAAATTGAAAGTTATGTCGCCAAGTCACCTCAGGATCTCTTGCCAGGGAAGAAGGAGAAATGGCCATTTGGTCCTTGCTAGGTCTTGATAGCCTGCTGCAGCTTGCACTCAAATGTTTAGTTTGGGGATGAAATGTATGAAATTGTCTTCTCAGTAGCGCAGAGATGATAGACTCTAGGCAATTTTATATGGTTCTATCTATTCAAAATAACTATGAGCATATTGTGCCAGAGAAAAAGGTAGAAAAATACCTCTGTATCTACTTTCTGGGGGATGCAGTATTCCTGAGATTCACAATAGATTATTTTGCATCCAGTGAATTAGCCAAATGCAGTCAATCCTTGAACAACACAAGAGTTAAGGGTGCCGACCCTTCATGCAAAATCTGCATATGACTCCTAGTGGCCCCTCCGTATCCATGGTTTCTCTGTATCTGAGGTTCTGCATCAGAGCATATGACCAACCTCAGATCACATAGTAAATAGCATTTACTATTGAAAAAGGGGGCGTCCGAGGTGGCTCAGATGGTAAGGAATCTGCTTGCAATGCAGGAAACTAGGGTTCAGTCCCTGGATTGGGAGGATCCCCTGGAGAAGGGAAGGGCAACCCACTCCAATATTCTTTCCTGGAGAGGTCCATGGACAGAGGAGCCTGGCGGGCTGCAGTCCATGGGGTTGCAAAGAGTTGATCATGACTGAGCCCCTAAGCACATTCACACGTCAATAGATCCTGCATCTACTGGGTTGGCCAAAAAGTTCGCTTGGGTTTTTCTGCTCGTAGTGAAGAACCCGAATGAACTTTCTGGTCAGACTTTTTTGCCAACCCAGTAAGTAGACTTTCGAAGGTCAAACCTGTGTTGTTTAAGGGTTAACTGCATATACATTTAATGACAACCTCAGAGACACACTTGTCAGAAGGGCACCAGGAAATGTGAGACTAACATGGCCCTTATAGAGATGAATATGAAAATATGTACAAAGAGTTATAAACATGCTGATGCCTATTGGTCTTGAGATTGTACTTTTGGAAATGTGTTCCTAAGAGACAAGCCCCCCACACAAGAAACCCCGTACTATGTTAGTGGGAAGGTAAATTGGTGCATGCACTATGGAAAACAATATAGAGATGGCTTAAAAAACTAAAAATAGAGCTACCATCTGACCTGGCGATCCTGCTCCTGGGTATATATCTGGGAAAAACAAAAACACTAATTTGAAAAGATACATGCACCCCGATGTTCATAGCAGCACTATTTACAACAGCCAAGACATGGAAGCAGCCCAACTGCCCATCAGCAGATGATTGGGATAAAAGGATGTGCCACACACACACCCCTGCCACACACACACACACACACACACACACACACACTGGAATATTGTGTGTGCTGCGTCTGCTTAGTCACTCAGTCACGTCCGACTCTTTGCAACCCCATGGACTGTAGCCTGCCAGGCTCCTCTGTCCACGGGAGTCTCTAGACAAGATACTGGAGTGGGTTTGCCATGCTCTCCTCCAGGGGATCTTCCCAACCCAGGGATTGAACCCAGGTCTCCCGCCTTGCAGGCGGATTCTTTACCATCTGAGCCACCAGGAGGTGCCATACACACACACACACACACACACACACACACACACACTGGAATATTACTCAGCCATAAAAAAGAATGAAATACTGCCAACTGAAGTCATGTGGGTTGACCTAGAGAATATTATGCTTAGTGAAATAAACCAGACAGAGACAAATACTATAGAATATCACTTACATGTGGAATGTAAAAACTAATACATTTGAATGTGTATGCAGAACAGAAACAGACGCACAGACCTAGAAAGCAAACTGTGATTGTCAAAGTTGGAAGGAAAGGAAGGAGAAACAGGGGTATGGGATTACCAGATACAAACTGCTGTATATAAAATAGATGAGTAACAGGGATCTACTGTATAGCACAGGAAATTATAGCCATTATCTTGCAATAACCTATGATGGAATATAATCTGCAAAAATGCTGAATCCTTTCACTATACACCTGAAATGAACACAATATTGTAAATCAATTATACTTCAATAAAAAAAAAAGGAAAACCACCCAAGAGAATCAGAACTGCATTCTCATGAAGATGTTCACTGCAATGTGAGTCAGGCTCTGGAAAAAACAGACATCAACTTTGACTTCCAAAAGCAGGGGGATAAAGCGAACCCCTAATGAGCCCCAGGGAAGCAGACGCTGGTGTGTTTCAGCTCACAGCCGGGTGGTGCCCAAGCCCCCTGGGGAGGGAAGACACCACCCTCGGTGACCCTGGCACGGGAAGGTTTTCCTCCAGAGAATGTCACTTGGGTTGGTTGCCCTGCAGTTAAAATACGTCAGTTTCTCTACTCCAGACTGGAAGCTTCAGGGATTAGACCAGTATGCGTGTGTATGTGTGTGTGCCCGCACACTTTTTTATAAACTAGAAAATGGAGATGGCTAATGAAACATGACAAGATGAAAAAGCAGAGAGCAGGCGTGGTCGTGCCTTTGACTACGGAGGGCAGAGCGCAGACGAGGCGGGCGGGGTGCAGTGGATCAGAGGCGGTGGGGGCCGGGGCGGGGCTCACACCGCTGCTTCTCCCTCTTGTCAAAGTTGACTTTCGTGCTTGATGCTCATATAACTCTTTTTTTAAGGTGAAAAACAAAAAAAAAAAAGAAAGCTGCAGCCATTCTGTGCTGACTTGTGGAGTGGCCTCATACTTCCCACCCCTGCCAGAGCTCCTGGGATCCCTCCTAGGACCTCTCGGAGCCTCGAGGGGACCGAACGCTGCTGCCCCCTTCTGCCTCAGTGCCCCCCACTGCTGCCGTGACCCCACCAGGCGTCGGGGGAGGGGACAGAGGGAGAAAGAGGGCCTACCGGAGGGGCCTGGGGCTTGCGTCTGGAGTGCAGAGATTACCCCCGACCGTTGGGACACGCTGTCTCCCCTACCTGTGCCAGTGACACCTTGTGTCTCCTCCCCGCCAGCCGTCCTCTCCAGGCCTGCAGCTCCTTGTGGGGAGGGGTGGGCTGACTGCCCCCAGCTGGCAGCCTCCTCCTGGTCCTGAGGTCCTGGGTGCCCTTCTTCCTCCCTGGATGCCTTGGACCAGTCGTTTCCCAGGGTCCCGGAGCCCGGGGTGGGCTGGTGGGTTCAGGCACGGGCGCTCTCTCTCGGGCCTCCCTTCTGGATCTGACATTCGATGCCTTTTTGATCCTAAGGGAGATGGATTAGCCCCAAGGGAGAAATAGAAAGGACCTCTGTGGGGGCTGCTCCCCGAGAGGCTGCCAAGGATGGGGGAGAGGAGGGACTGAGATCCGGGGAGCTCTCTGTGCTGCTCTGGGCCTCCCCCAGCGAAGGATCCCCACAGGCCCCCCCACTCCCTTGTGACACCGTGTCTGGAGCCGTGGCAGCAGCCGCTGTGTGTCTCAGAGCTGCAGAACAGGGAGGCCAGGCCGGCGCACGGAATCCTTAGGACCTGTCAGCTGCAGACATGCCTGAGCTCATCGTCAGCCGTGAGGAATGAAGGGTCTCTCTCAGGCAGGCGCCAGAGAGATTTTCCAGTGGCCTCCAGTGACCTCGATGTGGCCAGCTCCGAGGGCTGCCTGGGTGACTAGTTCCAAAAGCTCCCCAGGAACATTTCTGGTTCCACTGGCCCCTGTCCAGACCCGGAGCCCTGAGGACACCTGGAGACGTCCCTGCCTCTGGCTTGTTAGGCACAGCACCATCAGCTCCTTCCTCCAGGGTGCCACTGACCATCTGCCTCTCCAGCCCCGCAGACATATCCTCCGGTTGGGGCCGCATCCTTTCCCACCTGGACCACCTCCCAGGTGGCCACCAAGCTCAGGTCTCAGGTCCACTCTGAGCCTGGGCAAGCTGCCTAGACCTCCACTCTGACCATGCCCCTGCCCTGCCCACAGCCCCCTGACCCAGCAGCCACAGGGTACGGGCCTGGGGCTTGTGTCCACGGCCCTCTTGACTTGCCCCCTCCTCGAGCTGCATCAGTGGCTCCTCTTGTCATCCAAACATTCAGGCCTTTGCATCCCCCACCCCACGCTACCCTCCCCTGCCTGGTTACCTGTATCCTCCAGAAACTCTGCTCACCTGTCCTCTCCTCCAGAAAGTCTTCTCTGACCACCATCCTCATAAAACTCCTCATCCTCTCCCCTTGTGACCCCACCTCCACCCCAGTCTGAATGAGTTTAGTTCGGAGCAGCAGTCAGTTAGGATGAGCAGGTGGCAGTGAACGAATGAATGAGTGAACAAGTGAACAAATGAATGAGTGAATGAATGAATGGGTGAGGGAATGAATGAATGAGGGAATGATCATGTGGATGCTTGAGCTTAGAGGTGCCTCCGCAGGGCTTGGGGGTGCGAGGGTGCAGCCCCCAGGCCTTTCTCCCCAGGGTCCCTCATGACCACGCTGGCCTCTGCCTCCTTCCCTGGAGCCCCTCTCCCTCAGTGGAAAGTGGAAGTGAGGCCTCTGGAGCTTGCAGCAAGGCCAAGGCTCCAGCCCTTTCCCTTTCGTCCTGTCAGCGTGGGCCTGAAGGCTGCACCGCCCCGGCTCCGGGAGGGGGGCCAGGATTAATTGCCCTGTTTCTGGAGGAAGGATGGGGCCTCATGGCTGGTGAGGAGCTGCAAGGAGAGTGACCTGGTGTCACCTCCCCCGGGGGGCCCTGAGGACACTTGGGGACAGGGGGCTGTGTCCCTGGCAGGGGGGCCACTCACTGCAGGCTCCCCCTCCCCTGCTTCTGCCAGGTACCCGTGAGCCACGCAGGGACCCACCCCCAGGGCGGCTGGCATTAGTATTCCCAGCACAGGCGCCTGCAAAGAAATGACTCACCCTCTGATTGACTAATTTGAAAGTAAGCTGTTTTTGCTGCAAGTGGGAAGGTTCAGTGAATCTTAAAAACTAAGCAATGGAGATTTTATTCCTTGTTCTAGACCTTTCTTTCTGCGGGGAAGGCGGCTCTGCCACAGCCTCTGTTTATCATAATAGAAATGTCTTTTGTTGGCTCACCTGCAGTGGGGCGCGGGTGGGACTCGAGTCTCAGCTCGGCTCCCACCTGCCTCGTGACCTCGGCGAGTTACTTAACCGCCCCAGGATGCCAGGAACAGCGCATAATAAGGATAAAGCCTCAGGAAACACAAAATTCAGCCAGGAAGGAGGCCCGGGGCTGCAGAAACAGGATGAGGCTCTGGCCCGTCCACCTGTCCATCACGACTCCTCCTGTGGGGTGGTGGGCTGCCAAGAGGGGGTGTATGCCCCCACGTGTTGGGGGGCTTAAGGTATGAGGGGGTATTTTCACCCCATTTTATAGATGGGTAGCCAAGAGGCACAGAGAGGTTATGTGACCCACCTGTAGTCACACAGGTTCTAGGTACAGAAGGTGGGGTTACAACCCCGGGCCAGTGGCTGCAGTCTGATTTCCCAGTTTCGGTTACCCCCTTGAGTTAGAGAGGTGGACAAGGGCTGGACCTTTGAAGCTGGACCTTTTACCGTTGTCCTGTGGCAGGTGGGGCGTGAGAGATCAGATCTGAGCACACTGCAGGAAGCAGGAAGGCCCTGGAAGAAGCATCCGAGGAGTGGAGGCTGAGAGCAGGTGGTCGGGCTGGGGTGATGGCAGAGAGAACGATGTGGTCAAATTCAGGACATGCCTCCAAGATGGACCCAATAGAACCCTGGCATTCATTAGGGAGGAGATGAGAAAAAGAACGATCAAGGGGCCTCCGAGAGTCTGGGTTGCACGCATCATCTTCAGGACCCTGACCGCCTGCCATGACTGTCCACACCTCATGGACCTCCTGCCTCTCCTCTCTGACTCCCTTCTTTAGACGCACTGTCTAGGTGTACTGTCCATCGACAGCACAGACGGGGCAAGCCCAGGGAGAGGGACAGCGGCCGCCTCGGCCCAGGCCTCCTCCCTTGCCTCCCAGGGACGGCGTGGGGACCAAGCAGGTCAGAGCATGAATTTCCCAGACCCTGGGCTCTCAGGTCACTGGGTGTGATGCCTTCTGTTCGCTCCATGACTTTGGGAGAGCTGGTCAAACACAGAGTGCCTCCGCGTCCACTGCTGCAAGCGGGGCTCCTGGTGATAGCTGAGCATCATGTGTTCTCACCGTTAGCACTTCTCAGGCCTTTCAAGGACCACAGTCACCACCTTCCTCCAGGGCTGAGTAAGAGAATGTGTACACTGAGCCCGGGGCCCGACACAGAGGAGGCACTTGGTAAAGATGTGCTGTGATGCTGCTTTTTTCTTGCTCACTGTGTGTCTTTGGGCAAGCAGCTCTGCCTCTCTGAGATACAGCTGTTTTTTGTCTGCAAAGCTGTGATAACGTTTCCCAGGGTGTTCAGGAGGTCTTGACTAGGTGGCTCGTGGAAGACTCTTGGCATGGGGCCTGGCCCCTTTTAAATGCTCCATCAGGGTTCACGGTGGTGATTATAAAGTGGCAGGGCTGGGACTGGCACGCGGCCCTGGGCAGGCTCGCCCGCTTTGCAGCACCAGCCTCTTCTGCAGCCACCTCACCTTCCCTGGGAAGCTCTTTTTTCTCCGGCAGCACAGTGATGAGCAGAAAATTGAAAAACTTCGTCAAACTAGCATATTACTTTCCTAGGGTCCCCCTCCTCCTCCCCCACCACCGAAACACAAGCCGCAGATAACACCTTCCCAAATAGGTTTACTGAAGTCAACCCATTACAAGTGCGGACACGCTTGCAGATAACAGAAGCCTGTGAGTTCTTAATATCCTGCCCGGCATGCAGGAGGAATAAATGAGGGACGGAGGCGAGACAGCCTTGACTGCAAATATTCTGTCGTGTCCTTCGGCCATCCATCAGCCCGTGTGTCAGGCAGTGTCTCTGGCCCTGGGTTTGGGAAATATGGTCGCCATAGGGATGGAGTCAAATGCATCCTTTCAAAACAGATCTGCTTAAAATTCATTAACTTAGACAACTCCACCAGAAGAAGCAATCAATTCCTTGAACTCTATAATCATGCTTCTCACAGGGATCTTTTTGCCTCGGTGTCGGTTAAGCTAATAAAGGCTGTTTGGGTCCAGTGGAAAGAGAGGCGTGAGAGGGCACGCGGCAGGCAGTCTAGCCTTGATGTTCTGTGTCCAGCTCGGACCCAATTACTTCCTGGTGTATTTGTCTCCTGAGTGAGTCATCCATCACGTCAGCCAGGGGTGGGGGGTCTGCTCTGTCCCTGCTGGGCGCCGGGCTGGGGCCAAGGGTGCCAAGCAGCCCAGAAGTGGTGTCACTCACAGGGGCTGCAGTGAAGTGAGGAGGAGATTCGGGGACAAGTGTCTGCGTTCACTCTTGGTGATCTCATTCTGCACGTGGCCGTAAATCCCACTCGCTTGCTGACAAGTCCAGAATTTACATCTGCAGCCCAGGACCTCCTCGCTGAAGACCCTGCCATCCCAAGGCCCACTCTGCATCTCCACCAGCATGTCCAACGGGCATCTTCGCAAACCAGCCGCATCCAGGGGCAGCCAGACCTACCTGGGGTGCTTCCCACAGCTCAGGCTGGAAATGGAAGTTACCTCTGAACTCTCCTCCGACTCTCACATCCCACGTCCAGCTTGTTGGGAAGCCCCGCGGGGCCTGCCTCCCAAGACCAACCAGGTTCCAGCCGTGTCTCTGGGCCCAACATGCCTGCCCCACCTCATCTGGAAGACTGTGGGAGTCCCTACCTTGTCTCCCTGCTTCTGTCCGTGGCCCTCCCCCGCCACTGCCCTGATCTCAGCCCAACTGGAGGACTCCTTTGCACATGTAAGCCACAAAGTCTCCTGGGTTACCCACTTGTCTCTGAAACCCTCCAGAGTGCCTATGCCTCCCCTCCTGGCCTGATACTCGTCGCTTCCTTCACTCCACAGCAGCCATCACAAACAGCCAGCCACGCTTACATGCCCTTCCCAGGTCTGAACCCAGGTCTTCCTTCATCACCTTCTCTGATATTATACTTCCCCCTTAGCACTTCCGCTAGTACCAGTCTCCACCAGTGAGATGTCAGAGCCACAGAGTGGGAGGGAGTTGGGGGCGGGGTCTGTGTGGTCCCTGCAGTGTGCCCTAGATGTCCCGTGGAACACGGTGGGCACTCAGGAAGTACGCGGGGAATGAATGAATGAGCATATGAAAGAAACATCTCTCTTTCTCCAAAGGGCTGCCCCCTGCCCCCTGCCCATCACGGAGTCGAGCTCTCGGCTCCATTTGAAGGCTTCCAACCATGGCTCTTTTGCTATGGTGACGTCTTCCCCCACCTGATGAGCTGGACGCTGGCCCCCATCCGACCTGTCCCACCTGTTACCTCTGCCCCTCGTCATGTATGGTGTGGACATGGGCACAGTCAGCCGCCTGCTCTCCATGCCCCTGCCTCGTGATTCTCTTCTGGAAACTTCCATTTCATGTTCCCCTTCCGAACACCGGTTCCCCTGGGACAGCCCCCCTGGCTATCCCTGGGATAACTCAAGTCAAATTAAAATCTCCTTCTCTTGCCCCTGCCTCCTAACCTGCTCCAACAGCATCATCCCCACCCCATGGTCCAGAGGGAAATTTGGGGACCCTGGGTGCCTCCCCACCCACCACCCATCCCAACTTCCCTCTGCCCCCTCCACTGGACTCGCAGGCCACCGCGGCTTCTTAGCCACTGTCCCACCAGCCTGCGAAGCCAGGCGCCACCCCTCCCCACCCCCCCGCCCCCAGGCACCAGCAGGGCAAGAGCAGGGCCGCGACCTCTGGGATGGAGCGGCCACCAGGGTAGCCCAGTGCTGGCGCTGCTGGGTAATGGGGTACCACTTGTACATTCAGCAAACCCCATCAAGATGCACAGGGGTGCAGCATTGCCTTAGGACATGTGCAGCGAGCCCGGAAGCTTCCGGGCGGTGAGCCTCGCGCTCTCTGTTGATACAATTCGGTTCGATCCACTTAACAAACATTGACTTGGTGCCTGCAGCGGATGCAGAACGTCAGGCCAGGCCCTGCGGGAGGCCCCATCACTGGTCCCAGGGCCCTCGGTTGCTGTGGCCTCCGCTGCCCCGCCGGCGCCCTGTTCTTGCTCCCCGGCCTCCTCCTCCCGTCCCCTCCTCCCCTCCTGTCTCCTCCTCTGCCGCTTCTGGGGGCTTCTCTGAAGACCCTCCGTGCCAGGCGCCTCAGTTCTCACAGTCAGCCCTGCTGGGTGGAGGGGGACAGGAAGGGCAGGCATCCTCAGGGTTCGCATGGTGGCTGGTGACTCTGCTGTGATGTCTGAGGAATGGGCTTCTGGGCTGGGAAGCTGCCTGGTCCAGGCACAGGTAGGGGGCCTGGGGGCGTCCAGGTATCCAGAGCATGTGGGGGCCCCAGAGGGCAGCAGTAACCACAAGGGGTCCCATCACCGGCCATTGCTCCCAGCACTGTGATGGTGCGTGTCTAGGACCTCTATGGGAAATGAGGCCAGGAACATGTGTAACTGATGGAGGTGGGCCCGGAACAGGGGGCTCGGGATTGGAGGGAACGCCCGTTCATCTCTGCCTCCTCCCTCTGCTCAAGGTCATGATGACACAGTTGCAAATCGACCCAGACCTCAGGCTTACTACATGCCAGGCACCTGTCCAGGCACCTTTGCGTGTATGCAAACTCCCGAATGCCAAGGAAGGGGCTGCTAGTATCCCTGTTTTATGTATGGAGAAATGGAGGCACAGAGAGGTTTAGCAACTTGGCCAAAGTCACACAGCCAGGGAGTGGCAGAGCGGGGGTTCAAACCCTGGGGGAAGAGGACCCAAGAGTGTTCAAGATGTGGGTGAACAGGCTGAAATTGTCCCCACACGCCTCTGACAAGGGGAGGGTGGCCAGGGGTGCTGGGGCAGAGACAGAAGCTTTCTTCTCAGCCAGCCCTTTGGCCTGATGATGCTGGTTGCGTGCATGCTCAGTCGTGTCCAACTCTGTGACACCACGGACTGTTGCCCACCAAGCTCCTCTGACCATGGAATTTTCCAGGCAAGGAGACTGGAGTGGGTTGCCATTTCTTGCTCTAGGGGATCTTCCGGGCCCAAGGATGGAACCCGTGTCTCTTGCTTTGGCAGGTGGGTTCTGTACCACGGTGCCACCTGGGAAGCCCTTGGTGAGGGAGAGAAGTGAATTCTCTCAGCCATCTGTATTCCTTCATTTGTTCATCCACCCATTCATTCATTCCTTCACCAAACAAAGTGAACACGGAGCGCTGGGGACTCAGGGATAACTCAGACACTGCATGTCCCTTGCTCACGTTGCCACCCAGACATTGGGCTCCAGGAAGCCAGTGGCGTGATGAGAGAGTGCCCCTGGGAGCCTGTGGGCAAGGAGGAGAGGGGCAGGCTGAGACACAGCCGGAAAACGAAGCATCTCTTTTGTTCTGTCTGGGGGGAGGCTGAGAGCTAAACTGCCAGTGGAGGGGAGCAGGCTCAGACACCCTTGTGGCCCAGACTCACCCGCCTCAGACTTTGTTTTCCCTTGTCTCATCTCTCTCGCCCACTTCTAATTTATCTGACTGCTGTGGTGTCACTTCCTAAGCCCTCCTAAAGCCTCTGCAGAATGAAGTGCGGATAAATAACATCACTGCCGTCAGCCTCGGCCCAGTGGGACTGCCGTCAACCCCAGGCACATCTGCCCAGAAGGTGACCAGAAAAACTCAGAACATAATCAAGCTGAGGCTCGATTTTTCTACTGTGGCCGGGGGACTGAGACTGTATCCCTATCCACAGCTCACCTCTTCTGCCCCGCAAAGTTTGCCAAACCGAATAAAAACAAATATACGTGGTGGAGGAAGTCAAATTGTTGAACAAGAGTGTTCAGCCTTGAGAAACTGGCCTCCGCGTCGACTGGCTTTCTGAGCCACTCTCCATCATTAAGATGAAGAGGGAATTCATTCATCTTATCTGTATTTTTGTCCTTTGCTGCATAGCATTTTCCCCTCCACTCTCTCCAAATAAAAAGCGCCACTTGACCCTGGGTTAGAGAGCAAGGGGCACCCCCACCACCCCTGGCTACCCGCCCCCACCCCCAGCTCACATCTTGAATGCAGAGCAACTTCCAAGACTGTGTCCAGTTTCTCTCCAGATTTTTCTAAATGATGAGGGTTCTAAACTCTGACAGTTGGGAAAACTGATTACCCGCCCACCCTTCCCAAGGGAGTGGGTCTCTTGATGGATTCAAGGGAAGGTTAGTCCAAGACCATCTATATGCCCTAAAAAAGCTCTCAAGGGACTTCCCTCATGGTCCAGTGGCTAAGACATCACACTCCAAATGCAGGGGGCCTGGGTTCCATCCATGGGCAGGGAACTAGGTCCCATATGTGGCAATTAAAAGATGCTGCATGCCTCAACGGAGATCAAAGACCCTGTGTGCTGTGACTAAGACCTGGCACAGCCAAATAAATACTAAACAAACAAACAAACAAGCCAAATAAACCTGGACTCTTGCCACTGACAATTCAACCCCTACTTATTTTACCATCGAGCGTCCCTCAAATCAGCATCTTCTAAACACAGCCATGGACCTAAGATCCAAAGATCAAAAAGAAGGCCCAGAATCACTGGCATCTCTTTCACCCTCTCATCAACAACCAGAGTGAAGGCACACTTGGACTGCTTAGTGGAGAGTTAGGTGGTGTTAACCGCGGTGGCTTTGCGGCTTTCGCCACCTCTCAGGGACACATTCAGCCGTATGAATCTGGCGTCCACGGCTTCTCAGCGGGTTCCCACGCTGCCCCACCCTCCCCGGAGACTGTGGAAATGACCCTGAAGGCAGTGGTCTTTGATCTGCCATCTGATTGCGCAGAGACTGTGCTTTCCGCTGGGCTGAGCAGAGCAGGGCGCTCTGTGCTCTCTGGTCTCTAGTGCTGGTCCTTTCCAACGTGCATGACCCGCTTGTAAATGTCACCGCCAAGGGGTTGGTTTCTTGTAGCTTCTTGTTCGAGAAATCACCCAACGTTGGTTTGTTTGTTTTTAACCAAGTACTGGATTGATTTCTTGAATGGTTTTAAACGAGCATCCGAGACTGCCTTCCACGTTCAGGTGGCGGCAGCCGCCTGTGGACTCGGTCATGTTTGGAAGGACGGCTCTTTCCCAGAGCAGCGCTTAGCCTGCACCAACTGTGTCCAGTCCCTTCCCAAAGCTGTAGGGAGGAACTCACCTGGTTCTTCCAAAAATCCCATCAGCAGGGGACCACTTTTTCTTTTATTGAGGCAAAATTCACATAACATACAATGAACCCTTTGAAAAGGAACAATTCCATGGCATGACAACCACCAGTCTACCTCTGTCTCTGTGGATTTACATACAACTGGAATCATACAGCATGTGGTCTCTTGTGCCTGGCTTCTCCTAGTTCATGTGTCTTCAAGTTCCGTCCACGCTGTAGCCTGTATCAGAACTTCACTCCTTCTCACGGCTGAGGAATCATCCATTGAGCAGATAGGTCCCATTACGTTAATCCAAGCCTCTGTCCATGGACATTTGGGTTGCTTCCATCTGCTTGCTAAGGCTCCCCTGGAGGCTCAGATGGTAAAGAATCTGCCTGCAATGCAGGAGACCCGGGCTGAATCCCTGGGTCAGGAGGATCCCCTGGATAAGGGAATGGCTACCCACTTCAGTATCCTTGCCTGCAGAATCCCGTGGACAGAGGAACCTGGTGGGCTTCAGTCTAATGGGGTCGCACAGAGTCAGACACGGCTGAGCGACTCACGCTTTCACTTCTTCTGGCTCCTGTGAAGAGGGCTGCCACGAGGATGCTTGCACACGTATTAGTTTGGGGCTATTCCCCATCATCCCCGTTCTGCAGATGAGAAGACCAAGGTAGGTCCTAAGAGGTCCCGTGACTCACCCTACCTGCACGGGACCTGCATGGAGAGTGATGGTTTTGGGGGTCACCACGGAGATGGGGGTCCCGGCCTTGTGAGTCTGAAGGTCCTCATCACACGCATGGCGTTCTCCCTGCTTTCAGCCTTTCACACCACATTCCATTTCCAAGCTGTGATCCTGGTTCCCACGAGAAACACCATCTAAGACTTAGTGCGCTTTGAAGGGTAGACCAGGCATGCTGGAGAGTCTCCAAATCCCCTCCTGTCAGCACTCCTGTGTCTTTGATGTGTCTCACTGGCGGGGTTGACCCTCAGCAGGAAGGTGTGAGTCCCAGAGGCTGATGAAGGATGCTGGGGGTGGTGGGAATGGGAGCCGGGTTGCCGGGGGCCTCAGGAGTGTAGCGATGCTCCCAGCCGGAGGCCACGGAGTCCACGATCAGTCCTGGGGGCAGGGTCACCCCGGGCTCCTCCTTGGGTGGGCACAGCCCCAGCCAGCAAGAGTGACAGAGGCTGCCTGTTGGAGTAAGGCCCAATGAGGGCAGGGCCCCCCAGACTCTGGACAGATGGCTAAGAACGAGCCTCCCATTTCCTCCTTGAGAAAACGAGGCACAAATGTCGCAGCTCACCCCAGGCCACACAGCAGCTCAGGGCAGAGCTGAGATAGGGGCAGCTGGGGTGAGAATGGAGTTGGGGGCATGGGAGCCAGGGGATGGGGGAACCCCTGGTCCATGAGAGGCGGCAGGGCCAGATGACAACCCTGTCTTTCAGAAGCATCCTGGGCCGCGTAGGCTCCTGTAGGACATTGACAAGGAGGCTGGCTCCAGTCCGAGCTGGCGGACCGGCCAGATCCACGGCATCACCTGCGACTGAGAGCCGGGTTCCCTCTCCCATGGGAGCCCCGTGTTCTCCAGTCCTTCCGGCCTTGACTAGAGCGCAGGGCTGGGTCACGTGAAAAGCAGGCGGGCATCGGGTCTGCTGTGCTTATGACTCACTGCTTAGAACAGCATGGCGTCACGACCTTCTTCTCCCTGAGCCTTGGCGTGAAGGACGTTCTAGAAGGTAAGTTCCCAGCCCAGTCCTGCCCAGCCTCCTGCCTGGGGGGCCTGGCTGTGCTTCTTTCCCCGGATACCCCCACCCCCACCCCCCGCCCCTCCTTTTTTCCCCCTTCCCCCGGGCTGCATTAGTTCAGAGAACCTAGAATCACGCGGGGAGACTTTCCAGTCCCTGGAGGCCTACGTTGTTTCCTTAACAGCTTTATTGAGACAGAATTTATGTATCATAACAATTACCATTTTAAGTGCATAATTCAATGGTGTTTAGTAAATTTGCAAAGTTGTACAACTGTCGCCAGCATCTAATTTTAGAACATTTCCATCACCGAATGGAAACACCGAGTTCTAATTCGTTTCTGATCTTCACTGTCGGGGGCTACCCTCTCCGCTCTGAATAATGACAGGCTCTCGGTGGGTACTGTACCGCCTGCCGGGTCCTGTTCCGAGGGCTTTCTGAGGACACACGCGGTAACTGTCCCGGCGGTCATACGGAGCAGGTCCTGTTATCCCTGACTCACACCCACCGAAGCGGAGGTAGGGGTGTGCCTGAGTTCCCTGCTGTAGGAGCTTGAATGGGTACTCCCCCCCAAGCTGTGTCCACGTCGGAACCCCAGAAGCCATGACTGTAGCCTCGTTTGCCAACGTCATACAGCCAGGATCTGGAGGGGAGATTATCCAGGTAGGCCCCGAATCTGATGGCAGCCGTGGAGATAAAGGAGACCGAGCAGATGGGTCAAGGCAAGGCTGTTCCTTCAGAGCCGCTGGAGCCGGGAGGTGGTGCCCCACTGACCCCTGGGGAGCCTCATGGATGGGGCTTCACGGTGGGAAAGGAGGGCTCGTGACCCATGGGGCTGCTGGTCTGGGATGGTGGGGGGCTCATGGGAGGGGGATTCCTAGGGGACCTGTTAGGGGTGCACTTGGCTCTCTCTGCCGGGCCCCACGGTGGAAGCAGGAACAGAAATCGGGGCAGCAGTGAGTTATTGATCAAGTCCCGGCGATGGTTTCAGGGTCACTGCCCCCTGCCTTCTGCCCTCTGACCTCCTGCAGGTGGGCTTCCTGGGCGGTTTGCTGGAGGGACGGCTCAGCTCCCCAGGCTGGTGGCTGCAAGCGGTGGGTTCTCAGAGGTCTGTTTCCAGGTATGGTCTGCTCATTGCCCCTTCGGGCATTCAGTCTCCCACAGGGTCCTTATAGAGACCCGCAGAGAGAGACACAGATGAGGAGGTAGAGGTTCAAGTCATGCAGCCATGAGCCAAGGGCTCCAATTGTCACTGGATGGTGGAAGAACCCCCAGAGGAGTTGCCCCTGGAGATTCCAGAGGGAGTGTGGCCTGCCGACCCCTTGATTTTGGACTTCCAGCCTCCAGAGCTGTGAGAGAATCGACTTCTGTTGTTTTCAGCCACCATGTTTGTGGGGTTTGTCACGGTGGCCACAGGAAATGGATCCGCTTACCGAGGGTGGCAGGGTTGGTGGCTGGCGGTGAAGGCCGTGGATGTGGAGGAGGGGAGTGGGAGGGCGGGGGGCACTGGGGCTTCCTCCAGGGGCCAGGCAATGGGACTTCCTGCTGGTTTGAGTGGGGAACCTGGGATCACATGACTCATTCATTCCATATTTGCTGAGATCCCAAGGGGGCCACAGGCTCGTGGGTCATAGCCTGAGCGACGTCCTGGACCAAACTGTCCTTCCAGTCGCCCCCGGCCCGTCCGGCCACCCCCAGCCCTGGTTCGACAGCCTCAGCCCACGTGCCCGCCGGAGCCCCTTCCAGACTGTCAGCCCCCAGACTCCAGGACCGTCACTCAGGCTGCCCTTGGTGCTGAGAGCCTAAGAAGTGAGAGGGAGCCCAGCTGGCACAGCAGCGTCACCTCGACGGCCTTGTTTTATTCTCTACCCCCACCCCCCTTCTTTCAGTTCCAGATGTCTGTAAAGTGGCTTGGGAAGCAGTGACACCCACATAGCAAGTTCACTTGGAGGCTGGGAGGCCGGGAAACGGGGTGGGGTGAGGAAGGGAGTGGGCACTTGGAAGCGGCGTGAGTCACGTGGGGCTGTGTCCAGGAGCTGGAAAGGAGTGTGGGCCACAGCGCTGCTTGGGACAAAAAGCCTCAAGCTGGACCCTTTCTTGCTGCGAGAGCAGCCAAATCTAGCCTGGGGATGGGGGACGAATGGTCCCTTCTGTGTTTGCTACTGTCTTTCCCTCTGGGAGGCTCTCCTTGCCCATCCTGAAGCCCCACCTTGCCTGCAGGAATGAGGGTGTGACCGGAGGGACCCATCAGAGCCCAGGGTGAGGGGAGAGACGAGCCGTCACACGTGGGGCGAGGGGAGACTGTGATCGACGGTGACAGTGTAAGTGGGCTGGCCCATCTGTCTGTCAGGACGTCCAGGAGGTGGCCACCTGGTTCAAGAAGCAACGAGACTAGGGCCCAAGGCAGAGCAGGGCTGAGCAGAAAGGAAGGGTGATCGGGTAAAGAGAGCCCCAGTGACATGCCTCCTGCTCCTGGATCCAGCCATGCCTGACATCCATTATCTTGCCCCAGACCTCCCAGTTAAGTGGGTCAACAAGTCCTCAAAAATTTCTCTTACACAGATTTTTCTCTTGCCAGTAGCAGCTTGGGCTCAGACAAGTACCTGATATGAGAGGAACAGGGGTGAGGGAGACATTCTCTTTGGGTGACTACTAACTCCTGTTTCTCTCATCCACACTTTCCATGGTGACTGGGCTGTGGTGGGGCCTGGCTCTGCTCCACAAACTGGGACACGGGTCTATCATCGGCCTCACTCCACAGATAATGGGGCTGGCACTGCTGATTCTACCCTGGCGTCAGTACTGCCGATGGTTGGCTGTTCGCCAGGCACTACACAGGTGAGCTTTGGGGAGGGGCCCCTCTGTAAGGACAACAACAGACAGATGCTGCCCTCTGGGCTCACAGGCCAGCGGCCAAGGGTCACGGAGACCCCACCAGAACAGTGGGCCCCTCTCCTCCCAAGTCAGGCTGGGGAGGCTAGCTAGTGCAGAAACAAGAATATGAGTTTTTATATGGGATCTAGAAAAGCGGTACTGATGAGCCTGTCTGCAGGGACGGACTGGAGACGCAGACGTAGAGAATGGGCTTGTGGATGCAGCAGGGGAAGGAGAGGGGAGGACGCATTGAGAAAGCAGCATTGGTATATATGCGTGTCCGTCGCATGTGCCCAGTCACGCGGTCGTGTCTAACTCTCTGCGATCCTATGGACTGTAGGCCGCCAGGCTTCTCCATCTATGCGGTTCTCCAAGCAAGAATAGTGGAGTGGGTTCCCATTTCCTCTCCCAGGGGATCTTCCCGACTCAGAGATTGACTCAGGGATTGAACTCACATCTCCTGCATCGGTAGGCAGATTCTTTACCACTGAGCCACCTGGGAAGGTCATATATACACCATGTGCAGAAAGGGTAGGCAGGGGGAAGTTGCTGTGTAACACTGTGATGACCCAGAGGGCGGGATGGGGTTAGGGTTAGGGTTAGTGGGAGGGAGGCTCCGGAGGGAGGGGAGCTACATATATATATAGCTATGATTGGCTTGTGTTGTTGTATAGCAGAAACCAATACAATGCTGTAAATCAATTATCCTCCAATTTAAAAAATTTTTTAAAGAATATGATTTTTTTCCCCCATATACACAATGGAGTATTACTCAGCCATTAAAAAGAATACATTTGAATCAGTTCTAATGAGGTGGATGAAACTGGAGCCTATTATACAGAGTGAAGTAAGCCAGAAGGAAAAACACCAATACAGTATACTAACGCATATATATGGAATTTAGAAAGATGGTAACAATAACCCTGTATACAAGACAGCAAAAGAGACACTGATGTATAGAACAGTCTTTTGGACTCTGTGGGAGAGGGAAAGGGTGGGATGATTTTGGAGAATGGTATTGAAACATGTAAAATATCATATATGAAACGAGTCGCCAGTCCAGGTCCGATGCATCATACTGGATGCTTGGGGCTGGTGCACTGGGACAACCCAGAGGGATGGTATGGGGAGGGAGGAGGGAGGAGGGTTCAGGATGGGGAACACATGTATACCTGTGGCGGACTCATTTTGATATATGGCAAAACCAGTACAATATTGTAAAGTTAAAAAATAAAATTAAATAAATAAAATGAAAAAAAAAAAAGAAAATATCTTGTCTCTTTAGCAAGACACAGAGAAGGAGAGAATCTAGACATTTTCAAAGCATTAATGTTTTGTTTTTAGCTCTCTTTGGTCCTTCCCTCAAAGCAGGATTGCTCCGTTTCGGCTCTCTTGACATCTGGGTCTGGACCATCTTTTGTTGCGGGGGCTGCTCTGTGCCTTGTGAGGCTTTTAGCAGCATCCCTGGCCTCGACCCACTGGATGCCAGGGACGTTCTTCCCTGCTCCCAGTTATGACAACTGAAGACGCCTCTAGCCTTGCCAAATGTCCCAGGAGGGGAGCAAAACTGCGCGGCTGAGCCCCTCTGTCCTGGGGACTCCTGTATTCACAGCACAGACACCAGGAGCTAGAGTAGAAAAGAGAAAAGAAAGAAGCTAATTTTTTCTGTATGTGTGATTTTTTATTGTCATGAAGTATGCCTAGATTGGGTGGAGAAAGACACGGGAACCCACTCCAGTGTTCCGGCCTGGAGAGTCCCATGGACTCTGGTGGGCTACAGTCCACGGGGTCACACAGAGCTGGACACGACTGGAGGGACTTAGCATGCATATATAATATAAACTTTGCTGTTTTAAGTTTCTTTTTTTTTTAAATTCTTTTAGGTTTTGCATTTAGGTCTATGATCCATTCTGAGATCGTCTCTGTGTGTGGTGTGAGGCACGGTCGGTTGTTGCTGTTTTTTTGCACAGAGGCATTCAACTTCTGCAGCTCCGTTTGTTGTTCTGCACTGTGCAACATGCGGATCTTGCTCCTCGACTAGGGATCAAACCCGTGCCCCCTGCAGAGGGAGCACAGAGTCTTAACCCCTGAACCACCTAAAGTCCTCCTAAATAAAGTGTTTTAAAGTGTACTATTCAGTGGTATTAAGTACTTTCATGTGTGATACAACCATCACTCACTACCCATTTCCAGAACTTTGTCATCCTGCCAACCAGAAGGTCTGTACCCATTACACTAACTGTACCCATTCTGTACACATGCTGTACCCACTGCACTAACTCCCCTTCTCCCAGCCCCTGGCAACCACCATTCTACTTTCTGTCTTTATAGACTATTCTAGGTACCTCATCGAAGCAGAATCATACAGCATTTGCTTTAAACTATAATTCAAAAAGATACACACACCCCTATGTTCATAGCAGCACTATTCACAATAGCCAAGACATGAAAACAGCCTAAATGTCCCCGGAGAAATGACTGGATAAAGAAGATGTGGCACATATATTCAATGGAATATTACTCAGCCTAGAGCCAGACATTCCTGGAGTGCGAAGTCAAGGGGGCCTTAGGAAGCATTGCTATGAACAGAGCAAGTGAAGGTGATGGAATTCCAGCTGAGCTGTTTCAAATCCGAAAAGATGATGCTGTTAAAGTGCTGCACTCAGTATGCCAGCAAATTTGGCAAATTCAGCAGTGGCCACAAGACTGGAAAAGGTCCGTTTTCATTCCAATCGCAAAGCACGGCAATGCCAAAGAATGCTCAAACCACGGGACGGTTGTGCTCATCTCACACGCTAGCAAGGTCATACTCAAAATCCTTCAAGCCAGGCTTCAACAGTATATGGGTTCTGTTGAACCCTTCCAGATGTTCAAGCTGGGTTAGAAAAGGCAGAGGAACCAGAGATCAAATTGCCAACATTTGTTGGATCATAGAGACAGCAAGAGAATTTCAGAAAAACATCTACTTTGGTTGCACTGAGTCCACTAAAGCCTTTGACTGTGTGATCACAACGAACTGTGAAAACTTCTTAAAGAGACGGCAATGCCAGATCACCTCGCCTGCCTCCTGAGAAATCTGTATGCAAGTCAAGAAGCAACATTAGAACAATGGACTGGTTCAAAATCGGGAAACGAGTACGTCAAGGCTGTATCTTGTCACCCTGTTTAACTTGTAGATACATCGTGCAAAATGCCAGGCTGGATTAATCACAAGCTGGAATCAAGATTGCTGGGAGAAATATCAACAACCTCAGATATGCAGATGACACCACCCTTATGGCAGAAAACACAGAGAAACTAAAGAGCTTCTTGATGAAGGTGAAAGAGGAGAGTGAAAAGATTGACTTAAAACTCAACAATCAAAAAACTAAGATCATGGCACCCAGTCCCACCACCTCATGGCAAAGAGATGGGGGAAAAATGGAAACAATGACATAGCTTATTTTCTTGGGCTCCAAGATCACTGTGGACAGTGACTGCAGCCATGAAATTAAAAGACGCTTGCTCTTTGGAAGAAAACCTATGACAAATATGCTAGACAGCATATTAAAAACCAGAGACATCACTTTGCTGACAAAGTTCTGTCTAGTCAAAGTTATGGTTTTTCCAGTAGCTGTGTATGGATGTGAGAGTTGGACCATAAAAAAGGCCCACAATCAAACTGTGGTGCTGGAGACAGACTCTTGAGCGTCCCTTGGCCAGCAAGGAGATCAAACCAGTCAATCCTAAAGGAAATCAATCCTGAATATTCACTGGAAGGACTGATGCTGAAGCTGAAGCTCCAATCTTTGGTCATCTGATGTGAAGAGCCGACTCACTGGAAAAGACCCTGATGCTGGGAAAGATCGAAGGCGGGAGGAGAAGGGGACGACAGAGCATGAGATGGCTGGATGGCATCACCGATTCAATGGACATGAGATTGAGCAAGCACCGAGCAATAGTGAAGGACAGGGAAGCCTGGCGTGCTGCAGTCCATGGGGTCACCAAGAGCTGGACACGACTGAGCAACTAACAGCAAGTCAGCCATAAAAAGAAGGAAACAATGCCATTTGCAGCAACATGGATGCAACTAGAGATTATCATACCGAGTAAAGTATTAACAAGCAAGAAGAAAAACACGAATAACATACAGTATCACTTATATGTGGAATCTAAATATGACACAAGGGAACCTATTTATGAAACAGAAACAGACTCATGGACATAGAGAAAAGACTGACGGTTGCCAAGGAGGAGCAGGTTGGGATTAGCAGATGTAACTAACAAGATGTAAGCTTTCATTTATGTACATACATATATATATATGAAAGTCGCTCAGTCGTGTCCAACTCTTTGCAACCCCATGGGCTATACTGTCCATGGACTTCTCCAGGCCCAGAATACTGGAGTGGGTAGCTGTTCCGTTCTCCCGGGGATCTTCCCAACCCAGAGATCAAACCGAGGTCTCCTGCATTGCAGGCAGATTCTTTACCAGCTGAGCCACCAGGGGAGCCCAAGAATACTGGAGTGGGTAGCCTATCTCTTCTTCAGGGGATCTTCCCGACACAGGAATTGAACTGGGGTCTCCCGCATTGCAGGCAGATTCTTTACCAGCTGACAACCAGGGGAGCCATATATATATATTTAATGGATATACAATATTCTATATCCTATGATAAACTGTAATGGAAAGAATATTAAAAAGGAATGTATATATGTATACAACAGAATCACTTTGCCATACAGCAGAAAGTAATGCAATGTTGTAAATCAACTATACTTCAATTAAAAAAATTGAAAGAAAGATGAAAAGGTTCTGGGGATCTAATGTATAGCATGTTGATTATAGATAACCATTCTGTACTATATACTTGAAAGTTACTAAGAGAGTAGATCTTAGATGTTCTCAACACAAAAAAGAAATGGTAATTGCATGACGTTGTGGACGTGTTAGCTAACACTGTGTCCGTAATTACACTGCAATATGTAAGTGTGTCAAGCAAACATGCTGTACACCTTAAAGCCATGCTATGCTATATGTCAATTACATACCAATAGAGTTGGGAAAATAACAGAATGAATGTAATATTTGTCTTTTTGTGACTGGCTTCTTTCAGTTAATACAATGTCCTCAAGGTTGTAACCCGTGTCAGAATTTCATTTCTTTTTTAAGGCTGAATAATATTCCACTCTCTGGAGAAGGGCAGGGCAAGCTATTCCAGTATTCTTGCTTGGGAAGTCCTATAGACCGAGGATCCTGGCGGGCTACAGTCCATAGGGTCACAAAGAGTCGGACACGACTTAGTGGCTGAACGACAATGTGTCACTGTATAGATACGCTGTGTCTTGTTCGTCCGATCGTCCATCAAAGGCCACTGATAGATACCGTTTGGCTGTTGAGAATAACGCTGCTGTGAACAGGGGTGGAAAAATATCTATTCAAGTCCCTGCTTTCAGTCCTTTTGGGTATATACTGAGAAGTGGAATTACTAGCTCACACGGTAACTCTATGATCTGATTTTTGAGGAGACCTGTTGTACTGCTTAGAAGTTCAGTCTTGACTTTTGAAATTCAGAGTAGACTTTTGCGGTTCACTTGAGGAGGTGGAACGAGCCGAGGCCAGGTATACCATACCAACCTTGGGAATGGGGTGTGGGGTGCAGGGGGTCAGCACTGACCTGAGGGTTGGTTTTTAACACCAACTGGACGGGTCCTCAGAAGAACTGAGCTGTAGAAAAACAAACTTATCTTTCTTGCGTGCCTAATCTTGTGACTTGAGATCTATACTGCTACCCTGGGCCCCAAAGTTCTCCTCCGTGGAGCGTGACCACAGTATTTTTAGCCTGGAAATATTTGCAGGATGGGAGTTGCCCAACACCTACATGGACCATAAAATAATTTCCATAAAGTGGCAGTGGAACGCCTCTCTCAGAGTCTCGTGAGTGCCTGCAAGCCCTGTGAGATCAACACGGCCCCCGAGGCGGCCCAGGCCCCAGACAAGGAGGGCTGCTGTAGGGGCCAGACGGTCTCAGGCTGTCCCGCCATAGCCCTCTTCCTGGGGGTCAGGTGGAGGCAAGACCGGGCGTTTAGAGCAGGGTGGGGTGGGGGGGCTCATAAAGGCTGCCTGTCCGTCCATTTGGGCCCACGTTGACCGCAGCAGGATTTTAGTTGTCCTGGCCTAAGGGATCTGGTCTCTTTCATCCATGAGTCACCCTCAAGGGTGGGGCCGGTGCAGGCCAGCTGCTTTCTCAGAACCTCAGGGGACAAACTCGGGGGGCCGCTGGGCTGAATCTGGGCCCAGAGGGAGCAAGGCCGAGTCTGCAGAAGCCCCAGGACTGCCTCAGCCTCACCCGGGCCTCCTGAGTTTGGCGCCTGGGCGTCCCATTTGCTTATTTCTGGGTTGATTTCTATCGCATGTCACAGCTGCCCAAAGTGCCCAGGGGAGGCAGGGGGAGGCACCTGGAGAGGCAGCCCCTTAAGACCTCGGAGATTTGGCCTCTCGGGCAGGTGGCATTCAGTGAAAGGCTGGACTGTCCACCTCCATCCGCCAAGGCAGGGTGACTTCCAAGGGAGGGGCCGTTGCCCCACGGACTGGCCTGTGTGTCCTGGAGGGACGCTCTTAACCTCTCTGAGCCTGTGAGTCCCGGACACGCAGAGCTGCTATGAGGCAGGGCGGTTGTAAGGGGACAGGGCAGGTGAGCCTGGCATGGGGGAGTCCGTGGTAAGTGTTCAGTGTGGGCAGCTTTGGGGCGGTGCCAGCATCAAGCTGTAAGCCTAGTGTGGGGTGGGCAGTGGGAGAAGGAGTTGGCCTGGGTCTTTCAGGGAAGGAGGGTCCTGGCAGTTTCCTGGAGCTGGGCTCCTCTGGGGGTGGACCCGGGGTCAGCGGGTGGATAGGAAATCCCAACCCCAAGCTGATGCTCCCCGGGCGCCCTGCCGGTGGCTCCTCCTGATGCCGCAGTGTGGTTCTGAGGGACAAAAAAAGCTGGGTGTCGAGCCCAGTCTGTAAGCTGGAGACAGCGTCAGTCTTGATCCAACAGAGCAGATTCACCTCATGTGGGCATTGACTGAGGCGGAAGAGCGGACTGCCCGTGGCGGACTCGAGGTGCAGAGGCCATCGGGTGGTGCATTGTAAGCCGTTGGTGTGGATGGATTTCAAGGGGCCAGGGCCCACATGGGCTTCTCACCGCAGGCCGAGTCTACATGGTGGATCGAGTCTGTTTAAGTGCGGTGGGCTGGGCACCCGAGATGCCGACCAGCTTTTGGGCAGTCCTGGAGCTCAGGTGTCTGCACAGTCCCTGGCACCCTCCCTGGGGGAGCCGGAGGAGGAGGCTTTGAAATATTGTATAGCTGATGGGGCATGGCTACCCCAGCCTTTTGGAATTCCCCCAGAGTCCTGGGAGAAAAGACAGGGGGAGGATGGGGTTTGACTCTCTTTCCTCTGCTGAAAAATGGGGACCACGAAGGTAGGGGCTTGGCACCTGGGGGCCCCTCCTCCTTCCCAGGAAGGGGGAACAAACCCCGGCCCTGCCTGCCGACGTGATGGCTGTGGGTGTCTGGTGAGCTACGAAGCTTTGCTGGCCGCAAAGCGCTAAATAAATGAGTGAATCATTAGATAAACTAGAAGCGCTCAGAGGCAAATAAAACAAGGATGTTGACAGATTGCTGAGAGAGTGAATCTGACCTGGAAGAAGTGAAGGCGTGTGCTGTGTGGCCATCTTGGAGAAGGACAGGGTTAGGGGTCTATGCTGAAGCCTGAGCACTATCAGGGGGTCCAGTGCAGCTGGAGGCGAGGGAGGGAGGACAGAAGGGCTTGGGGACGGCCGGGGGTCAGCCAGCTCGTAGCGGGTCCGGGTGTGCTGGCTTTTCCAGGCTTGCCCTGCAGGGGAGACCCTGAGAGGCTGTGGCCAGGTTGCAGGTGACAGATGCTGGAGGCTCAGGTCACCCACCTGGGCCTGGAGAAGTGACTGGATTCTGGACACATTTTGAAAATAAAACCATCAGGACTTGCTGATGGCTTGGATCTGGGTGTGAGGGGAGGGCAGTCAGGATGGCTCTGGGGTTTCTGGCCAGAGCAACAGGAGTGTGGAGGTGGGGCCCCCACCAGGGAGGCCCATGAAGGTCATGAGGGGGTCATGGAGGCATGGTGATGGCCGAGCTGGGCCCAGCTCACCTCCAGCTTCCCGGGTGATGGTGGCGCTTCCTGTGGGCACCCAGAGGGCCATCGGAAGCCCAGGTACCCGGAAGGCTCAGCCTTCCAGATTCAACAAAGCCACGGGCACGTGGCATGTGAAATGCTGGCTGACAAAGCTCAAGGCGGTCTCCTCTCTCCATAAGTGTGTGAGCACTCACACACACACACACACACTCACATCTGGCTCACAAATAAATATTCACGAGGTTCCTGGTGTCTTGTGTTTTCCTCTTCATACTCATCTCTATTTTCCAAGTTTTCTAAAATGAATACATATTGTACCAACCCCCCAAAAAGACCTATTCTTTTCCTTTAAAAGACTTCTATCATCTTAATGTGGAGAGTGTACTTTTGAAAGGAACTCATCTGCAGAATGAGAATACAGTTAGACACACTGACATTGTGGCAGAACCGCTTCCACTAATCAGGAGTGGAAATTTCAATCCTAAATGTCTCCAATAAAAAATTACCAGCCAACTGTTCTGCAAACCACACAATGAACCATTATGTAGCCATGGATACTTTCTCTCGGTTGCATTTATATAAACAGAGGGAAATATTTCTGCATGGGAACCGTCAAGAAACAAGATTACAGATGAAGTTGGATTCCTGGCATGCAAAGCCAACCTAAGAGAAAATGAACAGAAAAAAGACTGGAAGGAAATGCTTCAGTGGTGGTATTTTCTGTGTAGAGAAACCACGCATTTGTTTGTTTTTCTTCTTCTTCTTGATTTTCAGCCTTTTCTAACTTTTTCTTTAAGCAATGTATATTCCTTTCAGAAAGAAAAACAACCCCAAGTTACTTCATTTTTTAAAACTCCTACCCCATCTTCAAAGCCCATTAGAAGATGTCCTGAGCCCCACACCCAAAGGCATCCTGTCCTGTCTGTGTTACAGGTACACAGGGAGTCAGGAGGGTCTGGATTCATTCCTGCCTGCCTGCACAGGCTTTTTGTCTGCAGGGACAGCCAGTGGAACCAGAGGTGACTGCCCCCACTGGGACCGTCTCCGAATGTCACGGAACCTTAGGGCATAGCCCGAGGACGTGGCTTCCAGGAGCGCCCCGGGCGTTTGGGCCTTTCTGCCCTCGCATGGTCACCTGGTCACCTGGTAGGAGACTCCCCGAGGTAGAGCGGGCGTCAGTTACTGGCCGAGGCCTCTGGGTGGCTCCACCTGCCCTAGCCTGGGAGATGGTCCCTGCCCGTCCACCCAGGCGCACCTCCTGGAATGTGGAGCGTCTGTCCTGCCTGCCCGGTGACAGCTGAGGGCCTGAGAGCCATGGGGGCCGGTGGGTGGAGGGGCGCGCCTGGAAACATCTCTCCTTACTCCATTCAAAGTGGCCCAGCGGGGGCATGGGATGATCCCTGTGCACCCCAAATCCCCACGTGCTGGGACATGGGCTGGAAACGTGTTCGCTTTTGAGCAGAGAAGGTCAGCAGTCTGGGACACGTGTCACGGGGGTGGGGAGGGGGTTGCTGGAGAAAGGTGGGGAGATTTTCCGCTCACTTTGGGAGTGGATCCCAGGCCAGGCAGTGGCCTCTTCTCTTCCTCCCCTGGCCCCCATCCCTGTCCCCACACTGCAGAATGGCCCCCAGCTTCTCCCCTCCCCGTCCTCCCACACACCCAGCACAACTGGGACCCGCCCGGCGACCCTCACGCCAGAGTGGCCGGACCTGGGGCCATCGTGACGCCAGGGGAGCCGTTTGGCTGGGCTTTGCGGGGCCTGATGGGAAGTTTTATTGACCAGGCCCTGCAGTCTGGATTTCGTCTGACGCAGCTGTCTGTGTGGGCTCCCAGGAGGGGTGAGAGCATCCAGCCACCAGGCCGAGCTTGCTGGGAACGGACGTCAGGATGATGGCCTGGAAGGCCTGGGCCTCCATGGGGCCTGGCAGAGGGAGAAGAGCTCTGCGGCCCCAGGGCGCTTTCCGGCTTCATGGAGCCGCCGAACTCTGTGATTCAGAACGCAAAGACCTCTGCTTTCACCCTCCCATCCTGGACCTGGGGGTCCCCTCTGGCCGGGTCTGTTGCCCAGCGTCCACGGGGCAGGGGGTGCCCACAGGAGCGCCCTCCCACCTTCCAGAGGCACCCGTTCGCCGCCTCCCCTCCACCGGCCTCCACCACCACTGGGCCCATAGAGATGGGCGACTGGGAGAGAAAAAATCCTAGGGCATTGTCATCTTAACGCTCGCCCAATGAGGTGTGAAATTCTGCGTTTCCAAAATTTGTTATCAGCTGCACGCTCTGTCCTCCCCTCGAGCGAGGGGGCCGCGTTGAGGACTCGCAGAGGAGCGCCGTGACTTCTGCGACATGAGTTATGACAGGCCTGTGGCTCCATGGCCGGGAGCACGCGGGCCTCGGACGGATTGATCACTCCGGAGAGAGCCTTCCGCAGGCTTCATTAGGCTGAAAATGATAATAAATATCTTCCCCTCACCTGTTTTCATTAATAATGGCTTCCCCCTTATCTTTTTGCCGCACGTACCGTCCTTTTAGGAAATAGACACGCGCTGGCTGACGAGAGAAACAGGGCAGCTGGCTGGCGGGAGGAGGAAGGCGCATGCCCTTCGCCCCCAGGGGGTGGGGGGCCCCCCTAAGTCCTCCAACCGGCGCCAGCAGGGGGCGCCGCGGGTTTGCCGAGACTGGGGTGGGGCCCTGACCTTCAGGGGGATGCTGGCTGGCTGTGGCCGGCTAGATGTGCAGGGAGGGGAGCCAACCTTCTGGAAACTTCCAGGCCCTCCCCACCTCCTGGTTCACCCCGCCCTCACCCGCCCACGCCACGCAGCCTTTCCGGAACCTCGGGCAAATGTAAGCCTTCTCCAGCCACGTCTCCCCGTTGATCCCGTGGAAGGAAAGCAGGGTGGTGGGATGAAGGCCCTTAGGGAGGGAGCCCTGCTGGCAAGGGAGCCAAAGGTGGGGGGGAGGTCCCCCCCCCGGAAGTCGGGAGTTGACTCCGACTTCCGATCCAGGGGGAGGCCTGGGCCTCCGGGTCCCCAGGCCCCGTGGCCGCCTCCCTCACCCCTGGCTGGGCCCCTCCGTGGCATTCCTGCTGTGCACACTGCCTGTCCTCCCCCAGGCCGCTGCATGCTCGCTGGAGCTTTTCACATCTCTGATCTTGTTCTTCCGCTCCTTGGAGCCGCTCTCAGGCTCCTCCGGGACACCGCCCTGCGGCCTGGCATTTGAGACCCCGGCCATGAATACCCTCCGACCGTCAGCCCTGGAGGGGGGGCGGCGGGGGGAAGGTGGCTGCTCCCCTCACTCTGACGGATGAGCCACCCAAAATAGCCAGGCGCGTGGGCACCCTGGCCTTCCCTGGCGCAGGCTTGTCCTACCGCTGGGCTCCGCTGCTGGGAAGGCCTCCCCCTCCCCTACATTTGGCGAACTCATTTGTCCCCTTCGAGGTCTATCCCCAAGGTCACTTCCACTGAGAAGCCCTTCAAAGGCTCTCAGGCCTGCCTGAGCTACCCATGTATTCTAGCTCGGTGGGTAGGAGAGAGTCCCCAGGGCCTGGCCCCTGGGCTCCCCACCCAGCTCAGGGCTCACCCTTCTGAGGGCCCTGGGCTCCCACCCAGCTCAGGGCTCACCCTTCTGAGGGCCCTGGGCTCCCACCCAGCTCAGGGCTCACTCTTCTGAGGGCCCTGGGCTTCTCACCCAGCTCAGGGCTCACTCTTCTGGGGGCCCTGGGCTCCCCACCCAGCTCAGGGCTCACCCTTCTGGGGGCCCTGGTTCAGCTGTACTCTCCCTTTCTTCCTCCTCTGGGCACCACTGGCCCCCAGCTGCCCTCCCCAGGCACACACTTTGGGCACCATGGACCTAGGTCATTGGTCTCACTATCATTTCCATCTTGCAGGTCAGGACCCTGAGGCTCAGAGGGGTGAAAGCTGCTTGCTTTGGTCCCACAGTCTGTCAGTCTGTCTGCCTGTGCTCTTCTCCACAACCCTGCCCCTCCCCCCCCCCCCATGAAATCCCAGCTTCCTCCAGCAACGGGGAGCTCACTCCCTGGACTGCATTGAAGGAAGACTCGCCCAGCTGAGATCTGTCCTAGAGGCCCCTGTCCGCTGCTCTGGGGCTCCCGGGAGAAGGCACAGATCCAGCAATGGTGTTTTTCTGGGCCCACAGTTGCTGCTTTGTGGATAAAGGTGCCGGGTCCCCCTTCCTAGGGGGTCCCGTGGAGAACAGGTCAGCCTGGTGTTTTTGCTGGGTCTTCCCCAGACTGGCCCCTGCAAGATGGGCTGGTGTGTCGACCAACAAGCAGCAACAGAGTTGAGGAAGGGTCTGCAGGCAGAGGGGCCAGAGGAGCTGAGGTCCGCGTAGGGACCTCCCGGGTGTGTGGGAAGCAGGGGTGGCGGGCAGTGAGGGTGTGACGTCAGGACAGGAAGGCTGGCCATGGGAGGGGAGGGGGCAGGGAGGCCTCATGGCCAGCCTTAGGCGGAAGGGGAGAGAGGGAGGCTTGATGGAGGTGCATCAACGGGGCAGATCTTGGGACTAGGATCCAGATGGTCTTTGGGTTCTGTCATAACCGTTCTTCAGCTACGGAGGGGAAACTGAGGCCTGGGGGCGTGGCGGTGCAGCCGGTGATGGTCAGCACTTCTCTGGATGGGAGCACCCATGTGTCTGCACAGGCCTGCTCCCTGCCAGCCCATGGGCTCTCAGTGGCCTGTCCCCGGAGTGTGGACCCTTCTCCCTGGGGCCTGAGGACCATGTGATGGAACACAGCGGCATCTGGGCCGCCTTGCTGGGCCCCCGAGGTCATGGTCTTCAGACTTGCTAATTAGTTGGTACCCACACACCCCGAGAAATGTGCCCATCTCGATTACATGGCTTTCCAGCATCTCCCCGCCCGCCCCCCGCCCCCCGTCTGCCTCTTTCCCGGCAAGGCTCAGAGGAAAAAAAAAAAAAAAACAGCAGCTTCCCTTCTCTCGAGGAAGAGTCACCCACAGATGTTTTTACAAAGTCGGGGCCAGGGAACATACGAGTAAATGCCACGATTCATGTTTGCAAACCCCTCCCTGCCAGCTTCTGTCTTGACAAGCCGTTGGGGGGGTGCTGGGGCGGAGGCAGGCAGATGTGGAAGCCGGGAATGGGGCCAAGCGCTTTGTTCAGACAGTGTTCCCCATCAGGGGCAGAACTAAGTGGCGTGCAGAACCGGGGAAGCTCCGTGACGATCGGGGGCTCCGGGGTGCCCGCGGGCCAGCCCACCAGCCAGTCATCGCCCAGCCACCCCCAAGCAGGTGGCCTGGCTCTGCGGAGGGGGAGGGTGCCTGTCAGGAAGGCTCTGCCGCCCTTGAGAGAGGTTCAATTTCCCCAAAGGTCAGTGGGCACATTCCTAATTATTGTAATAACAGCAATTAATAGGAGTGCTGATAACCCGGTTCGGGAGCTCTGCTCCAAGCCCAGCTCCATGACCTCACTGGAGCCTGGGGCGGGGGGCACCTGGGCAGGAATCCTGAGCCCCCATCTTACAGATGTGGCCACTGAGGTCGATGGGGTTCCAGACCCCTATTCTGAGGCACCAGTCGGGCTGTGGTGGGTGGGAGCGGGTGCTGGGGTTCTGACTGCTCACTCTGGAGGGGGGGGGTGGTGGGGTCATCAGTTGGGGGGGTAGAGTAGCTACTTTTCAAGTTGGGAGGGGGGGTCCCTGAGGTCACATGTAGAGAGTGATGGCCAGCTCTGCTTTTCTGCAAGATCAACCCCGCCCAAGGAGGCCTGGCCATCCCACCTCCCTTGACAGGGTCTTGCTGACATTTACTGAGCACCTAGTGTTTGCCTCGGTGGGAGACCCTGCAGCTTACTGGGAGTCCTTCCCCTGGGCTCCCCCAGAGGGGAGGAGCACTCTTGTCCTTTGGGAGCATCCAGCACCAGGGTATCTCCTGGCCCCGAGTGTCCATCTCCCAGGCAGGACGAGAAGCCGGAGAGAGCCAGGAGCTGTGACCTGGGGGCCCAGGACTGCGGGGTTGGGGGAGAGGAGAAGGAGGGACTCCGCCCCATATTCCGTGGGGAGCAGAGTGTGGATGGGTCCACCACGATCTGCACTGGGCCACTGAAACGCTGAGCTCAGAGGAGCAATGGTTGGCTGTGGAGCAGCGAGCTGACTGACCTTGCCTGGGCCTCAGATGAAGGCAAAACCAAGAACGTGAATGTCAAGAGCTGAGCAACTGGCAACAGAGCTGCGAGCCACTGCCCTCCGAGGGCCCTGAATAGACCCACTTCTGGCCTGACCCTGGAGAGCCTTGTGCATCTGTGAGAGGGCTGCCTGGAGGAGGTGGCGGGCTCTAAGACAGGCCAGGCTGCGGGAAGGGGTGTGTGTGTGTGTGTATCAGGGGCCCCCTGCCGCAGCACACACCACCCCTCCCCTGGGGCTATGGACTCCCTGGCCCTGGGGTTCTGGGGCCCAGAGGCATTGCTCCCTATGTTTGCAGAGGAAAGCCCATCTGGAGCAGATCCAGGAGGGCAGGCTTCTGGGGAGGGGAGGGGGCCTGGAACCAACCACAGAGGCTTCCCACCGCAACCTCAGAGCTGTGTCTTAATTAGTCAAGTTCTCAAATCATTTACCACTCCTCACACACGGAGGGTTTACTAAAAGCCACGCCAAGTTAAAAATACCAGTGACAGTGATGTGCAGGCCGAGGGAGCTGCCGAGGTAGGCGCCCCGATCGCGAGCAAGCCGGAGCAGCTCCTTCCGGGGGAATCCCTGCCCACGTCCTGCCCGTCACCCAGCTGGAGGGACGTGGGGCAGCCACGGCAGCTCTGCCAGCCCTGTGCGTCCGTGCCCAGCAGGGGGGAGAGCAGCCTCGCACCCCTGGGTGCCGTGGAGCCCCCACTCTATCCCATCCCTCCCCTCTCGGACATTTGCAGCCTCGGCAGAAGTCCTCAGGTCAGCACGGGCACAAGGAGCCTGGCCAGGTGTTCATGGGCAGCCTCCTGGAGGAGGCGGCACTCAGCACGGAATGGCCTTGGGAGGTGGGCGCAGTGTGGACATTTCAAGTACAGCCCAGCATGAGCCAGGGCTTGAGGTCAGAGGTGGGACAAAGCCCCCCTAGGAGTAGGTCCTGTCTTCCGTTGGGCCTGAGAGTCCCAGAGTCCACAGGTCCGTGGATGGGGGAGCACAGAGCCTAAAAGCACCAGCACTACCAGCTTTCAGAGGCAGAGAAGAGGAAGACGGTGGCTGTGACTCTTTTGGGGCCCACAGATGACTGATGCTTGGCCTAAGCTTGGTCATTGTCATGCATTAATGCCTCCAAACACGGGCACTGTGCCACATGCCCTGGTCACCAGGCCTCAGTTTATCCATGTGACAGGAGAGAGTTTTCCTATTTAACATTCCACAGTGAAACCCATCAGTCTACCCATCCACTCATCCATCCATCCACCCACCCACCCATCCATCCTTCCATCCACCCACCCATCCATCCTTCCATCCATCCATCCACCCACCCATTCATCCATCCACCCACCCATCCATCCATCCACCCACCTACCCATCCATCCATCCACCCATCTATCCATTCACACACCCATCCATCCATCCATCCATCCATCTATCCATCCATCCATCCACCCACCCATCCATCCACCCACCCACCCATCCATCCATCCACCCACCCATCCATCCTTCCATCCACCCGCCCATCCATCCTTCCATTCACCCACCCATCCATCTTTCCATCCATCCATCCACCCACCCATTCATCCAGCTACCCACCTACCCATCCATCCACCCACCCATCCATCCACCCACCTACCCATCCATCCATCCATGCACCCATCCATCCATCAATCCTTTCACCCACCCATCCACCATCCATCCCTCCATGCAGCCATTCACCCATCCATCCATCCAGCCATCCATCATGTATTCACTCAACAAACACACCTTGTGTCTTACTACATGGCTGAGGCATAAAGAAGAATCAGCTTCCCACCACCCCCCACCACCTCCCACTGCATCAAGCGGCTCACCAGCATCTAAAGCTGAACATGACAAACACTGGGTTCTGGGGAGTAAATATAATCCACGTGAAGCCACTTTGAAAGTTAAAAGCACAATTAACACCAGCGCTCCATGTGTCAGGACAGCGCTCTCTCTTTGCCCACAGGAGGGAAATCACACAGTGCCTGCTATGGCGCAGACGATGGCGGTAATTTAATTACGCTCCGATTAGTGGAGGTGTCGGTTCAAATCCCCCTCTCCGCACCAGACCAGGAACTCACAGAGGGGAGAGACTGTGTTCTCATTTAATTAAACAGTTGTGCCCTCGCTTCCCATCTGCAGGCTCTCTGCCTGTAAACACCCTCTAGTCTCTCCCATCTTTAAATGCAGACACGGACACAGAGGATGAGACGGTTGGAGAGCATCACCGACTTGATGGACACGCATTTGATCAAACTCCGGGAAACAGTGGAGGACAGAGGCGCCTGGCGTGCTGCGGTCCATGGGGTCACAAAGAGTCGGACACGACTTAGCGACTGAACAACAACACACACACACACACACAACCTTTTGCAAAATGAAGCCCTTTCCCATCTCACCCTCTTCCTGTTCACAGCTGTGGTTTATTGCCTCCAATGCCTCACCTCCGACTCAGTCCCTCTGTATCCTGCCCCCATTCTGCCCCAGAGGAACCCACCTAACCTGCCCCAGTGGCTTCTTCCCAACCTTGGTCTTAACTGATGTCTCTGCCTCATGGGGAACCAATGACCCTCCCCTTCCTCACTCTCTTGTCTCTCTTGGCATTTGGGATTTCTCCATATTTACAAACATGAGGGATTCAAGAGTGTTTCTGGATGTCAGCGAAGGAGTCCGTGGATTGAAAGGAACTGGAAATTCAGAGCCAGAATGGCTATTGGGGTGGCCAGACGAGAGTAAGCCGGGTCTGGTCCCTACCCGCCTTTGGGCAGCTTATTCTGTTTCTTTTGTGAACGCCTCTCCTTTCCCATAGCTGAAAGGCTGCTGGATCCCAGGGCTCTGTCCCCGCCAAATCTCTGACTCTCCATCTCTGGGGGTCCCCTGTCCACTCTCCGACACCGCAGTCGGCAGCTGCCCGCCTCAGGGTCCCTCCTGGAGCCGCAGAGCTTACAGTTCAGACCCTCTCCTCCTGCAGGGATGGCCCCTTCCCCTCTCACTTTCCTCACCTGGCCCACGACTCCTCCAACACCCAGGCAGCAGGGCATGTGCCCTGGTGAGGAGTCAGAGCCAGGGAAAGTCAAGTGGGGAAACTGAGGCCTGCGAGGGGAAAGACTTTCCCCAGGATCACCTAGGGCCCTCTCCAAGTCCTGATGCCCGGCCCTGAGCAGCCACTTGGCCAAGTCGGCCCCCTGCCCCCAGCCCAGAATGGGGCTCACTCAGCTTGCAGTACATTCCCTGAATCCACGGTCCACTGCATTCTTCCCATTACAGGGGGCCACAATCCAAGCACTGCTCCAAGCCAGTACACCCACAGAGCAGCGAGGGCCAGGGTTCCAGCCAGGAGACCTGGGTTCAAATCCCAGCTCTGCCCAGAAGGAGGCCCCTCCAGCCTGTTTCCCTGGCTTGGAAGGAGGCAGTTGGGTCTGGCGATGCCTCTGATTCCATGGGCTCTTTTACTTCTGTCCTGCCCCTGCTCTGGGCACCTGGAGGCTCCCCTAAACTTCCACAGCAGGGACTCCAGGCCTCTGCTCCCAACTGGGTGAGGCCCCAGGACCTGAGCACGTCGGAGGATGGGAAGGGTCCTCCTGGACTCCTGGGCTCAAGCCTGCCCTCCTCCCCAAGCTCCGGAGTGATGGTGCACCCCCTCACCCCACAGGCCCACGGGGTGGCTTATCCCTCCCATCCCCTCGCACACCGCCCACATCTCTGTAAATAGCCCTTTATTAAAGTCTCCCCGCATCAACCATCGTGTATGCGCCATCTGTTTCCCACTGGGGCCCTGCCCGCATCCCGCAGGCCTCACAAGTCCTCCGGTTTGGTCTCCTTGTTAACTCACGCTGCCAAGTGGGGAACGACGAGGCTGGGCCCAGATCCCCAGGGATGGATCGTGGGTTCTGGACCGGGAAACAGTTCAACCTCAGGGCACATGGGCCTGGACGGTGCGTGTAAGGAACCCGGATGGTGACAGGCCTTTGCGTGGCGCGTTGGCATCCTGCCGCAGTCAGCAGCAGCCTCATTTCAGAGGCGGGCGACGGATGGCTCTGAGCACCGACTGAGGACTCGGTGCTGGGCGGGGGCTCAGCCTCTCTTTCCTGCAGGACTGTTTCGCAGAGGGGTCACAGCTGCACTATAACCCCTGGGAACGAACAGCATTCCAGGGGGAGCCCAAACCAGCTTCCCAAGCTCACCCACCAGCCACACAGCCACCACCCACGCTCCGTGCCCCTTCCCTTCTCCAGTCAGCCCCGCTGGTGCCTAGAAACTATTCAGAAAACAACAAATGCAAGATTGTTCCTTGTATCTTCTTTACTTAGCAGGGGGTTCAGAGGGGGAACAACCATGACCAGGGTGAGAATGGGCCAGCAGGGTCCCCTCCACGTGTGCACGGATCAATCTTGGTCCTGACGCCGGCCGTGACCAGTACAGGCTGTTGCCTGCTGCTCATGGAGGGCAGGCAGAATTAAATAAAACACGATCAGAAATAATTGGCCCATTGGAGAGAGGCAGGAGAAAGGTGCTGAAAAGAAGCTCATCTCCAGGATGGAGACAAATCTTCACAGGGAAGAGGGGCTCCCCAGGCTTGAAAAGACTAGGTCTGCATCCCAAGGTGCCCCTCGTCCCTGCCAAATGCATCCACATCGCGTCCCTGATAAGATGGAGCAATTCGATTCCACAGATGCTTAATGAGACCCTACTGTGCGCCTAATTCTGAGTGTGCATCCCTTGGGGAGCCAAAACGGGTTTCAAAAAGGCAGGAGTCCTTCCTTCCCGCTTCCTTCCTTCCTTCCTTCTTCCCTGCAAACCACGGGGAGTTGGAGTTTGGCGGCCTGGAGACTGAGGCAGGCCTTGGTGAGAGAGGCTGGTGGTGTGCACCAGACGGTGGCTAGGGTGGGGATGTGGGAGGGGATGAGAGGGCCTGTGGGGAAGGTACAGCCCCCAGGGTGTGGGGGCTACGAGCTTGTGAACTCAGAAGGCCGAGGGAGGTGGCGGTGGCCTTTAAGGAGGCCAGGGGTTGACACATGGAGACAAGTGGGTCCGAGTCCTCGAGGGCAGGCTCTCCAGGCCCCGGGGCTCCCACCCAGGCACCAGCTTCAGAGTGAGACAGCCAGAGAGAGCTGGGTTCTCCCCTTGTGGATGGCTGGGTAGCCAGAGGCAGGGCAGGGAGAAGGCAGCGAAGAAAATGAGGGTGAGGAGACAGGGCAGCCACCTTCGGAAGCAGGCTTTTGTTCCCCAGCTGGAGTCCTGTTCTCGTGACAGGACTTCTCCTCTGCTTTGAGCCTGTGGGCTTCCTGGTCAGATTTCAGACACACCTCTTTATAAACCCAGAGGTTCCTCAAAGCACTTTACAATCAGCTTTCAAAGTCATCCTGACGGGGCACTCCACCCCGACGCTGTGCTCCTAAGCTCAGTCAGCACCTGGCTGGGTGATGTTGGGAGACTAGATCAGCCTCTCTGGCCCCAGCCAGTTCTGCAGCTGATCGGGGAGCCCCTACAGGTGGAGAGGGAAGAGGAACGGGCATTTGTGTGCACCTATCAAATCAAGGCTCATCCTTAAAGACCATGCTTGAGTCTGGGAATACCAAGAAACCCCATGTATGTTGGGTGGGGGAAGAAGCTGGGGTCCCCTCAGGCTGAATGTCCCCTGCCCCGCACCCCTAACTGGAGCTCGACGGCAGGCAGCTAGGTGGGGGTCTGGGAGGCACGGAGCGTGAGCATAGGAACGGGCTTCTGGAGGGCAGTGCCCAGGAGCCAGGCCCTGGGGGAGGTGGGCGGGGGGCTGGTCAGAGTAGGGGTGCTGACGGTCTCACTGCAGCCGCACCCTGCATTCTACATCCTTGTCTCCATACTGCAGGGTCCTGGCGGGGAGAGAACAAGGTGAGGGCACCACTGCAACCTTGGGACCCCCCTTGGGGGAGCCCAGTTTGAAGGATTGGCCACCCCTGGAATCCGGCGTTCAGGGGTGGCCAGAAGGCACTGGCTGGAGAGGCGGGGGCCAGTTGCTAGGATGCAGGATCTTTGCGAGGGGCCTGCAGTTACCCTCTGAGAACACTTGGTGCCTCATTCATGTATTCATTAACTCACTTAATCCACAAACACCGGGTGGGTAGCCCTGCTGGCCCCCGGATGTGGGTTGCAAGACTGAGCAAGGCGCTTCTGGCCCTGCTGAGGTCAGGCACTCGTGCAAAATCCGTCAACACCAGGTGGGGAGAGGTGGGAGAGGTGCTGGGGCGGGCGGTGCAGCAGGGGCCAGGGGTGGCGGGGGCGAGGGGAGGCCGTGGGCTCTCTGGCTTCCAGTCCTGGGCAGGTTGGAGGACTTGGCATGTGGCGGGGAAGGTCTCAGAGAAGAAGGGGAGAGAGGACAAGCAGCTGATGCCCCCGATCTCCTGCCTGGGTGTCCCAGGGCCCTGCAGGGCGTAGGGCAGCGCCTTCTTCTGCCAGAGATCCCTAACGCCTGGGAGGCAGCAGGACGTCGCAACATTCTTTGAATATAATTGAATGAGAATGCTAATGCTTTCTTACAAATAAAAGAATAAATATAGTACGGGACCGTCTCAGATTCCTCGAGAACTGCGTGTTTTCACATCCGTGAACTTGACAGGTGTGGCAGACCGAGCCACTATGCACAGCCTCTTTTTCTTAGACCCAGACTCTTGATGGAAAGAGGCTATGATCTGGCCACAGTCACCACCCCACTAAATCCTCAACTGGGGTCAGGATGAGGGTCCTCCTTCCAGGGGCTCAGGGCTTGAGAGGATGGTTTCTTTGTGGCTAAAGGAACCCTAACCCTAACCCTGTTTACCCTCGTTTGATTGACCCCCAGGTGCCTTGCCGGAGACTGTGGTGAGCATCCTGGCTGGACCCTCCTGGGAAGGTAGGGTGGGTAGGTATGGCAGAGTTGGGTCGCAGTAGCTCAGCCCACTTCCCAAGACGTGGCACAAGTCTGGGCAAGATGTGTCCGTGGGTCGACCCTGGTATGAGAGAAAGGACAGAGACTGAAGAACATTCCAGAATAGATGAGAGGGCTTCAGACCCAAAATGCTGAAAGTTCTGTAATGTTCTTTCTGCAGCCTACCCCTGCCCCAATCACAGTGGACAACCCACACCCCTGAACCATCACATGCCCACACGCCCAAAGGTCCTCCCGGAATGGCACACCCGCACATACTCAACCTGAGGACCAACCCCCTCCTGCCCATGTGTGCACAGCTCTCCCAGCACACGCCCCCTTGGAGGGCAGAGGTCTCTGACCTCTAGGTCTCCCCTGCCCCTTGAACTCGCGCAAGAGAGAGACGACCTTGGGGTCCATCTCTGTACACACCCTGCCCCCAGCACAGCCTCATGCGCACAGTAGGAGCTCAGCCGATGCTGAATGGATAAACGACTACATTTAAAGAGCTACACCTCCGTTTTATGGAAAATTAACTTCTGGGAATTTCTGATGAATGAAGAATTACTGTACTTTTTGCCAAAGCCTGCAACGACAGGCTAAGTGATGAAAAGACTCCTTTCTCCTCTTGGTCTTGATTTTCCTCCCTCCTGGGCGGGGCGGGGGGGGGGGCAGTGTGAGTTTACCTATAGGGTGTGGGGGCGGGGTGGGGAGCTGTCATTAACCCTTCTGGAGACCCCCGAGAGCTCCCCACACGCACAGCATGACTCAGTGGCGCCCTTTAAGAGGATAATTTGATTGATGACGTGGACAATTAGACTTGTGAACTTGACATCCACGTTGATTCCAATGGCGAGAAAGGAAGCGAGAAAAATCTATTTTTGAATCCTACCATCCGAGGAGGATGAGAAATCGGTAAGAGGCGAGACTGGGCAGAAGTCAACACTAAAGACGAACCCAGACCAGGCGCTCCTGTCCGCGTCCCTGCTGGGGAGCTGAGGCTGTTCCTTCCCCGTGTCACACGCAGGCCTGTGTGGGGGGCTCGAGCCCCCCACGGCCCCGCCGAGACCCCCGCAGTGGGCCTGGCTCTGTCACATGCCTCTCCAGGCCACGTTCTCCCACCCAGCTGAGCGCAACGCCACTTCAGACTGAAGAGGCTTCTCTCTGATTGAACTCGAAACCAAGCCATCATGTTCTCAGATCCGAAATGTGCTCGGGTGTGTCTCTCATTTCTCTCCATCCTCCGCCCCCAAGCCCCCTCCGCTTGGCAGAAAAAGAGATAATTTTTCTCTCCAGAGATGAACTTGAGCTTTGGAAAAGAACCGTCATCACGGCAGTCATGCAGCTCCGCGGTGTTTGCAAGAAGCGCTCAAAGCCCCCGACCCAAGGAGAGGACAGCTGGGTCCCGGGGGTGTCCCGCTCCTCCTGTGGGCCCGGGTCTCTCCCGCCATGCGGCTGGCAGAGCAGAGAGCCTGGGAGCTCGGAGTCCCTGAAGCCTCTGGCGTGAATCCCAGCTCTGCTACTCATTAGCTGAACGCCTGTCTCGGTGTCTTCACACCTCAGCGTGCTCATCTCTGAAGTGGGCCTTGCCATCTTGACCCAGTCCAGCCGTGAAGAGGCCCTGATGAGGTTCAGCTAAACCCGAATCTAAGTCCCAGGGGGGCATCAGAGGGCGGCAGCAAGGCAGTCCCCATTTGCTGCAAACCCCTACCTGGCAGTCTCTAGGATATTTCAGCTTTAGGGCTCTAACCAGGAGCCCTGAGCTTTCTGCACTCGGCTTGACTAGTTGCAGGAGCAGTGCCATGGGAAGTGCCATGGGCTTCCCAAGTGGCGCTAGCGGTAAGAACCCAGCTGCCAATGCAGGAGATACCTGGGTCAGGAAGATCCCCTGGAGGAGGGCATGGCAACCCATTCCAGTATTCTTGCCTGGAGAATCCCATGGGCAGAGGAGTCTGGCGGGCTACAGTCCATGGGGTCGCACAGAATCAGGCATGACCCAAGTGACTTAGCATGCACGCCATGGGAAGAACTGCCTCTCAGGCAGGGCCAGGGGAGCTGGGTCCTCTCCTGGAGGGAGGGTAGAGGATGCAGTATCTGGGGGCAAGAGGGAACCAAGGCTCCCGGTAGGCCTCACCAGGCCTCAGTTTCCCCAGCTCTACCGTGTTCCCCTTGGGCTGGACCAGTAGGGGCCGAGTTGGATGGCAAGGTGGGGCTGAAGCCCCGCCCCCAGACTGCCTTGCCCCTGCTGCGGGCACCCAGGATTATTAGCTGGTCTCCCAGGCTCCTCCAGCTGGACCCTGCTGGGCTTCTCTGATCAGTGATTCTGTCTTTAATCAAGGGCAAAGGGGGCTGGTGAAGGCCGGGGGCCATGTAGTGTTTGAAGAGTGGGGAGGGGGAGAGGAGTTGGGGGAAGGGGAAAGGGCTGGAGAGCACATTTCTTTGATTCTCTCAGAAAACTTTCACTCATCACCTTGCTGCCCTGGAAGGCTGAAGCCCAGCCTCTGTTTTTTCTTAACCAGAGGACCACTTGCTGTCTTGCTCCTGCTTGCTGGGTTGGGGGAGGGGGAGGGGCGGAGAAGCAGGCAGAGCTACCCCGGCTTAGCAAAGGGATGGAGTTCAGCTCGGTCAGGCAGGTCTGACCTCTGCTACCTGCGTGGACCACCTGCCACGCCAGGCTGTGATGAGCAGGGGCCAAGCATCTTCCGAGGGCGGGGCCATCCGCCTCTTCTGGAAAGGGGTGGGGGGAGGGGAGGGAAGTACAGAGAGAGGAGGGGCCGCCCTGTGCTCCCCCTCAGCCCCCAGGGTCTGCTTGCAACCAGCAGGCGGTGTCGACTTCTCCCCAAGCGGCTGGATTGGCATTTTCGTTCTTTTTGTGCAGCCTGGAAGCCTGTGACAGTCGCCAACCTCCCCTCCCCACGGCTCCTCAGCTACCCTTTCTCAGTGTCTGCCTGCTGAAAAGAAATCTCAGGGCTCCTGAATTTACAAACCCTTTGTTGAGACTAGAGCAAAGCGACAGAAAGCTCTAGGTTTATAGATCCGGGCAGGCAGGAACACCCCACCAGCTTCCCAGCAGCAGCTCTGCGGGGGCTCTGGTAGAGGGCTTAGCCTGCCCGACCGGATGGGCACCTCATCCCTGGCCAGCAGCTCTCTCTGGCCGCCTGGGGTGGAGGCCTGGCGGTGATAGCTGTTGCAAGGGCAGGAAGGGGCCAGGTCTTGTGAGTACGGTGGGTTTCTACTTATGAAAACCCGATTTCCTTTTGGGGATAAGTGTGGTATATCCATCCTTGTTTCTAGACAAGGAAGCTGGGCTCAGAGTGGAAGTGACCAGCGCTCAGCAGGCAGGGGATGGAGCTGGGGTTAGCAAGCAGGTGCCAACCGGCCAGGGGAGTGCCCTTTGGCCTGAGCTCGTGACATTTGGGCTCCAGAGGAAGTCTGTGAGGGACACCGCCCTCCCAAGGCCTCCCTCCCTTTCCAAGACCAGGGAGGGCAGTGGTGGGAAGGGACCCAGGTAGGGAAAGGAGGAGCCTAGAGGGGGCACATTCCATGGCTGCCAGCCCCCACCCCTGGTGCTCGTTACTGTCCACACAGGCACCTGGTGACTTGGTGGGAGGAGAGGTGGGGAGGAGCTGCTGGGTCCTGAGGTCTCCTCCCCCTCCCCATTCCTTAGGGTCTGGCTGGCAACCCAGCCCTCCCTTCCTCCGGGGATAATTTTGGAGGCTGAGGTCAGGGTCCTCGGAGGGAAGTCCGGGGGGGGGAGGCGCTGGGACGGGGTGCGGTCAGAGGAGCTCCAGTGGACCTCTGGCTGCTCCCATTGTAGCCCAGGGGCCTCGGGCAAAAGTCCTTCCATCTCTGGACTGTTTCTTCACTTGAGAAGAGCGTTCGTGGGAGAGAACGAGGTCATGGAAAGGCAGGGGCCGTGGGGCGGGAAGCTGGTTGGGCGACTATTGCGATCTTTCTCCAAAGCCCTTCCCAGAGCACCCCCTGCTTCTGGATCTTCAGCAGAGGTGGACAAGGAAGAGGAGCCATCCACAAGGGGGTGGGGGGTTCCCTCCAGCCTCCAGGAGGCCACCCAGACTAGGTCCTGCTTCTAGGGTGTGGACTTAGGGCCTTAGGGCCACCAGGGTGGGAGGTGGGGGCTCCCCCTGGCCTGACTTGCCACCCCCATCCCAAGGACAGTAAGTCTGTTCTCAAACCTGCCAGGGCCCTATGAGACGGCCCAAAGGCCAGGTTCAGAGAGGCCGAGGTCACCCCCCACTCAGGTGTGGTGGGAAGAGTAGGCCAAGAAATGGGTGGGCACCCCTCCCAGCCCTGGGCATCTGTCTGCCAACTAACAGATGCAAGTGAAGCCCACACTGAAGATCTATCTGCTGAGGACCTCCTGGTATCCTCCCCAGAGGTTACACACCTGGGATTCCTTTCTACCACCCCCCATGCTCGCCTAGAGGTCCTTCTCCATTTCCCTAAACCTCCCTGATAGGGACGGGCCCAGAGGGTGGTTGGCCCAGCAGAGTGCGGGGCTCTATGTCGGGGCTGGAACTCTCAGGGTCTCTGGCAGGGTCCCTACCCCCAGCTGCACTTCTGTGTGACTCCCAGCTGGAGGCCTCCCGGTGGATCTGGAACACCTGCCGAGTGCCGGGTGTGCAACTGTGCGTGTCCGTGTGAGCATACTTGTGAGCTTGCCCGCATACGTCACGGTGGGCAAAGATGGACGTGATAGGGCCTGTGTGTGTGTGCATGCCTGTTTGTGCTGGGTGCCCGTATGTGTGTTTTGATAAGCGTGTAACCAAGAGCCGGACACCTGTGAGTTTCTGGGACAGTGTATGTGTTTGTGCGTGTGAATATCAGATGTATGAGAGCCTTCTGGCGGGACTAGGGCCTGATGGCGTGTGTGTGGGTGTACGTGATGGAACATGTGCCCAGGTGTCTGCATGTTCACCAGGGTATTCGCGTGTCCAGGTGTGCACGAGGCTGCACACGTGCCTCTGTGCAGACGGCCTGGCACACGTTGAGGACGCCCAGGGTTTCATAACTATACGTCCTCTGCCTGTCTGCGAGCCTATGACTGAGCAAGCATGTGGCGCTCCCGGCCATTTCTATGACGTGCACGTGTGTTGCAGGGTGTGTGTGTGTCGCAGTGTGTCAGGGTTACTGTGTGCGCTCCCACAAGAGTGTCTGCAATTTCCCCCTGCGTGTTTATGGCTAGGAGAGTGGGTGCCCCAAGGCTTCTCCTAAGTGTTCTTCCCGCTGCGTGTGGGGTAGTGTGCGTTTCCCCGGTGTCTAGAGTGTGCGCTTGTGTGTTTCTGGGTGCGTGAACCATGCCATGCGTGCTCGGGACCTTGGCGATCTGTGCTCTGGTGTTTCTGTGCGTGCTTTTGTATTCCGAGCGCGTCTTCGCGTCTTCCTGGGGTCTGCGGCCCAGCCTAGGTTCGGCTACCGAGACTTGCCCCAAGCCGGCCCGTGTGTGCGCGCCCGTGAGCCGTCCTGTGGGGGCAACGTGTGCCCAACGCGCGCGGGGTACCTGTGCCCGTCTAGCCAAGAGTGGCCCGCGTGCGCGAGCGGGTTTCCGGGACACCGCAGTGGTGGGGGGCGGCCCCGCGAGAGGCGGGGGTCACAGGGACTGGCCGGCGCCGGCCCCGTGCGCGCGAAGGCGGGGGCGAGGGGCGGGGGCCGCGGGGGGGCCGCGGTACGAAAAGGGCGGCGCGCGCGGCGGCGGCGGCAGCTCGGCGGCGGCAGCGGAGAGCGCAGCGCGCAGCCCGGTGCAGCCCTGGCTTTCCCCTCGCCGCGCGCCCGCGCCCCCTTTCGCGTCCGCAACCAGAAGCCCAGCGCGGCGCCCGGAGCAGGTCCCGCGCCCGCACCGCTCCCGGGACCGCGCCCCCGGCCGCCCCGCGATGGCCGCGACCGCAGCCCTCCTGCCCGCCCTCTTGCTCCTGCTGGCTTTCGGCCGCAGTGCCCATGGTGAGCCCCCCGGTGGCCCGGCTCGCGCCCCCTCTGGGGAAGCCTGCGACGCCCCCCTGGCCGCCCTGTGCCCCGCGCGCCCCGTCCCGTGCGCCCCGACTCCCGCCCGTCCCGCTTAACCCTAAGCCCCGCGCCGTGCCTACCTCGCCCCCCTGCCACCCTCGCATGCCAAGCCCGGCCCTGGGGTCCTGGGTGGGGGGCGCGGGGAGCGGGAGGGGTGTGGGACCCCCGGCCCCTTCCCGCCCCGCAGAAGTGGCGCTCGCAGGGGGCCGGTGCGCAGAGCGGAGGTATGGAGAAACGAGGTGATGCTGGGGAGCCCTCTGTGAAAACGCTCTGGGGTGCAACTTTGGGGGGGGTCTCTGCGTGTGCGCTCGGGAGCAGGCCTGTGGGGGCTGTGGAGGGTGACTGCCGTCGTCGCCCCAGAGTCCCAGCCGGGAGCGCAGGCCATGCCCCTCCCGCGTGGCGCTGGTCTAGGTGAGGGGCTGCGACAGTCCTGTCTGCAGCGGCCATCTGTCCGTGACGCAGCATGGCCCCTTCGCGCAGGGCCCCCCCCCACTGCGCCAGTGTTATGGGGGGGCTGCCTGAAAAGCTGCTGAGAGTTAAAATAAACGCACACAGTAGGTGCCTATTAAAGTGTTAGAATCTCTAAAGGATGTCAGAATTGCAGTCTTGTCCGCAAAACCCTTGTTGGTCTTTTTAATACCAAACGCCTGGGGTGGGGAGTTTGACCTGGGTGCCTGGCTTCGCTGGGATTAACCTTTGGAAAACTCAGACACCTTACCTGTGAGCCTTCCAGGTGGACCTGTCTGAGCTTTCCCGAGCTGAATACCTCAAAAATCTGTCCCCCACCCCACCTTTAGCTCACTTTGTGAAACTGAGGGTTTGGCCCAGTCCCCCGGGGTCAAGCTGTTTTGGTTCGCTGTCTCCCCATCCCTGCCCTGGAGGGCCTGACGTTCGTCGTTTCTCTGAGGGACGCTGGGTGTCTGACCGGGCCCTGGGAGCTAGGCAGCGTGCTGTGATGACCCCAGACCCGGGAGCAGGCGGGGGCTTTCCCCTGGGTGGCTGTCGATGGCGTGCCTGACTGTGGGCCAGGCGGGTAGAGCCCCGGTGGGGCGGAGGCCGCCTTCCCGGCCTGTCGGGCCTCGTGCGGCGAATGGCGTAACCTTTCTTGTGCCCCAGGAGCTGAATGCTTCCCGGCCTGCCACCCTGAAAATGGATTCTGCGACGATGACAGTGTGTGCAGGTAATGGAGGGGCTCCCCAGAGGCAGCTCGTGGCAGGGATGGGTGGGGGGGGGGCAGGGCAGAATTCTGGGGAGCTGTGACGCAGTCAGAAAAAGTGTGGGGCCCCTGGACTGCAGCAAACAGTGCCCTCGCCCACACAGAAAACCAACCATTGGAGGAGAGGGGTGGGGGAAGAGGACTGGGTGTCTGGGGATGGCGGGGGCGGGGGGGGGCGGACATGGTGCCACTGGCCCCTGTCTGTTTCCTCAGAGATGGGGGCGGGCAGGAGAGCCTCTTGCAGGGTGAGACCACTGCGGGCCACTGCGGCAAAAGGCAGCTCTTTCCCTGGCTCCTAGGGACCCCTCTGCCCAGCCCCTCAGCTCATCTTGAGTCTAAGCTTTCCCGCTCAGGTGACTGGTGTTGGTTTCCTGCAGCCCACCGGCCTAGCACTGTGCAGAGACCCCCTCCCCGAGCGCTCTCAGTTCCACAGCAACTCCCTCTCCACATTTGTCCCCCCCACTCACATGCCCCCATCTTTCTCCCCCACCGACACCCCACAGGTGCCAGCCTGGCTGGCAGGGTCCTCTGTGTGACCAGTGCGTGACCTTTCCCGGCTGTGTGAACGGCCTCTGCGTGGAGCCATGGCAGTGCATCTGCAAGGACGGCTGGGACGGACACCTCTGTGACCTAGGTGGGCACCTGCCCCTGCCCTCCCCACCCCCAGCCACCTCCTCCCCACCCAGTGCGGTGGCGGCTGCCTCCTCTCCCCCTGTGGCCTTCGCCCAGCACACCCAGCAGTCTGGACGGTAATGATCTGTTTTTCTGCTTCCCACTGGTGCTGGGGGCTTCCCCACGGGGAGGGGGCACTTACTGCTGCTCCCCACTGCACCACCAGCACCCAGCAGTGGGGAAGGCACTGGGGTGGGGGGCGGCGGGGGGGCTGCCCGTTGAATAAAGAGTCCCAAAAGGAACACGCCACCCAAAGCTGAGAGGGTGGGGACGGCAGAAATCTGTCCCGGGGGAGGGGGGGCACTGAAGCTCAAAGAGGGGAGGGTCACAGAGCCAAGATGCCAAGGAGTTCACAGGCGAGACTACTGAGGACGCCGCAGCACACAGGCAAACAGACGAGGAGAGGGTGCTGGGTGCTGAGCGCTGGGGCCAGCGGGCACCGAGTCAGGACCACTGGGACAGGGCTGGGGGCTGTGCCGGACGAGGTCAGGTGTAGGGGCTGGGGGGTGGCAGGTCGGGAAAGGCTGAGAAGTAGCTCAAGTGCAGATTGGTGTTATCTGTTGACTTCATTAATTTATGCCATCTTTGCCCTCCATTACCCTGAGCAGTGGACACTTGGCTGTCGCTGCAGTTTCAGGCTGCAAAATGTTCAACCGAGCCCATTCTTGTTTGGCAAAACCTGCCCTGAATGAAGCCCAGGCAGACCAGGGTCCTCGAGAAAATCCCTTGGCAGTGTAGGCAGCTGCCATATGCCAGCGTCTGCAGAGTTTCCCAGGAGGGAAACTGAGGCTCAGGGAAGCAACCAGGTCTGCTCATGACTCTTAGGAAGTCAGGAGAACAGCCGGCTGGCTACCAAACTCCACCCTCCGCCTCCAAAATGTGTTCATTCTCATCCTGGGGGCTAACGCTTTCCTTGGAGAAAAACCTAAGAACTGTAATGTTACCGTTCCGCGCAAAGCTGTAGTGGGCTTTCAAGATCCCCCAGCATGTGGGTCTTTAAAGTGCCCTTCCCCACACCCGCACGAGGCAGGGTTTTCCCTATAGCTGACTCCGGCTCTGGCCAGCAGGGCTCGACTCCCTGCAAGAATCTCTGAGCTGTTTGGGGGACCCAAGGGGGTCCCAGAAAAGCCACCGTTGGGGATCAGGGCTTTTTAGCCAGGAGCCCCACTCTTTGTAATATCTAAGCCCGGGACCCAGACAAAAGGTCCCTCCCCACTGGGTCGACCGAAGCCTGGGGCGGCTGGGTCCAGAGGAGGCCGCCCCCGGGTAGCTGCTGGCCGTCTCCCTTTTCACCCGTCTTTGAGGCTGTCACTGCCCCAGCAGGCAGAGACCCCCGGCCGCTCTCCCCGTGTGGTGGCTTAATCCACCCGACTTTGGGGTTGGAGGCCCTGGAGGGAGGGGGAGAAAAGCCGATCCTCGGCTCTCACTGCGGGAGAGGAGTGGGAGAGGAGTGGGTGGTCGATAGCTCTTGCGCTTACACGTAAGGTTCTCAGTGACAGGGGAGCCTGGCGCTCACGCCCAGGGCCTTCCCATAGTGATAAATCCCCTATGTTCCCCTTGTGCCGGCCAGACTCCTCGTGTGAGCTCTGCACAGGCCCTCGCCTGGCGTGCGGGGCTTTTCCTTACTGACGGACAGCCATCCCCTCTCCCTGAGAGGATGCAGGGCTCTTGAAAAGAGCGAATCCATCTGCACGTGTGTGGCCACAGCCCCCGGGGACCCCCACCCAGAGCTGCCCCTCAATCGCCGCTGCGTCTCTGGCTGGCCCTGGCTCTCTCTTTGGCCCAGGCGGCAGCTCAGATGGTGGAAAAACCCAAGAGGAAAGGGGGTCTCAGACATGGGCCGGGGACAAGCCCTCCTTTTATAAGCAGGGAAAGTGAGGCATAGAGTCTGGGGTGGCAGGGTGGCGGGGGAGAGTTGCAGCTGGCTGAAGGTGGATGCAGAAAGGGTCTCTCTCCGGTCAGAGAGCCCCCGCCCCAGGCCCCCCTTTGTTCAACCCGTCCCTGCCTTGCTGAGCCCCGAATAATGAAGTGTGCGTGACGGGAGGTGTCAAAAGGGGGTGGAAATATACCAGTGTTCATGGAAACCCGTGCTGACAGGCGAGCACTCAATAGCTCTCATTTCACCGCCTTCAAAAGATGCAACCTTTTTATCATAGACCCCCTTAGTTCAGAACCTGAGAGCAGACAGACCACCAGGAGACGGGGCAGTGCTGGGGCTCAATCAGGTTTCCTGATTCCCAACAGGGGGCTTTACATCTCATTTCCTCCCCCACCTCCCCACTCCCCTTTGATGGAACAGTATACAGGGGCAGGTGATGTCTCTAACAGTTGGGCTGCACTCACCCCTCCACCTCCCGGGCACCAGGGACCTCCTCAGACACTAGAAACGGGTCTGGAGCGTTAGGGGGAGGGGAGGGGTCTGCAGTGAAGGTCAGTGTTGCAGAACCCAAGAGGTGACCTGGTGCCGGAAAAAGGGCACAGCGGGCCTGAGTGAAATCTTGGTGAACGGCCGTGACTTTGTGTCCTCGGCCTCCAGAGTTGTTTACTTAGGTCAGGGTTCTGGGGGAGTCTCAGAGCTCCCTTACTGAGGACCCCGCTGGGTGACCTTGGACAGTGAGGACAAGCAGAGAATCTGGGCTGCTCACACGGGCTCCCCGCCTTGACCAGAGGGAGGGGTGCCTCTCTCTCCTTGCCCCCACCCAGGATGCTCTCCTTCTAGCCTCTGTGCCCCCAACCCCGCCACCAACCTCATCTCATCTCCCTGGTTTTCTCCCCCGCCCCAAGACATCCGGGCTTGCACCTCGACCCCCTGCGCCAACAACGGCACCTGCCTGAACCTCGATGACGGCCAGTACGAGTGCTCCTGCGTCCCCGGGTTCTCGGGAAAGGATTGTCAGGAAATGGATGGGCCCTGCGTGGTGAATGGGTGAGCATTCTCTCCCTGCGGATCGGATAAAACGCTGCTTTAGAGTCCCATTTCCACCCCTTAAAGACCCTTTCAGCCTAACCCAGGCGGACCTGTCGGCAGACAAAAGACCGAGGAAGTGCTCCTTCTGCACCCTGCGGGGGGGCTGCCCTGCGATGGGGTCTTTATGGGGGAGTGTGTCATTTCCATCATTTTTTCCCAAACAATCCTGAAGGCGATTTCATATTCCCCTGACGTCCCCAAGTCCTGATGTGTGTGAATGACAGTAGATTGGGGACTGTGAACCCGAGCCCCAGTGGCATAATTTTCTAAAGGCGACGTAACAAGAGATCAGAGTTCGGCAGTGCCCGAGGCTGTTGGTGAAACCCGCTCTCCGTACCTTAGGGGCGGCTTTGGTTGGGGGAGGGGGTGGCAGGCTCTGCGTTTGGGTCTCCTGGGATGTACGTCTTAGGAGGTGGGGAGAGGGGGCTGTGGCCAGCACAGGACAGGCGGGAGGGGAAGGGGGAGGGGGGTCCGGCCCCCAGCCACCCTCATGGGGAGGGGCCTCCAGGGCATGGGCACGGCAGATGGACCGGTCCCTGGCCTCTCTGGTGCCCCCCTGAGCAGACTTCCCAGCAGCTCAGCCATTTCTGGTCCTCATCTGCTCAGCGGCACTGCCCTCCTCACCCTCCGAGGAGGGGGTTTAAACGGAGGCCAGGGAGGTCGGGCGAGAATTCAGGGCAGTCTCCAGTCCTGGGCCAGTGGCTGCAGGTGGGGGGACGCCCCTGTTTCGTGAGGAAGCCGAAGTGTAAGTCCCTTCCAGGGACGGGGCAGAGAGCCCCCAGAGCCACATGGGCCAGGAACCAGCATTCTTGCAGCATTCTAAAAATCAGCATTCCAGGGCTGATTCGTGTTGATGTGTGGCAGAAAACAGCAAAATCCTATAAAGTAATGATCCTTCAATTAAAAGTAAATATTAGGGGAAAAAAAAGATCAGAGTTCAGGGTGAGGTCGGAGGACAGGGGTGACCACCGAGCTCCGTTTCTGCTTCCTGGCAGGAAGGGGAAATACGGAGCAAGACCTTTAAAATATTTTGCTTTCCTCCCTAATAGACTTGAGCCCGTCTGTCAAAATAGAGCCTGGGGTCCTTGAAATTCCTCCAGAGCCCCGGCTCCCCTCGTCCTCACCCTTGCAGCAGCAATGCTGATTCCTTGCGCTCCGAGCCCCTTTCTTCCCCGGAGTTTCGGCATTTATCAGATGACAAAGGGTCTGCTCGTTTAAAAGCACTTACATTAAATGCTCCGTGTGCTCCGCTTTGAGCAAACAGCTTCGGTCTGCAGGCTGCACTGGGGTGAATGGGCCACTATTAACCAGCCAGGCCCAGACGCTGCTCCTGCCTCGCAGACAGCGCGGATTTCTTTCACTCTGAGAGTCCCCAAGGGCTTCCCAGTACAATAGCCCGCAGGCTCACTCCGCGGAAAATAAAATTAATAATAAGGGGCTGGGGGCGGCGGCGGCGGTGGTGGTGGTGGGAGAGACTGAGGGATACCCTGCTTGGCTTCGCCTCTGTGGCCTGGGGGTGGAGCTAAGGGGAGGGTGGGCTGAGGCCCTGGGGTATCACTAACTTTGCCTCTCTCAGCCTCAGTTTCCCCACCTGTCCAGTGACTTAACCGTCATGCCTCTGGTTGGAGAGGTGACATAGAGGTGGGAGAGGAGATGGGCATCCTGGCATGGGAGGTCAGGCATGTTCCAGGTTGGCGGCGTGATGGGGGTGAGGTGCCCACCCCATCTCAGACGGCCCGGGAGCCCCTCACAGGCAGGGGCTCCCGGTGCCGGGCACCCACTCCCCACCCTTATCCTGGGGCCTCCCTGGCTGGCACTCCCTCACCTCGAGCGCTCTGAGCACCTGCCCTTTGGTTGGGCCCCAGGAGGTTTGCGGTGTGGCACGAGGGGGGAGCAGGGCACCCCCCGCCCCCACCGCAGCCTTGCTGTCCTAGCCCAGCGCCCGAGGGCCCGTTACTCTGTGCCCTGTTGTGCTGCAGCTCGCCCTGCCAGCACGGAGGCAGCTGCGTGGACGATGAGGGCCGGGCCCCCCACGCTGTCTGCCTGTGCCCCCCTGGCTTCTCGGGCAACTTCTGCGAGATCGTGACCAACAGCTGCAGCCCCAACCCGTGCGAGAACCAGGGCATCTGCACCGACATCGGGGGTGACTTCCGCTGCCGCTGCCCCGCCGGCTTCATGGACAAGACCTGCAGCCGCCCGGTGAACACCTGCACCAGCGAGCCGTGCCTCAACGGCGGCACCTGCCTGCAGCACTCCCAGGTGAGCTTCGAGTGTCTGTGCAAGCCCGCGTTCACCGGCCCCCGGTGTGGCCGGAAGCGCGCGGCGGGCCCCCAGCAGGTCACCCGTCTGCCCAGCGGTTACGGGCTGACCTACCGCCTGACCCCCGGGGTGCACGAGCTGCCGGTGCCGCAGCCCGAGCACCGCGTCCTGAAGGTGTCCATGAAGGAGCTCAACAAGAGCACTCCGCTCCTCTCCGAGGGACAGGCCATCTGCTTCACCATCCTGGGCGTGCTCACCAGCCTGGTGGTCCTGGGCACCATGGGCATCGTCTTCCTCAACAAGTGCGAGGCCTGGGTGTCCAACCTGCGCTACAACCACATGCTTCGCAAGAAGAAGAACCTGCTGCTGCACTACAACAGCGGGGAGGAGCTGGCCGTCAACATCGTCTTCCCGGAGAAGATCGACATGACCACCTTCACCAAGGAGGCCGGCGAGGAGGAGATCTGAGCAGCGTCTCCACCGGCCCCCCCCTTCTCGGGGTCCCCGCAGAGCCCCCTGTCTCTCTGTGCGGTCTGTTCTTATCTTTGTGGTGGAATTTGCTCTCCTTTGTGTCAAATCTGGTGAACGCTATGCTCCCCTCTCCTGCCTTTGCGCTGCCGTGTGTGTGTGTGACCAACGTAATTGCCAGACGAATCCTCTTTCTCTCTTCTTAATGCATGATATAAAAAAATAATAATAACGATAATAATAATGAGAATTTCATCTTTAAGTGAGTAAGACAAATAAGTATGTTATTCTAAAATCTCAACCTAAAATCAAAAAAGACCAAAAAAAAACATGGCAACAGTACCAGGGCTCCGTGCCGACGCCCCCTCCAACCAGGGGTGGGGTCTCGGCCACGGGGTCCTCGTGAAACCATTACGAGTGTTGTGCATGACCACCCACTGTGAAAAGGGCTAAAATCTCTTTCGTTCGTTAATTCTCACACACCACTCCCGACTCGCACTCATGTCAACACCGCAAAGCTTTAGATCTTCCCGATTGACTTGGGATTTTAGCAGAGTGCAGCGGCCGTGTGTCAGGCAGAGAGAGAGAGAGAGAGAGAGACAGCCCCGGGTTGGTTGCTGGGGGTGCTGGGACCTTGTCCCAGCCCTGCCACTCACTCGCTGTGTGATCCTTGGCGAGTCCCTTTCCCACCCTGGGCCACCTCCTCCCCCCCACCTCCAGGCGGGGGCTTGAACACCATGACCATCAGGGTCCTCTCTTGCCCTCAACATCTGAATTAGGAACGAGGGAGTGATGAACCAAAACCGTGCCCCTAAAAAATTAGGATCTGATGAAGACTAAGTCTCATCCTGGGATCCGAAGGTTTTGGCCTATCCTGGATGTACACTTGATGTATTTGAAATGAATTTTGACTGCATTTCTCAAAGTGGGGAGCCTCCTGGCCCATTGCCCACCTGGAAACGGTTGCCCACTTTGAGTCCCAGTGTGCAGTCTGGGGCTGAGCCTTAGGCAGCCCCCTCCCCAGCCTACCCACCTACTCAAGGCCCCAGCAACTGTGCCTGCCTCCGACCCTGTAGGTTAGAGATGTCCCCCAGCAACTTAAGTGCATCTTGAACCGCAAGTGCCCCTGGTGTGTCTGAGCAGCAACACAGCCCTCACCAAGGTTTTTCACAAGGTTTGGTGGAAATTGTCGCCTGTGGGGCATTTTCTAGTTCTGTGGCCATAGAGGTACCAGACCAGACCACAGCGTGGATTTCATTTGTGTTGCTGAGTTAACTACCCTCAGATCCCCAAAGACCTAGCCAGCTTCTGAATGATAAACTTTGCCTTTTTTTTTTTTTTAGAAAAAAGAGCATCTATCTTTTGTGCAAAAGTAGATGGGACAGAGTTCTGTTTAGCTTTCCAGCTCTCAGAGTTGGGCAGCTAAACAGCCCTTGGGTACCAGTCAGGAGTATTTTGCTTCTTGAATTATTAAGATAGGAATGTATATTCTTAGCTTATTGAGCATTATTACCTGCCTTGCTTACCTTGCTAAGCCACCGTCGCCTACGTCGTCTCCGTCATTGGAATCACATGCATCCACATGCGTCACCAACTGTCACATGACCACCAACCTCATCACCCGTCAGCCACCGGTTTACCGCCCCCAGCCCCTTGTCATCCTGTTTCACAGCCCGACCCTCATCTCCCCCAAGCTCCCCAGTTCTCACCTAAGACATTGTCCCCATCACTCCAGACTTTGTCATCCCCAGCCCAAGCCCCCTGTTCACCCACACCTTACAGTCCTGAGCCCTCCCCTGGCGACCACCTCCCACCCTCACCCCAAGCCGTCAGCCTTGCACCCTCGTCCCCCTTGTCCCCGCTCCCAAGTCCTCTCCCACCCCCAGCTCAAGTTACTGCCCCCACCCCTCCCCTCCCTGGCCCTCACCCCCAGTCTCTAACAGCCCTCACCCCAACCCCCTCTACCTACCCCCCACCCAGGTCATTGGAGTCACCATCTCATCTCATTTTAAGTTTGTTTTAAGAGATAAAATTTAAAAAAAGACAAAAAAAAAGAACTGTTGGCTCGGTTGGGTGGGGGTCTGGCACCCCCGCCCAGCCTCTCTCTCACGTGAGACCCCTGATCGAGTCAGCTGACGGTTCTGATTCTCAGTCTCCCCTCGTGCCAAATTCTAAGATTGGATGCAGCAATCAAATTTCTCTACTCCACGCTTTCGACCTCCGTGTTGTAGAGAACAGCCACGTCCCCTGACGACAAGGAAAAGACCCCCACCCCCACCCCACCCACGGCCTATCCTTGACCAGTTCCTCACCCATCCATCCTTCATCCACCATCCATTCAATCCGGAAGCATTTCCAAGCACCTGCTGAGTGCAAGGCGGTGTGCAGGGAGCTGAAGACGCAGGATGAGGGGCCCTCTGGGAGGGGCGTGGACACACAGGAGTCCCCAGGGAGCCTAGCGCAGTGCAGGTAAAGCAACGTGGGAGGGGAGACGCCTCCCTTGCAGCCTGACCATCTCACTTGCCCACGTGACAGATCCTCTCTTACCAGCACTCAATGAGGCCGCCCCACCCAAATTCCACAGCGCCTCTCACACACATCCCGCAAGATCAGAACCAAGTCAGCAGCCTCGCCACGGTCTTCACATCATGCAGAAATTGGTCCATTCCATCCGCTATGGGGTAACCAGATTCTGCTGAGAGTGTTGGGATCCTTGACTGCCCATCCACACCTCGTGTGTGTTTGGAGTAGTGTGTAGTTTACGCCAATCCCGGGGAAGCTCAAAGACAGCCATCAGAGACATGGTCCCTAGTGTGGTCCCCAACCTGGGGGAGGAGCAGGCGTGATGATCTTGTAACTGAAAAATTTCAAACATGTCAATGATGAGCTCTTTTTAGCTTCCCCGTCTCTGCAGCCAGACATGCAAAAAAAGTTTTGTTTATTGAAAAAATAAACAAAAACCAAGGGCTACCTCATGTGTTTCTCCAGTTTATTGTGCGCCGGGCTATACACGTCCTTCCCCGCTGGTGGTCTCTGACCTGGACAAGAGGAGTCAGTCTTTGGAGGGCCCTGCTCTGGCCCCATCCAGCCCTTCCCATGCTGCGGAGGAGGCCACAGGCCTCCCAGCCCACCCTCTGGGGCCTGGAGCCCAGGAATTTCCTCCCCAGTGGTCCCACCACCAGGGCCCTTGGGGGCCTTTTCCTGGGTTTGATGGCTCGCTGTTTGCGGGTGGTGTGGATGGAGCTGGGGCCTGAGGAGTGAGGGGTTCCACATGGGAACGCTCAAGTCCCCTCGAAACAGCTGAGGGCTGGCTCCCCCCAGCTACTGCATTCCAGCGGAGAACTCCAGAGGGTCTGAAAATCCCATGCTGACCCCAGACCTTCCAGGACTTAGGGAAAGTAGGACTTCCCAGGGGAGGGAGCAGAACAGATTTGAAGGACACTTGGGGGCTTCCCTGGTGGCCCAGATGGTAAAGAATCTGCCTGCAATTGTAGGAGACCCTGGTTCAATCCCTGGATGGTGAAGATCCCCTGGAGAAGGGCACGGATGCCCACTGCAGTCTTCTTGCCTGGAGAATCCCATGGACAGGGGAGCCTAGTGGGCTACAGTCCAGGGGGTCGCAAAGAGCCGACATGGCTGAGTGACTCACGCTTTGGAAGCTTTTAAACGTTGGTGCATCAGGTCTATTGGCCCCAGGTGTTCCTATGACCTGGGCCCCACTCATGACCAGGGGGATTTGCCTTTCCTCTGGTCCCAGGCCTCAAGTCGCAAGCGTGTCCACTCAGGTCACTAAAACCACCCACGAGAGATTTTAGAGGTGAAGGGTCCACCCGAGAGGGGTCGGCCAGAGTCCCCCTCAGGGGCACAGGAGACTCAGTCAAGTCCCTTATCCTTGCTGGCCTGGCAGATGGCCTTGGGGTGGGGTCTTCCTTTCCACACCCTCTCTGGGTCTCTCCTCCACCAGGTCCTTGCCTCCACCCACCCAGCTGCCCCGCCCGGCCCCTGGGCATCCCCGAGGGTCCTCCTGACTTGGTCTCACCCTCTCCCCTCCATGCTTCATGGGTCTCCTGTCTGTCCACCTCCCATTCAGCCGGGCAGGGGGCGCTGGGTGTCTCGACTTTGCAGGAACACACAAGCGGGACGGCTAGGGCCGTGTAACCTCAGAGATGGATGCTATTCCAAGAACCATTAAAAAAAAAATAGGATGACAATGTTGAGACGACAAACCTAGAGGCTTCTATGAAAGGGATTTTTCTAGGAAAATAGTAATGATCACAATTCCTCAATTTTGCTGGCAGGAACGGCACTGGGAGAAGACCCCAAAGTGACCCAGCTCTGTTCCCTGACTTGGGGTGCAGCACATTTGACCCTTTGATGGAACAGGGCAGGCCCACAATAGAGATGATCCTAGAGCAAAAAAAAAAAAAAAAAAAAAAGGATGAAGATCTTTTCATTCTTCAAAGCTAAGAGAATCCCAGTGTTAAAGCCTCACCAAGTTAACACTGCTGAGTAGAGGAACAAAATCTTTAATATAATAACAAAACAAGTAAATATATTTTTTAATAAAACTCATGATCAAGTAGAGTGCTTTCTGGAAAAACAAGTCGGGTTTCATTGTAATAAATGTATCCGTAGATAGTGAACGCCAGAGTGTCCAGGAGGGAGGAAACCATGATGGATGACCAGAGTGGCTGTGAGCCAAGCCGGGGGTCAGGCAGGTGACCTGGGAAGAGAAGCCAGCCAGCCTGCGGGACCGGCCCCCTCCCACAAGGCTGTGGTGGCTGATGAGCTGGCTCCGCAGGGGCGAAGGGGGCCTGGGGTGCCATCAGGGGAAGGGACTGCATTGCTGTAGCGGGTGGGGTGTGGGCTCAGCGCCGGGTGGTCCTGGCTGTGGGGGCCTGAGGATGGGAGAGCCCCAGTGGCGGGGTGGGTGGGGGTCCTGGCCAGGAGGGATGGTTGCCCTGGGGGGCCTCTGCAGGGTGTCCTAGGCTCAGGCAGCTGGCCAAGGAAAATATCCTGTGGGCTCCAAGGGGAGGAAGAGACAGGATCTGCACATCCCTGCAGACGGGCGGGGGCTTCCTGCAGGAGACGGAGGAGGTGGGCTCCGGGGGCCCAGAGCAGGGTCCTAGCACCCAGCTCCCCGCAGCGTCCAGCCCCTGGGTCTGGAAAATGTCCGCTAAGCCACTTAGAATCGATAAGACGCCTCTGATCTGGCCATGGGACGGTCTTTCCTTCAGTGCCTCTCTCCCGCTACTGAAGAAGAAAGCGTTGGCCTGCGTATCACCCTTGCAAGACCCTCCTCATGGAGCTCTTGGGAAGAAGGAGGGGGAAAGCCAGCCCCAGGCCCCAGCCTGGGGAAAGAAACTCCCAGCTAACTCCAAACCACTGAGGGCGTGGCCCTGCTCCGTGTATCCCTCCAGACGCTGCGCTCTGTGACCACGGCAAAGAGGCAAGAGTGGACCAAATCGCAACTCAAAATATAGGCCAAAAAAAAAAAAAAAAATCAGTTCAATAGATGCCAGAGGAAATTGACAAAATACATCTTTGATTAAAAAAAAAAAAAGCCAACTAGGAAAAAAAGTGCATATCTCCTTAATGTCATCAAGAGCTTCTGTCTTAAACAATGTTCAGTGTCCTAGGGCTCAAGGAAACCCAAGGGCAGGTAAAGTCATGCTTTTTGCAGCAGGAAGAGGCCCTGGCTTTAGAGTCAGAGGGGCCTGGCTTTAACCTTGGTGTCCTTGGGGCCACCTACTATCTATATGTCTACTTCCTCACATGTGAAGGAAGCGCTGGCCACCAGAACAAAATACCATAAATACCATAGACCTGGCGCTTTAAACAACAGACAGTTATCGTTTATTTCTCATGGTTCTGGGACTGGGAAGAGATCAGAGTGTCAGCATGATAGGATTCTGGTGAAGGCTTGCAGATGGCCATGTCCTTGCTGTGTTCTCACATGGGGGGGTGAGGGAGAGAGGCAGAGAGACAGAGACAGAGAAAGAAGAGCAAGACCCAGCTCTTTGGTGTCTTCTTAGGAGGCCACGGATCCCATATGAGGCACATATATATATATATATATGGCTTCCCAGGTGGTGCTAGTGGTAAAGAATCTGCCTGCCAATGCAGAAGACATAAGATATGTGGGTTCAATCCCTGGCTGGGGAAGATTCCCCAGAGGAGGGCATGGCAAACCCCTCCATATTCCTGCCTGGAGAGTCCCATGGACAGAGGAGCCTGGCAGGCTATAGCTCATAGGGATGCAAAGAAGGACATTAATGAAGCAACTTAGCATGCGTGTGTGTGTGTGTGTGTGTGTGTACTGGTCTGAGTAGTTAAGTCCAGTGTTACAAGCATACTAATTATCCCCAAAATTAATTTATAAGTTTAAAGCTATTTATTAACATTAGAGCCATTAGACACTCTGCTTTTAAGGTTTATCCTTCAAAAAGTGAAACGGTAAAAATAATCTAAAAAATTTTAAAGGAACAAGTTGCATCAACAAATGTTAAAACCAAAAGCGATAAGAGTAAAAATAGTGTGTCTTGCATGAAGCAGACACATAATATTGGTGTGATGAATAGGGGATTAAAGCAATGCATGCATGGATGATAGCTTTGAAGAATCTAATCTCCACCTCACTATCTTACTTACAAACATGGAAACAGATCAAAAGAATAACTAGCCTGAAGTTTTTAACTTTGCCCCTCAGGAGACATTCAGCAATGTCTTGAGGCCATGTTCACTGTCAAAAGTGGACTGGCGCTGCTGGCCCCTAATGGGCAGCCACCAGGGATGCTGCTAGACAGCGTTCAAAGCCAGGGACAGCCCCCACAGCAACAACTATCTGGTCCCAAATGTCAGTGATGCCCAGGTTGAGAAATGATGCCTAAGATGGTAGGGCCGGAAGGGGACTCATGAACAATAACACGTGACCGTGCCTACAGAGTTAACACTGCTCAGGACGGTATTCCACACACCCCAGCTTTACTGAGACACAGTTGGCATAGAACACTGTGTAAGTTTAATGTGCATAGTGGGATAATTTGATATCCGTTTACTTTGGAAAATGATGACCCCAGTACAGTTAGTTAACACATCCTTCTCCTCACATAATTGCCATTTTTGGCTGTTGTTGTAATAGGAACATTGAAAGTTTACTCTCAGCAAATATCAGCTGCCCAATGCTGTGCTGTTAACTACAGTCACTGTTTGTGCATCAGTGGTTTTGGAGTTTAGTCACCAAGTCGTATCTGACTCTTGCGATTCCATGAACTATAGCCTGCCAGGTTCTTCTGTCCATGGGATTTTTCCAGGCAAGAATACTGGAGTGGGTTGCCATTTCCTCCTCCAGTGGATCTTCCCTATCGGGGACCCCACCCAGGTCTCCTGCTGTGCAGGCAGATTCTTTACCGACTGAGCTAGATCCCAATAACATATTTGTCTTGTAATTGGAAGTTTGTACCCTTTGGCCACCATTTCCTCACTTCCCGCACCCCTCAGCCCCTGGAAACCAGCAATCAAGTCTCTGTTTCTATGAGGTCAGCTTTTTTAGGTTTCATATATACAAGTCATACAGTATCTGTCTTTTTCTTACTTCATTTAACCTAATGTCATTAAGATTCATCTATGTTTTCACAAGTGGGAGGGCTTCCTTCTTCTCATGGCTGAATAATATTCCTTCATGCGTGTTTGTGTACACACACATATATAAACATCTTCTTCATCCATTCATCCTTTGGTGGACACTTAGGTTATTTCCGTGTTTTGACTATTGTAAATAATCCTGTAGTGAATGTGTGAGTGTTAGTTGCTCAGTCGTATCTGACTCTTTGCGACCCCATGGACTGTAGCCCGCCAGGCTCCTCTGTCCATGGGATTCTCTGGCAAGAACACTGGAGTGGGTTGCCATGTCCTTCACCAGTTATCTCTTTCAGAGAGTGATTTCATTTCCTTTGGATATATATCCAGATATGGGATTTCTGAATCATGTTCTTTTTTTTTTTTTTTTTCAATTTTTTGAGAAACCCCTATGCAGTTCTCCATAGTGTCTGCACCAATTTACATTCCCACCCATGGCGCACAGGATTCCCCTTTCTCCACATCCTCACCACATTTGCTATCTCTTATCTCTTTGATAATAAGTGTGAAGTACGGTAATATCATCATCTCATGTAACCCACTCAACAACCCAAGAGGTAGATAATATTATCTTCTAGTGCTACAGATAATGAAATCCAGGCTCAAAGAGGTAAAAACATGTGCCCAAGATCCTCTGGCTGGACGGTTGAGCTAAACCCAGCTGCTGCTGCTGCTGCTGCTAAGTCACTTCAGTCGTGTCTGACTCTGTGTGATCCCTTAGACGGCAGCCTACCAGGCTCCCTGTCCCTGGGATTCTCCAGGCAAGAACACTGGAGTGGGTTGCCATTTCCTTCTCCAATGCAGGAGAGTGAAAAGTGAAAGTGAAGTCGCTCAGTCGTGTCCGACTCAGCGACCCCATGGACTGCAGCCCACCAGGCTCCTCCGTCCATGGATTTTCCAGGCAAGAGTAGTGGCTAACCCCAGCATCGGCTCTCTAAACATTTATGCCAATTTTCTTTCCACTACCCAATCCTCCCTTATATTTTGAAAAATAATGTATTCCCAATTTTCTTAGTGTTAGCAACTGTGTTTCCCTGGAAGTTTCTGGGAGACAGGCAATCTCAGTCCATCATTCCTGGAGCGCATCAGGAAGACTCTTGAGCAGAATGAGCTCCCAGGCTTTGTCATTTCAGGATGGAGCATCTCTGTTTACCTCCTTGTCCACTCACTCACCAACTACGGGATAACTCATCTGCCTCTGATGTCTCCTCCTGAGCCCTGCTCCCCCGCCAGCTAGTAGCATCCAGATGTCACTCTTCAAGTTGTAGATAAGAAGGGAATCAGGATGGTTTGCTGTCAGTATTATCAATCATAACAATACCGAACTAGTCTTAATGCTAAGGCACTATATTCAGCCCTTCGTTTTTTAAAAGAAATTTTATTGGAGTATAGTATATTTCCAATGTTGTGTTAGAACCTGAAGCTAACACAACATTGTAAGGCAGAGTACATCATGGGAAATGCCTGGCTGGAGGAATCACAAGCTGGAATCAAGACTGTTGGGAGAAATATCAAGACCCTCAGATATGCAGATGATACCACTCTAATGGCAGAAAGGGAAGAGAAACTAAAGAATCTCTTGATGAAGGTGAAAGAGGAGAGTGAAACAGGTGACTTGAAACTCAACATTCAGAAAACTAAGATGGCATCCAATTCCATCACTTCACGATACATAGAAGGGGAAACAGTGGAAGCAGTGACAGATTTTGTTTTCTTGGGCTCCGAAATCACTGCAGATGGTGACTGCAGCTGTGAAATTAAAAGACACTTGCTCCTTGGAAGAAAAGCTATTACAAACATAGAGTATTAAAAGGCAGACTTTTGCCAACATAAGTCAGTATAGTCCTAGTTATTGTTTTTCCAGTAGTCATGTACAGATGGGCGAGTTGGACCATAAAAAAAGCTGAGTGTCATAAAACTGGTGCTTTCAAAATGTGGTGCTACAGACTCTTGAGAATCCTTTGAATAGCAAGGAGATCAAACCAGTCAATCCTAAAGGAAATCAACCCTGAATATTCATTGGAAGGACTGTTGCTGAAGTTCCAATACTTTGCCCAGTTGATGCAAGGAGCCAACTCATTGGAAAGGACCCTGATACTGGGAAGGTTGAGGGCAGGAGGAGAAGGGGACGACAGAGGTTAATGGCTAGATAGCATCACTGACTCAATGGACAGGAATCTGAGCAAACTCCAGGATATAGTAGAGGACAGAGGAGCCTGGCGTGCTTCAGGCCACGGGGTCACAACGAGTTGGACATGACTTAGCAACTGAAAAATAACTATATATATTATATATATATAATATATATATATTCATTTTTTTCCAGATTCTTTTCCCATATAGGTTATTACAGAATATTGAGTAGAGTTCTCTGCATTATACAGTTAAAGTGAAAGTCCCTCAGTCGTTTCCGACTCTTTGCTACCCCATAAACTATATCGTCCATGGAATTCTCCAGACCAGAATACTGGAGTGGGTAGCCTTTCCCTTCTCCAGGGGATCTTCCCAACCCAGGGATCAAACCCAGGTATCCCACATTGCAGGGAGATTCTTTACCAGCTGAGCCCCAAGGGAAGCCCAAGAATACTGGAGTGGGTAGACTTTCCCTTCTCTAGTGGATCTTCCTGACCCAGGAATCAAACTGGGGTCTCCTGCCTTTCAGGTGGATTCTTTACCAACTGAGCTATCAGGAAAGCCCTGTAGTTAGTCAATTACTTGTTAGTTACTTATTTTCAATATAGTAACTTTTGTATGTTAATCCCTATCTCCTAATTTATCACTTTGCCCCCACATTTCCACTTTGGTAACCATAAGTTTGATTTCAAGATCTGTGATTCTGTTTCTCTTTTGTAAATAAGTTCATCTGTAGTATCATTTTTAAAAAATTAGATTCCATTTACAAGTGAGATTATATGGTATTTGTCTTTCTTTGTCTGTACTTCAGTTAGTATGATCGTCTGTAGGTCCATCCATGTTGCTGCAAAAGCCTTTCGTTTTTATCTTCTCAGACTGTTCAGGGACTCCTGGACACTGGCTCTGAATTTATACTAATTTCTCTGGATCAAAGCATTATTGTGGTTCACCAGTCAGAGCATTGGAAGTCAGATGGGCAGTGAAGCCTTGCTGAGGTCTGTCCCATTGTGGGTTTCTGAACCCACCCTGTGGTTATCTCCTCACCTGGAGTTCATTATGAAAATAGACACCCTCAACCACAGAAGGCCCAAGTTGAGTATCTGATTCACGGAGGGGTGGCTATGATGGTAGGAAAGACAAAACAGAAGCCGCTGGAAACACCCGTTTCTATGAAAGTCGTGCACAAGAGTAACACAGTGTCCTTGGAGGGCCTGCTCAAGGTCAGTGCCACCGTAAGAGGCGTGAGAGATACGGAATTCCTCCAGTACTTCCTTTTGACTCCATTATTTGGTCTGAGAAGAAATGGATCTAGAAGAAAGAGAGTAAATTATTATAAATGAATCAAGTGGTGAGTCTGATCTGCAGCTGTTTTCTAGCTGTGGCTTCATAGCTGGAGCGAATCTGCACGTCACCTGCTGACACCCGCTATGTGACCAGTGTTGCAGCGCATGCTTCTTTCTCTAAACCTGCGAGGAAACCTACCGACCTGTTGGCAAGGCCAGCAGTACATCACCGCTGTCCTTCCCGGGGCCTGTCGATTCTCCAGCACCTTCGTAATCGACTCCACGGGGATTTTGCTTGTCTTTCCATTACCAGGACACCACGCTGGTTCATCACACTGATGGTATTCCACTGATTGGACCTGGCGAGCAGGGAAAATGCCTGCAGCCAGAGAGTGGGAAATAAACCCCACAAAATTCAGGGCTCCTCCACCTCAGTGGAAAATTCTAGATGCTCAGTAATTTGGGGGGGCATGTGGATATATACTTTCCAAGGTGAAGGACAAGTTGCTTCATCTGCCACCTCCTATCAATACGAAAGGGACATGGACTTCCCTGGTGGTCCAGTGGTTAAGCATGTACCTGCCAATGCAGGAGACACAGGTTTGATTCCTGGTCTGGGAAGATCTCATGCCAGGGGGCAGCTAAGCCCATGTGCCGTGACTACTGAAGCCGCGTGCCCCAGAGCCAGCGCTCTGCAACAAGAGAAGCCACCATGATAAGAAGCCCGCACCCCGCAGCTAAGAGTAGCCCCTGCTTGCTGCAACTAGAGAAAGCCCCCACACAGCGGCAAAGCCCCAGAGAAATAGAAAATACATCATAAAGAATTTAATTTAAAAAAATGAAAGGAACACAATGTCTAGTGCATCTTTTTGGATTTTGGAGACAACATATACCCTACATATATATGGTTTTTACTGAGAGACCTGAAGATCTGCTGGTTTTGAGCAGGGGCCCAGAATAAGGGCCCAGAATAAGAGCCCAGGCTGCCATCCAAGCAGCTCTGCCTTTCGGGCCACATGATCCAGAGAGTCCAAGGGTGCTGGAAGTCTCAGTGGCATAGAGGATGCTGTTTGGAGCCTCTGGCAGCCCGTCTGAGGTGAACCCCAGTGCAGACCACTAGAATATTGGAGCCAGTTCCTGCTGTCCTCTGTGGCTGGCTGCTCTCCATCTGAGAGTAGCTGAGAAACCATTTTTGACTTGCCGATGGGCTATTTGTAGAGGCTGAACTCTGTCCTGAGGGCAGCCAAGTGGCCCTTTGTGGACTAGGTGTGTGCTGACCCCCAAAACCTTGCTCAGGGCCACACAGCGGCACCTCCTTTTCAGACAGAAGTGGCACTCTACTTCAGATTGAAGTGGAGCTTATCAGTTCAGGCTCAAGCAAGATCTTAAAGCAAAAGTGAATCCGAGGGGAACGTGATCTGGAGACCCACGGACCCCGGTCTCTGCCTTTTCTCTGTCATGGGGAGAAAGCTTCATAGGGAGTTCCCATAAACTCCCAGCTAAGTGGGGAAGAAAAATTTCCACTCTGGTTTATAGACAGCTCTGCATTAGATAAAGGTACCAAACTGGATAACTGCAGAACTATAGTCCTACTCTGGGACAGCCTTGAGGGTCAGTGATGCAGGGAGAATCCTACCAATGGACCAAATTTTGATAGTTCATTTTGTCTGAAAGGAGATACGGCCAGAGACCTATGGGCCTATGTTGATTGATGGACTACGGCTAATGGTTTGGCTGGGTGGTCAGAGTATTGGAAGAAATACAGTCACAAAATTGGTGATGAGAAGGTTTGAGGGAGAGATCAGCGGCTAGACCCCTGCAAATGGGCCCAGAGTGTGAAGGTATTTGTGTCCCGTGGGAATTGTCACCAAGGTTTTCGAAGGGTGACCTCGTGAGAGGGAGGTTGAGTTAACCAGGTAGCTAGCCTGTTCTGTGGATATTGGATAGTTCTCGTGCTCAACCACATTGGCATTCTCACTTGGGCTCGGGAACAAGCAGCTTTGTTAGAAGCTTCTGCATGGCCCCAGCACCCCTCATGTCCACGCTCCAAGGCAGGTCACCTCCAGCCTCTGGTGGGGGTCCGATTTGCCAACAGCAGGGCCCAGCCCTGGGTCCTGATACAGTGCTGTTCCCCAGGGTGGGGGTGAGGGCATCTGGGAGCAGATTGATTACATTAGACCCCTTCCTTCCAGAGCAGGGAGCACTGTGTTCTTACTGGAACAGTTATTTATTTGGATGTGAATTTGCCTTTCCTGCCCTCAATGCCTCTGCCGGAACTAGCATCCATGGATCTACAGAACACACACTTTCATCGCTGACACAACAGTGATTCTACTGAGTGGGATGTCGAGACTGCCACTGGCCCCTTGAATTCCCCACGGTGCTGAATCAGCAAGCAAAGAAGGTCACTGGACTGGCTGGAGCGATTGATGCTGACTATCAAGGAGAAAGTGGGTTGCCGCCACACATTTCGGGAAATGTGGGATGCAGAAAGTCACCTTGCGATTTCTTATTACTCCCAGGTCCTGTATTAAAATCAACAAAAAGCTTTGCTGTTGTTGTTGTTCAATTACTCAGTCGCGTCCAACACTTGGCATTCCATGGACTGCAGCACAACAGACTTCCCTCTCCTTTACCAGCTCCTGGAGTTTGCTCAAATTCATGTCCATTGAGCCGATGATGCCATCCAACCATCTCAGCCTCTGTCACCCCCTTATCCTCCCGCCTTCAATCTTTCCCAGATTAGGGTCTTCTCTAATGAGTCAGTTCTTTGCATCAGGTGGCCAAAATATTGGAGCTTCAGTTTCAGCATCAGTCCTTCCAAGGAATATTCAGGATTGATTTCCTTTAGGATTGACTGGTGTGATCTCCTTGCAGACCAGAGGACTCTCAAGCGTCTTCTCCATCACCACAGTTGGTAAGCATCAGTTCTTCAGCACTCTGCTTTCCTTATGGTCCAACTCTTACATCCATGCATGACTACTGGAAGAGCCATAGCTTTGACAATTCCAACCTTTGTTGGCAAAGTGATGCTTCTGCTTTTTAATATGCTGTCTAGGTTTGTCATAGCTTTTCTTCCAATGACTCAATTCAGGTAGAGCCTCCAATAGCCCAGATGCTCCACACATAAATGCTTGGGCCACTCTGCAAGGCAAAGAGCCACGAGTAGTTGAAGGGTTTGCTAAAGGCAACGGAACTATGAAGCAGGCGTGGGAAGAAGGCAGTTATAAACATCAGTTACAATGATGGAGCCCGTTGTAGGAATGACTGTAAGAATTATGAGTAATTCTTCCTTCTTTTAAATATGTCTATGTATTTATATGCTCATTATTTCTGCTTTCTTCTAGTCTCTCATGTCCTTATCATCTAGCTTAAGACGTGGCACTAGTCCAACTTCCTATCTCAATATTTAAGTTGCAGGACTTAAGAGGAGGCCCATCCCCGAGTGATGGCCGGACGTGTGTGTTTAGCTTCGTGGGGAAGGTCTGGGATTTTGCAGGATGCTTATATCACCAGCTTCACAGGCAATGAGGAGTGACCTCAGTCTGTTTATCCTTGTGGGGTTCCAGCTCGGCTTATGGATTTTTGATCCCCGACCCTCCTCTCTTTCCTCTTATCTCCCCAACTGCCGGCCCTGTGTTCTTCCAGCTCCAGTATCAGACAGTCTGCAGAGACTGCTTACCAGGCCCCACAGTTGTGCAAGGTCAGAGCTGCCCCCCTCCCTGCTTTCTGCCCCTTCCCTTGGAGTGGTTCAACTCTTAGGATTGAACCCAAGAGTTTTACCCTCATTCAGTAGGCCTATGGGTCATAGACTTCTCTGAGGGCAGTGCCCCGTGTGGAGAATGCACCCTGCTCAATCCACGGTCTGAAGGTGCTTCCAACTCAGGTGCTGTAGAAGTCACTGTCAAAGTCCCCAGAGGTCCCAGCCTTGTGCAATCATGATTTTTCATCGTTTTAGACATTGGCGTTCAAAAACGGTGCAACTACCCGTTCATGGAACAGTTGCCCTCATTTTTTAACATCTGTCATTTAGGCTTTTGTTTTGTTTGGTTTGGTTTTGTTTTCTGCCACCCCTCTCTCCTTACCAGCTGCGAGGAAAATGGAGAGGGGAGAATTGATTCATGATAAATGCTGGGCTTAATTGTGTACGATTAAATCAAGAGTGAAATACCAATTGTTGCAGGTTGGATTCCCCTGGAAATATACTATAAGGAGATTTATGAAGGGGAGATTTGTTGAGAAACATTCACGAGATTGACACCCGTGGCTCACGGTGGTGGTGGTGGTGGGGAGAATCGATGAGCCAGGAGTGGATGGTGGGGTGGGATGGGGTGGGTTGTCAAGTGGCCGTGAGGGCTTCAGATAATCCTGTGTGGGGTTTGGGAGCTGTGATGGCTCTTCAGCGTTGGCCCACATTGGGAATTCCCTGGTGGTGCGATGGTTAAGACTTCACACTTTCACTGCTGAGGGCCCAGGTTCAATCCCTGGTCGGGAACTAAGATCCCACAAGCCGCGTGATGTGGCCAAAAGTTAAAAACAAACAAAAAAAACAAACAAAAAAAACACTGTCCCACAATGGGGAAAGGAAGCTAGGTCATTTTACCCCTGTATAGACCAGCCATTGGAAATAGATTGCCCCAGGAAGAGGGCTTTGATTTTGGGCGAGGCCCTCTGCAGACAAGGCCAATGCTAGGAGTAGGGGATTGGGACTCAGCAGGGTGCTGTCAGCTGCAACCCTCCCAGTCCCCGAGCCTAGCTGAAACAGTCCAGCCCTGGTGCCCCTGGCTCCCACCTGCTCCATGTAACTCCTGAGAGCGACTCCTCCAGGACCAAGAGGCCTCTTTCCCTGAGGAAACCTCACAGGAGGAACGTCATGGGCTCAACCTACTGCCCGGAAAGTGCAGCTGATCTTGAGGCCACGCCTGCCACTCAGTGAGTGTCTCCGGCTTTTTGCTACCCAGTCTGGAGTCCTCTTATTGTTGCAGGAAGGTGGTACTGCCCACGGTGTAGGTGGCACACAGGGAGGGGTACACGACCCTCAGTCCCTAGAAATCTGAAAGCTTGCTCACCACGCACTGCTCAGGCCATGGTTCTGCACTGGTGCATTCACCACCAAACTGGGCAGAGGTCTACTGAGAAGGGAAAATCACCGGGGTGCCTGGACTGCTCCCTCCTGTCCCCATCATTTCACCAAAACCCCGTTTCCTCCTCCTTATCAGTGTCAGTTTCTCCTGCCACATGGCGATGCCTTTCCTTGTCTACAGCTCTCTGTTCACAGAGAGCTGGACACTACTGGGCAGTGACTGAACTTGAAGTTTAGCGGGGGCAGCCGCAGAAGGAGGACCCCGGTGAAGCCTGTCTCTGGAGAAGCAAGGAGAAGATTGGACACTGTGGTCTAAAGAACCATCTCAGAAACCCTGGAAATTAACCAGAGGCCTTTGACAAATTGAATGACATTGATTCCAGAGAAGCTACTTAACCTTGGTTGACAATGGGGGGAATCCGTGCCACGTTAGCCGGGCCGCTCCCATCTCCCCGAATGGATGTGGCAGCATGAAGACCAGCAGTCTTGCTGCTGCAGGAGGGTGTTGATCTAATTTGGAGCTCCAGAGAAAAGCCCCTTCTCTGGGGGGCACTGTCGAAAGCAATTGCCATCCCTGCAGAAAACAATCAAGAAAGGCCAATATCACAGCTGCCCAAGGGCTGTGATACTGATTCTGGGCAGCAGCAGACAGGCCGAAGTATTTAAGGAGAGACCTGGGGGGCTGGGACAGCCATGGAGGGGGGCTTTGATAAGGCTGCACACATTCCTGAGGACCTGGGAGGCTGTGTACAGGAGGGTACTCAGGAGAAAGGGGAGAGAGCCTGCTTATCTGCTTGGCTCTGCTGACCGTGCAGGCAGAGAAAGCCAGGACAGGCTTGTAAACGGCATGCCTGACCACAGCAAGAGGAGGGGAAATCTCACTGGCTCCGGGCGTTTAAGCAAAACCTCCGACCAGCTATTGGCTGACTGTAAAGCTACGCTTACCCAGATCGGTTTCTAGGAAGTCAGGCTAACGATGAAGCCGAGATGTTTTTTTTTTAAAAAGCACTGACATTAGTGTTTATACACGGGAGAGGAGTTAGTCTCTAAATAATTCATCAGACTATTCCCTAAACAAACAAATAAATGCAGCAACACCCCCTGGGGAAGTGAACCAGGATCCAGATTTGCTATAATAAATTATCCAAAATGTCCAGTTTTTAACAAAACTTGTGAAACAGACAAAGAGGAATACACAGTCACATGCAGGAAAGAAGCAGTTGGTAGAAAGTGTCTCTGAGGGACCCTAGGTGTTGGACTTGGTAGGCCAAGCCTTACAACCAGCATAAGTTCAAAGACCTATAGAAAATTGTTTTTAAAAGAATTACGAAGTAAAGGAAGCTATCCACAAAAGGAAAAGGCAGTCTACCAAATGAGAGGAGATGTTGGCAAGCAATATACCCAGCAAGGGGTTAATAGCCAGAAAGCACAGAGAACTCATACAGCACAACATAAAACAGCAGCCAATCTGATCAAAATCAGGCCAAGGACCCGAACAGACATTTTCCAAAGAAGATGTTACAGATGGCCAACCAGCGCATAAAAGATGCTCCACATCACTAATCAGCAGGGAAATGCAAATCAAAACCACAATGAAATACCGCCTCACACCTGTCAGAATGGCTATTATTAAAAAGACAACAAATAACCCGTTTGGCAAGGATGTTGAGAAAAAGAGAACTGTTGTACACTGCTGGTGGGAATGTAAATTGGTGCACCTACTATGGGAAACAGTATGGAGGCTCCTCCAAAAATCAAAAATAAAATGACAAATAACCAAAAGGACTTACTGTGTAGCACAGGAAACTGTTCTCAATGTCTTGTAATAATCTATAATGGAAAAGAATCTAACAGAAGAATAGACATATGTGTGTGTGTAATTGAATCACTTTGCTGCACACCTGAAACCAACACAGCATTGTAAACCCACTATATTCCAGTAACACTAAAAAATGGAACCACTGTAGGATCCAGCAATTCCACTTCTGGGTATTTTCCCCAAGAAGATGAAAACACTAATTAGAAAAGAAACATGCACTCAAGGTTCACTGAAGTGTTATACACAATAGCTGGCATTTGGAGGTAACCTAAGTGCCCATCGGTAGATGAATGGATGAATACATGTGTGTTCTCTCTCTCTCTCTCTCTCTATATATATATATATATATTTATGTATATATGTATATATATATATATGTATGTATGTATACACACACACACAGACACTATATATATAGTATTCTTGCCTGGGAAATCCCATGGACTGTGGCCCGCCAGGATCCTCTATCCATGGAATTTTCCAGGCAAGAATAGCGGAGTGGGTTGCCATTGCCTTCTTCAGGGGATATTCTAAACTTAGGGATCAAACTCATATCACCTGCATTGGCAGGTGGATGCTTTACCACTGAGCCACCTGGGAAGCCCCATACACACACACACACACACACACACACACACACACACATGTGTTACTCAGCTATTTAAAAAAAAGAATGAAATCTCGCCTTTTGTGACATCATGGGTGGACCTAGAGAGTATTAGGCATAGTAAAATAAGTCAGACAGAAAAAGAAAAATGCTGTATGATTTCACTAAAATTGGAATCTAAAAAAGAACAAACAAAACAGACATAGAGTCCCAGGTACAGAGAACAAAGAGGGTGCTGTTGGAGGGAACGGGGAGGGGGGGGGAGGAGGAATGAGACAGGTGAGTAAATCACAGGCACATACCTCCAGTTACAGCACAAATGAGTCACGGGGAAGACGTGTACAGCGTGGGGAATGCAGTCAAGAATAGTGCAACGTCTTTGTACGGTGACAGCTGGTAAGGAGGCTTATCGTGCTGACCATCTCGGAATGTACAGAAACGTCGGATCGTCGTGTTATACACCAGAAACTAAAGGCGTTATGAGTCAAAAACAGACAAGCAAACAAAATCATAGAAAAAGAGGTCAGACCTGAGGTCACCAGAGGTGGCAGGTGAGGGGGAAAATTGGATGAAGGTGGTTGGAAGATACAGACTTCCAGGTACAAGATAAATAAGTACTAAGAGCGTAGTATACAACAGGATGAATATAATCAACCCTGCCTTATGTCTTAAGTGAAAGTGATTAAGAGAGTAAATCTTAACTGTTCTCATCACAAGGAAAAATATTTTTTCTCTTATTTGTATCTACATGAGATGCTGGATGCATCTGAACTTACCATGGTCATTATCTCATGATGTATGTAAGTCAGATCATTATGCTGTGCCTCTTAAACTTATACAGTGCCGTATGTCAGTTATATCTCGATAAAACTGGAAGAAGAAGGAAAAACAGAAAAGCCTGATAGATTTGACTCATCAATCAGAGAACACCAACAAGAAGATGCAAAGCAGAGGCATCTTTGTTTTATTGCACTCAGCTTTGCAGATATTGCTTTTTTTTTTTAACAGATTAAAGTTTGTGACAATCCTGCATTGTCAGATAATGGTTAGCATATCTAAAAAAGCAATAAAGAAATTTAAAAATAAGGCACTTACATTGTTTTTTAGATACAATGTATTGCACACCCTTAGATTATAGTGTGTGTAAATGACTTTTACATGCACTGGGAAACCAAAAAATAAAGTGCGACTCATTTTATTGCAATATTTGCTTTACTGTGATGGCCTGGAACCGAACCTATGATTTCTCCGAGGTCTGCCTGTATAACAAAGAACCAAATAGAAATTCTGGAGTTGAAAAGTAAAACTGAAATGAAAAATTCATCAGAGGGGCTCAAGGATAGATTTGAGTTGTACAAAGAAAGACTCAACAAACTTGGAGATAAAGCGATAGAAACTGTCTAAAGAACAGAAGGAAAGAAGAATGTGTAACACGAACAGAGCTTCAAAATTTTGCGAGACCATTGGTGAAAGGCACAGAATTATTTTTTTAAGAAATAAGAGCTGAATTTTTCCCAAAGTCGGTTTAAAAAAAGCCATCAATATATGCCTGCAATAAACTCAACAAATGTCAGAGGATAAACTAAAAAAAAAAAAAAAAATCACACCTACACGTATCATAGTCAAAGGTTATGACTATCATATATGTCATCAAAGACAAAGTCTTGAAAGTATCAGCAGTAAAATGACTCATCATGTAAAAGAAAACCATGATCGGATTATCTTTAGAAATAATGGAGACCAGAAGGTAGCAGGTTGTCATCGTCAAGGTGCTAAAAGAAAAAACAGTTGAATTTTCTGTATCTAGCAAAATTATCCTTCAAACATGAAGAGAAATACAGACACACCCAGATAAGCATAGGCTGAAAGAATTCATTGCTAGCAAACCTGCCTTATAAAAAAAAACTGAAGTATGTTCTCCAGGCTAAGAAGAAATAATCTGGTGACAAGAACCTACAGGAAGAAATAAAGAGCACCCATAAAGGTGATCATGTAGGTAAATATAAAAGATACAGTCAATATATTTTTAATCTTTTCTGCTCTTCATTGATGTTTTGGTTGGCCAAAAAGTTTGTTGACGTGTTTCCATAGGATGGTGTGCGAAAACCCAAAAGAACTTTTTGGCCAACCCAATAGATCTAAACTGCATGCAGTGATAATCATAAAACTGTATTGTTAGGCTTATAACATAGAGTTGTATGTTTATATGGCAATGTTAGCACAAAGGAGAGGGAAGGGAAGGGAGATATATTGGAGCCAAATTTCTGTATACCATTGCAATTTAGTTAGTATCAATGCTAAACAAATTTTTAAGTTAAGCTGTATATTATAATCCCCACAACAATCACTAGGAAAAGAATTTTTTTGAAACGAGTCGCCAGTCCAGGTTCGATGCACGATACTGGATGCTTGGGGCTGGTGCACTGGGACGACCCAGAGGGAGGGTATGGGGAGGGAGGAGGGAGGAGGGTTCAGGATGGGGAACACATGTATACCTGTGGCGGATTCATTTCGATATTTGGCAAAACTAATACAATATTGTAAAGTTTAAAAATAAAATAAAAATTAAAAAAGAAAGAATGGCAATAGTATACTAGGAAATATCCATTTAACACCAAACAAAATTGAAATAACAGAGGAATAGATGAATAAAAAGGCATAAGACATCACTGTGGGCAGTGACTGCAGCCATGAAATTAAAGGACACTTGCTCCTTGGACAAAAAGCAATGACAAACATAGACAGAGTATTAAAAAACAGAAACATTACTTTGCCAACAAAGGTCCATATAGTCAAAGCTATGGTATTTCCGGTAGTCACATACAGATGTGAGAGCTGGACAATAAAAAAGGCTGAGGGCTGAAGAATTGATGCCTTTGAACTGTGGTGCTGGAGAAGACTCTTGAGAGTCCCTTGGACTGCAAGGAGATCAAACCAGTCCATCCTAAAGGAAATCAACCCTGAATATTAATTGGAAGGACTGATGCTGAAACTGAAGCTCCAATACTTTGGCCACCTGATGCCAAGAGACGACTCATTGGAAAAAAGACCCTGATTTGGGGAAAGATTGAAGGTGGGAGGAGAAGGGGGCAACAGAGGATGAGATGGTTGGATGGCATCACCGATTCAATGGACATGAGTCTGAGCAAACTCAGGGAGAAGGTGAAGGACAGCCGTGCTGCAGTCCATGGGGTCACAAAGAGTCGGACCTGACTGAGCAACTATACAACAATAGAGGAAACAAATAACAGAATAGCAAATGTATGTTGAACCACACTAATCATGATGTTAAACATAAATAAAAACTCAAAAAGCAGAGATTGTAAGATTGTTATAAACAACAGCAGCAACCAGGATCCAATTTTACGCTCTTTACAGTAAATACACTTCAAATTCAAAGACAGAATAAATTGAAAGTAAAAAGTAAAAGGCACACCTCATTTGATTGAGCTTCCTTTGATTGCACTTTGTAGATGCCGAGATTTTTACAAATTGGAAGTTTATGGCAATGCTGAATTGAGAAAACCTGCCGGCATCACTTTTTCAAACTGCACTTGCTTACTTCATGTCTTTGTGTCATGTTTTGGTAATTCTCACAATATTTCAAACTTTTTCATAATTATTATTATAATATATGTTATGGTGACATGTGATCAGTGATCAGTGATTCGACTGTTATGACTCACAGAAGGCCCAGAATTTGTGGCAATAAAGGATTTTTAAATTTTATTTATTTATTCGGCTGCACCTGGTCTTAGGGGGATTCCCCGGTGGCTCAGTGGTAAGGAATCCGCCTACAATACAGGAGATGCGGGTTTGATTCCTGGATGGGGAAGATCCCCTGGAGGAGGGCACCGCACCGCTCTCCAGTATTCTTGCCTGGAGAATCCCATGGACAGAGGAGCCTGGTGGGCTACAGTCCATGGGTCACAAAGAGTGGGACACGACTAAAGTGACTGAGCACACGTATGCGCGTGCGCGCACACACACACACACACACACACACTAGGTCTTAGTTGAGCAGGCAGGCTCTTCTTTGAGGCATGTGGGATATTTATGTTCGTGGCATGTGGTATCTTCTCTTTTTGTTTTTATTTTTTAGTTGCAGCATGCAGGATCTAGGTCCCTGAACACGGACTGAACCCGGGCCCCATGCATTGGGAGCACAGAGTCTGAACTGCTGGACCACCAAGGGAGTTCCAGCAAGAAAGAATTTTTGAAATCAGGTATGTTCACTTTTAAAGACATAATGCGATTGCATACTCACAGACTACAGGATAGCATAAACATTTTATATGCAATGGGAAACCAAAAGATTCATGTGACTCACTTTACTGTAATATATTCACTCTATCGTGGTGGTCTGGAACCAAACCCACACTGTCTCTGAGGTCTGCCTCTACCAAGAAAACAGTAACCATAAGAGAACCGAAGTGGCTATATTATTAGAAAAACAGGCCTTTAAGACCAAAAAAAGTTACTAGAGACAAAAAAGATATATTTTATAATGTAAAAGGATCAATTAATCAAGAGGATACAATGATCCTACACTTGCTTGTGCCTCGTAACAGTTTCAAAATACATGAAACAAAAGCCGATAGAAATGCAAAGAGAAATAGATAACTTTGCACTTGAAATGGACAATTTCAACACCTCTTTTATAAAATAATTAATAGGGCAAGTAGAAAATCAGCAAGGATGTAGAAGCTTTGAACTACCTATCAAGTGGCTTAACCTAACTGGCATCTGGACAAGGTCAGTTTCCATTCAAATGCCAAAGAAGAGCAATGCCAAAAAGTGTTCAAATTACTGTACAGTTATGCTCATTTCACGTGCTAGTAAGGTTATGCTCAAAATCTTTCAAGCCAGGCTTTAGCAGTACGTGAACCAAGAACTTCTAGATGTACAAGCTGGGTTTAGAAAAGGCAGAGGAACCAGAGATCAAATTGCCAACATTTATTGGATCATAGAGACAGCAAGGGAATTCCAAAAAACATCTACTTCTGCTTCACTGACTACACTAAAGCCTTTGACTATGTGGATCACAACAAACTGGAAAATTCTTAGAGATGGAAATACCAGACCACCTTACCTGTCTCCTGAGAAACCTGAATGCAGATCAAGAAGCAACAGTTAGAAGTGGACATGGAACAATGGACTGCTTCAAAATTGGGACAGGAGTATAATAAGGCTATATATTTTCATCCTGCATATTTAACTTATTTGTAGAGTACATCATGCAAAATGGCTGGAGGAAACACAAGCTGAAGTCAAGATTGCCAGGAGAATTATCAAAAACCTCAGATATGCAGAAGATACCACTCTAATGGCAGAAAGTAAAGAGGAACAGAAGAGCCTCTTGATGAAAGTGAAAGAGGAGTGTGAAAAAGCTGGCTTGGAATTCAACATTCAAAAAACTAAGATCATGGCATCTGGTCCCATCACTTCATGACAAATAGAAAGGTAAAAAGTGGAAGCAGTGACATAGTTTATTTTCTTGGGCTCCAAAATCTGTAGATGGTGACTGCAACCATGAAATTAGAAGACGCTTGCTCCTTAGAAGCTATGAGAAACCTAAACAGCATATTAAAAAGCAGTGACATCTCTTTGCCAACAAAGGTCCCTATAATCAAAGCTATGGTTTTTCCAGTAGTCATGTACGGATGTGAGAGTTGGACCATAAAGAAGGCTGAGTGAGCACTAAAGAATTGATACTTTTGGATTATGGTGCTGGAGAAGACTCTTGAGAGTCCCTTGAACAGCAAGGAGACCAAATCAGTCAATCCTATAGGAAAACAATGCTGAACTTTCACTGGAAAGACTGATGCTGAAGCTCCAATACTTTAGCCATCTGATGCGAAGAGCTGATTCATTGGAAAAGACCCTGAGGCTGGGAAAGATTAAGGGCAGGAGGAGAAGGGGGCAATAGAGGATGAAATGGCTAGATAGCATCACTGAATTGATGGACATGATTTTGAACAAACTCCAGGAGATAGTGAAGGACAGGGGAGCCTGGTGTTCAAGTCCATGAGGGGCCAAACAGCCAGACAGGACTTAGCGACTGGACAACACCACAAACTGACATCTATAGAACCTCTACCAGCAATAGCAGAATGCTCATTCTTTACACTGTCTACGAGATGTTCTCAAAGATACACTGTGTTCTAGGCCATAATACATCTTTAAATTTTTAAAAATTGAACTCATAGACAGGTTCTCCAATCACAACAAAATTGAATTAGAAAAAAATAGAAGGAGATTTGGGAAATCTTAAGTATTTTGAAATGAATGAAAATGGTCTGTGGTGCTGGAGAAGACTCTTGAGAGTTCCTTGAACAGCAAGAAGATCAAATCAGTCAATCCTATAAGAAATCAAAACATTAAAAAAATTTATATCAAAAATATATCAAAATCTATCAGATGCCGTGAAAGTGGTGCTTAAAGGAGAAGGTATAGCCTAGATGCCTGTATTAGAGAAAAAGAATGAGCTCAGATCATTGATCCGATCTTTTACCTGAAGAATTTAGAAAAAAAGAGCAAACCAAACCCAAGGCAAGCAGAAAGCAGGCAGTAAACAAGATTAGAATGGAAATAAGAATCGTAGAAGAGCAGTGAACAATGTTGTGCTTTAGTCACAAAGTCGTGTCTGACTCTTAGGACCCCAAGGAGTGTAGCCCACCAGGCCCCTCTGTCCCTGGGATTTTCTGGGCAGGAATACTGGAGTGGGTTGCCATTTCCTCCTCCAGGGAATCTTTCAGACTCAAGGATAGAATCCGTGTCTCCTGTGCTGGAGGCGATCTCTTGCATTGCAGGTGGATTCTGTACTGACTGAGCCAACAGGGAAGCCTGAAATGAAAAATAGAGAAAAATCAATGAACACAGAAGTTGGTCCTTTGAAAAGAACATCTCAATAGGCAAACTTTTAGCTAATTTGATCAAGAAAGAAAGGGAGAATACACAGAGCACCAAAATTATTACGGCAAGAGGGATATCTGATCCTATAGACTTTAAAAGGATTACACAGGGGAATTGCCAGGTGGCCTAGTGGTTAGGCTCCATCACTTTGACTGCAGAGGCCTGGGTTCAATCCCGGGTTGGGGGAAAACCTCACATGCCAAGTGATGCAGCTGCAATAGAAAACAAACAAACAAAAGGCCTGAAAACAAAAAAACAAACAAAAGTATATGGGAATACTGTGAACACCTCTATACCAGTGTTAGGCAAGACATAAACCACCCCAATCCATTCCAGAAAAAAAATAGGAAATCTGAATACACCTATAAGATGCAAAAGAAAAAAATTATTAGCAATCAAAAGCTTTTGCACAAAAGAATTCCTGGACAACTTTTACTGGTGAATTCTATCAAATGTTGAAAGAAGAAATAACATTGACATTCTATGAACTCTTCCAGAAGAGGAAGAGACCCTTCTCAGCTTCTTCTTTGAGGACCCAGTGTCAAAGGCAGACAAAGACATCATTAAGGAAATTAAATGACAGACTAATAACCCTCATGAATATAGATACCATAATCTTCAACCAAATACTAGCCAAGTGAATTCAGAAAGATAGAAAAAGGATTACTTATTATAGCCAAATGAGATTCATCCCAGAAATGCAAGGCTGGATGAACATTCCCCAAATCAATTAATGTAATGCACTATATTAATAAATAAGAAACAAAACTCATATGACCATTTCAATAGATACAGAAATCATTTAACAAAATTCAGCATGCATTCATGATTAAAAAGAAAGAAAACTCATTCCTGCCAAACTTGGAATAGACAGAAACTTCATCAAACTGGTAAAAGGCATCCATCTGAATCCTACAGATAAGGCCACATGTAAATAATGAGAGAATAAACGTGTTCTCTCTAAGATCAGGAACAAGGCAGATGCTCTTGGCGCTTCTCTTCACTGTTCTACTGGAAGTTTTGGCCAGTGCAATCATAAATAATAAAGAAATAAAAAACTGTTAGTTGCTTAGTCATGTCCGACTCTATGTGACCCCATGGACCATAGTCCGCCAGGCTCCTCGGTCCATGGGATTCTCAAGGCAAGAACACTGGAGTGGGTAGCCATTCCCTTCTCCAGGGAAAGAAAGAAAAGACAATCTAGATTAAAAGGAAGGAAGTATTGGAAAATTGTCTTTATTCCAGATGGCATGTTTTTATATGTTGAAAGTCCAAAGGACTCAACGAAAATTCTACTATAGTAAATAAAGTCAGCTATGATATGGGATATAAGATCAACATACACAAATCCTTTGCATTTTTATATATTGGCAATGAACAATCTGAAAATGAAATGAAGAAAACAATTCCATTTAGTAGCATACAAAAAAATAAAATGTGCCCCAGATGGCACTATTGCTAAAGAACCTGCCTGCTGGTGCCGGAGACACTGAGATGGGGGTTCGATCCCTGCGTTGGGAAGATCCCCTGGAGGAGGGCATGCAACCGCCAGTACTCTTGCCTGGAGAATCCCAAGGACAGAGGAGACTAGTGGGCTACAGTCCATGGGGTTGCAAAGAGTTGGACACGACTGGAGTGCCTGAGCACTAACATGCACAAAAGAATAAGATCCTCAGGAATAAATTCAGTAAAAGGAGCATGAAACTTGCACACCGAAAACTACAAAACATTGCTGAGGGAAATTAGAGAATGTCTAAATTAACAGAGACATTTCGTGTTCACAGATTAGAAGAATCAATATTGTTAAGATGGCAATTCCCCCGGAATTAATCTATTGAGTCAATGTCATCCCTATCAAAATCCCAGCAGTCTGTTTCATAGACACCGACAAGCAGATCTTACAGTTTATACGGAAACAAAAAAATCCAGAGTAGCAAAAACCATCCTGAAAAAGAACAAAGTGGGAGGACTTTCACTGCCAATTCCAAAGTTTCCTAAAAAGCTTCAGTAATGGAGACGGTGTTGAACCAGGATAAGAATGGATGTGTGGATCCGTGGAACAGAGCTAAGAGCCCAGCAAGAAATTCTTGCATTTACGGTCAATGGATTTTTGATAATGATGCCAAGACAGTTCAATGGGAAAAGGATAAGCTTTTCAACAAAGGATGCTGGGACAGTTGAATAGCCACATGCAGAAAGATGAACTTGGATCATCCACTCCAGCACTCTTGCCTGGAAACTCCTATGGACGGAGGAGCCTGGTAGGCTGCAGTCCATGGGGTTGCTAAGAGTCAGACACGACTGAGCGACTTCCCTTTCACTTTTCACTTTCATGCATTGGAGAAGGAAATGGCAACCCACTCCAGTGTTCTTGCCTGGAGAATCCCAGGGACAGGGAAGCCTGGTGGGCTGCCGTCTCTGGGGTTGCACGGAGTCGGACACGACTCAAGTGACTTAGCAGCAGCATCACACCACACACACAAATTAACTCTAAAAGGGTTGCAGACATAAATGTAAGTGGTAAAGCTATAAAGCTTTTAGAAGAATGCTCAATAAAGTCTTCATAACCTTAGGCTAAGCAAAGTTTTCCTAGATTCAATATCCAAAGCACAACCTAACAGAAAGAATTGACAAATTGGACTTCATCAAAATTAAAACATTTGCACCTTTAAAGTCATTAATAAGAAAATGAAAAGACAAGCTGTAGATTGAGAGAAAAGGGCTGCAAATCATGTATCTGGTAAGCGACTTGTATCTAGGATATAGAGAGAACCCAGTGAAAAGACAAACATCCAATTAAAAAAATGGGCAAAAGCCTTGAATAGACATTTCGCCAAAGAAGATAAATAAATGGTGAATAAGTGCTTGAAACAGTGCTCAACACCATTAGTCATCAGGGAAATGCAAATTAAAATCACCATGAGATACCACTTCACACACACACCAGAATGGCTATAATTATAAATATGCACAATAACAAGTGCTAAAGAGAGAAATGGGCACCCTCAAACAAGGCTGATAGAAATATAGAACAGTCCAGCTACTCTGGAAAATGGTCTGGCATTTTCTTTTTTTAAAAGGCGAAACATAAATTTACTAAATGACTCTGCAATTCCACGACTAGGTATCTACCCAAGGGGGATAAAAACACAAGTCCATGCAAAACTGGCATGTAAAAACCCGTAACAATTTAATTTCTAACAGCCAAAAGGTAGAAATAACCCTGATGTCAATTAACCGATGAATGGACAAACAAAATGCAGTTTATCCGTACCATGGAATACTAGTCATCAATAAAAAGGAATGAAGTACGGATACACATCGTGGATGAATGTCAGAAACATATTAAGCAAGGAAAGGCAGCCACAGAAGGTTACCTATTGTGTGATTTTGTTTATATGAATTGTGCAGACAAGGTAAATCTGTAGAGACAGAAAGTAGATTTGTGGTTGTCTGGACTGTGGGTTGAAATGGAAATTAACTGTAAATGAGGGTGAGAGATCTTACTGAGTTGATGGAGCTGGTCTAACACTGGATTATGTTGATGGTTGCACGATAAAGCAAATTTATTGAAAACTGTTGATATGCATACTTAAAATGGGTGAGTTTCAATGAAGCGAAGATGCTGCTAAAGTTTATTGGGACTCTTTCTATGGCCCTGGCAGAAGGATCCCCCTTTGAGAACTGGGACCTCCATAATCACAGGGCACTGAGTCGTAGGATGGACCAAAACTCCCCAGAAGAGCCACAGGGAGTGATTAGAAGCAGGGCCTTTCCTATTTCTGCCCTTGCTTCCTGGACTCATATGTTTTTCCATCTGGGGACAAAACACCATATAATGGCCATCCATGTAGAGCATGTATGTCCTTGAGGACAGCCGTCCTCAAGCCAGCATCTCAGCTGTGTTGTCAAAAAGCCATGCTGCTATTTGCGTCCTCGGTGTTTGGGTGGTTCAGTCTGTTTTAGCAGCGTGTTCACCTGGCAATACCTCCTTTGCTGGGATTTTATGCAGGCTTCTGTGTTGATGGATCAAACACTCTCTAAATCTTCAGATGAGGTGAGTAGGGGGTTGGTTGAGGTTTGGGGGCCAGGAAAGGCAAATCCCAGGATGTGATGTTTAATTCTATGTGTCAACTTGGACAGTGTTTTGGATGAGGTCAACACTCAATTGGCCAATTCCAGGTGAAGGAGATTATTCTCCACGGTATGGGTGGGACTCATCCAATCAGTTAAAGGCGTGAATTGAATGAAAAGATCAGCCTCCTGGAGCGAGAGGACATTCCCAGCAGACTGCCTTCAGGCTTCGTCTGTCCATCAGATCTCCGGGATCTCCAGGCTGCCAGCCCTAGGCCTGGAACTGCCCACTGGATGTCCTAGGTCTTGAGCCTGCTGGTCTACACTTGTGAATGTGGACGCTGGTCTCCATGATCACGTGAGCCAATTCCTTCTAACAAATCTTTCTGTAGATGCACATACCTTATTGGTTCTGTTTGCTGGAGTACCCTGATTAATACACTGGATGTGCCACTTCCCACGATGAATGGCTGCCTTTTTTCAGGGTGGAAGGGCCCAGCATACTCAGTTTGCCACCATGTGGCTGGTTGATCTCCTGAAAAAAACGCGTCACATCAGGAGCTCAGTGTTGGACTCTGGCCGACAGGTTGGACATTCAACCTCAGCCAGTGGGAGGCCACGCTTCTGGGCTAATGGCTACTCTGGTCGTGTGCTGACATCAGCCAGCCCTGTCATCTTGCCCCCTTGGGTATGTTTTGCCTCTTCCGTTGTAGATCAGGTGATGTCCACCCGTAACCCAGAGATCTTCCTACATCAGGAATGCATGCTAAGTCACGTCAGCCATATCTGACTCTTTGTGGCCCTGTGGCATGTGGTCCACCAGGCTCCTCTGTCCATGGACTTCTCCAGGCAAGAATACTGGAGTGGGCTACCATGCCCTCGTCCAGGGGATCATCCCAACGCAGGGATTGACAGATCTTCTCCTAAAGGCTGCACATTTGCCTTATCCTCAGACCTTTTCTCATTCCTCATCTTCTAATCCTTCTCTTTCTTGGTCCCCAAGGAACTAGTCAAACCATTGGGTGCTGCTCAAGAATCAACAGGTGTCCTAACCTTTCCATACTTATGGATTCTCTTCCTTCCATACAAAGTGGAACACGTCATGCACCACTGGAAGCCCTGTCGGTGGGAGGATTCCCCCTCAGCCCACATTAACTAACAGACTGTGGATCAGTCATGAAGGGCTGTATTAGCAGTATTAGCCTCTTCCTGCCTCTCTCTCCTGGGACACTTGCTCTGGAGCCCAGAGCCATCATGTAAGAAATCCAGCTACTCTTGGTGGACAGACCACATGGAGAGAGACACATTGAGGGAGAGAGACCCAAGGAGCACCACCTCTCCTGGCCCCCGGCTTGTTGCCTCCCCAGCCCAGGTGCCGGACACCTCCGTGAGAGAACCTGCAGGTGATTCCAGCTCCCTGCCCTGGCCCCGACACGCTGGATCTGCCTGGTTGGAGAATTCAGCCTCTTTCAGAGCTTGGCAATCCTTGTAATTAAGTCCTTGGCCAGATCGTCAGCTCTTTCTGCCTCCAGCTGCAAGAAATGAGAGTCTCTAATTTGTATGGTGTTAAGGAGACCCTCTGGTTATCTTAATTAGCCTTTAATTGGTGATTAACCACCCTCAGTCTTTGATTCTCCTCCTCCAGGGCCTCAGGCTGCCCCCACAACAGCCATCCAATCTGGAGTCGGTAGGATGATGATTTCCTGGGTCATTCCCAGATACCCAATGGGCCATACCCTCCTGGGCTTTCCTTTCTTTGGGTCTTGATTGCACCTCCACCTCATGCCATACCTATGCTCCCCTATCGCCCGTGATAGAGTCCTCACTGCCAGCCATCTGGTGGCTGAGCCAGCTCCAAAATCCCATTTGAGAGATCCTTGGACCACCCCTTGGTACCATCTGTTGCAGGTCAGTTTCCCTGGCATGTAGCTTCTGAGATGAAGGTTTGATTGGGGTCCACCCTGGGTGGGAGGGAGGCTGAAAAACGTGAGATGAGGCAGAGGAAGGTGAACGGCAGGACAGTCGAAGCAAAGACTTCAGCTGATCCCCCAGGGTCCTGGGCACTAGGATAGCTTGTTAGAGTTGTCCCGCCTTAGGGAAAGCCTTTTGGTCTCCATACCAACTGGTCATTGCATACAGGTTACCTCTGCCTGGTGAGGGGGAGTAACCTTGGGTGAGGCCGTTTTTTTGGGTGGCGGCAATCCCGAGAGGACTCAGGAAAGAGGTGCTTTGCTGAAAACCCTCTGAGCAGCTGGGGAATGAGTGCCCCAGGGCTGGGGTGGTGGAGATGGACCTGAGCAGCGCACTGCAGCATCTATCGACACACCCACGGCGCACTTTCTCTAGACATCTGCTCATGCTCAGTTGCTTGGTCGTGTCTGACTTTTTGCAACCCCATGGACTGTAGCCCACCAGGATCCTCTGTCCACGGGATTGTCCCAGTAAGAATCCTGAAGTGGGTTGCCATTTCCTCCTGCAGGGGATCTTCCCAACCTAGGAATCAAACCCGTGTCTCCTGTGGCTCCTGCACTGATAGGTGGATTCTTTTCTCCTGAGCCACCCGGGTTACTGACTGAAAACCCAAACTTGGACTCTAGGATACAGACCTATGATATTTTGGATAGTTCACTTCAGTTCAGTTCAGTCGCTCAGTCGTGTCCTAGAAATTCTAGGAAAAAACCATTATAAGACCACCATCTGGGTAATCCATCTTCACAGGCTACATGTGCCATGTTCTGAAAGATTGAAGTTTGCAGGGGAAAAGGCTATGACTTATCTTCAATGCTGAGAAAAGCAAGTCTCGAAGCCCCATATTCCTGGCTACCTAAGGCAAAAAGAAACAAGTGTGTTCTTTTAAAAAGTAACACTGCATCCATTGCGTTTATCAAATACCAAGTACATTCATGTGTTATTAGTCAGCACCTGTAAGCATGTACCCCATTCCAGACATGGTACTGTGAGTTGAAAATATGCTTCCTTGGAGGAGATTTGACAACCAAACATCTTTGCCTTGGGGAACCGCTGGGTGAGGTATTTGTGGAATTGACAACCATGAAACTCTGCTCCCTCTCCACCTGGACAATCTTACAATACTATACCCCACCCCGCCACCACCAAGAAATGAAGGTTAATGAGGAGACTGAAAAAGCTGTCTTGAAACTCAACATTCAAAAAAGTAAGATCATGGCTTCCAGTCCCATCACTTCACAGCAAATAGATGGGGGAAAAGTGGAAACAGTGACAGACTTAATTTTCTTAGGCTCCAAAATCACTATGGATGGTGACTGCAGCCATGAAATTAAAAGATGTTTGTTCCTTGGAAGGAAAGCTATGACAAACCTAGACAGCGTATTTAAAAGCAGAGACATTACTTTCCCAGAAAAGACCTGTATATTCAAAGCTATGGTTTTTCCAGTAATCATGTATGGTTGTGAAACTTGGACCATAATGAAAGCTGAGTGCCAAAGAACTGATGCTTTCAAACTGTGGTGCTGGAGAAAACTCTTGAAAATCCCTTGGACAGCAAGGAGATCAAACCCGTCAATCTTAAAGGAAATCAACCCTGAATATCTTGGAAGGACTCATGCTGAAGCTGAAGCTCCAATACCTTGGCCACCTGATGTGAAGAGCCGACTGATTGGAAAAGAGTCTTGATGCTGGGAAAAAGTGAGGGCAGGAGGAGAAGGGGGCGACAGAGGATGAGATAGTTGGATGGCATCTTTGACTCGATGGACAGGAGTTTGAGCACACTCCTGGAGGTAGTAATGGACAGGGAAGCCTGGTGTGCTGGAGTCCATGGGGTGGAAAAGAGCTGGACATGGCTTAGCAATGGAACGACAACAACAACCTCCCAGAAATGGTTCAAGGGGTGGGCACATGTCCTAAACCGGGACAATCCATGCCCTTCCCTTGTGTTTATACATGAAAGCTGGGAGAAAACAGACCTTTCCACTGGCGGTGTAAATGTGGTGTGATACCAGTGGAGGGTTCCTAGAGGCTGTGTCTGTAGTATGAGGAAGAAACTGGGGAGACCAGGAGAGAAAGAAATGGGAGAGAGTAGAAGAGAGAGGGAAGAAATTGTGCTTGAGCCAATAAATTTCACAACTCTGTCAAGTTCTGAAATGTTCTTTCATAAGCTGGTTTGAGTTGCGTCTCTGTTGCTTGTACCCCAGGGGGTCCTGAGGTATCTCAACAGGTCAGCAGCTGCTCCCAGCTATTGACTCCATGTATGGCACACACTTCCCAGTTCGCCAAGAACTCCAGGGCACAGGTACCCTTGGCCCTGTGGGGTGAGGTCTCTGGTGCATTCGTCTCCCTTTACAGAGGAGGACACTTCTTTTAGATGTGATGGATGCGAAAAATGCCTTGTAAGTTGGACGATGCTGTCCATGTGGGACCTTTTACTGCTGCTGATGGTGAATTACTAATCTCACCTGTGAAACTGGACCCCTTGCTCACGACACCTTCTGTGCCCTCGGCTCCTAAGGATCGGGCTTCCAATCGCCAGAGCCCAGGGGCTCAGCACGGAGCAGGTACTCATCTGAAGCTTTCCAACTGATCTGAGCAGTTGAGATGCGGTCGCTGGCACTGGCAGCCTGTGGTTCAGCAGTGTCCCCAGTGGGCAGATGTGGATATAGAAGGGAGGATGCTGTATGCTAGGGTGGATGTGGAGGGCAGGTGGACCCGGGGCTGCCTCTCACACCCTGCCCTGTCCCAGGCCTTCATTCCCTCCCCTATTAAATGGGGAGGTGGCGCTGACAATGTTCCTTCTGTCTAGATCCCCTGGTTCTTGCTGCCTCCATGGACACTGACCATAAGTCTCCCCACTGCACACACTGTGACTCTGCCAGACACGTCTTCTGATTACTGGGGGGTCTGGGGAAGGCCAGAAGTGCTAGGGGATGAACGCCCCCCAGAGCAGCCCTCCTTGTGCCCCCAGTGGACCACGGAGGCAGATTCGATGTTACGGGAGTCTCCCAGCAGGATGGAGTCCCCTTGGCCTCAGGGGAACCTGCTCACCCAGCTTTGTTATAGACGCTCCTTCTCTCCCCAGTCCCCATCCCCTACACGTGCTCCCTGGAATCCTACAAACCAGTTGCGCTGGATGCTTGTTTAAGGCAGAGGACTTGGGCTCTCTGTCTCTGAGGTCTGTAATGTGAGGACCCTTTGCTGATGGAGGAAACCCAAGGTGAACAGCCAGAGTAAAAAGAAAGGGGACTGAGTGACCCACCTACTCGAGAGCCTAGGGCTGGCTGAGCCGGGAGCCGTCTCTCCTTTAGACCTTCTCACCCCTGGTGCCTTTATTTCTAGAGTCTCTCCCCTGGGCCCCCTGCAACTCTGGGCACAGAGCCTTCTAGCTTCAAGTTCAGACCTGGGATGGCGCCTGCTTCCCGGGGATGGACAGTGGGTTGCTGAGCTGGGCTGGACCTCTCCCACTGGCCAGGGGAGGGGTGTTCTCAGTTCTCTTGTTGAATCGGGGGTTTGCTCCCCAGCCTGGAGGGCTCAGTGGGGAGGGTTGAATCCCCAAAGGATGATGGAAGGGCTGTCTGCAGAAGGAAGGAGGGCAGCACGGAGGGTGGGAAGCCCAGTGATGCTGCTCCAGGTCCCTGGAGCTCGGACGCCCCTCGTTGATCTGTTCAGCATCACCTCCCAGCCCCCATGCGGTGCGGACAGAGGGAGCCCCCAGGCTCTCTGGGGCAGACACGCAGCAGAACAGGACGCATGTGGTCTCCAGAGCTGCGCAAACGCACCTTGCATCCCGGCCCCTATGCCCGCAGGCCCAAGTTCAGAGCCTCAGTGTCCCCAGGTGCCCCACAGGCCGTGACCGCCCCAGCTGAGGTCTCAGGGCTATGTCTCAATCCTGCGCTGCAGGCACACGGTTGGTGCTGGACCATGGCTCCTCCGTTCTTTCTTCCCTCTTCGAGATTTTTTTATTTTTGCTTTGTTTTGTGCTTGAAAAGAAGAGAAGCGGGGAGAGCAAGTGAGATTTCCAAATGAGTTACCAGTGGGTGAGGGGGGTCCGGGGGCCCCATGGCAGCTCCCCACTCTTCTGGGACCCGCCGATGCTTTCTGCCTGATGCACCTGTCATGTCTGAGGCTCCGTCCGTCATGCTAGGTGCGGGCCGCGCCCCCTTCCTTGTCAAGGCAGCCAGCAGCCAGTGCTGATGAAGCCCCCGCTGCGAGCCTCCGCGCCGGGTGGGGGCGTGGGCAGCCGAAACTCCCCCAGCCCCACTTGCCAGGGTTTCTCTCCCAGCTGCAAATAACAAGCACCCAGATGCTCTGTTCATGTCAGAGCAAAATGAGACAGGCTTTACACCCAGGCTTTTAAAATTGTGCGGAGTACTTCTGCTCACTCTTGAGTAAAAAAAAAAAAAGGGGGTGTGTGTGTGTGCAAAATTAGTGAAATGTGGAATAATTTGAAGAAATTAGACCTAGTTTGTCCAAGATTAAGGAGAGCTCTAAATTAAGTGGCCCAATCTTTCTTGCTGGGGAGAAAAAAAAAAAATCAATTCAGCCCTTAATTTTCTTAAGCGTCCCTTGTAAGGATGTGTGTGCAAAGGCTTCTGGGGGTGTTTATTAGGTCGTTTTATTTTAATCACCCTCTGCTGGGCTTGCCAGGAGACACTGCAGACATTTCCCTGAATTTGCAATCAGCCACTTCCAGAGCTCATCCAGAACCTTCTCGGGAAGGAGAAAATTTCCATTACCCTTCAGGCTCCGGACAGGCATGGCCCAGGAGTGGGGCTCCAGGACCCTCACGGACCCTGCAGACAGGGTGTGGGTTTTCTTCCCAGCTCCATCAGAGAGATGGGAAGGGACAGGCCAGGGACTCAGGAGGGGCCTGAGTGCAGGGACAGGGAAAGAACCTTCCAGAAGGAAAGGAACAGGAGGCCATGAAGAATGGTGTCTCTGAGGAGGAGGAGGAAGATAGGAGGCGGCAGAGTCGGGGGGGGGTGGGGGATGGCAGGAGAGGAGGCCAGAGGGGGCGTCCCCCAAGGTGAGCCCAGGAGGAGGACAGAGGGGCCTACCCGGATTGAACCAGGTTGCAGAAGCCAGATCACACGGGGTCTTGCCAGCCAGTTGGGACTTTGTCCCCGGGGGTGACGCAGGGGCGCGACACGCTCTGATGGATGGTTTTCAGGGCTGTGCTGAGATCTGGGTGGGACCAGGGAGCTGGTGGAGGAGGGAGCCTGAGGTGGCTTCCACGTGCAGGACCGGTGGGAGGGGGGCTGGTGGCAAGACAGGAGAGCCGGTGTGAAGGCAGCAATTGCATGTCGTTGAGCCCGACATGCGGGACGTGGGATGAAAACGTCTGGGGATGGACAGGCGTGGGTGTGTGTGTTTGGAAGTCACCAGGGTCCTGGCACAGAGCTGTCATGCTTAGGTGCTTCAGACGAGGAGAGCAGACAGAGGCACGATTCACAAGATGCTGACCATCCAGGGCTGTTGTAGCACCTCCCTATGCATGAGCACCTGCAGGAAGGGGAAACGCTCTGCCCCACAGGCTGGGGAGCTGGACCAGGAGCAGGGAAAGAATACCCCTGACTCCCTGCCCTGCCCTCCTGTCTCCAGCAGGCACCTCCACCAAGAGCCTTCCCCGCCCCAGGACAGGAGGCAGGAGACCAGGTGACCCAGGGCCCAGGGGTCTGCCCCAGGGCAGGGAACAGGCAGCCGGGCCAGGAAGGGTGGCCAGGACAGAGTGTCAGCCACCTTCCATCCACAGCCCATCTGTCTTTCTGCTGTGGTCATCTTCTGTCCAGAGTGCCCACCCTGGATGAGAAGGGCTGCTCCGGGGCTTGTCGATACGCCTGCTGTTGCGGGAGAAGCGTCAGCCCAGGCGCCAAGCGCTCAGGGTGCCCCCGCTGATTTACACCCACATCGGGGGTGCCTGCCCTCCTCCACCCCTTCTCTCCTCACCCTGCTCTGTGACCCCAGGGCCTGGAGGAGCCTCCTGAGGCTGACCTGTCTATCCCCCACTGCGGGGTCCACGGCGTGCAGCCCAGCCCTGGAGGGGTTCCCTCCTGGCCCTGAGGACCCGGGAGGAGCCCTCTCCCGGGGTCACACCCCAGGTGGGGCGGGCTCCCGCCTTATTTCTCTCCACGCTTTCCTAAGGGGTCCCTTTCCTCAAGGGTACGTCTGCTTGCTGTAGGACCCCGACTGAGCCAACAGCTGCAGTGTTAAATGAGGTGGATGGTGGGAAGGGACGGGGAGAGAGGGGGGCACTGGTGGGGCGGACAACCCCGGGTGGGGACCAAGGCATGGGAGGGGGCTTGCTGCGGAGAAGCGGCTGCTCAGACAGCGTGCCAGGTCCAAGGCCAACAAGAGGAATCTCCTCCTCAAAACCCGCTGTCCCTATGATGGGCACTGCAGGAGGGGAGGGGCCAAGCTGAGGGCCTGCACCTTGGGGGAAGGCATTCGGTGTCCCCAGGGATGAGCATCCTTCCGGGAAGAGCCAGGAAACAGGGCAGGGCAGCTCCACAGGCTGCAAGACCAAGCCAGCCAGGCCTGCGTCTGGCCTCCAGGCCAGGCTGCCCTCCTGGCTCCACCCCGCTGTCAATCATCTCTGAATGGCCCTGGGGTAGATGTGTCCATTTAAACCCAGCGCCCCCTCCACCTGCCCTCCCCACTCCTGGCAGGGCTCTGGGGACCCTGGATGCAGCAGATCAGTCAGCCCCCTCTGCCAAGGCTATCTGGGCCCAGTTAGACTTGGAGCCTGTGGCCAGAGGCGTCCTGGCCAGTGGGGGGGTTCCAGTGGGGGCCTGGGGGTGCCTCTCACTCGCGGGCATTCTGGGCTGGGCCTCCGCTTGATGGCACCATCCTGGCACTGAAGCCCGCCGGGCTGTCTGCTCTGGGCTGGGACCCAGCACTGCCCTCAGCTCCCTGGCCCTGCTCCCTGCTTTCTGCAGCAGCCGCCCCCGAGACGCCGTCCCAGGAGCTGCCTGGGAAACCTTGATACCGCATCTCTCTCCCCTCACCTGGCTCTCCCCTGGGCCCACCAGCATCCCTTGGACCCCAGGCCCCCAGTCTGTAGTCCACCCACAGTGAGGGCACCCCCCAGAGTAAGCAGCGGGGGGCATGGGGATTGGGGGCTCCCACAGGCTCAGCTGGGGCCCCAGGCTGGCCTGACCCTGCCCTCCCAAGGCCAGTCTTGGGCCTGAGGGACCCAGTGGATGGATGCTCCCCCTGAGACAGTGCCCTGGGGAGACCCCATCCAGGAAACATGGATGGATCCAGCTGCAGGTCAGAAAGGCCCCTTGGAAGGTGGGAGCTGACTAGGGCCAGCTCTCCAGGGTCCCCTGCGCGGCCCAGACCCTTGCAGGGTGCACACTGTCCTGTTCAACCTGCTTCCGCGGCTCCCTTCTCACCTCCTCAGTGCCCACCAGGAACATCCCGTCTGGGACCCCTGGACAGTGATCCGCCCTCACCCACTTTGTTGTTTCTCTGCCTTCGTGCACCTGCTTTCCGCCCTCAATTCCCTCCGCCCACCCTCTCCTCCCACTGTGAGCAAGTCCGCACTCCCTTGGGACCAGCATCAAGGCCAGAACCTTCCTCAGCCTTCGCTTCCGTCGGGTCAAGTGACTTGACCCCAGAGCCTGCAGGCGCAATGGGGCCTGGACGGGAGTCGGCAGCAGGGAGCACAGGCACTTTTCTCAGGCCAGGCAGGGACCGGGAGATCACCAAGCACAGTCCCGTCTCTCGAGCTGCCCCAGGGGCACACCGGACAAAGTCTGGAGACGTTTGTGATTGTGGCAGCTGGATGCTACTGGCACGAGGCAGGAGAGGGCCAGGGTGGGGCTCGGAGTCCCACACTGCACGGGGCGGCCAGGAGCCCAGAGTGGTCCAGGCCCCAGAGTTAACAGTGGCCGGGTTCAGACAGCCTGCTGCCCAGATAGAAAGATGGGCTCACGGCAGGCAACCAGGCCCCCCTAGGACACACTGAGAGCTTAGTTGGAGAATCTCTCCTGTACTCTGAGCCTCTTTTCCTCTTTGGGGCCCGTTCTCGGGGACCGAAGTCATGTCCCATCAGGCCAAACTGAGCACAAGGCTTTCTTCCCAGCCGGTGGTGCTCAGATCACCCTAACTCCCTGCCCCACCTTTTCTTCTGTTGAGCCTGGAGACGTGCCCGTGGACTTGGCATTGGGGCACTGGGGCCCTCAACTTCCATGCAGCTCTACCCCTTTCTGGGCTCAGTGTCCCTCTCCATGAAAGGAGGTGGCTGGGGTCGAGGCCTGCCGCGGGCCCCTGCCCATCTCGATGCCTCGCCTAGAATTACCCGTGTCAGCATGACCAAGGCCATCCATCAAGCCCTGGCCCACGCGGGCACTGACTTCAGCCCCCAGCCGCGGCAGACGTGCACTGCTGAGCTGGGGGCCCCCAGGAATGAGCCCCGGGAGCCCCACCTGCCTTATTGATAACGACCATGCATATGTGAGAGGCCGGGAATGTCTACATGATCGGGTCGGTCTGTTCCAGAGGATGCCGTACATACATCAAGGCTATTTTCGGGGGCCAGCGGGGCCAGGCAGGAGAAGGGCAGGGGCTCCTGGACGATCTGGTTACGGCCATGTGCTGGGGCAGCACATGCCACCGCTTCTGTGCAGTGATCTCAAGGGAAGGGTGGCGGATGGCCTGACCTACGTGCGGGCCTGGCCCAGGGCTGGAGGGAAGGAAGAGGGTGGCAGCTGGCGTTGGAACGCCCAAGCCCCTTGGAAATGTTCTGCATCTTTTTTTCCTGAGTGGACTGCACCCCCACCAACGCCCCTGTGCTCACTGCAGCCCAAGGAGGGACACCCAGCAAGCCCTGGGGGCTTGGACTTGGGGGGACCTGGGGCAGGGGGACAGGTACAGGACATCCCTGAGGGAGAGGCCACCTTGGTTCCCTTCTCTGCTGCTTTGCAGCAAAAGCAGGGCAACTTTGACCCTCCAGCGGGCAGAGGAGTGCATGAGGGTGCTGGTGTGGGGTGTCTCAGTGCCTCTTTGGGGGTTTCCTGCCCAGGGTGTGTGTTCTCTGGAGCCTTCTCTTAGGGTGCCTCTCCCTCACCTGCTCCCCACCTCTCCTGGAGTGATTTCCATTTTCTTGAGAATGCCAGGCAAGGCTGGAGGATGAGGTAGCTTTGGAAATTCATTGCCGTTTGCACTGTGTCTGATGCATTCAAATAGTGGCCAGGGGCTGAGCCTTCAAAGGTGCCCTGTGCTGTGTCCGAGCCGCTGGGGCCTTCGTACCGCCCCAGGCCCTCCTTCTGCCCCTCCTGGCTGCCCGGCCGTGTCCACTTCCCAGCTGGGCACCTCTGGTTGCCTCTGTGAGTGCGTGCTAGGTCACTTCAGTCCTATCCGACACTTTGCGACCTCATGGACTGTAGCCCACCAGGCTCCTCTGTCCATGGGGATTCTCCAGGCAAGAACGCTGGAGTGGGCTGCCATTGCCCTCCTCCAGGGGCTCTTCCCCACCCAGGGATGGAACCTGCATCTCTGTCTCCTGCGTTAGCACTGCAGCCACCTGGGATGCCTGCACTCCTCTTTCCATTTCTCCGAGTCCTTCCCATTCTCCACCTGAAAACTGCCAAATGGTCCATTTTCCTCTGACAACTTGGAGTCCCAGAGGCAGTGAAGCAGGGTGAGACCTTGTGCGTCTGTCCCCTCCCGTGTGGCGGACACATCACCCTGTCCCCTCCGCCCAGCCTGCAGAGACGCCCAGTCCACGCAGACCCACGCTAAACTCACAGTCCCTGAAAACAGGCAGGCTGTGCGCATCCCTCCCCACCACACCGCTCTGTGGGCTTCATGGTTTCCCCTGCCATCTCTCTCTTTGCCTCCAAAGGACTTCCGGTCACCCCAGAGTTTCCTCTGACTCTCCTGCTGTGTCCCCTCCAAGCATGGGCAGGGGCGTGGGGTGGGGCGAGAAGGCTGGATGTCGAGCGCACTTCCCACCCTGGAGAGGCAATCAGCTAGGGAGGCAGCCCAGAACAAGGTCACCGTCCTCATCACGAAGGTTGTGACTCTCACTCCACCTGGAGACACAGTTGAGGCTGCCTCCCATCTGGTTTAATTTGGTTGACAGACATCAGACCTAAAACAGATCTGCAGTTGGAAGGGGAAAATTCCTCAACGTTTTAATTTGCTGCAGGCAAAGCAGCCACGGGCTTACTTTCCCCACCCCCACCCCACCCCCTGCTGCCCCCCTGGGGAGCGAGCGTGTGTTCACGTTGTCTCGGGTACAGAACCTGCCTGTTCCCGGCAGCCCCTAGGATGGCTTGGCTCAGAGCATAAAAAAAGATCCTGACATTTTCTGTCCCCTCGACTCTTCCCAAAGTAGCATCTCCTGGCGGGCACGGTTTCCTTGTAAGGCAAGCCAGAGGGCCAGGCCAGCGAGGGTGCGCTCAGCGCCTTGGGGACAGGGGACAGGGCTGGTCCTAAACGGCCTGGGGATTATCTCAGGCTCTCGGAGCGTTTGGGAGCAGGGAGGAATGAGGCGAGGGTGCCAAGGGAGGGAGAGGTGTTGGTGTGTTTTTTGAATGCCAGAACTATAATTAAGGGGCGAGAAGATTCATGCTATCCCGTAACCAAGGCTGCAAGAGAAAACCATGAAACCCAATCGCCCCAGGGCGCGGGGCTTTGGGACAGCCTGGGGCACTCGCTTTGAAGCCTATTTCGGAGCTGAGCACATTTATCACGGGTGCCGGGGCTCTGACAGTGTCAGGTGGCCTCTGCCGTCTCGTGGTGCCCCAAGTAACTCTGGCCCTCCGGTGCCACCTGTTCCGGGGCTACCTCAGGAGGCTTGGAGGGACTTTCCAGAGGGCCCATTTGGGTGGGTTGGAGAGGGTCTTGTCTGAACAGAGGACTTCCCAAGGGCACAGTCTTGGGGTGCTGAGAAAGCTGCTCACGGAGAGCTGACCAGGGTAGAGAAAGCGTGTCTGATGGGTCTGCTCGCGTGGGCCAGGGGATGTTCTTGGTCCTGCCCTGGGTTTCAAGCTGGCCTCCAAACATGCAAACCCTTAGGCTGTTGAATCTGGGCGAAGGTTCTACGGAGGTTTGTTTGGCCTTCTCCCAACCTTTGGGGCCATTACACACTTTTCATCATTAAAAAGTGAAAGCAAAAAAATATCCTCGGTCCTGGCTTCCCCTCCACCCACGTGAGTGTCCGCGATTCCCTTGGGTTTGTCCTCCACAGCCCAGAACTCTGCAGTCAGGCTTTCCAGCTCCTCCCTCCATCTCTGACCACATCCTCCCAGACAGACGATTCCTGGAGAACCCCACACAGACAGACTCATTGTGGCCAAGCCATGTGGTCAGGCTGTTGCCACAGGCGTTGGCCAAACTCCTTTCTTCGAAAGCCACAGGCTTGGTGTTCCCGGATGCACGGCGGCCAGGCTCCCCATCTGGACTGCTTCTGGGGGAAGTGGGGACCCTGGGGGCCCCACTGAGAGGGCCGGGGAGCAGGAATCAAGCCCCCCACAGGGGTTGCTTTGCCTTTTCCTGACCCTGGTTTAGTCAACAGACGAGGGCATCTGAGCCAAGTTTGGATAAGGCCCGGCTCTGCCCACGAGGACCCACGTTGCTAGCTGGGACAGGCGAAGGCATGAACTTGCAAAGTCTCAGCTTAGTTTCTGGCGCTCTGAAGTCCACCTCCTTCCTGAGGCTGGTGGTAACTGTGCTAATCAGCTAGGCCGCAATGGCAATTAGACATGACCGTGTGGGGAGCAGTGCCAGACCAGAGTCACCCTGGGCCGCCTTGAGCCGGTGAGCCGGCCCTGGGCCCTCCTGGACACGCTCAGACCGCGCAGAGCAGTGGGGTCTGTGCTCACTGCTGCTCCCCCTGCTTCCAGATTCGGGGGTCCTGGGCACAGAACCCCATCCCCACCATGCCGCAGGCAGATGAAGTGAGCCTTGACCACGCCAGAATGTTCCTTCCCTGGGAGCATGGGCACCCGTGCCGAGAGGATGCTTCAGCCTGGAACCTTGGCCTTCTTTTTCCCTGCCCTTTGCCTCTGCTCAGCCAAGGCCATGCCCAAGGCCAGCTCCAGGGCTCCGGCCACCACGGCAGTCTACCTGTCAATCCTGCCTCCCACGTGGAGCAGACAGTCAGACCTGCTCAGTTGGTTTAGTCGTGTCCGACTCTTTGCGACCCTGTGGACTGTAGCCTTCCAGGCTCTGCTGTCCCTGGGATTCTCCAAGCAAGAATACTGCCGTGGGTTGCCTTGCCCTTCTCCAGGGGATCTTCCCAACCCAATGATCGAACCCACGTCTCCTATGGCTCCTGACTTGCAGATGGATTCCTTACCTCTGAGCCACCTGGGAAGCTCTCAGTATTATATATATATAGATAGATAGATAGATAGATAGATAGATAGAGAGATTTACCAGGTGGTGTTAGAGGTAAAGAACCTGACTGCCAATGCAGGAGACACAGGAGACATGGGTTCGATCCCTGGGTCAGGAAAATCCCCTGGAGGGGAGCATGGCAACCTAATCCAGTATTCTTGCCTGGAGAAACCCATGGACAGAGGAGCCTGGCAGGCTACAGTCCATGGGGTTGCAAAGAGTTGGACACGACTGAAGTGACTTAGCACACATACACAAATTATTATATATATATAACTTTTTAATATCCTCTTCCATTATAGGTTATTATAAGATATTGAGTATAGCTCCCTGTGCTATACACTAGGTCCTTGCTGTTTATCTGTTTTACAGAGAGCAGTGTGTCTATGTTAATCTCAATCTCCAAATTTATCCCCCTCCTACTTTCTCTGGTAGCTATAAGTTTCTTTTCAGTGTCTGAGTCTGTTTCTGTTTTGTAAATCAATTCATCTGTGGTGTTTTTTTTTTTTTAAGGTTTCACATATAAGTGATATCATACAGTATTTGTCTTTCTCGGGTTTACTTCACTTCTCATGATAATCTCTAGATCCATCTATGGTTCTGCAAATAGCATTATTTCATTCTTTCTTTATGGCTGAATAATGCTCTACTGCGTATCTGTGCCACTTCTCCATCCATCCATTCACTGACGGACACTTGGGCTGCATCTGTGTCCCGGGCACGGTAAATAGGGCTATTTTGAACGTAGGGGTGCAGACCTGTTTTTGAATTATGCTTTTCTCTGGATATATGCCCAGGAGTGGGATTGTTGGATCGGATGTTATCGGCAAACCCCACTTAATTAGAGGCTTCCAGCAAAAAGACTCCGCTCTGTAGGCCACACCAGCCCCTTCCAGCACCCTCCAGAGAGCTGGGCCTCCTTGGCAGCTCACCCCCTTTTCCCTGCTCTTCTCCAGGATTCAGGCAAAGTTTCAGTGTCCCCTCCCGAGAAAGACCTCCCGCTGCCCTCAGCCTCCGCCAGGCTTTCCGCAGGGTCTACACTTGTGGCTAGAGGTCCTCTTCCCTCTTCTCCCCTCTCCTTCCCTCCCTTCTGCTTTTCTTCCTTCTTCTCTTTTCTTTGCTAGTATTTAGTAAGAGTTTCTTATGCATAAAAACAACAGTTGCAAACTAGGAGCTTTCAAATACAAAACAGACATAAAGCTCCTCTTCCTTCTTTTTATTAAAGCATAATATACACACCAAAAAATGCATGTATTTAAGTGCACCGATGCCTCTTCTCAAAATGAACACACCGTGTAGCCCATCCCAGCTCAGGTACACCTCTGCATCTCAGAAGCCCTCCCATGCTCTGCCTAGTGGCAAACAACCCTCTGCCTCTCGTCTACCCCAGGTAACCACATTCCCAAGTCTGACCCTGTGAATCAATTGAACCCACAGCTCACTTGTGTGTGTGTGTGTTTTCCAAAAGTAAATCATGCCCTGTGCTCTCCCACACCCACGGGCCCTGTCATGTGGCTGCCAGGGCGGATGCAACACACTCATCCACGTGTGAGGCGGGACCACCTCCTCCAGTGGCCCCTTGGGCTGTGTCCAGGGACACGGAGTCCGTATCTCTCAGTGGACACTTGTTGAGTGAGTGTGTCCAAATGCCTGTTGAAATGGCCCTCCCGTGGCTCTTCACTGGTTTCGAGGCAGAATTCATCCTGAAGCTGCTTGCCTCCTTTCCGTCTCTGCCTAGGACCCCAAGCGGTGTGGGCTTCCTTGGGGCTGGAGCCCGTCGTGCTCCACGGCGCTCGCCGGGGACAGAGCCTGGCACACTGTAGCCATTTCTGTTATCACCCCCTGTCACAGTGGATGTGCAGCCCCCACTTTACAAAGAGGGAAACTGAGGCTCCATCCATCTGGCCCCAAAGTGGCTCTCACTCTGAACAAAGGAGCAACAAGTCAGGGACGTGGGGTGGGACCAACCCAGCCCGAGAGCCTTTTGTTACTTCTTTTTTTTCTTTTTTTCCGTTTTCTTTTCTGGGTGATGTAAGACACTCCCTCTTCCCTGGAGGGACCCTGGGAATGGGTGGCCCCTCGGGTGGGGTGTGTGTGGCCTGGGCTTGGGGGTCTCTGCTGGCTCCTTCCAACCTCAGGACCACCATCCCACTGCCCAGAGCCCATGGCCATGGGGGGCTGTTGCTCGGGGGGCGTTACAGGGCCACGCTTTCCATCTCTGGTTCACTTGACCACCTCCCCTGGTGAGGCTTGGCAGGTGGGTGTATGAGTTCTGGGGAACAGGAAGTAATAAAAGCAGGGAAGTCATATGTAGGTTGCGGGGGGCCAGTAGAACAGCCTGGGCAGAGGTAGGGAACTTGACGAGAGACTGGTGAGCAGATGGGGAATAGCATGCAGGCCAGGGCAGAGGAGTCAGGGCGGAGGTGGAGGCCTGACAGGGGAGGCTGTGCAGGGCTGGTAGGGGGAGCTCCGAGGAAATGGTTCAAGTGAGCATTTAAAAAATCTTTATTTTTTAAAGATTTTTAAAAAATTGCAGCAAAATAAATATGTATAACAAAAAAATTGCCATTTTGGGACTTCCCTCGTGGCCCAGTGGTTAAGAATCTGCCTGCCAATGGACACAGGTTTGATCCCTGGTCTGGGGAGAGTCCACGTGCCCTGAAGAAACTGAGCTTGCATGTCACAACGACTGAGCTAGCACTCTAGAGCCCACACGCACGTCAGAGAGTAGCCCACCCGCAGCAACAAAGACCCCGTGCAGCCAAAAAGAAATAAATCAAATTTTTAAAAATTGCCATTTTATATTGTATATTAACTCATATATTTTGGAATCTAGAAAGATGGTACTGATGAACCTATTTGCAGGGCAGCAGTGGAAATGCAGACATAGAGAACAGACTTGTGCACACAGCGGGGGAAGGAGAGGGTAGGATGAAGGGAGAAAGTAACATGGAAACATATACATTGCCGTATGTAAAATAGATAGCTGGTAAGAGTTGGATGTATGACTCGGGGAGCTCAATCTTATGCTCTGGGATAGCCTGGCGGGGGGGATGGGGTGGGAGGTGAGAGGGAGGTTCAAGAGGGAGGGATATATGTCTACCTATGACTGATTCATGTGGATGTATGGCAGAAACCAACGCAATGTTGTAAAGCAATTATCTTTCAATTAAAAATAAATAAAATGAAAAAAAAGTGTGCCCGTAACCATTTTGAAATCTATGGTTCAGCGGCTTTAAGTACAATCACATTGTTGTACAACATCACCACTATCCGTCTGTCAGAACTTTTTCGTCTTCCCAAACCCAGGCTCTGCACCCATGGAGGACTCACTTCCTGTTCCCCCAGCCCCCAGCACCCACCCTTCTGCTTTCTGTCACAGTGAATCTGACTTCTCCAGGAACCTCGTGTAAATGGAATCCCATGGAATTTGACCTTTCGTGACCATTTTGCTGAGTACAATGCCCTCAAAGTTCACCTATGTTACAGCAGGTATCAGAATTTCTTTTGAAGACAGTACTGTTTCATGGTACGTACATCTCACATTTTGCTTACCCTTTCGCCCATTGAAGGACACTTGATTTCCACATTTTGACTATGGTGGACAATGTCAACATGGGTTTACAAATACCTATTTAAGTCCCTGCTTTCCATTCCTTTGGGTGTACATCTAGCATTTTATTTTATATTATTGCTTTTTTTTTAATTGAGGCAAGGAATAATGACTTTATTCAGAAAGCTGGTAGACCAAGAAGATGGCAGACTAATGTCTCAAAATAACCATCTTTTACATGTAACTTTTGTTTTGAAGAATATGTTGTTTATTCTCATTTGCCAGCTACACACTTAATTATATTTATAAAATTTATCATATATGTAAAATCCAAGTTTATCAGATTGCCTATTGTCTTTATACAAATAGACAATATCCATTAATTGTAAAAATTGTGCCATACACCTAGCATTTTAGAGCACAGAAGTTCATGTCCAGTTTGAACTTTGGAAAGTCCAGTTGGGGGCCCTCTTGGAGGTTGGAGGACACTGGAGGCAGGGCCCCCAGGGTGGAGGCTGGGCAGAGACCATGAGGCCTGAGCTAGGCCAGGGGGTAGGGGAGGGGAAAATAAAGGACTGGGGGGTCTCTTTTGAGGCAGCCCAGATAGATACAATGGCCCTGGGCAGTGACAAGAGGAGAGGGTGAAATGGCCCACCCTGTGGCGGGGTGGGCTGAGTGTCTGATAATGATACCATTATCTCAGATGCAGGGTGCGAGGCCTCCCTCGTTGGCCGGGAGGAAGAGGGGAGAGAATGAGTTCAATTTGGCCGGTTTAATAATTTCTTCTTTCATGAGTTCAACAAACATTTCTGGAGGGTCCATTATGTGCTAAGCGCTGTGCTGGATGCCTGGAAAGCACAGCCAAGGGAGAGAGGTCTCTGCCCCCCAGCCCCCCGGTTGGAGCTGCCGTGTAAACACATGCGTAGCTGTGCTGAGATAAGAGGCGCCGTTGGGAGGGCCTGCGGCTGGCCCGGAGAGACAGAGGGAAGAAGGGGGCTTGCTGAGGAGGCAGAGGTAGGGGCGCTGGGGGCCTGGGAAGGCCGTGCTAGGCCCCAGTGTCCAGCAGCGAGGGGGCCTGTGTATGAGGAGAAGGCGGGCAGGGAGGGGAGCAGGGTGGCAATCCAGAGGCCTCGCAGCCAGGCTGAGGGTTTGCAGTTGACCATGGTGATTGGGAGCCAGGGACTGTTGTAGCAGGAATGCTGTCACTTTGGGGGATGCTCATGCTAGGGTCCAAATCTGTGAATGGTCTAGTGGAGAGGAGCTGGGGGGCTGCGGACAGGGCAGGAGAGGCACCTGGAGGCCCTCTAACCTCAGCGGTGCAGGTCAGGGGGGTTCAAGGGGTCCACCACCTCCCCTCGAGGGGAGGAAGGCCTCCTGCCCACTGCCTGCAGCCCTTGACTGCATCTCCGAGGCAGATGGGGGCCCTGTGCAGGGGAGAAAGCGCTGATCAGAAGCAAGCTGCAGCCCCCACAAAGGGCCTGTCCATCTCCCCGGGGAGAGCGGGGCCCCAGGCTTCCTTCTCTGCCTGGGATGGGGCAGGGGCGATGGGACAAAGGCGGTGGGGGTTGCTCCCAGCGCAGTTGGAGATGTGATGGCAGCCCCAGAGCCAAGCGCCCAGTGGGGTTGGGGAGATGGGATGGTGACAGAACACGCTGTAAGTTGCGGGGGCTCCCGTGTGGAGGGCTGGACACCTGCTCAGAGCAGCGGTGCGGGCGGCAGGCGTGGAGGTGAGCAGGCACTCTGGGTGTCAGAGGATTAGTGCCCATTCAGAGCGGGTCAGGTGCATGGGGGGCTTTGTTCAGACCTGTTTGCCTTTTGTACCCGTCTGCAGAACACCCAGGATGCATGATGTCATTTCAGACCCATTAAGCTGGAACAGCTCAAAATTGAATAATTAATTACACTCAGCTTCAATCGCAGTGACTAATTGATCAGGGGCTGCCAGCAGACACCTGGACGGGATTAGCTGTGTACAATGAGGGCTGCAGGCAGGTGGCGCGGCCCCTCTGGACCCCCGGTCCCTGTGTGGGACTTAATTAAGACTGACTTGATTTCTCTATTCTTGCTGGAGACCTCAGCAGGCCCCATCCGTCCCACGGTCAGCGGTTGCAAGTGGACTGGGCACTCGATTCGGACATGAGAGCTGCCTGAGGTCTAGAAAGACATTGGTCTTGTCCACACCTGGGTCCTAACCCTGGCTCCACCTTTGGGCGAGCATTTAACCTGCTGGGGCCTCCCCATCTGTCCAGCCGAGACCGGCACTGCTGAGTCCAGCTCTGGGCGTGGCCCTAAGCGCATGCTGCTGCTGTCCCTGGGACTGCTGGGGAGGCTGCCCTTGCTCTCACCTCCCTGGTTTGGCTGAAGCTGAGCATCTGGCCTTGTCCACCAGCCCTGCGGCTCCTTGTTCACTCCCTGGAGAAATTTCTCCTTTGAGGCCCCTCTTGTGGACCGTACTGCCTTCTCAGCCATCTTGAGCCCCCTTCCTGTGTACACGGCAGCGTCCGGCTGTTAGGGGGCCCAGCTCACAGTACTGTTCTCCAGAATTCACAGCCACGTGAGTGGCACATCCAGCTCCTACAAAGGGCCGGCGTGCGCAGTTGAGCAGGTTACGCACTGCACAATTCAGACTTTGCTAGAAGTGGTGTGGCCCACAGTTGCACAGTGGGACACATCGGCCCATGTTTTCACTGCAGAGTTTATTTCTCCCTGTCCATCTCCTCGCTGTTTCCTGGTCTTCTCATTTCATGCCACCTCAGCCCTATACCCTGGGGCAGAACTGTCATGCAGAACTCACAGACCTCACACCTTGCCTTCTTGCCCTTCCGGCCCCCAGCACGCTTGCTGGTCCAGATGGGGCACCGCCTGTCCCCTGAAGCCTGCATGTTCATCATGCCCCCGGACCTTGTTACCCCATCTCCCACCCCTCATGCAGCCCCCTTCTCCTGACCTGCAGATACACTGGAGACCCTCCCCTCCTTCAAGACTCAGGCTCCTCCAGCTGCTACCCTCTCCTAGGTGGGGTCGGCACCCCTCAACCGTTTCCCCAGATGGCCTCAACTCTCCAGTTCCCCCGACAATAATCTCAGGCCATGTGTCCTTTCTGGGGGACATGCTCAGTCCTGGTCACGGTGGAGGCCCTGCAGGCTCGGGTGCCACCGCCCCTCTGGCCTCCTTGAAGCTCCCTCCTCCCTGACCCTGCCTCGCCCCCGGCCTCCAGCCCTAGTGTGCCCTGCCCTTCACTGCTGCCAGGACCGGCCAGGGCTTCTGTCTGTGGCCTTCCGTGCTTGCCAGGTGGCCAGTCAGCACAGTCAACCACAGCCAGCTTATTTTGTTCCTTACTCATCCTGGTCGTAATTAAATTCTTTTCCCTCTAAAATCTGGGAGCACCTGGGACGTGTGGACGGCTGCGTCTTCTGTCCTCTCCCAGGGTACAGCAAGGCACTCCTGGAGATTCTGGTCACTCTCCCCTCCTCCAGCATACCCCCAGCCCCAGGCGCGGGAGTGCCCAGCTCATCGTGACAGGGTCTTTGCCACTGACCCTCCTCTACCCTTGGCATAGCCCAGAGTGGATGTCGGTACAATCTCCCTTTAGGTTTTTTTTTTTTTTTTGCAGAAATTGGAGGTGGTTGGATGTGAATTTCTTAAGTCAGAGGGAGGAGGAGACCAGGCAGTGAATCTTCCCTCAATTGTGGGTCTTTGTCATAATCAGAGCCCCTTTGGATCCCTGAATGAGACTTAAGGAGTGTGTGGACTGGCATCCCCTCAGCCACAGACAATGGGGTTCATTATCTCCCTCTGGGGGTGCTTTCAGAGGCACCTGTGGTTCCCACTTCCAGAAAGAACGAGAGGCTCGACCAATCTAAACCAAAGTCCTCACTGGACAGCGTCATCTCTGGTGCCCAGTCAAACCAGCAGGTAAAGGCCCAAGTCTGTGTCCAGCACGGTGAGCAATGCGCCCCCCGCCCCAGCCATCCAGTGGCCAGACCGCTCATTGGGAATGTACTTCTGAACCTGAACACACAGATGCAGTAGTGATGGGCATGCGGCCAGAACCCACAGGGTACACGGGGGCATTTCCCGGGATCTGGGATTTTATCCCAAGGTAAGATATGTGTATCTCATCTCTCTTTTTACCTGGCAGAAGTGGAACTGACTTGTGACAGGTTCAAACACAGAAGAATGTACGTTCCCCCAAAGTAATCACTGTTAAACTGGTCACTGTGACTTCCAAATATCTTTAGGCATATATAGTCATTTGACTAAATATATACCTTTATGCCCTTCTTCTTCTTTTTTCTTAATATAACAGATGGGATCAGTCAACCTATACAGTTCTTCTTGTCTTAGCTTTCGGCCGCTCTCGCCTGGTCCGTGCATGTCACTCCACTTCATCCTGTCCATCAAGCGAACAGTAAACAGTCTTCCTTAAATGGATGTCCCCGTGGTTCATCCAGCCATTTCTCTAATGATGGGCAAAGAGGTCACTGCAATTTTTTACAATTATAAATAGTGGGGGGGGGGGGCGGGGGAAGCCCTAGACACCCTATTTCAGTGCAACTCAACAAAAGCACTTCTGACATATTGCCTCTAAAAGGATTGTACCTACCTACACCCAATAATAACATGTGATTTTCAAAAACGTTTGAAGCTATAGAATGGCACACAAAGCAAAATTCATATACATTTAATTTTTTTTCACTTTTTTTAAACTTCATATCAGATTCGGCTGGAGGCACTTTGCCTCTTTCACCACACCCCCACCCCGCCCCGGAGCCCTCAGAGGTTTTAAGGGGGGCCCTGCTCCGCTCTGTGTTATAATAACCCCAGGGGCGGCAATGGCCACCCATCTGTCCATGTCAGAGGGTCCTGGCTGGCCCTCTGACTCCTCATTTATCAACACTATGTAGGGCTGACCCCATTGAGTGATTTATTGAATTTCTTAAAAGTCCTTTTTCAAGTGATGTAACGCGCCTGAGGTTCGGGGAGACACGACTCCGCCTCTAAGGGGAAATCCTTCTATCATTCTGAGAAAAAACATCAAAACTTTTCCCCGAGTTTCCTCCCTGCTGCCACCCCCACTTCTGAGACAGGTCTTGGGGCAGGCTCCCAGCTCTTTCCAATCCCCCTCTTTTGGTGGGATTAAACCCCTGAAGGGGCAGGAAGAAGGGTTTGCATTTTCTCTAGCTGGCAGACCTGATCAGAAAGCACAGCCCGGCCCAGACTCAGACACGCAGCAACGTGGCCACATGGGGCAGAGTCTCTGCGCTCTGGCCATCCTCACAGCCCATTAAAGCTAGGTGCTTGGCTTCAAGCAAAGGGTCCCCGGGGCCCCCTGCCCTGGACTGCTCCACTCGGAGGCCCCATAGTGCTAGTCTGGGCTGGTGAGGCAGGCTGGCCCTCAGACAGCAAAGTCTTCTGATGGCGGGTTCAGCACCCCATGTGCACACGCTTGGCCCCCAAATGTTCTTCTGCTAGGAGGAAGTGTTTAGTCTCCACATCTTTAGCACAAGTTCCTCATGTTCCTTGCCTCAGTTTCCTCACCTAGAAAGTGGAGCTCACGATGCCAGTTTCATTTACTCAGGATCTGGGGTTTTATCCCAAGGTAAGTAATAAGCAGCTGGTGTAGGAACAGGGGACTTTCAAATGGGTCCCCAGGCCAGACTCTGGAGCAGACATCTTTTTAAAAAAATTTAAATTAAAATAAAAATTTTATTTTACTGCACTGCAGGGCACGTGGGATCTTAGGTCCCCGACCAGGGATCAAACGCCCTCCCCCCACATTGAAAGCGCAGGAGTTTCAACGATGGGACCGCCAGGGAAGCTCCCTGCATCTCCTTTTCTAACTGTTCGTCACCCTGACCTGAGCGACAGCACGGGACTTGCAGGTCTCAGAGCCTCCACCCCAACACCCCCTCCAGGACCCTCGATCACCCAGAGTGGAAAGAAAGGGCCCCCAGGGCCCACTGACCTCAAGAGTAAACTCCTCCTAGAACATACGGGTAGTGAATGTCCCCATCACTAGCGCCATCAACAAACATGAGTCTTTCCTGACTGTCCCCGATTGGGTGTGCATGGGAGTACCCCAGTAATTGACAATACAGGTATTTTGACTAATTCAGGAGGAACGTGTGTGTCGGGGGAGGGGTGCCTTCTCTCTTGTAGCATTAAGAGCACCCACCCCCCCAGGGCAAGCCCAGTCCGGCCCTAGGATCCAACTTTCTTATGTATTTATTTAAACCCTGCCTCATTCCGGAGAGAATCTAGGGCCTCACCATGAATACCATCTTTGTGTGGCCTCCCAGCGCCAAAGGCCGGGAAACCCAAGCCAGGCACGTCTGGAGGTGGGGCCTCCATATGGCCTGAAGGCCTCGGCCAATCACGCTGGGCCGCCGCCCCATCCTGCTCTCCGCCTGGAGCAGGCCTCCCGGCCTCCCCACAGCATCCCGTGGTCCTGGGGCCTCCCCCCTGGGGCTCTCAGCCCCTGGAAGCAGCAGTGGCCAAGTCCTCTTTACTGGAAGATAAAACAAATCTCCCTTCTCTTGAAAACCCGAGGATGAGACAAGCGGCAGCTCCATGGCTGTGTGTGTGTGTGTGTGTGTGTGTGTGTGTGTGTGTGAACGTCGCCCTTGGGCCTGGCACTCTGACAGCCGTGGATGGCAAGAGAAGGGGTTTGCTGGAGGCCGCCTGCCCAGGCCCTGTGCAAGTCAGGTGGCCGCTTGGAGGGAGGCATGGCCCCGGCCTGCCCCACAGCCTGAGGGGGATGGCGGATGGGCACTCAGTGCCCACGCACGTGGGTGGCCCTCACCTGAAACCTGGACTGGCTCACAGGCCGGTGCCCCTGCCTGCGAGCAGGGCTAGGGCTCCCTCCCAAGTAGTCAAGATGCCCCACATCCCTGCTACCACTGTCCCCCAGTATCCAGAGGGTGGCATTTGGAAGTCTGAGGGACCCCAGAGCTGACGGCCTAAGGTTCCTTTCACTGGGGGGCGGGGTGGTGCCCAGCTAGGATCTGGCAGGTTGGAACGTAGATGGTCCTGCAGGGAAGGTGAGACCAGGTCCAGAACGCTGCGGGGAGTCCGAAGGGAGGCCTTGGGTTCCTGGACTGGCTGCCCCCAGGGGAGACCTTCATCCCATGCTCCCACGTGGAGCAAGGGGCAAGTGGCCTTCCTTTCCCCCTTGATCTCAACTCTCCAAAATCCTTCCATTCCAAAACCCACTCCTCCCCAGGAGAATCCTGCTGTTTTTAAAGACTCTCCATGTGCAAAGATGCCTTTGCAGAGACCACAGGGCCTGGGAGATGCCCCTCAAAGGCCCCCATCTCTGACACTGTGCCCCCCTTGAGCTTCTGATGAGGAACTGGGAAAGTCTGCAGCAACGGGCGATTCTGTCGGGCCCAGCGCCAGCCAGTTATTAATAAAACAATAATGTGGGTTCCACCCGGGAAGGCAGCGCTGAAACCAGACTCCCGGCGCGCACGCATTCCGATCCGGCTCCGGCGGCCCCCGCGGCGCCTGCTCCTCTGGGGCAGGGGGACATTTGGGTGGTCCTGCCACCTGTTGGAAGAGCTCGGATGCCTGTAACCCAAGCAGGGCCTGAAAATAGCTGGAGACGTGGCACTCCACGTTGGTGCTGCCCTTGACCGTCTGCTGGGAGGTGGTTTTGGTGGAGGGTTGGAAAGGCGGACACTTTTGAAACCCCAGAGGGAGGGTTTTAGAGAGAGGGGTGGGCCCGAATGGAAAGAAGGTGGGCACGGCTGAGCTCCCCGGGGCCCCAGGACCCTCCCTCTCCTGTGGGACAAGGAGAGGAGCCCTCCCTGGCTAGGGAGTAAAAAGCGCGGGTGAGGACCGAGTGGTGACAGTACCCAGTTGCCCGCAGCCTCATGGGCCAAGGCCCCATCCCTGCCACCCTGGCCGCCCCAGCCTGAACTCAGGCCCAGTGAGGTCCTGCTTAGAAACCGCAGGTTGATCGCGAGCCCGAAGAGTCACACCAGGGCAGAGCGAAAGCCATTAGGCTTCCGAGACAGAGGATCAGCTACTTGGCTGGCTCCCGTGGTCTAAAGGAAGCCACCACTTTAGAGAAAGCTCCTGGAGCTGTCCAGAGGTTATGGGCCGTGGACAGAAGGTCAGAGAGCGTCCCCGGGCCCTGGGCTTCGGGCCACTTGACTTTCTCCAGGACCAGGGGTTTACAGGCCAAGACCCTCAGCCTCCTGTCCTCACCGCCAGGGAACTACAGGGGGTCTTTGGGTGGGCAGAGGTGCGTTGGCAAACCCAGAGAGGCCTTCAGTTGTCCTGGTCACATGCTAACTGTGCACGAATTCCTGGCACCCAAAATAGCCTGGGGCAGGGGACACGGCGCCAGGAAGCTCTTGTTCAACATCTCGGCAGCTGGTGCCTCCAGGCTGGGAATAAGGAACCATTATTAGCAGCATCGATGGCCTTGGAGGGGAACAGCAGGCATTCTGGATGGGTACAAAGGTCACATCTGATCAGTGCTGGCCACGTGGACTCGAGAACACTAGTCCCTAGCTCCTAGCCTCAGTTTCCTCCACAGTGAAACAGCGTGCTCTCTTGTACAATGCTTGTAAGAAAGCGGGCAGAACGTGCGCATGCAGTCTGCAATCGATAAAGGCCGTGCCTGGCTTCCCATCAGATTGAGGCCCAGCCCCTGAGCCCTTTGTCCAAGAAGACAGTTTGTGAGCTCTGCCAGGAGAAGCAGGAGGCCTCGGCTCTGCCTCTAGCAGCTGGGGAGGCTGCAAATCCAACGGAGGACGGCAACTTTAGACAGAAGTGAATTTCAGGCTTCAGAGCGCAGGGTGAATGTGTACAGGGCAGCGTCTGGGTGTTCTGGGAGGATGGAAGAAGCTGGGTGATGTCTGTGGGGTTTTGGGAAGGGGAAAGATGGCAAATGGAGGCGCTCGGGAGAAGGGCGGATCCCAAGGCCCGTGTGGATTGAAAGGACAGAGAAAACGTGAACCCAGAAGCGTCCGGGTGACTTTCCCCCCAAACCACAGGTGACCAGCAGCAGAGCAGAGACACGGGGCCAGGCTTGCCCTCACCTGCAGCAGGCGTGGGCGACAGAGGAGGTAGCCCCCGAGGCCGCCAGGAGACCCTGGGGCTGCTCAGAGAGGCCAGATGCTGTGGACGTGGGGCCTCATCATGTCCTGGTCTATTTTCGGGCCTCCGCTGAGAGCACAGGAATCCAGGCGAAGGGGCCCGAGGGCTGGGACCACCTGTCAGATCCTTTCCCCAGCTGAAGGCAGGGTGTGGGTGATCCAAGGCCGGAAAAAGTCAAGGCCACCTCCAAGCCTTCCAATTTTAGAGCTGCACGTCTCCAGCTCCGGGACACGGAGTATCCTGCTGGGGCTCGAGAGGACCTATTTAGGACCAAACAGACCCTTGCCCCAGATCCCAGCCAACATCCCCTCAATCTTTCATTAACCGTCTCTCCTGCCAGCAGGCGGCCGGCTTCGTTTTACTCACAAGGCCTGGAGGGCAACAGAGAACCCGTCAGCGCCGCGCCCAGCATGGGCACACTGCGGCAGGCCAGGAGTGAGGGTCTGGGGGTCCGGGACACCCCTGGATGCCACTCCCGCCAGGGAATTTGGGGAGCAGAGCTTCTGAGTGCTCAAGGGCAGTGAAGGGGACACGCATGGCTGGAGCATGGAAGGCTTCGTTCAGGCCGGCCTTTCGGTTTGTCCTGCCTGTCCGCTGAGTCACTCGGGAACTCTGGCTCTTTATCTGTAAAATGGGGCCAAGAACCCACCCTTGCCGGCCTCTTGAGGGGATTAACTGATCCCCTGGCAGCTCCCCAGGCTGGAGCAGTGAGGCTCCAGGATGTGTGAGGCCCCGGCCTGTCCTGCTGAAGCCCTGGACAGGCCCTTCTATCCCGCCAGGCTCCAGCGGGGTGGAATCAGGCGGGGGAGTGCGGAGGGCATTCCAGGCCTCAGTGCTGCTCAGCAGCAGGACAGACCTATAGGAAGGAATTTTCCCCAAGGGAACTGGGCCCCTCCTGCTCCTCCCCAAGGCCCGGTCCCCCTTCCTGGCTGGAGATAAAAGTGGTTGGTGGACAACAAGGACCCACTGTATAGCACATGGGACTCTGTTCAATGTTTGCAGCAGCCTGGACTGGATGGGAGGGGAGTTTGGGGGAGAAAAAGGATACATGGATATGTTCAGCTGAGTCCCTTCGCTGTTCCCCTGGCCCTATCACAACATTGTTTGCTAACTGGCTATACCCCAATACAAAAAAAATTTTTTTTAAGTGGTTGGTGTAAACAGTCCTACTGCGTGGCAGAAACAGCTTCTCTTCACCCTTCCCATCAGTTCCCACCTACAGAATGGCTGCCTCCCACATTGGGGAAAATCTTTAGTGGGAGTTGCGCCCACCCCCCCAGGGTTAATAACCACCATCTTTCCAATACTGTTGGATTTTCTACCCTTCCATTCATCCGGTCTCAAATGACATGACTATTTGCTGACCCCTTCAGCAGTGCTGCTGGGCTGGGGTTCTTATGTTCGTCCAGGCCCGGATAGTTTCTTGATTTTCTGGAGAAAGTAGGGGGCGGTTTTCACAGCTAACCAGTGGGTGATCCCACTGGTAGGCTTCTTCCTTCTTGTCAGGGTGAGTGGAATCCAGATAATCGGAGCGGTGGGGATGCTAGGCAGGGTGGGTCCTGGGGAGGTCAGGAGACAGCTCAACCACGTTCTGCCGAACCTTCCCTTTGGGTCAGGACAGAGCTATGGGGGATAGATTTACTCTCCCCAGTGAAACCATCAAAAGCACCAGGCAAAATATATTGAGCTGACCAAAAATTTTGCTTTCGGTTTTTTCCATAACGTCCTACAGAAAAACCCGAATGAACTTTTTGGCTAACCCAATGTACAACGAGGCCTTTTCAAGACATGAGACAACGCTGAAAGTTGGGAAATGAATGGAGTGAGTCCTACGATTGCCCCGGCTTACTTCCTTGGGAGATTTCCCAGAGTGCCAGCAGGGAGGCAAACGGAGGCTGCACCCAGAGGGTCCCTGAGTCCAAGAGAAGGAGCTGAGGGGCTGGGGAGACCAAGGCAGCTAGAACACTGAGGGCTGAGCAAGACGCTTAGGGAGAGAAAGCCCTGGAGGTCTGCATGGGGACTCCCAGAGGACCACCAGGGGACTGAGCAGTGCCCACCTGGAGGAATCTACCTGAGGCTGGAAAACCATCCTGCTCAAGTGTTCATGCTCAGTCACTCAGTCGTGTCTGACTCTTTGCGACCCCGTGGATGGTAGCCCACCAGCTCCTCTGTCCGTGGGATTTCCCAGGCAAGAATACTGGAGTGGCTTGCTATTTCCTTCTGCAGGGACCTTCCTGACACAGGATCAAACCCAGTTCTCTGGAGTCTCCTGCATAGCAGGTGGATTCTTTACCACTGAGCCACCTGGGAAGCCCCATCTTGCACAAATCCAAGGATTAAAAAAACAAAACAACCCTTAAACCACTCAAAAAGATTAGCGGGAACAGGCTCAGAACTCACGTAGGACTGGGAATAGTGTCAATTTCCCCTCACTGGCCTGGAAAAAATCATATTCGAAGGGTATTGAGTGGAATTCTCAGGAAGATATGGCCCCAACAGTGGGAAATAGTTAGCTTTGGACTAAATGCTGCTTCAAACCTGCTTAGTAAATTATAAAAACAAGAGCCGAAAGGATCAGACTGTTTCCAAGTAACTTGACCATAAGCTCAGACTATTTTTAGGAATATACAGACACACTGCACACAAGTGGGCAAAACTCATAATATCTGGCATCCAATCAAACTTTACCAGGCACTCAAAGAGGCAAGAATACGCAGCCTGCAATGAGGAGGCTCATTAATTAACCGGAACTGACCCAGAATTTACACAGATGTTAGAATTAGCAAAAAAAAGAACATTGAAAGTGTTATTATAACTACAACCCATATGTTCAAAAGGTTAAGTAGAGACACGGAAGACACACACAGAAAGAACCGAATTGAACTTCAAGGGATGAAAATCGCAATGTGAAAGATGAAAATTACACTGGGTGAGATTATTAGCAGATTAAATATTGCAGGAAGAAAAAAAAAAAAGGTAAATGATTTAAGGATTCAGTATCGGAAACCATCCAAAATGAAACACCAGAGAAAATAATCCAAAGCATTGAAAAAGTGGCAGTGACTCATAGTATAATTTCAAGCCACGGGTGACCCCATGGTAAGGAGTTTGCCTGCAATGCAGATGTAAGAGATGCAGGTTCGATCCCAGGGCCAAGAAGATCCTCTGGAAAAGGAAATGGCAACCCGCTCCAGCGTTCTTGCCTGGGAAATACCCTGGACAGAGGAGCCTGGCGGGCTATAGCCCACGGGGGTCACAAAGAGTTGGACACGACTGAGCAGGTAGACAAGAACAACGACAATACACAGGTATTGAAAACTCGAAAAGAAAGAGGAGGGCACAGAAAAATATTTGAAAAACTAACCAACAAATTTTTTCCAAATTCAACGAAATTAATAAACCCTCAGATCCAAGGAGCTCAATGACCCTAAGCACAAGAACAAGGTAAAAACTATACCAAAGCACATTATCATCAAATTGCTCAAAACCAGTAATAAAGAAAAAAAAAAACCTCTTCAACACAGTCAATAGAGAAAAGACATGTTAGTCCAGAGGAAGAAGAACCAGGATGAATGCAGAGCTCTTATTAGAAACAATGAAAGCCAGAGGCCAATAGAGCACCGCTCTTTAAAGTGTTGAAAGAAAGGAAAACCTGTCAACCCGGAATACCTTCACTGATATACCTGGTGAAACTATCTTGCAAGAACAAAGGCAAAATAAAACCTTTTTCAAGGTATACAAAAGCTGAAAGAAATTCATCGCGAGCAGATCCGCACCCACAGAAATGTCAAGAGAAGTCATTCGGGCATAAAGAAAATGGGATTAGAAATGTGGATCTACACAAATGAGATAAACATCCCAAATGATTCCTACGTGGGTAAATAGACAAGGTTGGTTTTTATTCTTTAAAAGAGAGTTGACAGTTAAAACAACAACATTAACAATGCATTCTAGGGTTCACAATATATGTATGATTTATGACGGCAATCTCACGGGGGCTGGGATTGGAGCGATGGAAGCCCAGGATGCAAGCTTCTTACACAAGGTCCTGTGAAATGACACTGAAGGCAGACATGCTAAGTTAACTTGAGAACTAGAAACCCTAAATCATGACCAACAGAACAAAACCGAGAGTGACGGCTAATAAACCCACAAAGAAGGTAGACGGGAATAATAAAAACTAATGAGTAGTCCCAAGAATGCAGAAAAAGAGGAAAATGGGAACAAAGATCAAGTCGAGAGCAAGTAGTGGGAGCACAGGCTTAAACGCCAGGAAAATCCATAACGATATTAAATGTGAGCAGTCCAAGCTCCCCGATTAACAGACAAGCAAGACCCAACGTCGCTCATGACAAACGCACGTCGAGTATAAAGACAGAGACAGGTTATTAGAAGGAAAAGGGTGGAAAAAGATACGCCATGCTGTCACTAATTAGAACAAGTCTCAAGTGGTTGTATTAATATCAGACAAGTAGATGCAGAGGAAAGGGCATCACCAGAGCTAAAAAAAGATGTTCATTTTGTAGTGATCATAGAGTCATGGATCGAGAGGACAGAATCATCCCAAACATTTATACTTGGAGTAACAGAGCTTAAAAATACATGAAACAGGGGCTTCCCTGTTGGCTCAGTGGTAAAGGATCCACCTGCCAAGGCAGGAGATATGGGTTCAGTCCCAGATCCGGGAAGATCCCACATGTCACAGAGAAAATAAGCCCGGGCACCACAACTCCTGAGCCTGTGCTCTAGAGCGTGGGAGCCACAACTGCTGAAGGCCATGTGCACCTAGAACCCATGCTCTACAACAAGAGAAAGCGCCTCAGTGAGAAGCCCTCCCATTGCAAGTGGAGAGCGGCCCCTGCGCACTGCAACTAGGGAAAAAGCCCACGCAACAGCAAAGATCCAGCACAGCCAGAGATAAATATAAATAAAAGGTTTTTTTTAAAATATGTGAAATAAAGGCTGAGAGCTGTTTGTACAAGAGGAGACAGCCAGGTCTGCAATGTGAATTGGCTATTTCAATACCCTTTTCTCAGTAATTGATAGAACAATTAATAGACAGAAAGTCAGTAGGCAGAACATCAGTACAGAGTGGACTTCAACTGCACAAACAGCCAGCATGACATGACTGACATTTACAGAACACTCCAGCCAATGACCACAGGTACACAGTCGGTTCAAGTGGACATGGAACGTTGACAAAGACAGATCATATTCTGGGTCATAAAGCAAGCATCAGAATGTTTAAAGGGATACAAGTCGTACATAGTATGTTCTCTGACCATGGTGATATTAAATTAGAAATCAATAACAGAAAGATCTCCGGAAAATTCCCAGGCACTTTGGTAACTACATAACACATTTCTAAATAACTCTTGAGTCAAAGAGAAATGAAAAGGGAAAGTTGAAAGTATTTTGAACTGAATGAAAATTAAAATACAATTTATCAGAATTTGTGGGCTGCCTCTCAAGCAGAAATTAATAGCATCAAATGCCTGTATTAAAAAGGTCTCAAATCAATGCCTCCATTTATAAATTAATAAACTACCAAAAAAAAAAAAAACTCAGCATATTAAACTCACGGCAAGCAGAAAAGAGGAAATAATTAACATCAAAACAGAAATCAGTGAACCATATAGCAGAAAATTGATAGAGAAAAATCAATGAAACCAAAAGCTGGTTCTTTGGAAGATTAGTAAAATTGATAAACTTCTTGCCAGGCTGACCAGGACAAAAAGAGAGAAAATAAAAATCACCAGTATCAGAAATGAAAGAAATGCTATCGCTACACAGCTACTGGTATTAATATGATAATAAGGTAATTTTATGAATACCTCTGTGCCTATAAATTCTGCAAGTTAGACGGTATGGAAAAATTGTTTGTAAGAAACAAACTATCAGAGTTTATTCAAGAAGAAATAGATAACCAAATTAGCCTTGTATATGTATTAAAGACATTGACTTTGTAGTTAAAAACTTTCCCGCAGAGAAAACCCCAAGCCCAGTGACTTTACCAGAGAACTCCACCAAACATTTAAGGAAGAAATAACACTAGTTCTGCACAAATTCTTGAGAAAATTCAAAAGGAAGGAATATAGCCTACCTTATTCTATGAGGCCAGCATTAACCTGACATGTAAACTGGATAAAGATATTACAAGAAAAGAGAACTGTACACTAAAATCCCTTATTAACACAGAGGCAAAACTTTAGCAAATTCAATCAAACAGTAAATATATAAAAAGCAAATATTCATCACTTAATGGAGTTTATTCCAGGAATGCAGAATTTAACATTTGAAAATCAATCAGTGTTATTCACTATATTAACACACTAAAAACAGAAAAGCCATAAGAACATTTTAATGAAATGCACTTAATCAAATTTAACATCCATTTATAATAAAACAACTCCCAGTAAACTAGGAACAGGAGAGGATTTCTTCAACGTGACAAAGAGGATCTGCCAAAATCCTGCCCACAGCTAGTCGGGAAAGACTGAATACTTCTCTTCAGAGGACAGGAGTCAGACAAGAAGGTCTGTTTTCACTGTGTGTACCAGGGGATCTCATCTTTCCACGAGCATCTCCATCAGAAAGAAAGGAAAAGAGAGAGAGGGAAAGAGAGGGAGGAAGGGAGAGAAGGGGAAAAGAAAAAAGAAAAGGCATTCAGATTGGAAAGGAAGAAGTGAAACTCTACTTGCAGACGACATGATCATCTATGTCAGAAATCTCATGGAATGTAGTACAAAGCTAGTAGAATTAATAAGTATGTTTTAGCAAGATCGCAGATGACAAGAGCAACATAAAAAAAATCAAATATTTTTTATACGCCAGCAACAACCAGGAATTGAAATGAGGAACTTGCCTGGTGCTTCCACTGCAGGGAGCACAGGTTCCATCCCCGGTCGGGGAACTAAGATCCTGCCTGGCCTGCCAAAAGCAAAACGAACAAAGAAATGGATGTGGAAACACCATTTACAATAACATCAAACATATTAAACACTAATAGGTTGATCTGACAAAAGCCGTGAAAGAAAGTACAATGAAAACCATAAAACTGTTGACAGACGTTGAAGATGTAAATAAATGAAGATATACCTTGTTCGTGGACTGGAAGACTCACCGTTGTTAAGATTTTACTTTTCCCCGAATTACCCGCCAGGCTCTTCTGTCCATGGGATTTTCCAGGCAAGAATACTTGAGTGGGTTGCCATTTCCTTCTCCAGAAATTAATCAATAGATCAACACAATCTCAATGAAAATCCCACTCAGATATTTAAAAATAGTAGCTGGTAAATTCATTCTAAGCTGTTTCTCAAATTCATCCAGTAATGCAAAAGATCTAGAATAGCCGAATCAACTCTGAAAAAGAAGAATAAAGTTGATAGGTTAACATTACCTGGTTCCAAGGCTTATGATAAAGCTATAGTAATTAAAACCATGTAATATGGCTTAAGAGAGAGACAAGATAGACCAATGGAACAAAACAGAAACTCCAAAAACAGGGCAGGTGTATATGGAGACCTGCTTTTGACAAAAATCTGTTCATCAATACTATTAGAAAAATGCCAGCTAACGCCATAATGATAATGTGGTGGATGAACCTAGAATCTATTGCACAGAGTGATATAAGACAGAGAGAGAAAGACAAACATCGTATATTAATGCATATACATGGGATCTAGAAAGACAATACTGACGCTCTTACTTGCAGGAAAGCAAAGGAGACAGAGACATAAAGAACAGACTTTTGGACATAGTAGGGGAAGGAGAGGGTGGGGTGATTTGAGAGAAGAGCATTGAAACATATACATCACCATATGTAAAATAGATAGCCAGTGGGAATTTGATAGATGATGCTGGAACCAAAACCGCTGCTCTGTGAGTGATGGGATGGGGGGAGCAGTAGGAGGGGGTTCAAGAGGGAGGGGACAGATATATGCTCTGGCTGATCCATGATGATGTGTGCAAAAGCCATCACAATACTGTAAAGCAATTATCCTCTAAGTAAAAAAATTTTTTAAATGTTTTTTAAAAAAACATTATAAGGTGCTGCTGCTGCTGCTGCTAAGTCGCTTCAGTCATGTCCGACTCCATGCGACCCCATAGACAGCAGCCCACCAGGCTCCACCATCCCTGGGATTCTCCAGGCAAGAACACTGGAGCGGGTTGCCGTTTCCTTCTCCAATGCTACAAAGCTATTAAAAAGGCAAAAATTATAGCCTGATCATAACAAGTTTTAGTGAGAAACTGGAACTTTAGTTCATTGCAGTGAATGTAAAATGGCTCAGACACTTTGAAAAACAGCTTGACTGTTTTAAAACGTGGAAGACAGGCACCATAACCACTCCACTTCTACACAGGCATCACCCCCAAGAAAAGGAAGCATATGTTCACTCAGAGATTTGCACATGAATGTTCATAGAAGCTTTGTTTGTAATAGCCCCAAACTGGAAACAATTCATATGTCCCTCAATAGGTAAATGGACAAACTGTGCAGAGAAAATTGTGTTGCATCCCTACCATGGAATACTACTCAGCAATGAAAAAGGAACATGCTATTCATAGTGGCACCTGTATGTGTGAATCTCAAAATAATCACGGTGAATGAGAGAAGCCAGGCCGAAAGAATCACATATGATGATTCCATCTTTATAGAACTCTGTAAAATGCAAACTAATCTACAGAGACAGAAAGCAGGTGAGGGCTTGCCTGGGGAAGAGGAGGGTGGCAGGGAGGAATTACAAAGGGGATGTTTAGAAATTTTGGATTGTAACGGCTGCATTCATGACCTTAATTGTGCTGATGGCTTCGTGGTGGTATACATGTTAAAACATTATTGTGCACAATTTAAATATATTCAGTTTATCGTATGTCACATATGCACGTATTTCTTTGTTGTTGTTGAGTCACTAAGTTGCGTCTGACCCTTTTGTGACACCATGGACTATATAGCCTACCAGGCTCCTCTGTCCATAGGATTTCCCAGGCAAGAATTCTGGAGTGAGCAGATATTTCCTTCTCCGGGGGATCTTCCCAATCCAGGATCAAATCTGTGTCTCCTGGCATAATTGGCAGGTGGATTCTTTACCACTGAGCCACCTGGTCACATGTACACATATCTTGAGGGCAAAAGGAGAAGGGGGCAGCAGAGGACGAGATGGTTGGATGGCATCACTGACTCAATGGACATGAGTTTGAGCAAACTCCAGGAGATAGTGGACAGGGAAGCCTGGTGTGCTGCAGTTCACGGGGTCTCAAAGAGTTGGATACAACTGAGCGACTGAACAAGAAAAACAACAAAATCTTGTCTTCTTCGGTGAGATAGATGATGGTGGAGGCGAAGGGGTCTCCAAGACTTTAGGGTGGGAAGGAATCTTCCGGCAACTTCGACTTGAAAGAGCCTTGCTTGCCTCCAGTAATTCTACGGCAGGACTGGGAACTCTGGACCATTCCCTGTGCCCTTCCTTGCTGAGGGTTGGCTAAGTGTGGGTTCACCAGGGGATGGGCCCCACTTCTGGGGAAACAGCTCAGTGGGTTGAGTGACGGAGGGTCAGGATGAGGTAGTGTGTGGTTATGACACAGAAGGTCCCAGAAACACCCCACACCCTCCACCCATGTCACTTTTAAATTCAATTTTGCCTGAGAATGCTCTGAAAGGCTTATAGAGCACCTGCCCCCAGATAGCCCTGTGGGTAGAGGCCATCCCAGTTGAGAAAGGGAAACTTCCAGAGAACCCTGTGCCTGGCTCTCTAAGCTTGTCCCAAGACCCTTGAACAGATGAAGAACAGTAGGTATTTGCTGGCCCCCAGAACGCCCTCCCTTTCTTCCCAGGCACAGGCCAATAAACATCCGTCACCAGCGGCCATCATGCCCGGAACATTCCGCTTTGCAGCCATTTTCGCTTTTTACTCACCACCTTCTCCACCGTCTCAGTTTCTTACAGACCCAGGATGAATGATGTTTGTAAACTGTAAATTAACATTGCACAGCTACCATGTGGCTATTATGATGTGATTTCCTTTGTGTTATGATCCCATCCCGTCTTGTGTGAGATGTATAGGATTTAAGGGACGTGGCAGAGCTGAAAACAGAGTTGCCTTGGCCAATGCAAACTTCGTGCTCGTTGTTTCGAAACGTCCGGTATAGGACTGCGGGTGTCTTAGGGCGATAAGAGCGTTACTTTAGATAAGGAATTCATTTGGCAGCGTCAGCGGCAAGACTTCACCGGAACAGAAGGAGTAACTGATAGGGCCACGCGGCCCAGCGCCGTTCCAGATGGACACTCCCAAGGCTCTGTCGGAGCAGGGGAGACTTCCCACTCAGGCTTGTCAGGGGACCACTTGCTGGACCGGCCACCACCGCTCCTGTGGCCTCCTCCCCGCATTTCTTTCTGTGGTGACTCATTGCCCCTTTTCTCCTTTCCCTACGTTGACTAACCTACGCTGTGTTCAGGTTGGATGCGGTAAGCCGGGTGACTCACAAATTGAAATTGATCATATTTTTGGACGCCTCCAACCCTGTGATTCTGGCATCATCGCTGGACCCTGCGACAGAGGCCTAAGTGGGAGATGATTCCATCCTGGGGATGGGTCATTGTCAGCATGGCGTGGCCCCCCTTCCTTCTGGCTGGGTTGGCAGGGGGAAGGACATCAGGGATGCTCCTGACCCAGGCAAGAAATGAATAGGGTGGGGATGCGACCTCCGTGGGCCCCAGGTGGAGCTCCGCCCCCGTGCCAGACTCAAGCCTGTCTCTCCGTACAGGGCCTGGGTTGAAGAGGTCACAGTGGCGCCCGGGCTGGCCTTGGGGTGTCCCCTCTGCTGGCCTCTCACTGCTGGGGTGAGGGTCTTCCCTTTGACAGCTGCCCCATGGCCTACTCCTATCCTGAGAAGCCCCAAACAAGTATTCCCTCTACTGCCTCCTTCTTTTATTCTTAGAAGGTGTCGGCCAGTGATGTAGGAGGTCAGAGATGGTGTTCTGGTGTCGTTCATGCTGCCCAGGCCAACGCTGACCCCTGGACACAAGCTCTGACCTTGGCATTCCGTTTGAAAAGCAGATGTGTCTAGATCTCTGCCGTTGAAGAAGGTCAGAAGAGATGAGCCCAGGTGGGAAGCGGAGAAGCAGCTCCTATTTTTCCAGCCTGGTCCAGCCGCAGACACCAGAGGGTAAAAGCGCTGGTGCTCTGAGGTTCTGGGCCCCGGGACAGCCCTCTCTGGGCTGCTGCTAGATTCCCTGGGCCACCAGGGTTCGCTGTTCAGAAGGGGATCGTCGGAGCCTGGCCTTGGCCGCCAGCACCCCACTCCCTCCATCCAGCCCCAGGAGGCCCAGGTCCAGGCTGCCATACCGACGTCACGTAGGCCCTAAGCGGCGGGACCTGGTAGATGGGGGCAGATGAATTATGGCGGTCAGCTGGCGGCCGCCAAGCTTTCCCTAGAGACTCAGGACGGCAGAGGGGCCGAGGAGGGGGGCCCGCCTCCCGAGGGCTCCGGGGGCACCGAGCTTCCTGCCCTGGGTCAGTAAGCAGAGCGGATGGAGGGCGGCCATCTCATTAGCTTCATCCGACTCCCTGCTCACCCCGTAACAGAGCCCTGGGAATGAGGGTCTGGGACTGTCTGGGGCCCCGCTTTCCCCGGGAGGGAGGGGACAAGGGAGGTGCTGGGTCTGGGGTCAGGGCGGAGAAGAGTGAGGGAGAGCTGAAAAGTGAGCCCCGGGAGGAAGGAGATATACAGTCCAGCCGCGGACACCTGGCCGAGGGGAAGAGAAGCGCAGACTCCCCCAAGCTCTGGATCTTTGTTCAGCTGAGTGATTTCCACTGACCCCACTTGCCTCTCATTTCCTCCTTGGTTAAAAGAGAACCTGCAAGCCCACTCCCAGGACGTGAAGCTACAACCGCCCTCCCCATCCCCCCCCCCTCCCCCTGGAAACCATCCCCTACAGTTCCCAGCCCAGGAGGGCCCATCAAGAGTTCATCCCTCTGTTTGCATTTCTAGAGGGAGAAGGTTGCAGGAAGGAAGGGATTCCTAACTTGTATCTCCCTAAGTCAGCGATGTCCCTCCCCTCCCCAGTTTTGGGGTTCACCCTCCACCACAAACTCGCCGAGATCGACCTTTTCAGCAGAGCTGATCTGAGAGGGGTGGCTGCCTTCTCAAGACACAGAGGGACCCCCTGATCGGCCAGCATCTCCCCCCGCCCTCCTCTTGGCTTCTTCTAAAACCCAGTGTGCCCTTTGACCCTCTAGTGATAACAGGGACTCTATGGAGAATAAACTCTTCCATCCACATGCACCCTGCCATCCCGAGCATATCTGGAATCCCAGAAACCCACCTGGATCAGGATCCCCCCCCCCCAACCCCGGGTGGCTGGGGAGGGAGTTTACGACGGGAACCAGAGTCACACACCACTGCCTGCTTGGGTTTTTGTTTTGTGTTGTTTGTTCTTATTAAAAAAAGAAAAGCAACTGAGAAACAAGAATCATTCCCATAATTGTCTTAAAGGTTAAAATATTATGACAGTTTCCTGATTGGGCTGTTGGAAGAATTAAATGAGATAAGGCTCCAGGGAACATCAGAGTGGCTTTCTGGAGCTTTCCAACTGTGCAGGAAAAAGAACGGCCCTTCTGCCACCAGGCTCCTTTGCCTCTGCTGTCTGTGGGGAGCTGTTTGGTACCCGAAGCTTGTCACTCATCAAACCCTGGCTACTGGCATCTTGCATGTGACAGATTCTCCTACAGGTTCTCCAGGGAGGCCTTGCATCTTACTGGCGCACTTAAGTCTTTGAGTGGCATTTTCAGTCATAAAGAACTTTCAGGGCATAATTCTTACTAGAATATTCAACCCCTTCAGACCTGCCACGCTCCCATCCAGGCTCGCCTCTCCAACCAGGGTGTGGATTCCAAAGCCAACCGCCTGGACATGGCTCCTGGCCGCTGCCTGCCCTAGTCTCTGCTCCAAGATGTGGGGTGGCGGCAGGGACGGCGAGTCGAGGGGAGGGTCCTGTGCCCCCATCTTCGCCTTCCGGGCAGGACACAGGCCTTGAGTCACAAGACTGGAATCCAACCATTTTAGCGCAGTGAATGCAGACAGTCAAGTGCCTTCGCGTCTGGAGTTTAGGCATCTGTAATGTAGAAGAACAGAAAACACACCTCCAGGGGCAGTCATGAAGATTCGATCCAATAAATGCCGAGTAAAGACTCTGGAGATCGCGGCAAACTGAAGAGTAGGCAGCAACCAGACGCCTGGGGTCCCAGCAGAGTTGCAGTGGGGAGGGAGTGTGTGCCCTGGGCCCCAGAAGGCAGCAGGAAACCTGCTCAGATCTGAGCCTGGAGTCCAGCAGGCCCCCCTCTCCCAGCATGAGGCAAGGGGAGAGGACGGAGCAAAGACCCCCCAGGTCGGGGGATCTTTAGAGGTTCTCCAGCTGCTCATTTAAGAAGGGAAAGAATTCCCCTTCTTCCTACCCCCACCCTCGTGCTTCCAATAAGCAAAATCCACATTTTCTGGCCCCCAACGCAGTCATGCTAGCTTGAAAATGCCAGAGAATTAGGGGATGGGGAAGTTGAGGGGGTAGATTGGAAGGACTGGAGATCAGTGAAGCCCCAAGCAAGGGGAATTGGGCCTTTAGGTACCTGCAGGGGCCACCCCAGCATCACCCAGGCCACTTGGGTGCTTCTTGGCCACATGCTTACCTTCTGGAGCAAACAGAGGGAGTCCTAATGCCCAAATGTGTGGTGGGGCTTCCTGATGGTTGGGGGATAAATGAAAGTCACTCGGTCATGTCTGACTCTTTGTGACCCCACAGACTACACAGTCCATGGAATTCTCCAGGTCAGGATACTGGAGTGGGTAGCCTTTCCCTTCTCCAGGGGATCGAACCCAGGTCTCCTGCATTGTGGGCGGATTCCTTACCAGCTGAGCCACAAGGGAAGGGTTTTGGAGTAAGGGGGTAGTAAAATGCACTGAAGGTACCTGGCTGCCAGTCCATGATTTCAGTCGTTAGGGCGACTGTGAGAGGGGACAGCCCCTGGTGGCGCCAAGGCTTGCCGTGGTCTCTGTGCTGGGGCATGCTGGACTCCTGCGCCATGGTCATGGGCCACGCTGCTCAGCTCAAAGGCTGTCCTGCCAGCGTTCACGGCGCTATGGCTGCCTGCCACTCCATCACTGGCTCTCCACACGGGCGTGTGGTCCACTGTGACCTTGAACTCCTAGCAGAAGCTGCTTCTATGCCTCATGAAGGCTGGGGATAGGATGGGGGGAGGGTTTGTTATGTGGAGTCTTTGCCCTCATTTCTGTTTTCTGAACTGAATTTACCTAGGATATGGACATTTTGTTGTCGTTTAGTTGCTAAGTCGTGTCCGACTCTTTGCGACCCCATGACTGTAGCCCACCAGGTTCCTCTGTCCATGAGGTTTTCCAGGCCAGGATACTGGAATAGGTAGCCATTTCCTTCTCCAGGGAAACTTCACGGCCCAGGGACCGAACCCTGGTCTGCTTGGCAGGCAGATTTTTTTACCACTGAGCCACCAGAGAAGGATATGGACATGGTTGGGCCAAATAACAGAAAGAACTTTGAACTCTTAAATCGGATCAGCAAACTTTCATATAGATCTAACGTTGAACTCTTGGAGCAATGGATGTAAATACGCACCTTTTGTTCATTTTTATAGAACTTTTGAATACTAGGATTTACTTGCAGTAGGACTAGGTTTAAAAAGTGTTTGTGCTTATACAAATAAGAAGTGCTATTTCTTTCCTGTTCCTGCAGCTTTAGAAAAATAACTTTTTTCCTTGCTAATTATATATTATGGTGTTTTTGATAGATTTTTATCAACTGTGGGAAACTAACCACAGAGCTGGTAATTTTTCTTAAAAACAACCCCTAGTAAAAAAGACATAAGACTTATGGAGAAATATTTTCCCAAGGAATTAGAAAAGAAAAATTGCCTGCATTCTCAAATAAGATGCAACTGAAGCAAAAAAAAAAAAGTGATCCCAATGTAAAGTTTTATGAGTTTGAACTTCAACAATCTGACATTCCTCTAAATTATCTCATGGAATTTTGGCTAAAATTCAGAGATGCAAGTAGTTCACAGTCTGTTTTTGTTGTTTTAGTCACTAAGTCGTCTTCTAGTCTTTTGCGACCCCAAGGACTGTAGCCCACCAGGCTCCTCCGTCCGTGCTATTTCCCAGGCAAGAATACTGGAGTGGGTTGCCATTTCTTTCTTCAGGGTATCTTCCCCTCCCAGAGAGCAAAACCGTGTCTCCTGCATCGCAGGCAGATTCTTTACCACCTTATTGTAAACATGAAATGTGAATATTTGCTTAGATGTTAGCTTTAACTAAAGCATAGTGACCTAGACTGGCCACATCAATGCTCATTATTGGATTTCCATGTTTCCCAGGAGAAAGAAAATTTTCTTTTTTGAGGAAACTATTTAAAATGCCACAATTTCAGTGTTACCGTTATCAATGTAAAGTGTGTTTGGTACTTACTAATTAAAATTGTGTCCTAAATCCATTCCCAGCAGAGCCTAACTGTGACTTCTCATGGCTACTCCCAGGTTTATGTGGTCTGGTCTTCCACAAGCCTGAGACAGACCGGTTTGTGGTTTTACTGGGTTGGCCAAAAAGTTCATTTGGGTTTTCTATAAGATGTACCAGAAAAACTTGAACAAACTTTCTGGCCAACCCAATACAAAACCGGAAGTTAGAAGACCCATTTCCTAGGTTTATTGTGTTAAATAAATGCTAAGGTCTGATAAAGTACTATGCATGGTGAGAGTGGGCAGGACCCTCACCTTTTAGGTGCCCCCAAATCTGATACACAGAATGGAGTGTAGGAAGGAAAACGACACTAGCTTCTCCCCAGATATAAGGAAAGGACGATTTAGCCGGAATTGTTGTCAAATGCAAGTACATGTGCCCGCTGCACAATGAGGCCAAACAAACAGAAACTTTGGAGTTTGGAGCAAACAAAGGTTTATTGCAAGGCCGAGCAAACAGAACACGCAGCTCATGATCAAAAAACCTGAACTCTCCAGTGATCTTCAGGGAAGAGCTTTTAAAGGCAAAATTTGGGGCTATGATGACTTCAGGGGCATGGTTGTCTCCTGAGGTAACATGGTGTTCCAGGAACGTTAACCATCAACCTTCTGGTTCAGACCAGTCTGAGGTCTCAGCAGGTAGTGACCTGGGTGGGGGCCTTAGTTCCTGCAAAACAACTCAAAGATCTGTGCCAGGTTGTTCTGTGCGTCCCTCGAGGAGCAGCTGGGACTCTGCGCTATTGCTGTATTTGTTTCGTGATTGCTTTTCCTTTGGTTTTGCATTCTCTTACTTCCCTAATCAGTAATTGCTTGAATCTGTACTTTTGAAATTCAGGGAAAGTTCAGGAAACTAAACCCTTTTTCTGCACAAACCAGAAACAGAGGACAAGAAAAGGCTTTTGTACCCGGGAGGGCCCTGCGAGGTTTCAGAATGACTGGCACTCCCAACATCTTTGGATACAACTCCGTGGGTCCCCACGAGGGAGACAGTAGAATGAATATGCACGTGCCTGCACTCACACTCATGCTCACACCCTGCTGCTGTCCTCTGCTCCCGGCGGAACTAGGTAATTTTCCAACTTGAACTACCCCTTTAAGCCTGGAGATCCTCTTCCCCTTTAAGAAAAGACCCACAGTGTAGGAAAAGAGGAAAGAGCTAAAGGAATTACCATATTCTCTTTCTCCGGACTGCCCTCCTGCTGCTTTGTAATGGCCTGGTCTACTGGAGGCCTGCGCTCCGGGGAAGGGCAAAACCCCCCAAAGAGTGGGAACAAACCCAGCCCTAGGTCAAAGAGAGCACAACTCTCTCTTTTCAGCCCTGGGGGCTATAGAACTGAGCTCTGGGATTCCAGGTGTGGTTTGGCACCTGCTGGGTTCCCCTGTGATCTTCTAGAGCGCCCAGCCCAGGCACTGCCAGTGGCTAGGAAGTGAAGAGGATTTCCATGCCGCAGACCCTAAACAGGGGTTGCAAAATTTGCAGGGCTGTGAGAGGCAACTTCCTCTGGGCCGTGGTTTGCCAGTGGCCCGTGGTCAGGCTGCATCCGGTCCCGTAATCCTGCACAGATGCTGAGGCTCACCACGGTTCCTCTGGCCTCCCTGCTCCACCCCTGCCAGACCATGATCTGTGCCCACAGTCCACCATGATTTGCCAGGTTTCATAACATTTGCTCAGCTCTCTGATACTTTAAGTGGTGTGTGATTACTCCTGGGGTCTGGGGGACCAAAAGATCTGGGGGTATACTCTGCCTCTCCCACCTGGGGAAAAGGGATCTCAATGTAGGGGCTAAAAACCTCTCTAGGACAACTTGAATGTCACCCTTCAGGCAGCTCCTGAAAGCCTGTTACGTGTGCCCTGTTTCTTTAAGAGGAAACTCAAAAGCCAACAGAATTCTGAGGGAGGCTCACACACCCCTTACTGTTTTGCAAATGGCTCACTTAGCCCACGGTGGGGCTACCAGTGAGACTGGTGGCATCTTTCTCTTTGAGTCCCTGGGTCTAAGGAAATGAGTCCAGGGTCTTCGGGGAGGGTTGGCACCTGCAGCGTCACTCCAAAATCATTAGCTACTCCTTTGGGCAAAAGGAGCACAGTTTGAACCAGGCTCTGCCAGTTGCCCACGGCCCACAGTGGCCTGAGGTCCATCAGTTGCCCCTGGCCCGCTAATTCCCCAATTCTGCCAATACTCCATGGATTGCCAGATACCCGCGGCTTGCCAGTTTCCCAATGTCTGCCAGTTGTTCGCGGTCTGCCAGTTGCTCAGAACCCGCCAGATACCTGTGACCTGCCAGTTGCCCATGTCCTGCCAGTTGCCTGAGACTTGCCAGTTGCCCATGGTCCTCCGCCAGATGCCCATGCCTGGCCAGATGCCCATGACTGGCCAGATGCCCGTGACTGGCCAGATGCCCAAGACCCACCAGTTGCCCATGATCCACCAGCTCCCCATGGTCTGCCAGTTCCCTGAGACCTGCCAGTTGCCCGCAGTCCACCAGTACTCCATGATCTGCCAGTTGCCCACGGTCCTCCGGAGGCCTGAGACCCACCAGATGCCCGTGACCGACCAGATGCCCAAGACCCGCCAGTTGCCCGTGACCCGCCAGTTGCCCACAGTCTATCAGTTGCCCCCAGTCTATCAGTTGCCCCCAGTCTGCCAGTTGCCCGTGGTCCACCAGAGGCCCGAGACCCGCCAGTTGCCCGCGGTCCTCTGGAGGCCTGAGACCCGCCAGATGCCCGTGACCTGCCAGATGCCCGTGACCTGCCAGATGCCTGCAGTCCATCAGTTGCCCCCAGTCTGCCAGTTGCCCATGGTCTGCCAGAGGCCCGAGACCCGCCAGTTGCCTGCGGTCCTCTGGAGGCCTGAGACCCGCCAGATGCCCGTGACCTGCCAGATGCCTGAAGTCCATCAGTTGCCCCCAGTCTACCAGTTGCCCGCAGTCCGCCAGTTGCCCGCGGTCCTCTGGAGGCCTGAGACCCGCCAGATGCCCGTGACCTGCCAGTTGCCCGCAGTCCGCCAGTTGCCCGCGGTCCGCCAGTTGCCCGCGGTCCGCCAGTTGCCCGCGGTCTGCCAGTTGCCCGCGGTCCACCAGTTGCCCCCAGTCCATCAGCTGCCCGAGACCCGCCAGTGGCCCGAGGCCCACTGAACTGTCTTCCCGCAGCGTTGTAATTGCCTCATTGGATCTGCCCTGATGCCCTAGGGGTCCCGGCCTTTCTTGGCTTCTCTGTGATTTAACCGCCATTCACCCTTGTTTGGGACTTCCTGCACCTCTGTGATTCTCAGGTTCTCATTTCAAGGTACACACGACATAGCGTCAAGCCCAGTGATTCTCGGGCAACTCTGTGCATCCTCTTGAGGGTGTGCTGAAATGCTGCCGTGGAGACTGACCTTTCTTCCTACTTAGGGAAACCGTTTTGGGGTGGGGGCGGCTCCAAAGATCCAATTCTCCTGCTGAGAGTCTGTCTGTAACCCTGTCTTCCCCCTGATGGTTTGTGTGGTTCTGGCCCCCACCCGGTGAATGAGAGAAGCCAGTTTGGGATTCTCCCAAACTGGAAGACAAAAGACCCATTTCCTCTCATTGTTGTGGTAAATAAATGAAGTAAGTGTTGTAGTGTGGTTCCTGAAAATACTGTGAATTGTGTGAGCATGCCAGAATCAATGCCCTCAAGAACCACAATGCGTGGGTGACCACACTGGCTTCTCTCCATGTCTGGGGAAAAACAGTGTTGCCAGAAAGGCTTTGCCTGGGCTGCGGTAGCAGCTGACCTCCCGCCAAGGTGAACCCCTTATATTTCATCCTTAGAAGCTGTTCCTTGCCACCCAACTGGGGACACCCTGCTACTTTAAGAAGAGAAAGAGGGGTAAAGACTCACATACTTCCTGACTCCAGAGGTGGGGTGGCCCCCAACCTAGCCTGCTGTTTTGCAAATGTCTCTCCCCAGCGGGGCTGAACTATTGGGGTGGGGGTGGCCTGAAGCTCCTAGGAGATCGGCACATCCTCCTCTTTCAGGCCTGGGATCTAAACTGTTGAGTTTTGCAGATTTGGTCCCTATAGCTGCACTCTTCGAGCGAAGAGACCACAGCTCTGCCGCACCGAGGCGAGGCTGTGGGGTGGCTCGGGGGCCAGGGCAGTATGCAAGCCCCAGACTCAATCGGGGATTGCTAAGAAGTCATGGGTCTGAGAGGAGACGGCACTTGCCGGCCTGAGGTCTGCCAGTTGCCGGCCGGAGCCCAGCATGCTCTAACCACACACTGGTCTGCCCTGACCCCTGGGCTTCCAGGCGCTTCTTTGCCCAGATGCATCTCCCTGCAGCACAGCTTCCCGTGATTCACCATCATTCGCCACGGTTGGTGATTTCACGGGTCTCGGTGATTCTCTGTGACGCGGGTTATCCACGGTCTTCGGGCCACTTTGCGCACAGTCTCAAGTCTTTAGGGGAAAGGCTACAGCCAAATTGCTCCGGGCCCTGGTCCTGCACCTCCCCCATCTGAAACTCCACTTTTCAAGAAGAACTGATACTTGACTCTTAGGTGACCCTCCCTCCCCCAAGGCTCTTGGTTCCCAGGGGATTATTCACCCATGGTGGGGGATGGTCATCTCCTGTTCCTAGGAGACTTCAGCCTTCTGGGCTGTTGGAGTCGAGTCCAGAGGTGGTCTAGAGGTGGTCGAGTCCTGTGGGTCCCGGAAGCGCTTAGAGATGATGCCAAGCTGGGTACCACGCTTCTCCAGGCATAAGTTGGGCAGTGTCATGTGCTACCACCTGCCTCACGCCCACCCCTGCCCCATGCACACGTATGTCTGGGCCAGCTCCATCCACAGGATGTGGACTTAGGCTGCTTCCTAGTTCCAAAGATGGGGGGCCTCCAGCCCTGTTACTCTGAGAAGCAGCAGTTTTGCTCCTTCTAGCACTGAGCAGAGCCCCGGGTCCTGCTTTTCCAGAAGCCTCTCCCACGACAGTCTGGCCCCCATCTTAGAGTTGCCATATCAGAGCTGGGGAGTTTGGATGAATCTCTGGGCTTCCGGGAACCTCAGTGGGGGCTTTTATGACAGGGAAGAGTGGGCAGGATTTGGAGGCACAAATAAGAACACATGATCCCCCAAATCACGATCCGTTGTAAGGAGATGCCTAACTGGCTCCGCAGGGACCCAGAAAGAGTCCCCCACCCCCATCCCAGGCTCTGGCATGAAAACTGCCCACCAACGGGATCTCTGGGTTCCCTCCCAGAGCCTGGAGTGTGGATAGTGCCGCTGAACCTGGGAAGGGAAAGAAAACGAATTTCCCCAGGGGAGGTGGTCTTTGGTCCAGGGGCTGCTCCCAGCTGGGGATGCTCTGTTTCTTTAAGAAGGGGAAGAACTCTCCTGCTGGAAGTTTCAGGCCCCCAGCCTGGTCGGGCTAGTTTGCAAATGACCGGGTCTATGGTGGGGGGAGGAGTGAAGCGGCCCTTCCCCTCTCCTCCTGCTCAGTCTTGGGGACCAAGGAAAGGGCTTTAGGGTCGAGGAGTCTCAGAGGAGGCGTGACACCTGCAGGTTTCACCCGAGACTTCCGAAGCCCCTTAGGCAATTACTAGTAATATTTACCTGTGGAGTAAATGCAAACGAGACTTTGGGAAGCACCGGTGTGCGCCTGGGCTGGTTGGTGGCCCGGAAAATACGATAGTTTAAATGCTATAGGCTCCACATCAGTGGCTTTGAACTGTTCGTGTTCCCACAAGAGGCCAGGATCCTTGGCTGGTACGTGTGCCTGGCCAGTTACCCTGTGCTGCTGCGCTTTGGCTCAGCGAGCTTCCCCTGCACCCCGCGGCCTGCGAGGCCCCCGGGGGGCGACTCGCGGACACCTGTTCCCCTTGGGGCCGCCGTGTGCAGCACCACGGCTCACTCGGCCGGCAGTGCAGTGACCCCCGGGATGGCGGGGCTGGGGTTCTCCTTCACCGCACTCTCTGCAGCACGTGGCATGGCGGCTCGGGCAGTGACCTCAGGGCCACTGTGTGGCCCTCGTGGCATTTGCTGGAGTCGGGGTGGGAACTGTGACAGGCCTTTCTCCCCAGCTAGGGAAACCAGGAAGCCCAAAGACCCCAGGTTCTCTGTGGAGGGTTAGTGCAAACGGGTTTCTGTGTGGATCCCTGAAACAAGTGCAGCGATGCCCCACTCCCCGGGATGAATATGGGGCTGCACGTGGCTCTTATCACAGCTGGAGGAGAAGGCATAACCCCCAAACTGGAACGTCCTGCCCAGAGGATCTCCCCCAGGGATTCCTTGTCACCGGCGTGGCCAAGACCGGAATTCCACGTCGTGAACCTTGGCGTGTTCTGTGCTTCCTGGTGGGCAAGGTGGGCTGTGGGGAAACATGATTGCAGCGCCAACAGGGAGAAGCGCCTTGTGGCAGGAATCCCAGAGCGGCTCCTCACCAGCCGTTTCTCTGTGCCTCAGTTTCCATATCTGCAGATAGGCGTGATGCAGTGCAGGGGTGAAGGTTAAAGGAGCTATTAAATAGTAAACAGGCACGTAGAGAACCCGCCGGGCAGAGTGCACGGTCGGCATTGTTTTCCGTTTGCCTGCTGACAGCCCCGGGGCTCTGCGTCTCCGCACCCTGCACAATCATTTCCGCGGGAATCGATTCTAGAGGAAGTGGCAGGGCTCAGACTCCTGCGCACTTAAATGTCGGCTCTCTTCTGCCAGAGGGCTTTCCAGAAAAGCTATGCCCATTTAGATGGCAGGTGCAGTAACAAGTTGATGAGGGAAACTGCGTGTGCGTGTGTGTGCGTGTGCGTGTGCGTGTGTATGTGTGTATGGGGTGGGTGGCATTTTATGATGAATATTCCAAATAGTTTAGTAAAAGAATGTAGATCTTAAACAAACAGAAGTCCTGTGGAGACAGTCTGCCTGGTCCAAATCAGGCATTGCCCTTTTCGCTTTGCAGCCCCCTTGGGGCGATGCTGGCCTGGGACCCAGAGTCTCCCTGGCCATCTCTCCTGGCTGCAGGTGGGGCCAAGGGATGCTGGAAAGTCACAAAGCCGACGTGGCCTCGGCACACAGTTTTGCCTGGAGTGAAGGATGAGACAGGTTTTCGCACTTTTTTTAGGGGGAACACGGGTTCAATGTGAATCCTGACCTAGGGGAACACAGTTTGGCACCCGTGCTCTGCTCAGCACAGAAGCCCCCCCTTGGGAGCTGCGTGGGATCCTGAGCCCCAGTCCTTGGTTCAGAGACCCCCACCCCAGCCTTCGGGGTCAGGCCCCCCTGACTCCGGGAGCAGACGTTCAAGTCCCTCACATCGTCTGTCTCTCCGTTTGGTTCAAAATGCAGGCATAGCGCTGCCTTCACCACATGGGAAGTGGCGACGACTTTTGCCAAGGGCCCAGCCCCCTCCTGGGACCTGCCACAAGGTTGGGGTTGGGGGCAGGAGTGCTCCTGAAAGGCAGCAGGGTGAATTGCTTCCTGTGGTCCGGGGCATTGTCCTTGTGAGCAGGGGGGGCACAAGACGCCCTGCCTTTTGGGCTGCCTTTCTGGACCCCCAATCTTTCTCTTCACTCACAGGATGTGCAAGGACCCTGGGGCAGGGCGGAGCAACCAGGGGCTGCCTCCCAGTTTCCTCCAGCTGTGTGGGTTGGGGGCTCCCCTTTCTGGGTGTCAGGTCAGCCTCTTGTTGGGGTGTACGACTCCAGACTTGGGACCCCCCTATTCCTCCCAGCTCATGTTGCTCGCTAGGTGGACAGGGGCAGCGTCTCCACCAGGCTCTGGGCCCCTGCCCCACCTTCTTCCTCGGTCACCACTGGGCTGTTTGTTTTGAGCCTCTGCTCTTCGTTGAGCTGGACTGCGGGAACTCAACACGGATGTTTTATTCTGAGACTACAGGAATAGGATGCGGGAAACAGAGGGGCTTCCCTCGGGAGTCAGGGCCTTCCTGCTGGCCCCTCGCTGTCTATATTTCTTCTGCCACAGTTATTCCTGGGCGGGACTGGCCAGCACATCCTTTATAAAGATAAGGTCCTGGGACAGGGCAGGGTGGAGCCTTCTGGTTTGCTGTGGACATGCTCTTCCCCTGGGGAAACCTCACCCAGAGAGGGGACTTTGAGGGTCCTTGCCAGTGAGCACCCAGTCACCTGGGCCCCCTGCCCACTCTACCCCCATCTTCCTCTCTCCTCCACATTCTGCCCCCCACACTCCCCCCTGTATTTCAGGCTCCCTCTCCAGCTTGGTGGGAGATGGCAGTTTACACACATCCGCAGTTTCTTCCTGGCACTCCCATCCCTCTTTGTCTAATTGCACTGGGGTTTCTCCCAATCAGGGCTTTGAGTTGGGGTGTGGAAACCAATCCAAATCCAGGCCTGGGTCTGCACTGTCTGTTCAGGGTGTGTGTGAGGGTCCCGTGGGAACCCCCGAAGCAGGGGGCTAGGGGGTACACTGAGGCCTTCCGGGGTCAGCTCAGGCCAGGCAGCCAGACAGTTTTGCTTGGATCTCTGGGCTGCCACATGGCCATACGTCTACAGCTCTGAGACGCGGGTGCCCCAAGCCAGCCGGAAAGGGACTTACAGCCGAGAGCAGGATTTGAACGACTTCTGTTGTAGGGAGGCCCCTCAGAGTAAACAGGGAGAATTTCTGGGAAATCTACATGACGCCAGACTGTCGGGAAAGGACGTGGGCTCAGAATTCCTGATAGTCAGACCCGACAGAGAGATGGCAGCTTTCCCTCGGGTGTCCTGGCCCCTAAGGGGCTCTCTCTCTTTTAGTTAAATGATAAAGCTGCCCCTTGCTGATTCCTCCTTCCAGGGAGGATGGGAGGCGCTCACTTGTTTTCAGGGCCTGGGCTGAGCAACCGTCCATCCGAGATGGGAGCAAAGGTGGCCAGAGCCGAGCCTGGTACACAGTTGGTGCAGGGCTCAGCTCCGTGAGCCCCAGAGGCAGAGAGCGTGCCCATCACTGGCTGTCCTACCCCCCAGCACTTGAAACAGTGCCAGCCTTAGGCATCCAATGGGTGTTTCTTGAAAGGGGTGAATGAATGAATGAATGAACATCAACAAAACTGTCTGGAATTCATCTTTCAAAGTTAACAAGGCACAGGCTAAAGATGCGGCCCTCGGTGGTGCATCTTGGGGGCAGGCGGTGCTGGGTGTCCTGGCTCTACTGCACGTGTCCCACCTACTGGGTGACTGGCTCAGATGGTCCACCTCTGGCCATGGACATTGACCTTCGTGGCCATTGACCCTCCTAATAAAGCGGGAGGCTTTTTCGTTCTTAGCACTCTGTTCTTAGCAGTTCTCAGCATTCTGTGTTCAGGGCCCACCTGGGGTGTGAATCCTGATTTCCATATTTTTGCAGAGGAAACCAGAGCTCAGTGGGGTGAGTGGGCAACACCCTGCTCAAAGGGCCTGGGCTTCCCAGAGCCTTCCCGAAGCCCTCTGCCCCCGCCGGTTCACAAAGGCGTCGCTGTCTTCAGGTTGGAGCAGGCTTTGAAAGGTGGCCTTTGTTTGCTTTTCTTTATCATCAAATGTGCAAGGGCAGCTCTGTTTACCTAAAGGCAGGCGCCTTTAAGCTCATCCTTTCCGCAAACACCTAAAGGGTATGTTGAACATTTGAGCCCGTGTCTCCGAGGGCAAGCGTTTGCAGAGCCGTAAGCCTGAGCAACTGGCTAGACAAGGGCAAGGTTCGGGGGACCTGTGGTGCTCAGAGATGACCCTCCATGACCTGTGGTCACCCCCGGCCACCCTGGTGGTGGAGTTCCCTTCATGGTGTGGTGGGGGGAGCTTTTGGGGAAACTGAGGCCTCAAGATGTTTCTGCACTCCGGCTCGAGGATGGGCATGCAACAGGGGCTGGCATAAAGGGTAACTGGTCACCCTTAGAATCTTTGCCTCTGTCCCTACCCCATGATTCCCAGGAAGGAGACGCTTATAGCTCTCATCTGCCAGGCCCAGAGCTATTCCTCCAGAACCAGGAGGCTGTGGCCAGGGTTTCTCGCTCTGCGTCCCTGTGAGACCAACTCTCTTTGGGACAGCATGGCTGTCTGTGCGGGGGTGGGGAGGATGCCACCTCAGTTACCAGGCTCCACTGGGTGCTCAGGCGCTGCTCTGAGGGCTTCACACATACGCCTCCCTTCTCCTTCTCAACAACCCTGGCGGGGGGGACCTGGCACAACGGTTATCCCCATTTTACAGATAAGGAGACTGAGACACAGAGGGGCATGAGACCTTCCCTCGAGGTCAAGTTACGAGCAACAGATGGTATCAGATTTGAATCAGGCCTGACGTCAAAGCCTGCATTCTCACCCACCTCTTCCTTGGCTGTCAAGGCTGCCTCCTTGACAAATGTTTCATGTTGACCCCAGAGGGCCTGAGTCCTACCAGGGACAGGAGAACAGGAAGAGGGGGAGGAAGCAGGCCAAGTGCTGTGGGGATATTTTTATCTGGACGATCTCTTTCCCACCAAGCTTGTGGACTGTATCTCACATTCTCATCTTTGGGATGGGGGTCCTGTCGAGGAGGAGACGGGGCTCTTGGTGGTGGGGACAGAGGGTGCTGGGCCGGGTGCCTGCACTAGGGGGGCCAGCCTGGTCCACAGAGAACCCATGGGGCTCAGCAAAGAGGTTGAAGTTGGGGGGGCATGTTTCGTTTTCCTCTCCAGCTGATTGTGGGGACCAGCAGAGCCCATTCCTCACGCTCTGGGGAGCAGCAACCAAGCTCTCAGGCATTTTTGAGACAACAGCAGTCAAGGTTGTCCACCCATGTAGGAAGGGCATCTCTATGTCCATGGCAGGGCAATGGGGCACACAGCACAGAGCTTGGTTCACTTCTAGCACATACATTGGACTTAATTTCTGTAAAGTACAAAATAGATGCATGCTTCTTATACAGTAAAAGCAAATAACATAGAAAGCAAGATTTCTTCTTGCCATCTTCACCCCTGGTGTCATACGGATTGGAGACACATGGTGGCTATAGCATATGTTTTTTTTGTTTTGTTTTTTCTGTCCACTTAATCTTCCCTCCTGAAGGAGACATTTACTCTCCATTCTACAGACTCTGAAAACGAGGTTAAACAACTAACTTAAGGTACGTGGGTAGAGAGCGTGTGGACTTGACTCCAAAGTCTAAACTCAGAGCCCAAACTCTCACCCACTGGCAAGACTACTGGTCTGCCCAAGAGCTGGGACCAAACACTAGCAATGGGCACTGTGATTATAGGATCTCAGCCCTTTCATTTGGGCTTCCCTGGGGGCTCAGTGGTAAAGAATCTGCCTGCAATGCAGGAGACACAGGAGAGATGGGTTTGATCCCTGCGTCAGGAAGTTCCCTTGGAGGATGGCATGGGCAACCTGCTCCACTATTCTTGCAGGAAAATCCCATGGACAGAGGAGCCTGGCGGGCTACAGCTCATAGGGTTGCAAAGAGTCGGACAGGACTGAAGCGACTGAGCGCGGCACAGCACAGACCCCTCAGTTCAGGTGGCTGGTGTCACCAACTCGTCGTAGGATGGCCCCTGCACGGAGTGGTCCCCACCTGCACGCCACTCTCTGCCCTCTGCTGGTTTCTGATCTCCTTTCACCCCTAGGAGCCCCGTGGGCGACAGGTACATCACTCCCCCTGGAGACTGTTGCAGATGAGCTTCTGAGCTCTGCTCTCAGGCAGGAGTCATATAAGTGTGGTTCCTTCTGGCTTTTTGGTGAAGGGGCAGGGGGGTCCCTCTGTTTCTGGGTGATCTCTCTGAGGCCACGGACATCAGTACACCTAGGGTCAGCCAAGGAGGATGGTGTGTGCCCTGGAAGTCAACCTCTGAGGGCACACGGGCTCCAACTCCAGGGTCCTCTGGGTGCCCTTGACTCTACTAGTGAGCTAACAGCTTCTGGGTGAGCTCAGAGACTCAGGTATCAGCAGACTTGGCCCGGGGAAGCCAACCGTGGGCTTTGGAAGGATCCAGACCTTGAATGTGTAAACTGAAAGTGAAAAGTGAGTCTGCAAATGGTCCCCTTTCCTTGGCTGTTAAGGAGACAGGTCTTTGCTGAAATCTAGCACAGATGTCTTCTCCTGGGGCCTCTTGGGTGGGGTGGCAGTTTTTCAACTGTCAGCAACCTTTTAGTTTAAAAAAAAAAAAGCAAACTTTCCAGTCCTGTTCTACCTGGAATACATTTTCTCCTTGGGGGCCCCTCCCCAGGCCTCTGCAGTTCTGTCAACATAGCAAAGTCAGCCCCCTCCCTAGCCGCAGGCAGTTGAATGAAGCAGTTCTTTGCTCCACCGAAGGAAATATTTCCATGGAGTTGGGCCAAAAAAACCCCTTGCTTGAATCCGGGCTGGCCCACACCCAGAGCCCGGGGGGCTGGGTGGGGGTGTGGCTGGGCAACGTGGCCACCTTCTCCTGGTGTCAGGATGTGACTTCTAAAATCCACCCTGTGGTGGTGGGCTTCCTCGCCAAGACCCCATTCTTGGCCTGCCTCGTCCCCTAGTAAGTGGATTTCCTTAGGTCCCTCTGTGCACGGGTACCCTCTGAAGTTCCATTTTTTTTACTGTTATCAGCTTGGAATTTGTTCACCTCCGTGACGGGATCAAGAGAGACTTTCCAGATATCAAGTGTGGCTGTGGGGCTACCCCTGGACCCCCTCACTTGCACCCCACGCTCAAATGCCTCCATCTGAGGACAGTGCCTTGAACTACTCAGGAAGGGGAGTCCTGAGTCTCGTGATTTTTATTTACTTACTCGAAAAATATTTCCTATTTGAGGCCCGTCAGAAAGAGGCTCAAATGGTCAGCCTTCTTGGATTGCTGCATTTTCAAAGAAAAATAAAAGCAATACATGTCAGTAGAGAAATCCATAAAAGTGGAAAGAAGACAAACCACTCAGAGTTTATTCGCCCAGAACAGCTAATGGTTTGGGGGTAATTTGGAGGTATTACCTTCCAGCTCCTTTTCATTGGCTCTAATCATGAAAAGGATCTCTAAAGAGCAGTGCCCACCCTCTCTCCCCCACCCTACACACCCCAGAGTCAAACACAACACACTGCCTGGAAGGCCAGCAGTCTACTGGGAAGTCAGCTTTATCCGTGGCCTTTCATGAAAGGCACTGCATTTTATTTGTCTTTTAATATCTACAGTTTGGCAAACTCTTCTATGCAAAGGTTGGGGCAGCACCCGGAGCTCAGGTTTCCAGGGAGCAGCATGCTCCTGACATTGGGGTCGTGGGTAGAAAATCCACATGTGATCAAGAAGCCATGAGGCTCCCCGCTTACCAACCCCAGGATCATGACACACGGCAGGGACCACCAAGACTCTTGCGGGGCGTGTGTGTAGGAATTGTGTTTGGGTGAGAGCAGAAAGAAAAAAGGGAATCCCTCCTATAAGTCCTTAAATACCAAGCTCAAGTGTTCAGGCTTTGTGTTGAGGGCAAAATCAAGTTCTCGAAAGGTGGTTAGAGTAGGAGTCACAGATGAGTGTGTGTTCTAGAAATGAGTGATAGTCGCTCAGTCGTGTCCGACTCTTTGGGACCCCATGGACTATAGCCTGCCAGGCTCCTTTGTCCATGGATTTCTCCAGGCAAGAATACTGGAGTGGGTTGCCATTGTTCTAGAAGACTTACTGTCAATTCCAGCATCCCAGAAGACAGGATTGTGTTAGATCATTCTCCCTGAATCCTTGATGCCCAGTTTTGTACTTTACAGGAGGCACAGAAGTGGTACCTGATAATTCCAGTCTCCCCCACCGCAAAGCATGTTCACAGGAAGAACGTCTGTGTGCCCTGCTGCTTCTTTGGCTTGGGATGAGGTCTAGGGGGAGTGAGGGTGGTTCAGGGATGTGTGATTTGGGGGGTTTTGAATTGCCAGATCTGGCACTGGAGCTAGGCATCAAGAAGGCAGAAGCATCAGCCATCACTGTGGCCAGCCTCAGGATGTATGGAAGGAAGACGGCTCGGGGGAGAGATCTCTGGGGAACACTAGCATTTTACCTGGAAGACTGAAAAGGTCCGCTTAGAGGGGCAGGTACTCAGGGGTTGCTAAGCAGAAGCCTGAGCATGGTGTTGAATAAGGGAACACATTTACCCACGCCTGGAAGATGGCTATGGGAGGAGCTTGTCTTCATTTCCTGGCTCTATCTTAGGAGTTTGTCTACTTGCCCACAAGTACGTACATGTGGATAGGAGGCTGCTCACATGGCTTTTGAGGGCTCCCAAGAATGAATTTAAAAAAGAAGAAAAATGTATGCTTTGAATTAGATCTACGTGAAAAAAAGAGAAAGAAAATGAGGCAGCAGTCTAAGTTGTGTGTCTGGGCCACTGGCTCTCCTCCAGGGATCTTCAGGAGATTTGGGTTTTAGCATGTACAGAAAGAAAGTGAGCCATTTCTCAAACTTAGATTTCCTTGTCTGTTTTGCCCTATGGATATGATCTGAGCCTTCATATGTCTTTTTTCCAGCAAGTAAAGTTGCATGACATTGTTCAGATTGAGAAGCAGTTTGGATCTAAATATTACCGTGGAGTTAGCTCTTTCAAGTTTTTTTTTTTTTTTTTTTGCTTTGGACCAACAAATATTTAAAAAGTTAGGTTCTGAGCTCCAGAAAAGCCAGCAAAAACATTTAAACATATGGACTCTGTGTGTGTGAGTGTGTGTGTGTGTGTGCGCGTGTGTGTGGTTAAACCAAGCTCAATAGAGATTAGTTTACAGCAGTCTTTCTCTCTGTCTTTTTCCCCCTCTATCTTTTTCTTTCGTTCTTTCTTTTAGGAAGCCAGAAGGATAAACATGTTGCCATGGAGTTCTGTTTAAAATAAAATACAATGGAAAGAAAAGCAGCATGATGAAGTAACCACATGGACGGCAGGATACACCTGATACTAATTACTGTCATGCAGAATGTTCTGGAAGACATTTGACTCGCCTGATGTATACATTCAAATCAAGCAGAGCAGGACTGGAAGGCTCCTTGGGGACCATCTTGTCCAACTCTTTCCTTTTTCCAGATGAGGAAATAGGGGCCCAGAGTGAAAGGCCTGGACAGCAGCCTCCCAGCTAAAGAGGGAGCAGAGCTAGGATTCAAACCCGCGGCACTTTTGTCGAAAACACAGGCTTTCTAGGGTCTTTTACCTTGGCCTGTCACTGAGACCTTGAAAAAGAGGAGTGGGATTTACTGTGAAGCTCTGAGCAGCAGGCCAAGGAGCCTGGAAAAAAAGCAGAGAGGCGGACTCTGTGCCGGGAGGCCCACCTCTCCTCCCGGGGGCCAGGCCTCGAGGACGGAGATGCGCATTGGCCATCTGGAGTTTCTCTTTCCAGGGCCTCTCGGAGGCACCCCAACCAGAGCCGGGGGCTCCTCCCAGAGCATCGCTCATGTCCTTTCGGGGCTGCAGGAATGACGCCAGGAGGCCGTCTCTGGAACAGCCTCCAGGGACCCCTAGTGCGTAACTACTGACGCTCTCTGGTGGCCGCCTCCGCTCCCACGCAGACTTCCCACGCGCGCGGAGGGCGAGCTGGCGCCCCCATGACAATGCGCACCCCTCTCGCCTCTGCCCCCGAGAGGCTAGCAACCGGGCCTGCGGGTGTCTGATTGGCCGCGCCGGCTTGACGACAGGGGCTCCTGGCTGCTGATTGGTCCCCGCTGGCTCCGGCTGTTTCCTAGCTATTAATACCGTGGCTAATAAACGCTCTCCTGTTGACGAGGATGCTCGGAGCCATGATTTTTTGAAGCTTTCTTGACACCCGTGGTTGGTGCTGGCCTTTCTGTTTTCCAAGTCCTGCGGCCGGGGCTCTAGTCTCTGGGGCAACTTGCATGCTCTCAACCAGGCTGTAAAGGGGGTTCTCGTCCCCTTCTTACGTTATCTGACACTTTAAGGTAGCTCCTCGTCATGGACCCCAAAGACCACTTTATCTTCATCTGCCCAACAGCCCGCCTATAAATGAGCCCCCTGCCCAAGGCTCGGTGTCTCGTGTGACCGGGTGGTCCATTTTCACTTCCCTGTCTCTAGTGGTGGGCTTACAAATAGCTCAGTCCCTTCTTTTCTGCCCAGGAATCTCCCGACAGTTTTATAGTCACCTACAGGATCGCTGGCCACGGCGCGGGGCGAGGGCGAGGGGGCGGGGGTGTTGTTGGCTCTGAAGCGCCTTTGAAGCGCCCCAGAAGAGCATGGGAGCTCCTTCTAACTTGATACCTCCTGCGGGGCCCCTCTGTCTTTCCCCTTAGGGACCCATCACTCATTCTTACCCCTCTGCTGTCACCAGGCGCTTCATCCTTGTCCTCCCGGCTGCCACCCACCTGTCGCCCTAAGATAGATCCTTAGTCCCTTTCAACAGCATTTTGACCTTTGCGAGAGGACATTTGATTGACGGTTCTGCCCACTCTGCCGCTCGGTGCCCGGCAGAGCTGCCGAAGGCGGCACCTGTTAGGGATTAAATCTCATGTGCCAAGTCCCGGAGTCCGAGGCCGTGAAGCTCTGGTCTGCGGCAACATGTGTCGCTGCCTGTTTCCCCGGGGGCGGGGGGGGGGGGGGGTGGTGGTTCAAAGTTGTATGTGTGGGGAAGTGATCTCAAATTTGGAGAGGGGTGCCCTATGGATCTCCCGGTGGGATACGGACCTCCTTGAAAAGTACTTTCCCTATAGGGACACATCTCGTGTCTAGATTACTACAACTCCCTTTCTTAGGGGTACCCCCGCTTTTCTTTAAAGTAGAGGAAACGGACCTCTTGGCAGAGGAGGGGGGCATTGCAGGGTTCTGGGTACCCAGGCTGTAAGTGGCAGAGCCGGGAACTCACAACCCGGTTTTTCTGACTCGGAGGTGCACTATGGAGTCTCCTGATCAGAAAAGGACGGGTAGGATAGGAGGGGGTGACAGCCGCCACTTACATTTGGGTGCCGCTTGTCTTGCCTAGGGCATTTTATTTCCCAGGACAATAAGCAGAGAGCATCATTTTCTTTCCCTAAGCTGCATCCTCTGATTGAGGTTCCGAAATAGCCAGGTGTGCGATCTGCCGCCCCCAGCGCCCCAGCTTTGCCCTTCGCCCGCCCGAGGACAACCACCCCTTGTCCAGGTCTCCCAGCAAATCGTGCACAGAAACCTCCCCCGCTTGGTGCGCGGGGTTCGTGGAGGGAAAAAGCACCAGCGAGCTCAGGGTGTTGGTCATGGCGGCGAGGGGCACTGCGGCAGAATTTTTTCCTCCCTTCTTTGCTGCAATCTGGGTGCGGCTAGAGCAATTTGTCATAGAATCTGGGGGGCTCATTTTTCCGGCCAATCACTTTTGGAGAAATGAGCGCATTGCAGCAGAATGCACTGACGTCAGAGACCACCCCTTCTGCGCCTCCATATAAACCCCACCCAGCCAGCCCCTAGCGCAGACGGCGGAGAGCTGGGATGGAGCGCGCCTTGGCCCGCTGGCCTGGGCCGCGGCTCCTCGGGAGAGCCCGGGCGCCCACGCGAGAACCTCCCTACCCGGTGAGTGGTTGGCCATCCTTTGCCCGAAAGGATGTGCAAAAGGAAGACGACACCCCCTTCTGGGCTGGGCTCCGTCCTACTGGACCTGCCGCGAGATAGATACCCGAGACGGTCTCCTGAAGGCGACCACTTCGCCTGGTCCCCGAGCATCGGCGACGGAATCATGTCGGGAAGGAAAGTCTCGAGGCACATTTTCCTGGAGGACGGGGGGAAAAAAAAAGAATCACAGGGCCCCTTTCCAGTCTATTCGCTGAGGGCAGGCTGGGTGGTCGCGGCTTCAGTTAGGAAGAGTGGGAGGAATCTCATCAACCCCTGTCAGAGGCCAGTGTGCCGCAGCCACCGCGGTCCAAAACCGAGATTTTCTGGGTTTGAAGCCACCTTGAGAATCACGAGTGGTGAGAGACGTGGTGGTGGATGCACTCCGCATTCCCTAAGAAATTGGGGGGGGGGAAGCACCCCCAAAGCCAGAGTCTCCCGGGCATATTTTCCCGCTAGTTTTGGCCAGGTTCTTGGTGGCCGTAGGCATCAGGAGTGGAGGTACTTATCCGCTAGGGGTTCCGAATCCAAGTACACAGGTTAGTGCAAAGCCTACTCCAGTCAAAATTCAGACAGTAGCATTACTACCTGATATCAACTGGTTTATTAAAATAGTGGAGAGATATGGCGCCCAAGTGCAAACCTTCCAGAAGCTCCCCCCGAGGACGGGTTCCGTGCAGAAGGGCGGCTGGGGTAGGGGGGACGGGTCAAGTGATTAGGGGTGCATGAAGAATAGAGGCAGGGGGTGGGTTGAGGTGGAGGGAAGGCTGTGTCCTTGGGTCTGGAAGGGGCTGGTCAAAAGGGAAGAGAGAAATACAGAAAAAGGGGGCGTGTTGGGGGAGTTCTGGGCTCTGGGAGCGGAGAACTGGGGGATCGGGGGTCTTCTCGGTGTTGCGCGATGGTCCTTGGAAGGTTCTGACGTGTTGTGGGCTTTTGATTTTTGATCGAGCCGCCTCTTGCCATTTCCTTTGTCCCTGTCAAGCACCCCCCCACGCCGCCCCCTCCCCATGGTGGGCCGGCGGGCTTGGGGAGGGGGAGCGCGAGCGGGTTGCTACGTGGCAGGTTTCTGGAAGATTTTCTCGCTGGCCGCCAGAGGGCGCCCGCGGCACTGCGGAATTTGGGGGGGGGGGGTGGGGAGGGGAGGTGGCCTTTGTTCTCCTGCTGGAGGGGGTCGGGCGCGGGATTTCCTGGAGAGTTCTGGGTGCATCAACCTAGGGGAGAAATGTTTTAAGACCCCCAGGTTCCCTGGGGGAGCGGTTGCAGGATTTCGCGCTGGGTCGCGATGCCGTGGTCGGCACTGATTGCGTGACCTAGGGCGTCGTGGAAGAGCGTGGACACAGATGAGTTTATTTCGGCCCGTTTCGGTTTTGAGGGTTTGAGAAGGTGTGGCTCATCTGGGTAGGATAGAGAAGTCGTAAAACGGTTAATTAGGCGCCATCGTGCGGGGGTCTTGAGATTCTTACTGTGGCGGAGAAAAGGAGACGAGATTTGGGGTGGGGTGGGGGGCTCGGTGGTGGTCTGGGTAATTTTAGGCGGTTTTGGCTAACTTTATTTTATTTCCTAGTGGTACTGTATTTTGTATCATGTGTCCAGAGACACATAAGTGTGTGAAAATAGTGTATTGAAAACTGGGCCTTTATCATTTAATTAATGGATGTGTAATTGCATTTTCTGGAGGTTGGCGCCAAGATTTCGGTATTTTTACCCATCAAAAGTGGAATCTTGTTCTGGAAAGAACCCTATGGCGACTGTCCCCTTGAAATGCTCAGCTCTGTCTGGTGCCAGATTGACCCCCGCAGTTGGGGGGCGCAGAAGGACCTCAGGACCTGTATGGGGGGGCGAGCGCGGCCCCCCCCCCCCCCCCCCCCCCCCCCCGCCACATAGAATCCACAGGTGGATTCTGGCTGGTGTGGGTCGACGTGGCGTTTAGGGGACCCAGCGGCCCTGCGCGATTGGCTGGGGTGGGCTCTGCCCCCCCACTTTCTTAGGCCTGAGACCTGTTGGGCGCCCCCTCCACCTTATGCCAGCTGTGCCCCTGGCAGCTGCGGGCCAGGCGCGGGCGGGAGGCTGGGGTGCGCGCAGGTGTCTGCTTTCAGCTTCTGGGTGCTGGCCGCGCGCCCCCTAGCGGTCTGTGTCTGCAAATAGCTCTCGGCCCGCTAACCTAGGCTTCAGGTTGCGCATGCGCACACCGCTATCACTTGTGCCCTGTCAATCAAATCTTCCTTACCCCCTCCCACTTCTCACCCTCCTCCCCTTTCCGCTCCTCTCCCTCCTCCCGTTTCCGCTCCTCTCCCTCCTCCCCCTCCCCTCCCCGCTTCCTTCCTCCTCCTCCCATTCCCCCGGCCCCTCCCATTTGCCTCACCCCCCCTTTCCCCTCCCCTTCCTCTCTCTCATCCCCTCCCCCTCCTCCCCTCCTCCCCTCCTTCCCCTCCTCCCCCTCCCCCGCCTCCCCCTCTCTCGCCTCCCTCCTCCCCCTCCCCCCTCCTCCCTCCGCCCCCTCCTCCCTCCCTCCTCCCTCCTCCCCCTCCACCCTCCTCTTTGTTCACTCCCTCCTCCCCCTCCCTCGGACTACCCCCTCCCTCCCTCTGCTGTTCCAGTGCCGGCCGTTAGAGGTCATCAAGACGGTTTCTAATTGTGCCCCCCTTCCCCTGCCCCAGGGTCTGTCTTCAAGGATGACACCTTCCGTCTGCCTTCCTGCCACCAAGGACCACCTGTGGATGACGAGCTGATGCCCAGGTGCTTGCTGCTCACCTCCGTCTAATGGTACCTCAACCCATCCTGGTGGCAATTGAAACCCGACACTGCGGGCAGAACCCCCCCACCCCTGCCACCCTGCTTGCACCACCCCCAGGCCCATTAGCAATTAAAAGGCAATTTAAAATTTTAACTAATTAGTTTTAGTTGTAATTAATTCAACTTTAACTAACACCTAGACTTGGCCTTCTAACCTTTGATCTGTTGCAGAGGATGCCAGGAGCAGGGGTTCCTGGATCCCACCAGCAAACAAAGCAACCACTGGGCAGTGACCGCCCCCCCAGGCCGCCGAAGGATGAAGAGGACCCGAGCTGACCAGCCAGCTGGCCCTCTTGGCTAAGTGTTGAAACCAGTGCCCTAGTGAGGGGGCACTGGCTAACCTCAGACTTTCGATGTGCTTTTTGCCTTGATGCTTTGCTTTTCTATGTGCGTCTGCTTCTGTTAACCTTCCATCAACCTGGAGGTTTCACCATCCCAGGGAGGTGTCAGTCTTTCTCAGTCCACCCCGTCATTACCCCCAGGATGGTCTGAAAGGAAGGGTCCCTTTGGGAACTTCTCAGGAGGGAGACCTGGGCCAAGGGCTCGGCCAGCATCTCCCTGGCAATTCCAAGGCCCAGGGTGGGCTTCTGGAAGGAGCATGATTCCCGAGGCCATGCTACCGAACTGCCAGGGGTATCCCCACCTCTTCCAGATTTCCTCGTCCTTTCTGGGGAACGGGATCGAGAAAAGCAACCTCCCAGGGTGTTGTGAGTGTTGGTCCGATTCTGGGAAGCTGGTAAGGCCGGGCATAGAAGAGGCGGTCAGTAAATCCGATTCTGGGAAGCTGGTAAGGCCAGGCATAGAAAAGGCGGTCAGTAAATGTTTTTTCCAAACAGGTTGGTCGACCACGTTCCCCTCGCCCCCCTCACCTGTCTCACGCTTCTCGTTTATTCTCCCACAGCGCTCCGGACAACCCCAGTCCGCAGGGCTCTCGGTGTACCAGGTAGGGGCCGTACTCAGCCAGGGCTCGGGCTGACCTGAGTCAGGACATGCACGGGGCGTGTGGTCATTTCCAGAGCACTTTGTATGTTCTGTGCCTATGTTATTGCTATGTCAGATGTCCATGTGAGCGAGGCCGCCTCGTTTACAAATGAGAATGAATGTGGCCTCCATTTGAGTAATTTTAAAAGGTGGAGGGCAAGAAGACAGAACCGAGCGCCCCTCCCTGTGGGATGGGAGTGACTCACACTTAGAGTGAGGTCGCTGAGGCTGGAGGAGTGGGAGCGTTTTGTCCCGTTCCTGGCAAGAGAAGGGGTCAGAGTTGGACCCTGGGTGCCATCAGGGGCTGCCCCTTACCCCCGCCCCCACCCCAGAGTTCTACCAAGAGCCTTTTGATTTCCACTCCAACGTTTGACAATGGGACAGCCTGTTTGGAATCCCAGCTGCCCGGGGTGGTCTCGGGGGTCTTGGGTGGCCCCACTGCTGGTACCATGTGCTGGTCCCACCTCTCAATAACGGTGTGACCTTAAATACATTGCTTAACTTCTCTGAGTCTCAGCTCTTTTCATGGCCTAAATGGGGATTAGGGGGGCAAAAAAAAGCAGCACAAAAAACACCCGCGTTTATCTACCCCACATGGCGCTTTTGAAGGCCAAATGATGTAACCACTATGAAAGTGCTTTGTAAATTGCTGTGGAAATTGCGAGATACTTAACACCAGGAGGCTGTCCCTCATTATCACATGCCCAGCCTTGTCCCCCCCCCCCACCCCCCCACAGTAATAACAGCTAGCACCCACTAGGTGCTGTGTGTTTGCACTCAATAAATAAATTCCAGAAGAAATAAAAACAGAATTAATTCAACAAACATTTTCTGGACTGCCTACAATATGCCCCGCACACCAGGCCTGGAATGTGATACAAAGATGATGAAAACAAGTCTCTTGGAAGCTAATTGGGGTCCTCGTTTGACCAGCACTTTCTTTCGTCCCCTTTTAAGCCAACCAGTTTTGTCCGGACGAGACAAAAACAACTCGGGCCGCTTTAGAGAAACCCGGCTTGGTGTAGACAATAGCTCCCGGGCTTCTGAAAGGGGCTGATTGGATTATGTGGCAAATGAAGGTGGAAAGATGACTTGGGAGGTGGCAAATGAAGTGGGCGGAGATCTGCTGTGAGTTAATCCAGGCTATTAGGAGGGACCTTTTGTCTTCCAAAGGCTGGCAGGAGCTTTCACCACTGGGTTTTACATCCTTAATGTAAGGACGCATAATTTATGGTCAGTGAAAACTCAGGCCCCAGTGAGATTTGAGTGGGCTGTAAAATTGAGCGTCCTGCTACCAGTGAGTAATTATAGGGGACATTTATGTCTCCCTTTGCAGTTGGCAAAGGCCTTTTTGCAACCATCAATTCATTTGAACCTCACAACTCCCTGTCCGGACCCCGGGCTGGCCTGTACCTCCTAGGGGAACAGAGGCTGTCAAGCGGCCTTCAGATGAGGGCATCTGAGGTGTCTGACATGGTAAAGGGAGAGGAGGCCCCCCGCCCCAGCCCCTCCAGTCTCTCAGACCTGGCCCTTCGGCCGCAAGCGAGTCCCTCCAAATTCCTAACTTTGCTTTCTCAGCAGCTTCTGAGCCTCCGGGCCTCTCCTGGCCTCCTTTCTAGCCTCTGTCTCTTTCCTTCCGCAGCCCCGCCTCCTGTAAAGCCTATCTACATTCGCTGTCTTCCTTCCTCACCTTCCGTTTCCCCTCCAACCCACCGCTTCGTGGTCTCCTCTGGTCCGTTGAACTCCACCAGCTCTAAGGTAATGACTTTTCTGGAGCTTAACTCCAGACATGTTTCCGGCTCCCGGACGCACGGACATGTATTCAGTGTTTCTCTCACGGTCTTCCCAGCTCCTGGTCTCTAGTGTTGACAGACATCCCTATCCCCTCCACCCCCTGACCTGTATGTAGATGGTACGGAGTCACCTGCCTCTGGCCCTCCTCCTTCTTAACCTCTCCTAGAAGAGTATCCAGCCCTTCCAGAACCTTCCAGAACCTGCCTCTTGGCATCTTATCTGGGTTGGAGTCCAAACCACCTAGAGCTGAGGCCTCGAGGTAGCTCAGTGTTTCCAAGCTTTTCCACCTTTCTCTCAGTTGCAGAATAGTTATCTTTACCTGGCAGGTCAGGTGGGCCATTGTGCAGGTAAAACCTCACATCCCCACTATTCGAGGAACTTGAAATAAATTCAGTCAAGTGTTCATGAGAAAATACAGCCAAGGTCGCCCTCCAATTTTCTTGTAGGTTAAGTTCCCACAGGAAGGAGCGCAAGGGAGAAGAAAGAAGTGGGGGGAGGGAGGGCAAGAAAGAAGCAAAGACTAGAAAAGTGCCCCTAAGACAAAAAAAAAAAAAAAAAAAAAAAAAAAAAAAAAAACACAAAAAACAGGAGCAAAGGGAGACTTGGAAAATACGAAAACCCACCCCAAAAAACATATCCAGAGAAAAGTTCTTTCTGGGGTTAGGCAAAAAGAAAGTAAACAGGAAAAAGGTTTTCAATTGATTATCCCAGTGACAAGTCCCAGGAAGCTTTCAAATCAAATTGCCCCATTTTAGGTTTTTAACTCCTTCTATCGGGTTTAACCTCTTTACCTCCCGCATCCTGGTTAAACCCTTCTCCTGGCCCCCTCGCTGGTGATTAAATCCCGAAGGTACATGGAGCCTTTCAGTGAATGAATGGCCAGCAGAAAGAGCCCTCCCCCTCCCCCCAGCTGTGTTTTTCAGTTCTATTCCACTTTCTGCCCTTTTCCCTTAATGAACACAGGGCTAATCTTGGGCCTTGTCAAGGAAGAGGCTGTAGGCCTTAATGAGGTAGCTGCTGGATTCCAATATTCATCTCATAAGGAGCCTTCTTTGTCTGAGAAGGAGAGACACACTGATTATCATAATGAGGTGAACTGCGGCTGCAGGGCAGGGGCGAAGAGGGTCTGAAGCCACACTTCTCATTTTGGTGCTGGAGCCCAGGGACTCATTCCGCTCCCCATTCAAGCCTTTGCCTCTGTCCCAGCTTGCGGTGCATGGAGTGAGGTTGAAAGCTGCAGGCAGCTCTGGGCCACAGATGAGGGCTGCTCTGCAGAGAGTTCCTTTGTTCGACCCTGTGTGCAGACCAGCCATGGGCCAGGGCGACTCAGGCCTCTGGGATCAGTTTTCCAGGAGCAGAGACACAAAGATGCGGGTCAGGCTCACCCCGGACTCATTCTTAGGGCTCCCTGGTGTTAAACCTGTAAGACTTCCAAAAGCTGGAAAAGTTAAGTCCTAGGTGTAGACGCCGTGCAATTGTAGCCGAGCCAGCGTCCATGGAACGCCCCTCTCAGGTCAGGAAGTGGATGGGTAGTGGTACCCCAGCACAACCCCATCCTCGTAGAAGGGCAGAGTTGGGGGCTCACACTCAGCCCCTCGTATGATGAGAGACCCCAGCGATCTGTCGGGACCACTCGGATCCAGTGTCCGAACCCGGCGTCACCCACTTTACCTCCTAACGGTTCCCGTGTCCTGCGCCCCGCCCCGCCCCGCCCATCAGTCCTCTCTTTCTGCCCTCATTCTTGAAATCCCTGGAGCCCTTTCTTGTCTTTAGGGAGGGTGTACCTGAGTCAGAAACTTGCCCGTATGAACCCTGACTTCTGGATGTTCCTCACCTGAAGGCAGATCAATCACGATTAGATCATTCCAGTTTTAAACCTCAGACTCCAGCCAGACCTTCTGCCAAATGGGGTGGGGGAAAGGGAGTGGGTGCAGAGAAGTGCAGTGTTTGGAGCAAGAAAACTTGATTAGTTGAAAACTTCTGGTCCTCCCTTCCTCAACTTACCTCTTGGCTAAAGGTGCCCTGGTTTGGTGGATGAGATTTAGACTCGTCCTGAGTCAGCAGAACTGCCTCCAGTTCCAGCTCCCTAGATGACAGTCGGCCAGCTGGCACCATTCCATCGCTTTTGGTGGTGGTGGCCCCAGATGTTGCCCGGACTGGGGGACTGGACGGGGTGGGCACTTCTGAGAATAGGTGGTCCCACCGAAGCCTGCCCTCTTCTGTGTGGTTTGTGGAGAGAACTTAGAGAGCAGCTCCTGATGTTTCTAGAAGGATTTATTTTAAGTGGGAAAAAAGAAAATCCATAGAACCCTTCATACCCTCAAATACATACCAATAACTAAAATATCTGCCCCAAAGTCGTTAATATTTTAGCATTTGAGAACCCAGGGAGGAGGTGGAAAGCAATTGAACTCATCTTCTGAGGCCACTGGCGGGGGGTGTCTGTGCTTACGACTCCTGAGTGGACAGTGTGGACTGCTTTAACCTGTGTCCTTGTTTCTGTGGCCCCCCTTCTGCATCTGAACTGACAACAGCTCCCAGCTCCCCGTGGGCACGGGACACCTGCCCCCCACTCCAGCCCGGGGGTCCTGCTGGCCTTCCTGTGTGGGCCCCTGGACTCCCGGGCCCCAGCGGGTACAGCCACCATTAAGTCAATCCCGGAGGCTCCCCCCAGCTCTTCTGATTATTCCGTTATTTTTCTGCTTTCACTTCCCCCTTCTGTGGTCCATCCGTCTTCTCTCCTCAACTCCCATTTCCTCATCTGGCCCTCAGGGGGGCGTCCTAGGCCAGCCCACTCCTCCTTTGGGTGTCCCAGAACCAGCCTGGCACAAAATGGGGCTCAGTAAGAGTATGTGGGATGTATGTTTGGACAGGTGAGTCAATGAAGGAACTTGACTGTCAAACCCGAGCTGCTAGGTGGGAGTCACTGGGAGTGCAGGAAGCGTTAGGTCTAAAGGGTGGAGGGTGGACACCCTTTAACAGGGCGGTGGGTGTTGCCCCACCCCCAGCCCCTTTTGAGCGGGGCCCCACCAGTCTCACCCCTTCCTGGACTCACGCATCCATCCCGTCATCCAACAGTTGATCCTTACTGAGCAAACCCATGGCTTGGCCCCGGGCTGGGCACCTGCCACCCTAGCGCGTCCCTTGATGGCCTCTGCCTCCCCAGGGTGGGGAGCCGGGGGGTTGCTTCTGCCCAGGGTGCCCTGTTGGCTCCCGGGCGCTGGAGCAGCATGCTCCTGCTCTGTAGAGAAGGCAGGCCAGGGGGGTGCGAGGGGCAGGCCTGCTTTGCCTTGCTGTGGTCTGGTGGCCCCCTTTGAATCCGAAGCCTGGGGAGGGGGCCCCGAACCTGCCCTTCTCCAGGGCTCAGCTGCAGGTCCCAGCCAGCCAACCCCTCCTGCTCGCCCGGCCTCCCCGCCCATCCTGTAGCTGAGTGTGCATGGTCGTCATGGGCCCCCAGCCCTAGAGTTCAGGGCTGAGGAGGGGGCCGGGGCAGCCGTGGCATGTGTCCCCTTGGGCTCTGGCCGCATCAGGTCTCTCTCTTGAGTTGGGGGTCCGCGGGCTGGACCCCTCCCTCCAGGATTCCCTCCTCCTCCTGGGACTACATCCAGCTCCCCCGCCCCACCTTTGCGGGCGGGGGCCTGCCCACCGCCAAGGGCCCCTGGCTGGGAACCTCCAGGGGACCTGCAGGCCTCACCTTTCCCAGCTGCCCACCTGGCTCCTCTTCTATCTGGCGGCTCTTCCTCTGGCTTCCCCCCGCCCCCCCAGCTCTGCTTGCCAGATCCGACCTGTGTGCCCTTCCCTGTGCCCCCTTCTCTGGGTTCAGAACCCTCTGCGTCTTGGCCGTCCACTCTGCTTAACACGTTGGTTTCCTCGCTGAGCCCACACCTGTGGTTGCCTGCATGCTGCCCTGCCCACCTCCTACCTGCGTGCCTTTTCCCTGTCTCCCGCAGTGCAAGGCCTTCCCCCTCAGGGTGACTCAAGTTTCCAGTGGGTCTCCAGTGCCCGGGGTGCAAGTCCCCCAGACCTGGCAGGCCACCTCCCCCTAGCATCCTCAGGTACCTCTTCTTCCTGTGGGCCTGGCCTCCCAGGCTCTGAGTGACCCTGGGCTATAGCCAGGCTTTTGCCTTGTCCTCTTCTCCCTACCCTAATCCCCCCAGACCCCTTGTCATCACATCCTGCCAGGTCTGCCCACCCAAGCGCTGTGTCCCGGCGAGTCCCAGGCTCGGCGCCCGTGCCTCCCCAGGCCCTGTGGCCCGTCTGGGGCTGCTCCCTGGCCTGTTGCTTCCCACACCTCTTCCCATCCTTGCCGCCCCCACGAGCCACCTCCCTCCACTGAAAACCAGACGGCAGGTGAGACCAGGCTCTCTGCCTTTTCTGGGTCTTGTGTGTGTGTGTGTGTGTGTGTGTGTGTGGCTTTTCTGGGGGGCTTGCCTTGCCGTCCTTCTAATGTTCTGCCTGTTCCCCCCTCCACCAAGGAGCCCCGGCGGCCCCGGATCGTGAACGCCTGGACAGAGGAGGTGGAGGAGCTGCCCTGGAGCAGCACGTCTTCCGGAGGGTCACCCGGCGTCTCGCGCCTGCCCCGAGCTGTGATGCTGCCTGGATTGGGGTGAGTTGCGTGCTTTTTTGAGACACCATGATTTCATCAGGCTTACTCAAACATGTCTCAGTTCGAGGAGGTCCACATGCAAACCTGGGAGGGGGTCACTTCCAAGGGCAAGTTCTCTGCCACCCCGACTGCGGGGCCGGGCGTTCTGGAAGCCGCTGGGAGCTGAGACCCTCGTGCGCCAGCGCGGTAAGTGGGGAGCATTCCCTCGGGTCTGGGCTCCTGAGAACCAGCGCGGGCCAGGCACACACACAGTAGGTCCTCACAGAGCTTTGCTGAGCGTGGTAATGAAATGAATAGCAGGACGTTTGCCCTCCGCCTAAAGCCCAGCTACTGGGCCCCTTTGGAGATGCAAAAACAGCCGTGCCTGTCCGCCTGGAGCTGGAAGGGCGTTTCTGCCCACACGCCATGGAAACGTCAGTGGCTGTGAGAATGCTGGGTTCTCACGCGCAAGGCTTTGATAATGTCCTTTGATCAAACAGTGGTTTTTGAGGGAGTTCTTCCCTTGGCCTCATCTCCTCACCCCTGAAATTGCAGCAGGATGGGAATGTTTTTGTGTATGTAAATAAAATCAGTAATGGTGGAGCACAAGAAAGCTGGGGTTTCAGCTCCATGAGGCTCTCTCGGCCCGACATTTGTTTATGGGACCTTCATTTATTCAAGAAGCGTTGATGGAGCCTTGGGGGCCCGGGGGTGGGGCTCTTCTCCAGGGGCCTGAGGCCAGCTTTGCCTTAAGGACCAGAGGGTCTAGTCGGATGCCTGGGCGGGTCCCATATGGTGATGTGGCCTGTGTGGCATCCAGGTCAGGTGGACAGGGGTGCGGGCGCTCCCCTGAGGGCACTTTGCTTTCTGCGGTCACAGCAGAGGAGCCCACGGCGGGGCCTTGGGGGTGTTTTCACAGGCAGCAGCTCAGTGGAAGGTGGTTGGCTCTGTGCGCATGTCTGAGACATTCGGGGTAGCCCCTGGGGTGAATGAATGAAGGCACCTAAGTGGCCAGGATGGCTTGGATATGGGGTCAGAGTTGACTCAACTCCCTTGATGTTTATGGAGGCTCAAGTGGGCCCAGCCCTGTCCCAGTCCCCATGCCTTGATGTTCCACACAGGGTCTCTGTGAGAGAAAATGGGGACCACGTTGGAGCTGGGGGCCCTGTCTTGGGGTGCACCTGCCTTTATGAGCCCTGCAGCCCAGTGAGCAGAGGGGATGGACCCCTGTAAGCCCCAAAGGTCTCTGGGTTCCATCCCAGCTTCTGTAAGGCTCTTGCATCAACCAGATTTGGGGGCCAGCTCTTCCACAGTCCTGCCCTCCTGCCCTGAGTGGGGAATGGGCTGGGGATGTTATTTTGAGCAGGCAAGAAGGGAAGACGCGTGCATACAGGGGGCTGACCCCTTTGTCCACTTGTTTCCACTCCCCAGAGGTTGCAGAGAGGTGGAGAGTGTGTGCCCAGGCCTGATTCCAGGGAGGGGGCACCAGGCGGGCTCCGCCCCTTGACATTTACTCCGAGGCTGGCATTTGCCACCTGCAAACATGATGATGTGGAACGGAGCCCGGGAGGGGATCTTTACAAAGGGCAGGATGCGGGCTCCGGGATGTTGTATCCGGAGCTTACCTGAAAGATCTGTGTGATTCGTTGGAGCCAAATGCCCACGGTTCCTGGACGCCTCCCTCCTCGGGGACGTCTCGGGAGCCCCTCCAGGTGGGCTGGGCTGATGGGCAGAGTCAGGATGGAGGCCGATCCCCAGCCAGTCCCGGACTTTGCCAGCCCCCCGCCCCTTTTCCGCCTCGGTATTTGGGATGGCCTATCTTAGGGCTGTGTTGAATTTTAGAGGCTTTGGTGAATGCTCAGTCTCAGGCAAACACATATTTTGGATTTTGTGTGTCATTATGCAGAAAATCGGAGAAGGCAATGGCACCCCACTCTAGTACTCTTGCCTGGCAAATCCCATGGACAGAGGAGCCTGGTAGGCTGCAGTCCATGGGGTCATGAAGAGTCGGACACGACTGAGCGACTTCACTTTCACTTTTCACTCTCCTGCATTGGAGAAGGAAATGGCAACCCACTCCAGTGTTCTTGCCTGGAGAATCCCAGGGACAGGGGAGCCTGGTGGGCTGCAGTCTCTGGGGTCGCACAGTCGGACACGACTGAAGCAACACAGCAGCAGCAGCATGCAGAAAATGGGGGCTTCCCTGATAGCTCAGTTGGTAAAGAATCCTCCTGCAATGCAGGAGATCCTGGTTCGATTCCTGGGTCAGGAAGATCTGCTGGAGAAGGGATAGGCTACCCACTCCAGTATTCTTGGGCTTCCCTTGTGCCTCAGCTGGTAAAGAATCCGCCTGCAATGTGAGAGACCTGGGTTTGATTCCTGGGTTGGGAAGATCCCCTGGAGAAGGAAAAGGCTACCCACTCCAGTATTCTGGCCTCGAGAATTCCGGACCATAGAGTCCATGGGGTCGCAAAGAGTTGGACACTTTTCACTCAGAAAATAGAGTAATAGGTATAATAGGTCAAGTTCTTCGTTTAAAGAAGTTGAAACGTATCTATCTGCCATTGTCCATTGTTGAAAGAAAGGATCATTTTCAGAAATATTCTTTTTTGGTGGATTGGCCCATCCCTGAGCAGTAAGGGGTGAAAATGAGACCCTAGCCAGCCAGCCAGATGGGTGGGAGGGGTTCCCTGGACATTTGTCGTGGTGCTGGGCCGGTCCTCAGGGCTGCCTCTAGCTGAATGCTTCCAGGTGCGCACAGGTATCGGGAAGAGATGGTGGTCTTGCTGGAAAGCTGGTCCTCAGGCCCCACCTGCTTCCCCCACCGTGGAGGGGGGATTGGGAAGGGGGCTGAGAGCATAGCTGCGCCTCTGCGCGTCTGGGAAGCAAGAAAATGCCCTCTTTCTCGCCCTTCAGTCTCCCACCTGCAGGTTGCTTGTGGGACTGATGGCAGCTTTCAGGGCCCCTAACCCAGTGTCTCCTGACTTGTGACTCAAACCCCAAACGTATTTCCAAGCACATTTCTCCAAATAATGTCAAAAACTGGCAAGACTTAAGGGCAACGGGAGGCATGTGTTTCTTATTCATTCATTTACATGAAGGAACTTAAATGTGTGTGTGTGTGTTTTTTTTTTTTAATGACCAATCTGACTTCCAGAAAGAAAAAAAAAAAAATCACCCGTCTTTAATGAGCTTGCTAATGAATTTTTCCTTGAAAAGAGGAAGGCAGCTTTACACAGAAGGGGTTGTGGAGGGAAACAAATTAAGGCCCCAAAGGGTTAAAGGGCAGTGGACAATGTAGAAACCGCCATTGTGAGCTGAATCAGAAGGTCTGGGGTGCTGGGAGCATTTTCTTTTTAGAAGACTGACATTTAACAAGTTGCAAATGAGCCCCAAGAACTGGTTCCTTTTTCCATCTGCGGCTTTGAGCTCTGCCCCCTATCCTAAAGAAGGACTTAAAGGAGTCTGACTACCTTGGTCTCCCATCCCCGGTTTGAACAGATGGAAAATTCTGGAAAAGAGTTAGTTACAGCTTTCCAAATGAGGCCGTCTGAAGCATGGGGTCCCCATGTTGAAAGGAAGAGAATGGTCTGTAGGGGAAGGAGTGGAGGCTTTCACTCTGGGGCACCTCCCCCTAGTTCCAATGGGCAGCCCCAAGTCCCAGCTGCCTGCCTGTGGCTTCGGGATGCTGGGCCATTTTTTCGGGGGATGTTTATGGCAGGAGTTAAGCTGAGGTAGCGCCCCGTTATGGGCGTGGCATGAGTCAGTGTTTTGGGGCCAGGAGGGAAGAGAATGGAGGGACCCTTGGAAATCCACCAGGAGGAGGTCAGCCCTCGACAGTGTCCACTCCCAGGCACACCCCCGCCCCCACATGCTGCCGCAGCAGGAGGGATCTCAAGTTCACTTGGATCCAGCAGAGGTGGAGGGTCCCCTCCTCAGTGCCCAGGCTATGCTAGCAGTGCCCAAGAGGCTCATTTCTGAATGCCCACACATCCTTGAATGCCCAGTGCCTTCCAGATTTTAGATACTTGGCCCCTTATCCCCGCCTTTGGGGAACTCACCGAGGGCCTCGGCGGTCGTGAGGGGCCTGCAGGCAGAGCAGGTGCAGGGCGGCCGAGGCCGGGGCAGGCCCCAACTTGGGAAGGGTGTGTGTGTGTGGGTGTGTGTGTGTGTATGTGTGAGAGAGAGAGAGGGGAATTAATTAAGGGAGAGGAGAGTGGTGGAGGGTGTAGTCATGACTCTCCTAATTGCTCTCCAATTTCTTTGGGCTTCAACAAAAATCCAGATGGAGGGTTCTTAAGTCCTCCTTCCTGGGAGTCGGGGGGCCGGGGTGGCGGGGGAGGAAGGCTGCCCACCACCTTCTGCCGGGCGTCTCTTTGCAGAGTGAATAGGGTCTTTGGCAGGGGTTTAAGGAGGGGACTTAGCCTGGGAGCTCCCAGGGCGGTGCAGATGGAGACAAAGGCCCCGCAGAAGGAATGTGGGGAGCCCCCCACGGAGAACAGCCACCTGGGGATAATTGGGAGGCCCAGCGCAGATGAGTTTTCCCAGGTTCTGTGAATACATTCTCTCAATAGAAGGTGCCCTTTCTTCACATGAAAAGAGGAAACCTCAATTACCTCCCCCTGAAACAGTGTGTGTGTGTGTGTGTGCGTGCGCGCGCACGCGCGCGCGCGTGTGTTCCCTCCAGGGGCTACGGCGGGGCCCCTCGCCCTTGTGTGCATGGCGGGGGCTCCGAGGCACATAGACGAGAGGCCGCACAAAGCATGTCCAACTAGCCGCCCCGTCCGCGCGACCCCAGACCAGCCCGGACTCCCCCGACCCGGGGCTTTCTCTTTGCAAGTTTCTCAGGAGGGGGAAGCAGAGTTGCCCTGCCTGTAAAAAAGAATCTGATCAAACGGGCCTGATGCCCGAGAAACAGCCAAAGGAGACAGGAGTCCAGGGTGGAAAGTTGGGGAGAAGGCTGGTCAGGGGTGGGCAGAGACTGACCTCACGTCTGTGCTGGCTGTCCAGACTTACAGCCGTGCTGGTCCTTCCAGCCCTTTCTCTGGGCTGTTCTATGGAGTGGGGGATCAAGTCATTCCTTCGGGTTAGGAAACTGGGGCTTCTGTGGCTCCGAGATCCACTTAGGAAAGGTGAGAGAGGTGGGCAGTCAGCAGGGGGCTCAGGGTCGGGGCCGCCCTGAGCAAGGGGACCTTCTGAGCTGGAGGGAATCAAGTTGACACCCTTGCTGCCCCCAACTATCTCGAGAACTCAGGCCCTTCTGGAGGAACCCAGGGCAGAGTCCCTGCCATGGGATGAAAGCGTCCTGGTTCTGAGTCTCTGCTGGTGCCTTTGTTGCTGCTGGCTTCTGGGCTTCAGTTTCCCCATCTGTAAAATGAGGCAGTAGCCTTTCAGTTGTCTGTATTCAGTGAAGCAGAAGAAGCCAGGGATGTCGGCGCTAGAAAGACAAGGGCTCTTTCACCAGAGGAGGGGATGGGGGTCCCTAGGTGTTCAAATTGGGCCCCCACTGGCCTCCTGGCTGGGGGCAGGGACCCCCTGCTACTCAGGCCTGGTCAGTCAGAGGAGAGAGTCCAGATTGGGCACTTTGGGTGCCCCAGGGTCGGGCAGCAGCTCTGCATTGGTCTTCTGGGGACCTGGTTCCAGCCTATGCTCAGCTCCCACTGTGACTATGACCTTGATCCCCGATGGGCTTCAGTTTTCCTATCTATGAAATGGGGGCAGTGCAGGATCACGGTCACTTCAGGGTCCATGGGGCCCTGGGTTCCTTCCAGCTGCTCGGGGGTTTGTTTGCTGAGTCTTGAGAGTCAGAGGGCTGGAGATCACTGGTCTTCTGTCTCTCCACCCTCTTTTACTTCCAAGACAAGGAAAGCAGAGACCTGAGGGAGCTGGGTGTGAAGCCCACCGCCCGTGGCCAGGCAGCAGGGTTGGCAGTCGTCAGCCAGTCCTCTCGGTCAGCTCTTTGTGAACACAGATCCTAATAAGGCTCGTGGCCCAGAGCAGCTCAGTAGACTATTCTTCCACACAGGTGGGCCGCCGGCCAAGCCTGGAACACCTTCCTGGGCCGTGTAATGAGCCTAGCCCGTGGCTGCGGTCCCAGGAGGGTGTGCCAGGCCGCACCTTCCCCTGCGGCTCGCCCCGGGGCCTTTCAGTCAGGAGACCCTCCGCGGTACCTCCGTGGGTGCCTTGGCCCGGTCCGTGGAGAACTTCCTGAAAAAGCCATCAGGCAGAGAGGCAAAGTTCTGGAAAAGCGATCAGTCGCCTGCCCTGGCTGCCCATCCCAGACTCAGTTTTGCAAACATCTCTAGATGTCTCTTTGTGCTTCGGTGCATGGTAATAAAGAGCGCACAAACCCGCGGCCAGGCCTGCACCCGTGATTACCACGGTGGGCTACAGCCTTTGTTTGCTGACCTTGGTTGCTACAATACCTGCGAGCTGAAATGAGGGATCGGGAAATTGCCAGCTTCAATTAGACCGGCAGCCTGCCTTCCCAAGTGCCTCTGCCACTCTATCCATTAACGGTAAACATACGCCAAATAGGCCTTAATTCTCTCTAATTGCCCACTCCTGAAGCAAAGAGTAAAATTCCAGGAAGAGGCGTATGTAAACAGCCCCCATTCCCCGGCCAACTAAAATTAGAGGACTGATGGGGGCCGGCGAGAGGTTGGTGGGGTGGGGGGGACGTGATTTCAAAAGCTGTCCCAATTACCTCTCCTATTTTCATAAATGAGCCCGTAATGTTCAGGGCCCTGGCCTTCACAAAGGTACAGGAAATGAGGTCCGCCAAGAGCTTGCATCTGTTGGGGAAAGTTGTGAGGGGGTGGTCTCTCCTCAACAGGTAGGAGGGCGAGGCTGAGGACTGGATAAACTGCGGGCTTCTATTTCTGAGAATCACCATTTTATGAAAAAATCATCCTTTTCCATCTTTCCCCTGCACTCAACACCCACAAATGATATGTATATATTTTTTTTCAATTTCAATGCAGTATTTATTGTATAGAAGAAAAGTAGATTGATTAGTAAATAGTAAAAGGTTTGGGGGGAGAAATATATTACAGTAGGAAAAATTCTTTAAAAATTTTATTTCTTTAAATCTATTTTTTAATTAGAGGAAAATTGCTTTTCAGTGTTGCGTTGGTTTCTGCCCACAACACAAGTCAGTCTCATATATACACACACACACACACACACATATGTAATTATGAGTGATCCACAAATGATTTGTACCAGACATGCCAGATCAAGGAGGTCCCATTTGCCCCTAGAATCGAGGAACTTTAAAAATCTTGAGAGGCAGTATACGTGTAGCTAATTGATGATATTGAACAGCAGAAACTAACACAACATTGTAAAGCAGGTATCCTCCGATTAAAAAAAAATATATCCTATGATAAACCGTAGTGGAAAACAATATTAAGAAAAGAACGTAAATGTATGTATCACTTTGCTATACCACAGGAAGTAGCAATGTTGCTAATCAACCGTACTTCAGTAAAAAGAAAAAGAAAACATTTCCTGAGAAGCAGAGCTAGGGTTTTCTAACCCTCGTAAGCCCCGGAGGATGATTTTGGTGTAGTTAGCAGGGCTTCCTGCGTGCATCCTGAGCGCAGCACGTGCGTTTATGAGTTCTCTGATCAACGTTGTTTGTGACAATTGTTCCTCTGGACCCTAAAAGGAAGCGTGTGTTTTCCTCTGGTTCCAGACACTGACTCATCTCTGCAGTGTCTTCGTCTGTCACGATTGCAGCCCAGCACCGCAGGGCTGATCCATCACCACGGTTGCAGGGCTGGGACACACGGAGCTCAGAAACCAAGGCATGACTTTGCCTGGGCAACGTCTTTAGTCGCAGCCCGGGGGTCTGCGCGAAAGTTGAGTACGAACAACCAGAAAACTCTGAGGGCTCCCGGGGTCCCTGGGGAAAGAAGCAGGAAAAAAACCCAGATGCCCTGAGCTGCTTCTGATTTCCCCGGTCCTATTAAAAGACACCAAAGAGAACCAAACCGGAAAGACATAGCAAAGCCCTTTCCTACCTCTTTGTCCTGTGGGAAAGGGCGGTGACTGTGGTCTTGCCGTGTGTTCCAGGTCTAGAGCCCGGTCGTCCTCTTAGGACTCTGGCGATGTGGCAGGGCCACCCCTGGGTGCTCACGGGTCTCTGAGGAAGGGCTGGAAACTCCCAGAGTGGGGGGTCCGCAATACGGCTCAGAGCACCCTTAGATAACCAGTCTACCCTGGTCATCCATGGGCTGATGACTGCTTGATTAACTCTGGTTTTTTAAAAAGACTTCCTGTTTCTTGCTTATAAAATCAACTAGTCAGGGGAATAGAGTGTTTGGGAAGCTCAAGGTCAGGGGAGGAATTCTTAGGAGGCTTGGAAGCAAGAGGTGAGCCCCCTGGGGCCCTGGCCAAGTCTTGGGCACCCCAGTGAGTGAACCATGGGCAAGGGGGTTGAAGTACCCAAGTGGCTTAAGTCAGGGCAGGGGGCTTGGAGAGGACCTCTTCCTTCTTTGGGTTTCCTTGGAGGGCTACTGGACTCTCCTTGTTCTTTCTTCCTTTTCTCAAGCTTTAATTTCTCATTCTTGCCTTGATTTGGCTCGCTCCTCACCTTACAGTGCCGATCAAACCTCAGTCATCAGATAAAAGAATTAACAGGGACCTACTGTATAGCACAAGAGAACTCTATTGAATACCCTGTGATAACCTATCATGGAAAAGAATAGATACATGTATTTGCATCACTGAGTCACTTTGCTGTACACTTGAAACTAACACGACATTGTAAACATCAACTATGCTTCAGTATAAAAAACAAAAAACACACCAAACCTCCCTCAGTCATCACAGACCACCTGTTGGCCACACTCACCTACCAGAGCCTCCTGGGTGTATGTTCAACATCAACTCCCTTAACATATTTTTAGAAAATGACTAACCTTTTTTTTTTTTTTTTCTGAGCAGTTTTAGATTTATAGAAAAAGTGAGTGGCAAATACAGAGCATGCTCGTCACCTGTCCCCCACCCCTGTTTCCCCCGAGGTCAACATCTGGCATCAGCGTGACGCACTTGTTGCCATTGATGAGCTGACCTTGATAACGTAGCTGTTAACTGAAATTCATGCTTTCTATTGTTCTTTGTATGCTACAGTCTGTGGGTTTTGACAGATGTATAATGACATGTGTCTATCACTGGTCAGCTCGTTCTTTTTAAACTTTAAGGCAAATACTTGATGTCAAAGATTTGACAAGCCTGGTCAGGGCTTTTTATATGGGGCTGGTGAAAACTTGTAGGTAATTGTTCAGGTGAAGCCGTCTGTCCGGGCAGCCCTGTCCCTTCATCTTCCATCTCATGGTTTTAGGACATGCTGCTCATTCAGGACCCCACAACCCTGGCGTGGTCCTCAGCATACTTCCCTAGTCTCAGCCAGGGCCCGCTGCCCTCTCCCCTCATCATGCACACGCTACCCTGCACATGCTGATCCTGGTTCAGCTGTGCCCCGCAGCGCCCTTCTTCCTGGTAGAATGCGCTTCCAGGAAGCCTTCTGTGCAGCCTTTGAGTGTGTCCAGCTCCAGCTCTCACTCACGCAGTGACTCCGAGCCTCTGGGTTCCGTGAAATAGTGTCTAGCAGCACGGGTGGCAATAAGCCACCCCTAGGGCCTTGGGGTCATGTCCACGCCAGCCTCCGTCAGCTCCAGATATACCTGGAGCTGGGAGAGGGGGAGCTTGGCAGGTGAGAGCGCTTGTGAGTGAGTGTAAAGAGAAGAGAAAGGCTTGATTTCATCAGTTCCACCCTTGAAGTTGGGGCATCTCTGCTTCCGTTGGGTGAGATTCTCTGAGTGACCCCGTGCTTTCTCATTCCAGCCGAAGCCATCATCTGGAATCCTCCGTGGTCCAGGACCTCGAACCCGCCACCCCAGCACCCTCTAGCTCCATAATCGTAAGTTGTTGGGGTGTGGGGGGCACATCTGAGGCTGGTCACCAAGGGAGCCGGGCTGCCGCCCCGACAGCCTCGTGGGGAGGGATGGGTGAGCACTGGTCGGAGGTCCCCGCCCAAAAGGGGGTGCCCAGGGAGCCAAGCTGAGTGCGGACCTCGGGGGCTCATGTTCAGAGGCACACCCCCACCCTCCTCATGGCATCTCTGTGGCAAAGGGATTCTACAGGTGGCCTCAAGTGCCAGACCCCCACAGAATTCCTCCTCTTTCACAAAGGAAGTGAATGGCCCTTTCATGACCGAGCCCCACTTTGGCTCTTGTGTGGCAGGGCAAACTAGGATGGAAGTGGCCTAGCTGGGGGGCCCTTCGACGGGCCAAGGAGAAAACGCAGGCAGTGGCACCAGCCTCTGAAGCCGTCTCCGAGCTCCAATAATCTTCGCTTGCCTCCCCCCTTGAAATGTCCCAATGGACAGACTTTTTGTCTTCAAAGCTTCTGGCCAAACCTCTTCAAGCTTTTTATTGTTTGGGACTGGGACGCTTAGCAATAGTGATGGGTAGTTCCCTTTTTATTTGCCTTGAAAGGCCAAAATATATTTTTGTGTGTGTGACTATAGACAAAGCCGTCTGCTTTCCGATGAACTCTGTCCGTCGTCTCCCACCAGGGAGGTTGTATATGCCATGTGTGTCTCTGTGTACTCTTGGGTCTTGAAACAGGTTTCTCATAGGGATGACCATTCACAGGGGTCCCTGGGGAAGCGCCTGCCCCACCAGCGGGCCTGGGGAGCCCGACCCCTGTGTGCACAGGGTGTGGGCCCCGGGGTGGGGGTCTGGCTGCTCTAACGTGTGTTCTGCCTGTGCCTGCATCCGCCATGCTTACGTGTCAAGGACTGTGGGTTCTGTGCACCTTGGTGCTCAGCTGGATGAGAGCGGGTGGGAGGTCAGAGTACTGTGAATGCCCTACTGTTCTGGTTGGGAAGGCGTTTTGCTGGGCTCTGTTACCTGATCCAAAGAAGCGAGTGGATGAATAAATGAATGCAGGCATGAGAGAACGAATAAACGAATAAATAGTGTAAAGGAGTGTACCCTGAATGAGATCCAGCTGGATACGTAGGAGATCAATAGATAAGTCGATGAAGCATGAAATCAGTATGTAAATAGGGCCATGCAGAAACCGGTATCTGGTTATCCTGGACTAAGGCACACAAGCAATACAAATGCATAGCACCTATCGCTTGTCCATAAAAGAAGAAACACCTACATGACAGAAAGAAAGAATGAGGAGTCTGGATGTGTAAACCAGGGGTGAGGCTGGGAAGGTGAGGCCCATCAAAGTGAACAGATGGGAGAGAGGGTACCAGGGATCGAAAGCGGCAAGGAAAATGGAAAGATGCAAATTAATATGTAAAAAATAAGGTAACTTTTAAAATTAGGGGGTGAGAAAAATACTCCCCATAAGGAGGACTATGTCAGGTTATTATAAGCCAAGCATTAGGATTAATCCAAATACGTGCTCTTGGCAGTAGAAAAAAAGAGAAAACACCAGAGGAAGAGTTCAAAGAATAGTTAAAAATGAAAAAAGACCCAGGGAACCAGAGATGAGATTTAACTTTAACCCAAAGTTTTCTAATTCTGGTCACACATAAATAAAGACTGAAATGAAAGAAAGTTAAAAAAAAAAAGAGAAAAAAATGACGGGAAGGATGAGTGAGCAGTGGACATACCTGGATCCAGAAGGGAGCATGGCAGAAAGGGTTTTGAGTCATCCAATCCTGCAAAGTGAGGTCTGTTCCATGAAAGGATTAAAAAGGAGAATAACATATCTAAATAAAAATCTAGAAATATGGAAGAAAAAGTAACAGGTGTGAAGTCCAGAAAAATATTAGTGGGTGAATAGATGAACGTACAAAAGAAGGCGGTGCTAGCAGTTGAGTAACAGACACTCACGAATCGAGGGCTGTGGTTAGTCCGACCCTGAAAGCCACAGGACTATCAAAAAACAATAAATATCTCAATAAACGAGTGAGCGAGCATCTAAAGAGACAGAGACAGCATGCAGTGAGGAGCGGGAGAGGCCGTGGTCACACCAAAGCTCCAGGAAGATGAAAGAAGACAAGTGAGAAAGGAGGAGATGTGCAAAGTTGCAATGAAAAGAGAGAGAGAATAAAAAAAGGCGATAAATGAGTAGATCCTTGGAAGAAGGCGAGGCTAAGAATCCACACTGGATCAGAATGGGTCAAAATCTGAGCACGCACTCCATTAGTAGAGGAGTAAATACCTAATAAAAAGAAAAACAAAAACAGGAAGGAAGAATGGTGTGAAGGAAGGAAAGCCAGAAGGAATGAATGACTGAGAGGCGGAGCTGAAGGGCCCAGGGGTGCTGTTCGCAGGTGACATTAGGCTCCATCAGGTCGTGGCACCTGAGCTCCAAAGAATACAAGAAAGAGAGAGAGTAAAAGAGAGAAACAGTGAAACTGAAAATGGGAAAGAAACGACAAGTCAGAAGTCAGATTAGAAATGCAAAAAGAAAAAGGAATGTACTAATAGATAAATGCATATGTAAGAGAGAGGTGTTCTAGGAGTAGGAATGTGAGGGGGCGTGAACCATGCCCACGGGTGAATTCACATCCAGGCTTCTGAGATGGCTCACCACCCACCCAACCAGGAGGCAGGTCAAAACCGAAATAAGTAACGGAGGCTAGGGAGGGGAGGACCCATTGCTTGTAGATTATCATGTATCCAATTAGGTACCCTGCCATCTAGAAGTGTAAAAACAATTATCAAAGAGAAAGGAAGCCTGAATGGGCACATGAATGCATGAATGACTGAGAAAAAAAAATTGCAGTGACCAATGAGGCTGATGTTGCGAGGCGTGTTAGGGTTCAGCCACTTCCTGGTGCCCAATCTCCAAAAGAAAGACAGGCAGTAAGAAAAAAGCCTGAAAGACTGGTAGAAAAGAACAATTAATTAAGATGGGAGGGAAAAAAATAAAAAGTTTTTATAAAGAAGTAAAAAAAGATAATAAGTGTGTGAGAGGGACCTGGTTTAGCACAGATCATCCACATTCATTCAGATGTCTGGCCCCAGAGTTGATAAATAGAAAAAAGAACAATAGCGTAAATAAAAGCCTGAAGGAATAAACACACCCGTTCCACGAGAAGGCAAGGAAAGGAGTTTGAAAAATTGAAGGGGAGATGGGGAGAAAGAAAGATGGGAGAAGAAATGAAAATAGACGGATGGAAGAAAAAAGGCAGTTCCTGGATAAGTACTTAATAAACATATTATTCACTAAATATAAAAACTAGTAAAAGCTGAAGTTCATCAGAAAGAAAGAATAAATAAGGGGATGGCTGTGTGAATGAATGAATGAGGAAGGGGACTTTGATGAATTAGCCTCTGCACCTGAGGCTCTTGAGAATCAAAGAATGCCAAAAGAGCCAGAGAGGACAGAGGAGGGGCATAGACAATTAAGACAAGATGGATATTAGCAATAAAAACATATTTAATGAATAAATATGTACATAAATTACGAGAGAGAGGGCCATGCTAGAACAAAAAGATGAGAAGGCACCATGCACCAGGAATCGTGAGTGATTCAAAACTGGGCTCCTGAGAGAGTGAAATAAGTCCTCCCGCAAATCACCAGTGTAAGGAATTAATGAACCAAAGGGGCCCTACATGGACTGGTGCTGAGAAGGCTCGAGGAACCACAGATAGCTAGGTAATCCAATTCTGTGCACCTGAGGTCCATAAGTGAAAGAATAAATATTGAAGTAAAAGAGTGACAGAAAGAATGAATGGACCCATGAATGACTGAATTCGTGATAGGAATGCCTGAGACGGCCCATGGGATTGTCACTCATCTCACCCCGCACACCTGAGGTTCCTAAGAGTGAAAGAGAAGCAGAGAAAGAAATGGGGCAAAACAAAACTTAAGTGAAAGAGAAAGGTTGGGGACCCAGCAGAAAGGTAGTGAAGATGTGGGTGTGTTGGAGAGAAGGGTCTGTTAGGAATAGGGGTGAGGTGTTCATCAATCCTAATGATGGATAAGGTCATCCAGTCCCCTTTCTAGGGCAAAGGAGGATGGAGAGATTAAAAAAGAAGCAGCAGCAAAAAAAAGAGAGAGAGAAAAGAAAGACAGTAAACCAACTACCAAAGTGATAAATGGTTCATTAAGAGAGGTTGTCTGAACAGGAATGATAATTAGTTTACATACGACTCCTTAAATAGATAAAAGCATTACACCTTTCCGAGAATAAATGAAAAATAGACCAAACACCCAGCCCCAAGACAAGGCTGCACCTCCAGCCTTTTATTATCTTTATATCATAAAATATAGGCAACGGAGGTCCATAAATAAAAGAATAAATAGCAAAATGTAAAAGGTGACTAGTGGCGAGGAAGAAAGATTGCAAAGGCAAGTAAGCACATAGGCTGATGATGGTTATTTTGCACGTGGAGTTTTGACCGCTATAATCATTTCCCAGGATAAGCCAGGATAAGAATGAAAGGCAGGGCAAATGCGACACTGCATGAGTGAATGAATGAAATGGTGTTGCTTGGACCAGGGGTGTTGCATGTGGGATCCTGACTCATCCTTCTTCACCTGAGTTTGTAAGAATGAAGGAATGAAAGTAAGCGTGAGAGAAATAAGAAAGCAGAAATGGAAATAATGTGTAAACAAAGAAGAAGGGAGACCTTCATGAACCAAAGGCTATGATTAAAGTCATGCTGTTGAAGTCAGTAGGTAAAGGCATCAAATCTAAATGGATGAGTGAATGAATGGAAGAAATGGATGCATGGAAGGAAGGGAGGAAAGAAGGCAAAGGAAGAAGGGAAATGAAGGAAGAGAGGGAGGGAAGGCTTCCTGTTTGGGCCCCGGGTTCCCAGCAGCTGGATGGAGTGGGTGGCCCTTGGCATGCGGTGTGCTTGTGACGTGCATTCCCTGGCGGGGCGGGGCTGGCCCAGGGGGGCCCTTGCCTGGAGGGCCCCTGTCACATCCTGGCTGTGGGGGCCATTTCACCTCATTGCTCTCCTTCCGTTTTCCCCATGTGTAGACATGGAATGGCATCGACTCCCCGCTTGGGTGGATCGTGGGGGCAAATGCTGCCCTGCCTGTTGGCAGTGCCCCATCTAGAGCCCGGGAGAGGCAGAAGGGCTCAGGCCCCGGGTGCCTGCAGAAGGTTGCGGGAACAGGGGATGTTGGGCCAGGTGGGTGTCCTGGCCCCTCCCTGGGCATGGGTCATCTGTGGGGGAGGCTTTTCCCGCCAGGGGGCAGCAGAGGGTCAGGGAGCAAGGGGCCCTGGGTGGAGCGTTGTCCTGGTAGGGGTGCCCCCTGCCTCCAGGGCCCGCTGTGCTGTCCTGGGGCGGGGTGGGGGGGCGCCCTCAACTCCAGGACCTGTGCAGGGGAGAGGCGGGTGGGAAGGGGGCCGGCACGGCCTCATCACAGAAACCTTGTTCCCGCAGCTTTCTGAAACATGTCCGGGAGCCCTCCAGCGGGGTCTTCCGTGGGTGGGCTGCCATCCATTCCCAACTCGGGGTGTCCTGGGGCAGGTGCATCTCAGCCCGGGGTTGGCAGAAGTGGTCCCAGGACCCCGCCCCCTTCCCCTGGCATCCCCAGAGCCCGTTTCAAGGCCTTGCTACCTTCTCAATTGTTTTGCGATGTACTCTCTGTATTTTGGCAAAAAAAAAAAAAAAAAAAAATGGCCTTTGCATGATGTGTTGTTAAACGCGTCTTCTCTCCTCCCGCTCTGCCCCCACCCTGCCCCTCGTTGGGGCTGTTTGTACTGATAATTTCGAATCCCAGGGACTCCCTGGTTCTGTGTAGTCTCTTTTTTTCTGTATTGGTAGGATTTGTGCACCTGTCTGTGGTGTGCTGTGTCTGTCTATCAATCCAAGGATCAAAGTCCCTCTCGACTTCTCGATTCCAGTCTGGGACATTAAAAAAAATAAAAAAAAATTGGATTCCTAACCAGTGCCCTGAACGTGAGGAGCCCAGTTGGCTGGACCCAGGATTCGTGGCTGGGAGCGCGGGGAACCCCAGGGGTGGAGTCTGGTGGAGGTGGGGCTGGAGTGTTGCCTGGTGGGCAGGGCTGAGGGCTGGTTATCCCGCTAGGAGTGACTTTGGGCCCTGGGTGGGGACAGGGAGTGGTCGGGGTAGGGTGGCGAGGGGTGGGGTCCGTGGTTCTAGTCCAGCCCAGCAATGCCCCCAGGAGTGCTCAGATGTCAGGTGGCAGGGAGGCGGAGAAGCAGAAGCCACGGCTACAGATAGGGTGCAGGGAGGGAGCCAGGGGGCTCAGGGGCAACCTCTGCGCTCTTAGCGCGGGCCCTGAGTGGATGCAGGTGGCCTTTAGGAGACGGAGGAAGCAGAGTCACGTGTCAGGAGCTACCCTTCCGTGCCTCCAGTGCCACGTGTCTGGGCCACGTGAGCAGGGCTTTGTGGGCCTGAGGTGGTGCTGGGGCTTCAGGGCTCTGTTCTCTTCTCTTTTGGAATCTGGGGGCCCGGGTTCTGCCTGAAGCCTGGGGTGGGGGGTGGCACACTTCTTAACCCCAAAGACAGCTACTCAGAGAAGGGTCCCCAAAGAGCCCCCCAACCACCCCAGGCGTCATTGCATGGGCCGGAGTGGGGGTCGGGGGAGCTTGGGGCAGGAAGAACCTGGGAGGGTCTTTTTGAAGAACCTGCGTGTGGTTGTTTTAAAAGGCAGCTGAGGGTTAGAAGACAGAGAAAGTGTTAAGTGTAGAATGGGAGGGGATCACAGCCCAGTTCGCAGAGGAGATGGGCAGGAACAGAAGCAGACCCCTAAGGAGAGGGGCCTCCTCCCGGGGACCGAGGGGCTGTCCAGGGTCATGTGGGTGGAAATAGGCCAGTGGGGGAATGTCCCAGGGGGAGGGTGGGTTGGGATTGGGTGAGTTCTGTCCTAGGAATGCTGGGGACCTGAGGGTCCCTGGGTCAGGGTTTCTGAAGGTCTCCAGTTCTGGGACGCTGGGTTTCAGCCCAGGACTGCAGAAGCCGGGGATGGAAGTTCCACATGGGCCCCCATCTGGTTCTGTCCGTGCCCGACCCACGAGGTCCAAGGTTGGGTTTCAGCGCTCCTCTCTGATCACGGCCTGTCTCAAGTGCGTGCTTCTTTTCCCTTTTCAAAGAAAGAACAAATTTTGTCTGTTGACTTTGACCTTTGCATGCACCCCTTGCACAAATCCTTCCCTTCATGGTACCAGGAGCTACAAGTCTCCTTGGATTTTTGTATGACTCCCAACTCAGGGAGGTTGGCCTTGGGGCTGGCCTGCCAGAGCGTGGAGGGTGGAGGCTGGGCGTCTGGGGCAGATGGGCCAGAGGCCCTGTTGTGATCTTACTGTAAATGGTGTGGATAGCACATGAGCTGGAGCAGATCACGCATCATTTGACATATAGCTCATCTTTATTTCTCCCCTTCAGATTCTGTTTATTCTGCACACAATTTTTTTAATGGACATCTAATTTTTTAAAACGAGCACCCATTTTTTTAAACCCAATTGCTATTCTTCACCACATACACTTTTTTTTTTTAAATTTTTGCATCCCACCTTTTCCATATTCCGCTGTCAACATTTTTCTTTCTTCCATATACTTCATCACCTCCCTGGCTGCCTTGTGTCTCATTGAGTGGCTGTGTCAGTCATTCACCACATCAACCTGCTGTTATTACTCTTGCTATGCATAATTCATCTTTTTTAATGTTACAAATTATGCCACAGCTAATAACTTAGCACACCCCCCTTTTTTCATTCTTATGAATTATTTTCCCACACCTAGAAGTGATCTTTGCTTGGTAGTATGTCAATTTCTCCTGCTAGGCTGTGAACCCTTGAGGGCAAGGAGCTTGTTGCATTGATCTTTGTATCTCTAATGCCTGAAATGTTGTAGATACTAAATGTTAGATGAGAGGATAGAAGGGTGGATGAAGATGTGAGTGAGTGCCTGGTTGGCTGTTGGAGGAGAGGATGGGAGAATGGATGAATACATGGAGTGGTGAATGAACAAATGAATTTTCTGGTGTGGAGTTTCTTGAGGAAAGGCCAGGAATTTTTGTATGACTACTAATTTCAGAAGGCTTGTAGCATTTTATGATGTCCAGCGATGTATTAGCATTTTGTTAAGATGTTGCTAATTTATCTCTGTTAAAAAGTGTTTTTTCTGTCATTTTAACTTGCACTGCTTTGATGACTAATGACGGTTGAACTTTTTACTGTGTTTGTTAAAAAGAATTGCATCTTCTGTGAACTGTTTGTCCAAGTCCGCTGGGTCATGGCTTTGTGATGAGACTGGCCAAGGATGGAATGAGGGTCCTTGGGATGTAGTGAGCCCTTCATCCCTGGAGTCATTCAAGGGACAGGACAGGCAGATACTCGATGAGGGTAGCTTCAAGGAGATTCAATTAGTAGGAGTGGGGTTGGCCTAGGTGACCCTTCAGGTCTCTTTGACTCTTCCTGGAAAATATGCATTGGGATGATATTCTCCCTTTGGCAGCCCAGTGATGTTTAAGGCGGCTTCTCCTGGGTGGGTTTGTGCATTTATGTTTTATAAACTCTCAACTCACCCTCTGTAACTCTTGTGGTGCAGGAATCTCTTTGACCCTCCAAGGTCCAGACAACTGTGCCGCCATCTTGAATAGTTAAGTGGTGGCCTTCCTGCCTCTACCCCCTGGCCCCATTTCACTTTGAGGAAGACAACCCCTTGGATCACCACTTGCCACCTCTCAGGGAAATCAGCTGAGGCAGTCTGCTGCCCTTCATGTTCCTAGTGCCCTCTGATGTGTGAGCCACTGTCCCGTTGGCCTCCATGGTGGTCTTTGGGGTTTAATTAAATATGTCAGATTAGGTCAGATAGTGAATCTGCCTTCAGAAATGGGGCAACTCAATTCCATGAGCCAAGGAGTAGAATGGCCCCCATGTTCTCCTTGGGCTTCCCTCATGGTCCACCCCAGGGGTAGCCAGGTCTCAGAAGTCATCATGGCCATTCGGGAAGGGCACGTGACCCAAGAAGGCTCGCCCCTGCTTTCCAGAATACCCTCTGCTTGCAGTCGAGGGAAGACCCTTCTACTATACTATAGACCGTCTACTATAGCACTGAGCGCTGTTTGCCTGTGTCAGAATTTCTCACCCACATGTTTGGGAGGCCAGTGACGATTCCCAACATTACTTGGATCCATCCATCCATCCATCCATCCGTCCATCCATTGCATTTGGCCTCTTGACCTAGTGCTTTGGCCTTTCCCTTTCCTGAAAGCAAACCTTTTCCTTGTGGGCAGGCTGTGTAGCGCCATGGGCTGTGGTTATGAAGTGAACGCCCTTACTTGTGGCTTCTTCCTCCGGGGTCACTGCTCTGAGCATGTCCCAGCTGGATGTCATCTGCCACATCACCCACACGGCTTCCTTCCCCATGGCGCGTTCCCATGCATCACACACTGCGAGGGATCCAGGGCCCGGGGGCCCAGGGTGGCCCCCGTCCCCACCCGTGAGTGGAGATGTCCCCCCCACCCCCAGGCCACCTTGCCTGGTGCATGGTCCCTGCCATGAGCTTTGCCCTCAGCCTCTCCGCTTCCTCTACCAGATGACAGTGGTTGTAACTCATCCTTCCATCCCTCCATTCACTCCACTCCCAGCCCGCAAACATTCGAAAAGGTCAGCTGGTGCTATACTAGAGCTGGGTCACAAGGTTGCATTCCGATACCCCCTCTCGAAAGAAAAGATGAGCGTGTTTGCTGGGGGCTAGTCACAAGGCGGGATCCTTGACTCGGCGTGCCCACCCCTCGGCCAGAGTTCTGTCGAAATTTTGATTGCCCTCTCCAACTTTGTTCCTCCGCAAACTGGGTTGATTAGTAATCAGCAAGCTGTGTTCCCTGGGTGCTCAGAAATCATAGCCCAGAGTCTCAAGAGGCCAGAATGATAGCTGGAGTTGGGGGGGGAGTCTGAGACAAACAGCTGATTCTGGCCATGAGCAGGATTTCGAGTCATTAGGACATCCTCATCTTGCACGAAGTGCGAGTTTCAGAGTCCTTCCTGTCCCTTGGAGATTGGTTCATTCTGGGCTCTATTGAGAGAAAATTGGGGGAGACAATTGCTGGTTTGGATGGTGAGGGTCATGCCCCCCTGTGAGGTCTGCATAGAACAATCTATTGGGACAACTGGGCATCCGGGCCGCCTGGCGCTTGGCAAACCCGGGATGCATCCGTGATCCAGGTCCCCAGCCAGGCGGGGCTTCCCACCTTAGATCTTGGGGGCTCTCCTGGGAATTCTGCGTTTGACTTACTGCCTTGGACAGTGGGTGTAATGGACAAAGCCAGGACCCTGGAGCTGGACAAGCATGTGGTTTAAACTCATGAGCACAGCCGAGTTCTGTCTGCTGGGCAGAGCATGGCACCCACCTCGCAGGGCTGTTGTGAGGATCTGCTGTAACCAGAGTTTTGAACTGTGATCCTGTAGGGTGGTGCGCGTGCCCCCGGGAGTAGGCGGTGGGTGGTGGGGCGACAGGTGAGGAGGGGCATCCTGATTGGGGCAGCTTAGTGGGCAATTTTTCTAGCAAGCACATAGTGGGTATTATGGGACCGAATGCTGAATTCGTATGGCATTCAAAAGGTAGGTAGGAGTAATTTGGGGGTTAGGGTTAGGCTGGGGAATGGGGATCGCTCTGGGCAATGTCCTGGACCCCTGGGGTACGCGTTCACACCCACCTCTGGAATAGGTTGTATCTTGCCTACCACTGTGTCTGGCCTGTGGGCGGCACTTACCCTCCATAAGAGACCCCTCCCAGCAGTATCCTGCCCGCAAAATATTAGGCACCAGTTGTCAAAGACACTACCCCCCACCTCCCCACCCCCTACTGCCCAATGTCCCCTCTTCCCCTTCTCGACATTTGGGCTCAAATGTCAGCCGCCTGGGTGCCTAACACAGTACCAGGCCAGTGGTAGGGGTTGCCTTCCATTCCTGTCGGAAGGATGGATGAGTAGATGGTCAAATAACACAACTGTAACCCAGTGTAAGCAGCGATCGTTTATAACCTTGACTAAGAGATTGTCCTCCGCTCCTGATTAACCTGTTAACCAGTTACTGTATCTTACGGACCTTTGTATGATATATGTTGTTCGAAAACCAGGACTCTGGTTTCAGATGTCACTTGGTGGAACTTTCGCTGTCCGATGACCGAGTCGATGTTCTGTGTTAGAAATGAGAATCTGGCTAACGTGTAACTAACCGTGCACTGTCGGTCAAGGCACTTCCCTCTGACCGTCGGTCTTCTTTTGGTCTCCTTTTTTCTAAGCCGTGGGTCACCGGAAAGCTTACCTCACAGGGTTGTTGCGAGAGCTCAGGGTTGGGTGAACTTTAACAGCGTTCATTAAATGCTGGCTGTCACTGAAAGTGATCATGTGTTGGGGGCTGTCTGGAAGGGAGCAGGGAAGCTTTTGCTAGTTCTAAAATGAATAAAAAGTTGGTCTTGACCTTACAATAAGATTGTATTTCCGACAGTCACTGGGATGTGTGAGACAGAGGTCAAGTGGCCTGAGAGTGTTCAGCGATGCAGGTCCAGAGTAAATACTGGCTCAGTTAATGAGTGACGGCTTTTCTCCTTCCTTGGAGGCTCCTTTCCTCTCCCCGCCCTCCCACCCTGGGTGGCTGTTTGTCATGCGCAGGTGACTGTTCCTGCCAGGTCTGTGGAGTGACTTTTGTGAGTCCCCCAAGGGTATTTGTTAGTGGGGAGGAGCAAGGACAGTTTAGACAGAGCCCAAGGAGGGGTTTCTGGGTAACATCTTAGGGACTAAAACACCCTCTTCTGCCCTTTAGGGGAAAGGCTCCTGCTCAGTTGGCATGCGGGCCCATTTAACAGATGAGCGAGTTGTGTCCAAGCCAGGATTGAACAGTCTTCCATGAAAAGCCAGAGGGTGCTCTCTCAAACTCAGTCAAAGCAAGCCCTCCCGGTTCTGCGGCTGGTCTCTGCCAGCCCAAATGCGCCCCATTGTGTCCCTGGCCACACCACGTGCCTAGCAGTGCCCCCGTGGAGCTTCAGTGGGACCTGGAAACTTGGCCGAATTAGATATTGCCCCTCTTCCTGCTCAGGAGACCTCCCCTTGGGGTCATTGTGGATCCAGGGGTCTCCACGAGTCCACGGAATTCCTTTCCTGGCCCTTGTCTCACATGTGGACAGCAGGGTTCTGCAGAACACCCCCAGATTCCATTCCAGGTGGGCTGGAGTCGGGGGTCTCCTCTGGCCCCTCCCCCTGCAGAAACCTCCCTGGCCCCCTCATTTGGCCTCTGGCTTTCACAGCCTCAGTGGGCTGTGTCCACACGTGGCCACCCTGTGTCCCTGAGAACTTTTTGGAAGCTCCCGAGGGGATCCCCAGGTAGAGACAGGTGGCTAGGGCCCTCCTCCCAGGGGACTGTGTGTAGGTGTCTGCTCCTGGACGGTCCTCAGGCCTGTGTGCCCAGGGGTGAGGAGTGTTTTCAGGGCCTTGTCCTCCTGAGCAGGGCAGGCCTGGGTCCTCGTCTCCAGAGGGCAGGGAGAAAGCTGAGGCTCAGTGAGGGTTAGGGTTTCAAGTCAGGGTCAGGGTTCTCAGTGAGGGTTAGGGTTTCGAGTCAGGGTCAAGGTTCTCAGACCCCCGTCCCTGACTCTGAAACGTAGGCTTCTCTGACCCTGATAGTCCTGCTGCCTGTGTAGTAGGCGCTTAATAGATGGTCACTGATGGGCAAGTGGGGTTTTAGTGGATGTGAAAAGCTGAATTGACTGTTGGCCGATGGACACATTGACTCTGCATGCATTTCTGTAAGAGGAAAGAGGGTGTTTCTTGGCAAAGACTTTCCAGGGCAGACCCGGAGGGTCTCTGTCTGAAGTGGGGGCTCACCCTGGGGAAACTTCTGGATGCAAATAGCTATCTTCTGACTGTTTCTGGAAATGTTTATATCTAGAATAAAACTTTATTTGGGCTGAAAAAATGTACTCCTATGTGTTGTGGTCCAAGTGATTTTTAAAAAATGTTGTTGGCACGTAGCTGATACTGTGTTATTTTCTTCTGTACAGCCAAGTGACTTGGTGTTACATATATAGTCTGTTTTCATATTCTTTCCCACTATATGTTATCACAGAGTATTGAATTCGGTTCCTTGTGTTACGCAGTAGGTGGTCCAGGCGGCGTTGCCAATGTGGCGTTTGGCAGGTCCCTGGTGGCAGAGGTGTTCTGGCCACGCCCTTGCCTACTCTGGGTCTCAGGAGCCCTCGCTCTGGGGGAGGGGAGGTCTTTGACCTGAGAAGTCTTTATCCTCACCATTGGTGACCGTCCGCCTTCGCCTGTGAGGTACATGCCTGGTCTGAGATGCCGCCTGGTCACCCAGCAAATGAGGGGGGATTGGATCCCAGACCTTGATTCCTTTCTTTCACTCTCTGGTCTCCCCACGCTGGGGCTCGGGGGGCATGGGCATCTTACCCGCTGGAGTTCTGGTGGTGGCAGCACCATTTGCCAGTGCAGTAGCCTTGAGGGGTTACTTGAACCACCCCCAGCCTGGTCCCCGCTCTGTAGAATGGGTACATAATGGCAGTGTCTGCTCAGGGGCTGCTGGCTAACCTGTCTCGATGGGCCCCGTACACTGGTCCCGAGAATCAAGGTCTGACATTCAAAGCTATCTAAGCACCTATGTGTATGCCTGGATGGGTTTGTTCACCTGTAATCTGAAAATAGACACGTCTGCCTGGCGTGGTTATTGTCGGGTTCGAGGAGGTTGTTTATGTGAAAATCAGTGCTTTGTTACCTGGCCTCCGGTTTGAGGTTGGCCACAGCACCCTGCCACCTGTGGGTCCTGATCACAAAAACCCTGTGCTTTCTGGAACTATGGTGGCCCCAGAAACTGCTGGGCGGAGTGGAGGGTGTCAGGGGAGCACCCGGCCAGCCTAGGGGACGCAGTGAGGGACAGGAAGCTTTGCTCTTCAATAGAGAGATGTAACAGGTTCAGAGGGGAGGGGACTGAGGTCCAGGTAGGCAGAATCAGGGAGAATTTTCAGAAACCCCCAAAGGAGGAGTAGGTTCCCAGGGGGCTCAGATGGTAATGAATCTGCCTGCAATGCAGGAGAACCGGGCTTGATCCCTGGGTTGGGAAGATTCCCTGGAGAAGAGCATGGCAATCCACTCCAGTATTCTTGCCTGGAGAATCCTATGGACAGAGGAACCTGGCATACAGTCCATGAGTTTGCAAAGAGTCAGACACGACTGAGTGACTGACACTTCCTCTTTCAGAGGGGGAGGAAGCTGGTAGTTTAGAAAATGCCCTGGTCTAATTGGTAATGGCTTGGACAGGAGAGCTGGGGAGGTTTCTCCCAAGGCCAGGAGATCTAAATTTTGGTTGGTTAGGTGAGGACCATTGGAGTTACTGGTGCAGGAGCATGTGATGCTTCTGGAAATTACAGGAGGAGGAGACCAGGGAGGGGGTGATGTGAAGGGTACCAGGTGGAGGGCAAGAGCTGGTGGCTGGGTGCTCCTCTCTCCCTGTCTGGTCCAGGCCCCGAGCATCCCTTCTCCTAAATGTGTCTGCCCCTCGCCTCCTGTCTGCCTGTGTGCTTAAGAACTCTTGTCAGCCTGTGAGCCCGGGAGCGGATGGCCTTCATCTGCGCCTATGTCTCTCTCAGCCTCCACAGCCACAGGGGACACCTGCACGCGTTCCCACGGGACAGGCTGGACCTAAAGACTCTGGACCTGGGCCGACCCCCTTGTGCAGAGGGGCGTGTCCTCCCCGCCTCCCCTCCCTCTGACTGATGGACTTCACTGATCTGAGTGTCAGACACGCGGGCCGGACCCCCTCCCCGCCCCTCATGAACCCTGAGACTTGGGGGAGCGCCGGGCCTTGCTGTCCACATCTGAGAAATGGGCTCAGACACCTACCTCACAGGGCTGTTGTGAGGAGACTGTGCCAGGGTCGGAAAGCACCCTCCCCCGGTGGCGGGGGCGGGGCTTGGCACGGCCCATTGTGCTCTCAATAAATATGTTTCTTGTCTTAACAAAAACAGCGATGGATGTGCTACTAATCTGAGGAGGGGTGAATGTCGGGATGCTGTCTGGCTGGGGGCTTCCCGTCACCTTGGGCCCGTGTGATGGTGGGGTGGGGGAGCCAGCTCGGGTCCCAGGAAGCCACCTGTTCCCTGCCTGTCGGGCACTCAGGGGCGATGGGCGGCCCAGAAGCAAAGTTGGCCCACTGGGCTCCTGAGGCAGATGCATGTTGGGATGAACTAACCTGGGTTGGTCCCCTTCTTCTGCTGGTTTTAGGATGCCAGGTTTCTTTCCAGAAAGGCATGTAGACAGGAGATGGAGGAAGTCTGTGCAGGTCCCTGGAGCCCCAGAGGTGCTGCTCCAGGCCTGTGATTCTTCCTCCCATTTCTCACACATCCCCAGGGCCCTGGCAGGGGGCCTGGTAGAACAGTCGTAATGCTTAAACCGATGGTGAGTGGACTGCCATGCGGTCCAGCCGGGCTGTGACCCAGGGCCAACATTCATCCCACCAGTTGGCTTCTGAGCAGGTCTCAAGGGCCCGAAAAAGTAGCTCCTGAGTTGCAGTCCCTGCCCTCTGGCAGGGAGGCACCCCCTGCACCCCCGTGGCTCAGCTCAGGAAGGTCAGACCATTGACCAGCAGTATATGGCTGGAGCCGAATGGGGACAGAGGGGGACAAGTGCTAGGGAGCTTCGGACCTGAGTCCACGAGGAATCCTGGGGCAGCACACTTGGCTTCGCTGGAGCAGATGATCTGGACACTCACCCAGCAGGAAAGAGAGGCTGACCACACTGCCACTGCCTCCGTCAACGCCAAAACCACCAGCCCCGCCACTGTCAGCGCCAAAGCGACCACCAGCTCCGCCATCTCCTCCTTGCCCATTTCTCCCTCTTCTCCGTCCTCCTTTTCCTCCCCCTCCCCTCCCCTCCTCATAGGGAAGTGCCTCAAGAGAACTACAGGCAAGTCCAACCATGACTGCGCAGGCCTGAGAGTGGCCCCTTTGCAGAGAGAAAGCACCACCTCTGGACCGTGGCCATATCTCAGCTAAGGAGGCTTGACCCCAGTCCCTGAAGGGCATGTGGACAGTCCAGGCAACACTGAGATGAGTAGAAGACCGCCTCTAAATGTGCCCACCAGATGAGTCCATGCCTGGGCAAGGGAAAGCTGAGAATCCAGGAGTCTTGCTTGTAGTGGGCAGAGTCTCAGCTCACACATCCAGAAGGAAGGTCCCCCTGATGTTCCAGAGCTGAGAGCCCAGCTCCGCCCGCGGATGAAGCTCACACACCCAGAAGGAAGGTCCTCTTGGTGTTCCAGAGCTGAGACTCCCAGCTCCACCCTCCGATGAAGCTCAGCTGTCCGTGATGAGGGACCTGTTTGATGTTCTAGAGCTGAGACCTCATCTCTGGCCTCCTGTGAACCTTGGTCATCCAGAGTGAGGGCCCCTGTGATGTCTAGAGCTGAGACCCCAGCTCCAGCCTCTGATGAACTTCAGATTGTCTGTGATGAATGGCCCCCCTCTATGTTCCAGCACTGAGACTCTAGCTCTGGCCTCCAGTGAACCTTGGGGATCCAGAATGGGGGCCACCTTGATATTTCAGAACTGAAACCCTAGCTCCAGCTTCTGATAAAGCTCAGACAGGAGGAACTGAGAAAGTCTCAAGGCCGTGGGCTTGCCTGGGCAGGACTTGGTGTGGCCAAGGTTTGACTGGACTGGAGGCAGCAGAGGGGACTCTGCTTTCCACGTGTGGCCTGCAGACTCCTCACTAGCTGTGCCGGAGGTAGCCTTTGCATCCCGTAGGAAGCTGGGTTCCAGATGTGTAAGGAGAGAGGAGCAGCAGGGACTGCTGGCCGGAGGAGGAGGAGAGGACGAGCCTGGCCACAAGTCATGGATCGTGGGTGGGCCCTGCTGCCGAAGCCCGCCCCTGAGTGTGCAGCGAAGTGCTGTTCAGTCGTGCTGGACTCATGGCTGGCTGCGCACCAGACTTGACCCACGGGACTGCCAAGTTGGCCAGACCCTGGAATGTAACCCAAGCTCGTTTCCCTGACTTAGCTCCTCTCCCGGGGGAAGGTGCTAAACGCCCACTAGCCAGTCCAGCGTGAAGCCGAGACCTTGGGGCTGGTCAGATCTGGTTGCCTATTTCCAGCAACAGAAGCTTATTATTGAGGTTGGGGCTGTGAGGGGGCCAGACCATCGCCATGGGTGGTGAAGATGGCGTGGACAGCAGAGGAGGCCCCAAACATGGGGCCTTGATGGTGGCACGTGCCGCTGTGTTTTGAGCTGGGACCCTGCCCCCAGTACCTGGATGGTCGCCGTGATCCCTTGGACGCTGGCTTGACCCCAGTGTGTCCACTAAACCAAAGAGAGGTGGCAATGAATGAAACGAGGGCAAAAACACCGCCTTGCTCAGAAACCCTAAGAACGTCGTGGGATGACACAGTCGAAGTGATGAAAAGTGTCAACATTGCGGGAAGAGAATGCTGAGTGTTATTCTGCATGTGCTGACTTTAGAATCTGTAGACTGGGAGGTTCTGAGAATCTGATATCATCATTTATGCCATTCAGACATAGCTACAATGATATATCCTAGAAGCTGACTTATTTTCTGCAGTTGGAGTCTGCAGGAACAGGGAGCAGCTAGCATGCATTCTTGAAAAACACATCCTAACGATGCCAACATCGTTTTGGTGATGTTTCCTGGAAATTCATTCGAATCTGGAACTGTGCACACAAGAGCTTCTTTTATGAGTAACTGGAACTCGAGACCTGGGGTGGAATGGAGGAGAAATGTTGTTTTAGAGGACTGCCCCACCCCCCACTGTCATTGGGCCAAGTTATTTTAGATTTCCAAGAACAGGCAATTATTAGAATCACTCCTTGCTGATTTCCTAGAAGTCCGCGCAACAGTCTCTTAAGCCAAATGTGAAACGGGTGTGCCAGCGGGCTCATAATGTTTGTGAAAAAAATGTGAAGTTTCTCTGTGACATCATCAGCTGCAGGAAGCAGGGCTCAAAGTCGATCGGCGGTAGTGGAAATAAGGACAGAGGGAGCTTCTGGACCAGGGGGCAGAGCCTCCAGACTTGATGCAGGTCGGAGATGATGATACAGCCCCTCCCAGGAAGGCTGTCGAGCTGTCGAAGGTTTTCTGGAGAGTGCTAAGTATTGTGCTGAGACTCTGGGAGAAGAGACAGATTTGATTCAGTCCCTGCCCTCCAAGTGCAAAAGACTAACTTCCAGGTGCTGTTGTTGCTGTGGTCTCAGTGTAGAGGGCTCCCCTTTGGTCAGGCCTGGATGGTCCATGGTGGTCTCCCAGTCAGCTCCCATTTTACAGGTGGAAACACTGAGGCTGAGAGACAGATTGGTTACTCGATGTCCATTTAGACCAGACCTCTCTCTCTGGAGGTCAAATCTTCCAGACAACAGACAGCCTCTGACTGTTCTGAGATTCAGGAAGAGACCGGAAGGCTGAGCGGATTGCCCACAGACACCCATCAAGAGAGCGGGAGTGGGAAGACTTGGCACCAGACCTCCTGTCTCCTCGGGCAGGTTGACCGTGATGGTACCCGTGCTCCAGGATCCCAGCCCAGCGCGACACTGGAAGACCAGGCCAGAGGGACTGAGGCTGCTCGGCGGGATGGAGTGATGGGACAGGAAGACCCCCTTCTGGGGATCTAGGGAGCCAGGCTCAGCCACCATTTGTCTCTGACTCTCCCGTGGGGCTTTAGTTCCCTCCGTCAGTCACTCTGTCCTCCTCCTTTTTGGAGGAATGTTCTCTGATGGGAGCCCCCCTTTTGCTTAGTGAGTAGTGACCACTTGGTGAAATGGATTCATGGCGAGGAGGCAGGCAATCCCTGAGGGAGATGAAAATCACGGCCTTCTTCCTTCCCAGGAGGGGTCGGCTCGTGCCCCAGATTTTGTGGATACTGCCAGTTCCGCTCTTAGAGGAAGCAATAACCCAGAAGATGCCCTAGGCTGCCATTTTCCCCCAGATGACTATAATCTTCCCTTCTAATCCACGCTGGTGGCCATCATCTTGTTACCTAAATTCAAGTTGACCTGGGCATCCTCTATGTTCCGTGGCAACCCTATGTGTGTGCTAAGTCACTTTAGTCGTGTCCGACTCTCTGTGACCCTGTGGACCCTAGCCCACCAGGCTCCACTGTCCATGGGATTCTCCAGGCAAGAATACTGCAGAGGGCTGCCATGGACTCCACCAGGGGATCTTCCTGACCCAGGGATTGAACTTGGGTCTCTTAAGTCTCCTGCATTGGCAGGGGGCTTCTTTACCACTAGTGCCTCCTGGGAGGCCCTGGCGGCCTGGGAAGCTGGGGGGCTGGAGTGAGACAGGGGCTGGCAGCCTTCAGAAAGCTTTCTCTCAAGCCCCCTTCACGTGGAGGGGTGTCCCCCACACAGGCCGGTGGGAGGCAGGACACCCCCGACTCCCCAGCACTTTTCAGGAGAAAGTTTGGCCTCTTACCCTCAGCCCTGCACCCTGCACTCAAGTTGAGCCTTCAGGGAAGTCAGTCCCGGGAGTGGCAAAGACTCTACAGAGGCCCGGCCCACTCGTGGGTGGGCGGAGGCGGTTGGAAGGACAGATGGGCAAGGCAGTGAGGGGCAAGACAGCAGCCAACTGGTCCAGAGTCAGACCAAATTCCAGCCAAGTGTTACTCAAGTGATCGGCGGAGGAGGGGGAGCCCCACCCCAGGGAGACCTATATCAGGCTGACTTGATAGCTGGTACTTGCCAGAAGCCCATAGTCCGCTGCCTCCCCGCAGCTGTGGGGCCTCCAAGGCCAGAGCTTCTCTGGGCTCCAAGTGGCCCTGGGAGTGGGGGTGGGTGGGGCCGGGAGGGGGCTGGCAGGGCGTTGTGGAACGTTACCTATATACCTGCACTTCACAAAGCACTTTATCTGTCTGCTTGGTGTTGGTTGATGGTGGCAGGAGTGGATGGATGTATGCCTGTTGGGGGCTGGGTACCCCTTGGGCCCCCCACGTCACAGGGGAGACCTTAGGGCTCAGAGACAGATACTCACATGTCCATAGGGCGCTGGGCCCAGAAGAGGTCTTTTCTGAGATACTCTGGCCGGGGCCTCGGTGCCCAGGAATTGGGCCACGCTGCTAGAAGCAAAGCCTCCAGGGCACCCCTGCCTGGTCATCTGGGGTTAATGACCCAAGCTGGAACTTGCCTCTTTAGAATTGGATGTGACCTTGAAGGGTCTTAGCCAACACTCCCCATGCAGCCCAGACTCATGCCACCTGCAAGGGGGCTGTTTCTGTAGGTTTCTGCCACCTGAAATCCCTGACTCAGAGATCAGTCTGCACCCCTTCACCCCAGCTCCTGCACTGCCCCCAGCACTGGATAGGTGCTTGGGTGGCTGCCCCAGGTTAGGCTCAAGTGCTCTCCCGACCCTGGGGGATGGTGCTCACGGTGCAGGGGGGCCCTAGCCTCGGTTGGGGGATGGATGTGTTTGAGCCTGCCTGTGTGTGCATGGGTGTGTGCATGTGTGCAAATGTGTGTGTGCATGTGTTTGTGAGAGAGCGAGAGAGACCGTGGAGAGTGACTGGAAATGAGAGACCATGGGTCTCTCCCTAACCTCAGATACCCTGAATCTGAACTCCACATCTGGATCCCCCGCAGACCCACTCTCTGCAGTACCCCCTGCCACAAGCCCCCTGTAGCTTCCCACCAGCCCATCTGTCATCCAGTTCTGCCACCATGAGCAGGAGAGTGGCATCCTCTGTCCTCACCCCTTACCCTTCCCTGTCCGCACCTCCCCCACCCCGCCCACCGCAATGCCTCTCCTTGGCAATCTTGCCCCCAAGAGCTGTTGATGCCCCCTCTTACCAGCTGTGCCCAGTGTTCCCGAGTGGGGCCTCCCCCGCCTGCAGCCCCCCAGTTCCTCCCTCCCCACCTGGGACTCTGATCAGTTCCTCCAGGCCAGCCCCGAGAACCCAGCTTCCCCAGCAGCTCACAGTATTTGTCCAGCCACCTTCTGGATGGAGGGATAGGGTGTTGAGCTGGACATGTTGGGTCCTGCCCAGTCTCTGCAGCCTGCTCAGCCTCCCTGGCCACTGCCTGGGGCATCTGCCACCCACGGGCGCTGGCCAGGACCTCTGGACCCAGATGTTGGCCACCGCACTGCAGCCTCGACAGAGCCTCGGACCTGGACGATGCCTGCAACCCCACAGCACTCAGCCAAGAGGCTGCTCCGTCCAGGTCAGTTCCCATCTGGTTGTCTCAGGTGCGCCATCCCCTTCTCATCTGGGGGATGTGTCTACCTGAGATTCAGAATCCAGAAGGGTAATTGTCTTTGCAGTGCTTAGGGTTGCATCGGTCTGGATTGAAGGTGCTAGAAACGCCAGACTTTTGCTGATGAAAGTCTGTTTTGTCTGATTGATTTGCCAGTGAGGTTGAGAGTGGATGAATCCAATGAGCTCTGTGCTTTTGACAGATACATATCTACATATTATGTATTTTATATATATATCTCTCTCACATAAATATTATGTGATACCCGGGAAGTCACTTCACTGCAACTCTGTAAGCTTGACATGAAAGCTTTGTTGCCAATTTAAAAGTGGGCTGGGGGAAGGGGGGATTAGGTGGCTTTTCAAAATTCCTTCATGGGGAATGCCCCTACTCTAGGGCATCCACTGTTCCTCACTGGCAAGTTTCTCAGCTTGGTAGTGGTTCTCTGAGCTTTGTACAAAATGGGTATTCTGTTAATGCAGGTGGGCAGGGGTGTTAGCTGGCACTCCACGTCCCATCTTGAGCCTCAGAGATTTCTAGGCCAGTCTGTGGGTCCTGGATTCCTCCTGCACCCACCTCTAGTATTGGGGGTCCATCTCATGCATGTCTGTCCCCACGGGCTCCCTCGTCCTGGCTCCCCTCACCCAGCACCGCTTCACTGTACGCCGCAAGTCCTGGGTCCTGGCCCATCCTCCCCCCTGGGCCGGTCACCTCGGGCTCTCATCACCTCCACCTGGCCTCTTCCTGAGCACAGCATCTCATCTCACTGTGGACCTGGCCATCACCCATCCATCATCTGCCTCACTCCATCATCCTCGCTTCGGGGCTTCCTCTGGCCCCCAGGGCCTTGTACATGGTAGGCTTTCATTCATTCGTTTGCACATTCGGTGAAGGTCTACTGTGTGCCAGGCCCTGTGCCAGGCAGCAAGTAAATGGACATGGACCGTGGGAGTGCACGCCTCGGGCAGACGCAGGAGAGCCGGTGGATGGCAGAGAGCCTGGGCCAGGGCGGCTTGGGTGTGCAGGGCGGCTTGGGTGTGCAGGGTGGCTTGAGTGTGTGGGTCTGACTGTGTGGGTGCGAGGAGGCTCAGCCCAGGTCCTGTTGAGTGGGTTCTGCAAGGCGAGCCCACCTGTGCCCACTTTCTTCCCCACTGGTAGCTGGCATCTCAGAATGGCACCAGGACCCCAGAGCCTCCCAGCCTGCTCATGGGGGTCATTGCTCCCAGGGCCCTGGCACAGGTCTGGCCCCTCTGGCAGCCTTAGCTCCTTGTACTGGCCCATTCCCTGGGTCAGCCTCTTCATTGTCCCCTTTGTTGGGGATCACCCATTCCTGCCCAGATCCTTTGATGTTGGTTCACATCTTTCCCTTTTCAGATGGTAAAACTGATGCTCAAATGGTTTCCTGAGTGTCATAAAGGACTCAGAGGGAGGGTTAAGGACTGAATTTTGTGCTCTTTCCACCAAAGCTGAAAGGAATTAATGAATGAATGACATGAGAGAAGGGAAGTGGGTGGGGAGGAGTACACAGACTTTTCAGCCTTGGAGTGGTTTCAAGGCAGAGACAGACCACCTCGGAGGAGGGAGAGTCACAGAGCCACCCAGTCTGTGAAGGAGGGTTACACTTCCTTGTTGAATGCTGGAAAAGGAAGTGAATTTCTCATAGAGTAAAATTTATTCCATTGTAAAATTCTGAGCAATGTCTTTGTAGTTTAGACCATTACACTATATTTGTTTTGAATCATGGTGGCAAGGATGGTTTGATCTATTGACTTGAATGTCTTTGCTTGGTCAAGTGGTGATGGTCAAATATCCATCTAGGAAGTTTCCAGGTTTTGGAGAGTTAGAAACAGGAACCCTTTAGTGTCCATGAAGACCTTGTAGACTTTCTGGTAATGGGGGGCCAGTTTGTGGGGTGCAGTGGTGGAAGTCTTCAAGGCCTTCTCTAAGGATTGGAGTGGACTCAGCTTTAGGGGACCTTGAGGGTCATCACATGGTTTACGTTTGGGATTCTCCCTTTTGTGAGGGACTTCTTTAACTTTCAGGATTGTTACATTACCTATTAGAGTTTGAAACTGAATCAGAATTAGTGTGGGATGTGCAGTCTTGATCGAGAGTCTATAGGGATGAGGAGGCACAAGGAAGGGAGTCCCTATGAGGATGTCCATCATCTCCCTGGGTGGGGCTGCTCTTCATGGGATGATTGAGGCTGAAAAGCATTCTGAGGTTCATACCACAGCTATACACCTCCCCACTGAGAGTAAAGACCTTTTTCTCTACTTAGGGGTCACACAGAGCCCCTCCTCCACAAAGCTGTCACACAGATCACATATATGTCACACAGAGTCCCTCACCCACTTAGATATCACGTAGAACCTGTCCTCCACTCAGGTGTCACATAGAGTCCCTCCTCCACTCAGGTGTCACATAGAACCCGTGCTCCACTCAGGTATTACATAGAACCTGTCCTCCACTCAGGTGTCATATAGAGCACGTAGATGTCACATAGAGTCCCTCACCCACTTAGGTATTGTGTAGAACCCAGCCTCCACTCAGGTATCACGTAGAACCTGTCCTCCACTCAGGTGTCACATAGAGTCCCTCCTCCACTCAGGTGTCACATAAGCCCCTCCTCCACTCAGGTGTCACACAGATCACGTAGATGTCACATAGAGTCCCTCACCCACTTAGGTATTGTGTAGAACCCAGCCTCCACTCAGGTGTCACGTAGAACCTGTCCTCCACTTAGGTGTCATATATAAGCCCTCCTCCACTCAGGAGTCACACAGGGTCCCTCCTGAACTCAGGAGTCACCCTGAGCCTCTTCTCTGCTCATGTGTCCCATGGAGTCCTTCTTCTCTCGTGTGTTACCCTGAGTCCTGCTCACATGTCGCACTTGAGTCCATTCTTCTCTTAGTTATAACACAGAGCCCCTCCCTGACCCATCGGTCACTTTCTGTCCCTGTTCCACCCGCATGTTTCACGGAGCCTTCTCACTGTGGTCTCCCACTGGCCCTCTCCCATCTTGAGCCACACTGGCCCCAGGCCCCTTTCCTGTTTCACACAGAGCTCCTCCGCCCCTGTGTGTGGTCGTGAGCCCGCTCCCCAGCCATATGTCACTGGGGACTGTCTGCCCTTGTGTCACACCTTCCCGCCCCCCCGTGTACGCGTCACACTGAGCTCCGCCTGCACTTGGCTGTCCTCCGTGCACTTTCCGGCGTCACCCGGAAGTACTCTTTACCCTCGTGTCAGGCCGAGCCTTCCCCGCTTCTCTGTCACACTAACCTCTCTCCTGTATTTATGCATCACTGGAATCCCTCCCCACCAGGGTCACACATGCCCCCCTCGAGTGTCACATTGAGTCTCTCCTCTGCAGCGTATAACACTGAACCCCCCCACTTTTGTGTCACGCCAAGCCCCTCGTCCGCACGTTGTCACGCCTGTCCCTTCCTGGCTCGTGAGTCACACGGAGCCCCTCTTTACCCGTATGTCACCCAAGACCCCCTGCTCATAGGTCACACTGAGCCTCTCCTCCACCCTGGTCACACTAGCACCCCCCAGTTATGTGTTGTATGGATTCCCTCCTACCACTCATGTCACTCAGAGCTCCTTCCCCACATCTGTACCACGTTAAGTATCTGAATGTGTGGGTCACACTGCGTCTGTTTCACGTGTCACCCTGAGCCCCTTGACTCATCCACGGGTCCACCGAGCCCCTCCCTTTCTTCCTGGTCACGTGGTGCTCTTCCTCCACACATGGCCATCTGCACCTCCCCACTCACTGTCACACTGAGTCCCTCCTTCACGACTGAGCCACGGTCACCCTCTCTTACTCGTGCGTGACACCGGGTCCCTTACTCAGGTGTCACATGGAGCTTTCTTCCCACCTGTGACTCACCTGGTCTCATCTGCACTCATGTGTCAGGAGCGGTGTCTTCCACCACGTGTCACACAGAACGTCCCGACCCATGTGTCACGGCAGGCCCTCCCCCAGCCGTACATTAGATGCAAGCCCTGCAGCATACATGCGTCCGACTAAACTGCTCCCCCGGCATGTGTCCCGAGGAGCCTCTCGCCCTGTCCTGTGTCCCACTGAGCTCCCCCTTTCACGTTACTCACTGACACCTTGCCCTGTCCTGTGTCCATGAGCGCCACTGAGTTGCTCACATGTTCTTAAGTCCCACTAGATCCTCTTCCTTCCGTGTGTTCCCTGGGGCTCTTACCTGTGTCCTACTGAACTCTTCCCCTGTTCCTGGATAAAACCGAGCCCCTTACTTTTCCATGTGTCCACTGAGCCCTCCCCCTTTAATGTGTCCCTCTGAGCCTTCCCCTTTTCATGTATCCCTCTGAGCCCCTCCCCTTTCATGTATCCCGCTGAGCCCCTCCCCTTGCATGTATCCCTCTGACCCCTCCCCCTTTCATGTGTCCCTCTTAGCTCTACTTTCATGTATCCTGCTGCACCCCTCCCCCTTTCATGTATCCCGCTGAGCCCCTCCTCTTTTCATGTGTCCTGTTGAGCCCCTCCCCTTTTCATGTATCCCTCTGAGACCCTCCCCCTTTCATGTATCCCACTGAGGCCCTCCCCCTTTCATGTGTCCCTCTGACCCCCCTCCCCTTTCAGGTGTCCCTCTGACCCCCCTCCCCCTTCATGTGTCCACTGAGCTCCTCCCTTTAACATGTATCCCTCTGAGCCCCTCCTCCTTTCATGTGTCCTGTTGCACCCCTCCCCCTTTCATGTGTCCCTCTGAGACCCTCCCCCTTTCATGTATCCCACTGAGGCCCTCCCCCTTTCATGTATCCCTCTGAGCCTCTCCCCTTTCATGTATCCTGCTGAGCCCCTCCCCTTTTACATATCCCTCTGAGCCACTCCCCTTTCATGTATCCCTCTGAGCCCCTCCCCTTTCATGTATCCCTCTGAGCCCCTCCCCTTTACTGTGTCCCGCTGAGCCCTTCCCCTTTCATGTATCCTGCTGAGCCCCTCCCCTTTCGTGTATCCCGCTGAGCCCCTCCCCTTTCATGTATCCCTCTGAGCCCCTCCCCTTTACTGTGTCCCTCTGAGCCCCTCCCCTTTACTGTGTCCAGTTGAGCCCCTCCCCCTTTCATGTGTCCCGCTGAGCCCTTCCCCTTTCATGTATCCTGCTGAGCCCCTCCCCTTTCATGTGTCCGGCTGAGCCCCCCCTTTCATGTGTCCTGCTGAGCCCCTCCTCTTTCATGTATCCCTCTGAGCCCCTCCCCTTTCATGTATCCTGCTGAGCCCCTCCCCTTTTACATATCCCTCTGAGCCCCTCCCCTTTCATGTATCCTGCTGAGCCCCTCCCCTTTTACATATCCCTCTGAGCCCCTCCCCTTTTATGTATCCCTCCTAGCCCCTCCCCTTTTATGTGTCCCTCTGAGCCCCTCCCCTTTCATGTGTCCCTCTGAATCCCTCCTCTTTCATGTATCCTGTTGAGCCCCTCCCCCTTTCATGTATCCTGCTGAGCCCCTCCCCTTTCATGTATCCCTCTGAGCCCCTCCCCCTTTCATGTATCCTGCTGAGCCCCTCCCCTTTCATGTAGCCCTCTGAGCCCCTCCCCTTTCATGTATCCCTCTGAGCCCCTCCCCTTTCATGTATCCTGCTGAGCCCCTCCTCTTTCATGTGTCCCTCTGAGCCCCTCCCCCTTTCATGTATCCCTCTGAGCCCCTCCCCTTTCATGTGTCCCTCTGAGCCCCTCCCCCTTTCATGTGTCCCTCTGAGCCCCTCCCCCTTTCATGTATCCCTCTTTGCCCCTCCCCTTTCATGTATCCCTCTTTGCCCCTCCCCTTTCATGTGTCCCTTTGAGTCCCTCCCCTTTCATGTGTCCCTCTGAGCCCCTCCCCCTTTCATGTATCCCTCTGAGCCCCTCCCCCTTTTATGTGTCCCACTGAACCCCTGCCCCTTTCACGTTTTACACGTGTACTCCCCTTCTCATGTCATTGAGTTCCTTCCTTCTCCAGCTCCACCCAGAGCCTCTTCTCCACCTGTGTGTCACACCAAGTCCTTCCCTTGCTCGTGATCCCCATGAGACCCGTGCCCCACAATGTCACACCTGGCTCCCCCCTCCCCCCATGTGTGACTGAGTCCCTTCCCCACCCTCGCGTTATACTGAGCATCTCTTCCTGGGTCCTGGGTCACACTGAGTACCCCACTTATGTGTCCTGTGACACCCCATCCCCCCTCATGTCACACTGAGCCCCCCGTGCCACATAGAGTCCTTGCTCTACTCCTGGGTCCCTCTGAGCCCCTCCTCTTCCTGGGTGTGACACTGAGCCCCGTGCCCACTCTGTTCACATACACCCCCACCCCACCTATGTGTCACATTGAGTCCCCCATCCTGTGTTACACTGAGAAGCCTGTCATCTCTCCTGTGTCCTCTTGAGCCTCTCTCCCTCTCATGTATCCTGTGGAGCACCCCTGCCCCCCCCATACGTGTCACCTGGAGCCCCTTCCCGGTCATGTCATATGAGGCCCACCACTTGTGTGTAACGCTGACCGGGTGAGAACAACTTCATGCAGGCGTTGATGTACAGTCGCCAGCTTCACCACGATGCCTTTCTTCATCCCCTTCACGCACGTGCAGACCCTGGGCGCTCCTGTGGGGCCCTGGGCATACAGGGCCATGTCCTCAAGCTTGTCGACTCCCACCAGCCTCTTCCCGCCCCGGGCTGGGCCGTCTCTGAGGGCCCCCTCCTCGGAGGGGGAAGGTTAGGTCCACGGTGGGACAGTCCTGAGGGGTGGGTTCCAGGGGCCTACCGTCGGACTTGGTGGCCAGGAGCAGACAGGCCGAGAGGTGGGGACGGGGCTGGCCCTGGGGCTTCTCCCGCTGATGGGGCCACGGCTGTGTTCCCTGGAAGGCGCGCTCTCCAAGGACCAGCCCTGGGACAGACAGGTGGACATCAGAGAGACCGTGGTGCCCTTTGCTTCCAGGACTGGGGGCGTGGGGCCTGGCCAGGGCAGGGCTGCCCCTGGAGGAGGGTCTCCTTGAGGGGTCTTGGCCTCTGCCCAGGACTCTTTCATGACCAGTAGGCCGAGGCCCCTCACAGGCGGCTGCTTACTCTCCCTCAAACCCCGTCCGGAGACGCCCCAGCTCCCCCGGGATTCCTAAGCTCTGGGTCCACTGGAGGCCTTGGCTGGAAGCGACTGGCAGGTGCCCCGTCCTTCTCGTCTGGGCTGGGTGCCTGAGGACACTGGACTGGTGTCCCCTGGGCCCTGGCTGCTGACGTGGGGGTCCCCTGCTTGCTCGGGTCCTGTGCGCGGTGGGAGGTGGTGCGCCGAGCCCCTGTGTGACCGGAGTCATCCGCCCACGGAGCAGGGGGCCCGGCACACGCATGGGGCGCTGGGTGGGGGCAGCCTCGCCTGCAGCATGGAGGCCCAGCCGGGACCGGAGGGCCGGCCCCTCTCCTCCGAGGCCTTCGCCCCTTCTGCTCCCTCTCTGTATCAGGAGGTCCCTGTGGAGGTCAGGGAGGCCTTCCGGGCCAGGGGACCACTTGAGCGACGGCGGGGCCTGCCAGGGTGATGGGAGTATGTTGTGAGTGTGTTTGTCAGGTGTAGGTGTTGGAACATGATATGACACGCAAAAGATGGAGGTCCCACCATGAAAGACCTTGACGTTGCCCGAGGAGAGGCCTTCCCCCCACTCCTTGACGCGGGTGCGCTGGGGCTGGGGCCCTGTGTGTTGCCAGCCTCTTGCTCACTTCGGGTGCCGCCCCAGTGGGCAGGGAGGGGTCTTGAAGCTCCTATCACACCCCCTAACATGGGGGCCTGTGTTGAGGGCCCCTAACCCAACCTGTGGCCGCCAGCAGGAGGAACGGTGAGTCTGGACCTGAGTGGTGAGTAGCCATCCTCTGCTTGCTGAGTGTATGCTGTTGCTTGTTCCAGAAACAGGCCCCTGTGTATGGCCTGGTAGCTCTTGGGCTTGGGTGGGGTGGGGTGGCCTGGGAGGGGCAGGGAGGTGGCGGAGAGGCTGGCAGCCTCACTTGGGTAGGACTCGGGGCTCCCCTGGGTCTCGAGACGCTGTCCGAGCTCGCCGGATGCCAGTGGTCTTGGCAGGGGAGGGGGGCACCTGGGCACAGGTGGTTGTGTAGGTGGTCTCTTCTCTTGATTTTCCACGTTTGTTGCAATGCCATGTGGTCGTCACCCAGTATGTCAGTCAATATCAACTTTCTTTTTTCTTTCAGGAGACAAACAGGTTTGTACTGTGTTCTTTAAACTCTTTTTTCTAGGGAGGTGGGGAATTATCACCCAGGTATTTTTTGTCTTGTCAGTATTTGGTCCTCTTGGCCTGAGAGTGGCCTCTCTTTTCTGGAAACGGGTTTAAAGCCCCTTCTGGGGGTTGGGGAGGGGGACCCAGTGAGGCCAGGACACCACTGTCCACTGTGTCTAGGTTATGTCTGCTGTACCGGCATGATGGTGCTGGTGATCCCACTGGGGCTGGCACCTGGGTAAGCGGGTGCACCTTGGTCTGGGCCCCTGCGTCTGGGCACGGCTAGGTTGTTCGGTGATGAATTTGACCTTGGCCGAGAGGTTGTCCTGTTGCCCCTCCCCCTGCACAGGTGAGCTGGGGGTGGGGCGGGGACTGGGTATGGCTTCCCCCCTGTGCCCCCAGGCCCTGCCCCTCGCCAAGGGATTCGGGAGACCCCAGAAGCACGTCACCCGGGAACGGGGGATTTTAGGAACCAGAGACCCTTGGAAGTTGTGTCTTGTTGCCCCTGAGGCCCCCTTCCCCTCTTCTTACCCCACTCCGCCTACATTTGGTGATGGGAGAACAGGCCTGAAGACCGGATGGCTACTAACCAGGGCCAGCCAGCACATTAGGGGCAGGGCCACTTAGGGGGACTTGGGGTTCCTGGAGATGAGCCCCTGACCTTGAGCCCTGGGACTTGCCCCCGAGGAGAAGCCTGGGCTGGCTTCTTGGGGCTGCTATCAGGAAGTGGACAGGAATGGGGTGGCCTGGGCTCCTGGGGCTATGGTGGTGGTGGCTGTTCATGGGGTTGCTCCTGGGTCCTGTGACAGCGTGTGTGCAGGGCGTGGTGGGGGTGGAGGGCCGGGGACAGAGGGCAGAGGCCACCAGTCCTGGCTCTGTTCTTGACCCCTTCTCAGCCACCCTCGGGCCAGCTGCCCTCTTTGGGCCTTGGTTCCCTGAGTTTATTCTGCATAAGCACCCCGGGCGCAGTGGAGGACAGGAACTAGGGTGTGACTTCCGTGGCAACAGCAGCTCCGATGGGCCCAAGCGACAGACGAGGAGACCGAGGCTGGGAGAGGGCTGCGGCCAGCCAGCAGGGGCCCAGGGGCGGGGGGAGCTCAGAGGTAGAGCGAAGCCCCTGGCGTTGAACCTGAGATCTGCTTGGTGGTCTCATGGTGCCGCCATCAGGGGTAGAGCTGAGCTGAGAGGGCAGCCTTGGGGCGCATGACGTGCTCCGTGTTGGACCCCTCCCCAAGGGGAGGTTCTGTGTCCCCCACCGGGAGTGGTCTCAGTGTGGAGGGGGGCAGTTGTGCTCTGGGAGGTCCAAGGGTGGGCCCTGCGGCCAGGCAGAGGGGCTCTGGGTCAGCATGGGCCAGGCTAGGGGTAAGTGGGCCTTGAGGGCCTGAGTGCCCCTTCCCTGCTGTGCCCATTCAGCTGGGACCCCCTCCCCATTTCCCAGGGCAGTGCACCCTCAGAACAGCCTTTCTGCCATCTTTAGGGCAGTGTGACTTTGACCTTCTGACCAGGGGTGATAGTGGGAGAGTTGCTTGAAGCCGAGGCTCCTTGGTTTGCAGACCCTTTGCGTTGAGGAGGGGAGAGCCCAGCCCCCACCCCCCAACCCTCATTTCTCTTGTGGGAAAATTGGGGACTTGAGTTTCTGGGGTTCCTAATCCAGACCCTTGGGAAGAGGCAGCTCCCAGGGTCCCTCCCCACATCCTCCTCCCCCAGACAGAGCCAGGCGCCGGGTGGGCCTGTCTTCCCCGCCCCTGCCCCACTCCACCTGCTTCCCCTCCTCCCCCTTCCCTGCCTGCGCCCCATCCTGCACCTTGGGAACAAACCACAAAGTCAGATAATCTTTTATTCTGCTTTATTTTGCGGGGTGGGAAGGGGCAAAGGGGCAGGGCTGGGGGCGGGGTCTCCTCCCCGTGGCAGAGAGCGGTGGTCTGGTGGGAGCCCTCTCAGCTACTTGGCACAGTCTGCTGGCTGTCTCAGTCTCTCAGTCTCCCTCAGGGCCCCTCCGCTTCTCGTGGGCCTCCAGGCCCCTGTGCTGTCAGTGCTGGGGGGCGCAGGAGGGAGCTGCACCGGGTGACGTCACACCATCAGTGTCCCAGGAGTCGTGGCGGACTCCTGAGGATGCGAGTCTGGTAAGTACTGGTACGTCGGGACCCTCTGTGGAGCAGCATAATCCAGGTGAGAGCCGGAGGTCAGGGTCAGACAGTCAGTGTTGAGGGAGCTGGACCAGACTGGGGGGGCACTGGTGGGCGGGCGCTGCTTTGCAGGGAGGCGGGGGTGGGGGAGGCACCACAGAACACACCACGAGACACGGGGGTGGGGGCTGGGGTCCAGGGTAGCAGGAGCACCGCTGTGGAGGTAGAAGAAGCCAGTGGAGCACCCGAGGTCAGTGTCCCATGGTGGCCCAAGGCGGCCATCGCCACTACAGGGGGTGGTGGGTCCCTGGCACTTGCTTGCTTGGCTGCCTCTGCTGTGCTGAGTTTTCACCTGGCCTTGGGTCATGGGGTCATTTCCTGCTCATCACTGCCCTCTTCTCGTTGATCTCACGCCCAGTTGCAGACCTGGCACCTGTTGAATTAAGACGGAATTGTGTAGCCCTGAGCTGGCTCTGGGTCTCTGGTGGTGGAATAGTCCGGTTGTTGGTCCGTTGGTACGGAAACTGTTGCTGGTTGATGAGTTGGTTGCGTGCCCTTCTCAGGTGGTTCCCTTTGCGTCATGAGGGGCAGGAAGTGGGTGCAGGGGTCTGAGCGAAGCAGGCTAAGGCACGGGGAGGTGCTGGAGGGAGGTTCTGTAGGGCAGTGGGGTGGTGGGGAGGAGGCGTGCTCAGTCGAGGCCAGCGTCCTCGTCGGAGTCGCTGGGCAGTTCCTCCAGCGTGGCTCCTTCTCTGGGTGGGCTTGCCTCGACCAGGGTGGGCAGAGCCTGGGTGTAGACAGTTGCCAGGAAGTCGGTCAGGGCTCTGGCCGTCAGCTCCCGGTGGATCACGACGGAGCCCCCTTGGGTGCTGCGGATGTAGGTCAGGCGGGCCAGGACCTCAGCCTCGGTGGGCAGGTGCTGGCGGGGCCTGAGGGCCCACACGTCATCCTGCGCGTCCTGCGAGGTGTCTTGCAGGCCGTCATGCAGGCCACACTGACGGAAACGTTGCAGGTCGTCTTGCAGGGCTTCTCGCAAGACGACATATTCATCACCCTCGACGTGCGGTGCCAGGGAGCGGTGTGGACTCGGGTGGGTCTGGGTGCCCTCGAGGGCAGGGACCCTGATGCCGAAGAACTGGCACAGCATCTGCCAGAACCTGGGCGTCATCTGCAAGCCCCGCAGGGCGTGGAGCTGCCAGGGCCCGGGGCCCAGGAACAGCTCAGCCAGCTCCTCGGCCGGGAGGGCATTGGTGCCCACGAGAGGCGGCATCTGGGTGAACAGCTGGGTGACAGCGGTGGCGATGCCACTGCTGGTGAGGAGGGACGTGTCCAGGAAGAGGCGTAGAGAGCGCCGTGGGGGCGGCCGGGCTGGCTCTGCGGCAGGCGCGGGCAGCAGGGCCAGGCGCCTCCTGAACCGCAGCATCACGAGGAGCGCGGCCATGGCCAGGAGGTTCTTCCAGAACAGGAGGCTTCGGTAGAAGTGCAGCAGGACTGCCCTGATCTGGGCCATGCTGAAGTGGGCTAGGAAGCTGTTGAATATCTGGTCCACGGGTATCAGTGCCAGATACCCCGGTTGGAGGTTCTGCCCGTTGGGCTCGTCTGGGTGAGGGGCACCTTCACTCTCCTCTTCGTCCTCTGATTCTGGGGACTGATCCCCAGTGGGGGCCTGCATGGTGACAAGCATCGTTGGCCTGGTGGTGGTGGCGTCACGGCGCTGCTGGGCCTTCTTGTCAAGTCTCTGCCGGCGGGGCAGGGGCTGGTCGTCCTCCGAGCTCGGCATCTCCATGACGTCGAAGTTGAAGTGGGTGAAGAAGAAGACCCAGTGGCCGGGGAGAAGTACGGTGAGCCTGTCATTGTTCAGAGAGGCTAGATCCTCCTTGTTGAGAAGGATCATGATGGGCTCCTCGGTGTTCTCCAGGTAGCGGCACCACACCATGAAGGCAGCCCGGATTGGAAGGATCTTCATCTCCGCCGGCGAGGCCTCCACCTCCATCGGGGAGATGTTGCGAGAGTAGAAAGCGCAGCAGACTTTCTTGCCCGTCCGCTTGTCCATTTGGATCAGGCTGGCGTACAGGGACGTCTTGGTGACGCCCGTCTTCAAGTAGAACTGGTTCTGGGGCTTGGGGTGGTAGAGGAGGGGCGCCTTGCGGAACGCCCGCTTCAGGCCCACGAAGGCCTCCTGCTCCTCGTCCCCCCAGTAGAAAGGCAGGTCGCCCTGGAGCTGCCGCACCAGGGGCTCCGTGATGTCGGCGAACCGCTCCACGAAGTGCCGGTAGGGGAAGGCGAACTCCATGAGGTTTCGCAGGGACTTCCTCGAGCCCGGGGTGGGGTACCCTGTGATGGTGCTGACGATGCTCTTGTTGAGCTTCACCCCCTTGGGGGTCACGACGAAGCCCAGGAACTCGGCAGTGTGCCGGTGGAACTGGCTCCTCTGCAGGGAGCAGTAGACGTAGTGATAGCGGAAGCGCACCAGGACTTGGCGCACGTGGTGGTAATGCTCCTCCTGGCTCATGGAGTAGACCAGGACGTCCTGCCCGTAGGAGATGACAAAGAGACCGATCATGTCCTTTAGGATGAAGTGGATCACGCCCTGGGGGATGATAGGGTCTGCACAGATCAGGAAGGGCTGGTAGCTCGCCATGTCTTGGAGCTCCAAACCGAATGCCACTTTCCATACATCTTCTGTCTGGTGTATGTTCATGCTTTCCTCCACGATGGTCCCACGCAGCTCCAGCTTGGTGAACCATGTAGCTCCGTGTAACTGGTCGAACAGTTCTGGAATCATCTGTATGTAGTCATGCCTGCTGGTCAGCATGTCCTTGGAGTCCCAGAATTCCTCCTGCTTGGCTTTTTCTTGCATCCCGGCGTCCACAGGTTCCCACGGTGCGGTGGAAGCGCAGTCGTAAAAGGTCTCCTCGCTTTGATCACTGTCTCCAGCCTGCTGAAGCTCAGAGGGCTCTGATTCAGAAAGATCATCGGATCCGTCTGAGCTTGGCTGGTCGGAAGTCTCCTCATCTGCTTCCTTCGGGTTAAACACGTCGGCCAGGTCGGAGTATTGGTGTGGCAATCCGGGCAGCAGGCTTACGGCATGGTGTTCCAGAGCAATGCATGGTGGGGGCGGGCGGAAGCAATTCTTCAGGCAGTAGGGAGAGTGGAAGGTGCAGCGGCCTTTGACCCAGTCGATGTCGGGGGCGTGGAGCTGGAGCCACTTGATGCCTAGGATCACGGAGAATTTGGATGAAGCAACGATGTCGAATTCCAGGGACTCCTGGTGGTTCTGGTGCAAACACACCAGGGGTTCGGTGTAGAGCCAGACGGGTTCGTTGCCGACCAGCGAGCCGTCCGCGGTCTCGACCGACTCTGCGTAGGGCTTCTGGTAGAGCTCCACATAGTGCTCTTGGGCAAATCCCTCATCCATGTAGTTGCTGGTCGCTCCTGAGTCGACCAGAGCCTGGACCGCCACGCTGTGGTAGGGGTTCACCCTCACCAGGAGCAGCAGGAAGAGGTGGTTGCGTTTGATGCCAGGGTGGAACTCGTTGGGCAGCCAGGTGCTCACGGTCCACCTCTCGGGAACAGGTGAGTCGAGCCAGGTCAGGTGCCGTGGGCGGGTCTCTGGGAGAAGCCTGAGCATCGCCCTTCTCTCAGCCAGCTTGTCCTCTATCTGCAGGACCAGCGTGATCAGGTTTTCCAGCGAATTCGGCTGTGGGATGCGGAACAGATACTGCCTGATGTCTTCCTTGAGCCCCTGGCACAGGTGGGCCTGGAGGACTTCGTCTGGCCAGCCCAAGGTGGGTACCAGGCTCTGGAACTCATTGATGTATTCGATGGCGGCACGGTCCCCCTGCCTGAGGTTGAACATGGCATCTTCGGCTACCCGCAGGGCCTGGCGGTACTCAAACGTGTCGTTCATGGCTTCCAGGAAGGCCGGGAAGTCGTCAATCACGGAGCTTTCTCTCTCCAGCAGGTCGCTGGCCCATTCCATAGCCATGCCCGAGAGGTGACTGATGACGTACCCCACTCGCAGGCGGTCATTGCAGAACACTCTTGGGTAGCTCTGTAAGATCAGCTGGCAGAGCACGATGAACTCGTGGTATTCTCTGCGGTCGCCTGAGAATTGCTTCGGGGTCGGCAGTTGGCCTTTGTTGATCGCGTTCATCAGGATCTCTTCCGCCACTCGCTGCTGCTCTCTGAGGTCTTGCATCCGGAAATACAGAGAGATGATGGACCTCACCATGCCCATGACCTCCACCGTTGAGCTATCTGGCTCTTCGGGACTCTCGTCTTCTTCTGATTCAGCCAGGTCAGTATAGTAGTCTTGGTCTTCCTGGGACTCCCATGGGTTGTCCTCTTCTTCTTCCATTTCACCAGGTGCCCCACCGAATGGACCCCCCTCTTCCAGATGAGAACCCTCGCATGACTCCTCCAAGTCTTGGAGTAGGTCATTGGGTGGATCCTTTATTTCCCTATGTGGGCCACTGGATGGCTCCTCCATGTCTTGGCGGAGGTCAATGGACTGCTCTCCCGTTTCCTGGGCCAGGCCGCTGGCCAGCCCCGCCGCCTCCGCTCTGCCGGCTGGTGGTGTCTCCACGGTGGTGTTGGATGAGCCCTCGGAGGACTCCATTTGTTTTGATGATGGATTCTTACGCTCCATCATCGTCTCAAATGAGTCTTCAGAGGGTTCTATCATTTCGTCGGACGGAAAGGAGTGTTCTCTGAAGACTGGTAAGGTCGTGACGCGTCTGGTCAGCGACTGGGACGTCAGAGATCAGAACCTGAAGGGGGAGAGGCGGGAGTTGGGGGAAGAAAGGCAGTGTTTTAGGGTCTCATGGGGTCAGGGTCTCTAGGACAAGTCAGATGCCCACCTAGTCTGAAGCTGGGGGGAAACCTCCCTGGGTCTAACTTAGGGCATCCTGTGGAGAGAAAAGATCCTCACCCCCCTGACCTTTGCACCTGATCTCCGAGGCTTATTCTGCCTGTCTGGCCTGCCTGCTTCCCCCATGGCTGTGAGAAATTCACAGTTCATAAATTCTGTGGCGTGCTGTGCCCAGAGCGGCCCTGTGGCAGGCAGGCACCTGGCAGGATGCACTGGACGCTTGATTTCAAGCCTGGCACACGGGCCTGGTCAACTTCCCTGCCCTTCTTTGGTCACCAGAAGGTCACAGAGGTCACATCTCAGTGCCATCCAAAGCCACCCCTGGCAGGCTGGGCCCCCTCGGGGCTGAGGTGGGAATCTCCAGGAGAGATGCCTACTGGTTAGCAGGTTCAGGGCAAAAGCAGAAAATGGGCACTTGGCTGCGATCCCTTCAGCTGGGTCAGCTGCACCAAATAGCTCTTATTTCTTCTCCTAGATTCAAAGGAGAGACTGGGGACAGGTGAAAGCCGTGATCTGGATTCTGGCTATTCTATTCCCGCCCCATCCCCCCAGAAACGTTTAGAAAATACCTACTGTCTGCCAGAGACGTGTCATGTGTGACTTAATTCTGACTCGGAATTTTTGCTGATTTTTTTTCTCTTTCACCGACTTCCAGGGCTGAGTTCTTTGCCCAGCTCTGAGTTGTTGGGGGAGACCTACCAATCATGTCCCCACCTCTCCTAAAATCTGCACTCTCCCAAGATTAGCACTCCTTGTCTGCAGGGGTTCAGGAACTTCAAACATCTGGCCTCAGTTCCACTCGTGCAAAAATCTTTACAGACCCTCCGATCTCTTTGCCCCAATGGACGCACTTCCCTGTCCTGGGCTGGTTTCCCCCCAGCATTGGGGTGTAGTAGAGTTGGGATATTCAGTAAGGCGTGGGGGTGTGGGAAGGGCATGAGATAACCTTGACATCTGAGTGACTGAAGAATTGATTTTGGAAAATCTTTAATGGGTCAAGGCTGAATTGACAGAGATGTTTTGATTGGGATTGTTAACGTGCTTTTCTGCTGGAGCAGGGCAAATTGAGTTCTGGCTATCCAATTAATTAGCTCTACAGTTATCGTTCTTGAGGCATTTAACACTTTTTGTTGCTTCTCAGTTTTCTTTTTAGCCTCCGGGCCAATCCATTAAAAAAAAAAATGCATTCCCTAGCAAAAAACTCCTCATTGGCTAAAATCCAGCCTTTCCAACATGATGTGCTGCTTCTCAAAATTAAATGCATTCTTGTTAGCATGACGCTTAAATTTGGTTCTGCAGTCCCTCTGATTAAAGCCGTCTCTGTTTATTCGCAGTATACGATATTAAATGCAAACCTGTTAGCATAAAAATTCCTGACACATAAACTCATCAGAATCATTTTCTGGCTAAAATTTAAGGTCTTAGAATAATAGAAAATTCTGATCATGTTTTCATTCAAAGTAGAGATGACATTTTTTTAGGTAAAATTGTCATCACCATCCTCATATCCATTATAATAAGATTATGTATATAGCACATCACATAGATTAACTCATTTCCTCTTCATAAAAGTCTTGTAAACTATATATTATTATTGTAAAATTCCAAGTCTCTAATTAAAATACAAAAGTTGACAAATTAATTCATCTGCCAACTCATATATTAGAAATAAAAACCTCAGCATGTCTCTTACAGCTCTTAAAATCTTTTATTGGTTAAAATTTAAAAATTTAAATTGGCTAGAATTTAGACATAAAATCTCATTATGCATCTTACAAGCATTACAATGCTTTATTGTCTAAAATTTAAATTTAAAAAAATTTAAAAAATTTAAAAAAAAAAAAAAAATTTAAATTGCTTAAGATTTGAATTTAAAAATTAAACATTTTAAATTGGTTAAAATTTAAAATAGAAAATCTCAGTATGTCTCTTACAAGCCTTGAAACCCTTTATTGGCTAAAATTTAAAAATTTAAATTGGTTAAAATTTACAATATAAGATCTCATTATGTATCTTACAACCCTTGGAATGCTTTATTTGCTAAAATTTAAAATTTAAGAATTTAAATTGGCTAAAATATGAATTTTAAAATTAAAAATTTTGAATTGGCTAAAATTGAAAATATAAAGTCTCAGTTGTCTTTTAAGTATTTTATTGGCTAACATTTAATATTAAGAATTCAAACTGGCTAAAATTTGAATTTAAAAATCAAAACATTAAATTGGCTTTATATTTTAAAATTAAAAATGTTAAATTGGCTAAAATTTATAATACAGAATCTCAGTATGTCTCTAAAAACTATTAAAACACTGTACTGGCTAATATTTAAAATTTAAAAATTTAAATGGGCTAAATTAAAAATTTTGAATGTAAAATCCCTAAATGTCACCTACAACCCTTAAAACCATTTATTGGCTAAAATTTTAAATTGATTAAAATTATAATATAAAATCTCAGTATGTCTTTTAAAATCCTTAAGGTGCTTTATTGACTAAAATAAACCATTTAAATTTGAATTTTAAAATAAAAAAATGTTAAATTGGTTACAATTTAAAATACAGAATCTCAGTGTGTCTCTTAAAACCATTAATTAGCTAAAAACTGAGCATCTTAGCACATGATTTAAAAACTAGATTATCCCCTTCTTAATATAAAGTCTACTCTTAATATATTTATACATTTGCGGCACCTGATTAAATCCTTTAACTTTCCCAATTTCAACCTAAAATCTGATATCCTTCGCATGTTGTTAAAACCTGATATTACTATCTTTCGGATATTACCTGATATTACAAATATGCCTTAACATAGAATTTAAACTTTTAGCAAGATGCATAAAAGTTATCCGTAACTTCTCTATTTAAAGCTTACAAAAGTTTCTTTTCATTGTCTATAGCATGAAGTTCCAATCACTTAGGATAAAATAAAAAATTTTGTTATGAATTTATCTGCAAACTGATGGATATAAAACCCCAAATCTCACTAGATCACTTCTTAAACTTTGAATTATTGGCTTAATTCCAAACCAGTAATTAGACATGATATTAAAGTCTGACCATTTCATTAAAGGCCACACTTGTAAGAAACATGATTTTGGTTTTGTAACTTCTGTTTAAAGTCTTATAATATCTCTAGTTACTAAAGTCCTTAGCATATAGCACCTAAACCCCTTAGCATAAAAGACATATTTTACTGTACAATTTCTATGCAGCCTTTGTTTACGAAACACAGATGTTTTGCCATATCACTCTCTGAGAATCTCTTAATGGCCAACATCCACATTCCTTAGCCCGACACAAAAAACTGATCCTATTCCTCAGAATAGAGTCCAAACTTCTTAGCATGCTATGTAAATTCAATCCTATAGCCTCTGTATCTCCTGCCCCGCCTCTATATTACTTGCCATAAATGCTCAGTTCGCCTGCATAAAGCATAGACTGGGTGCACTTTTGCCAAGGGGTGCCGCCCCTGAACCATCGATGTGCCCTCATTATCTGCTTCATCAAATCGAGACACCTTAGCCTAAAATATGTTTTACCAGCTAATTCCCCTGGAGACTAAACTCTAGTCAGTCACTCTTTAAAATCCTTTATTGGCTAAAATCCAGACCCCTCTACACGAGGTTCAAAAATGAGATCATATCCCTCCTTCGAATGAGATGCTTCAATGCCTTCAATTCATTCAATTCACACATAAAATCACATCTACGTGGCATGTTATAAAAATCTGAACATATTATCTTTGTCATAAAAATCTGCTCTTGTAGCTCTCCTGAAATGTGTACATTTGATCATGTAACTCTCCAATTTTAAACTCTTCAAGGTTTTTTCATAGCCTAAAACATAAAATCCCAACTACTCATAAAATGCAACATTTTACCATATAATTTATCATTGGATCCGTCTATTAGAAAACCCCACACATCTTACCCTGTCACTCCTTGAAATCCTTTATTGGCATGAATCCATCCTTATTAGCATGATATAAAAATTCGATCTTGTCATTCCTTAAAATAAAATTCACACTTTCCAGCACAGTTAGTAAACTTTGATCTTGTCACCTCACCTTAAGAATCTTACAATGTCTCTTGATTGTGGAATTAGGGAATAAAAATTCAAAATCTTAGCATAAAATGTGAATTTTATTTGGTAATTTCACTGCAAACTCTTTATCAGATACAACAAAACTCGGCACGTCCCTCTTAGAACTTTTTATTGGCTGAAATAAAATTCCTAGGCACTTGCAAAAATCTCATTGTGTCAGAGCCTCAAAGTAAATTCCACATTTCTTTGCGTATTCCCAGTGTTGGTCATGGAACTACTCTGATCAGAGTCTTTCAGCTTTGCTGGCAACATCAATCCAATTTCCTTGGTATGCTCTGAAAGTCAGACTTTAGCACCCCCTCAACTAATAAAGGATGTTTCAGCGTGATCCTTAAATGTGTGGCTTTTACTTTTCTGTCAACAACTTCCCAATGTTTCATCATTGTCCATTCAAAAAATCCAAAGCCTTAAAATATGTTTTATGTTTTTCTACGTACTTACCTCCCACAAGCAAAAAATTTCCCCATTGTATTTCTTCAAACCCGTGGGCAAGAATCCAAACTCCTTAGCGTAATTATAAAAGTTTGATTGTGTCACTTCTCAGTAATAAAGTCCAGATTACTTCCCTCCAAACTCCGTATCTATTCATGAAACCGACCCCAGCCCCCGCTTAAAATCTTTTTAACCATCACTAACAAAATGTCTCTGCATCTTAGCGTGGCACTTCCATTTAATCATGATATCCTCAGTTTAAAATCCTTAACATTTCATGTCCATAACATAAAATCCAGTTGCCTCAGCATGGAATGAAAATTGGACCAGTGTTTGTTATGTTGAAAAATCTTTACATGGCTCTTTATTACTTAGAGTAGAAAGCCTAAATTTGCATGAAATCAAAATTTTTTATTGTCTAGCTTCAATTCCTTATGCCTTTCACACTTCCCTCCTGAAAGACTAGGGTTCGTTACTTCTTGTCCCCCCAAATGCATCTTGATTTTATTGTCACAGATTCCTTTTTTTTTGAACTTGTCTCCGTACCTATGATTCATTAATTCATATAGAATGTCCTGACTCTTTCTTTTGGGCCAGGCGTTATGCTAGACCCCCACTCTAGCATGAAGAAATGGAGGCAGCCTTGCCTTGCAGAACATCACCAATAAGAGAAGAGGACCACACACCCTCGTGTTCAGTGCTGTGCCGGAGGTGAGCCTGGGCTCTCGGGGCAGGGCCAGGGGTCCCCCTGAATCCCCGGTGAGAGCTCTCCTGAGGCTCCACTGGGCTCAGCTGTCTGTCCCTTTGCCAGGACTTTGGGCATCGTCGGGGCCCAGGTCCTGCTGCATACTGCTTTAGAAACCAGTGCGGGCTTCCTTCTGATCCCTGTCCTCCATGGGCCTGCCTGCCACAGCTCCACACAGCCCAAGAGGCTGCCTCTGCCTCTGCCTCTGCTCTGGGTTCTAAAGAAGTATTATTCCCAGTCCTATAAACGCAGCTAGGATCATGTTGAAGTCTCAAGGCTCACAAAAATTTTTTGAGCAATATCTACTGACTTGGAAATTCTTAACCTTACCAAAAAAAAAAAAAAAAACCCTCCAAAATCCAGGATGTGCAGCTGGTTTAGTGCAGCTGGTTTGGGGTCTTTGCGTTGGATTCTCTTTCCCCTCCCGACACTCATAGACAGACAGTCCAGCCTCACCACCTTCAGTGCCCGGAGCCTTCTCGGTCAGGTCAGCTCCTTGCTCGCCTCTGAGCAAGTGGCCCTTTGGGTCAGGGCTGCCAACGTGTGTCTATGAAGGGTTGGGTGTGGAGGAGGGGCGGGGGGCCAATCCCTCAGCAAATACCTTCCCCACCCTCCGCTCACTGTCAGCTCACTTGTGCAGTAAAGGAAATCTGATATTAAAAATAGAGCTTGGAAGAGGAGATGAGAGGATGTTTAGGGGCAGGGTTTGAGCCTGGGGCAGGGGGCGGGCATGGAGGAATTAGGGACGAGGTGAGGACACCTTGCCAGCCTCCCAGGTGCTGGCAGCCACACCTGGAGCTCCCCCTGGCTCTCAGGGCACCTGCCGTCAGGCGAAGACCCCAGCCTGCCCTGCATGGCCTCCAAGGGGTGCTCAGAGCCACGTGGACTCGACCACGGTGGATACAACCGCGAGTCATGGGGCCTTGGTGGTCTCAGTGTCTTCACATGCCCCTTCTGCTGCCCCGGTCCTGCTGGTGGCATGGACGGAGGGGAGCATCCAGATGTGGGTGGGCACACAGGGGCGCTGGGAGGGCCACAGGCTGTTGTTCATTATTCTGTTAGATTAATGCCAAGGTCAGGGTGTGCAGACTGAGGCTGGGGGGCCTTCTTGGTTCCCTTGATATGGACCAGTGGCGTGCTCCCTCTCCGAATTCAGCTGGCTGGTCAGGAGCAGAGGAGGAGGAAGGTGCTGGGAGTTCTGAGGGGCATTCCCGGAGGGTCCCATGAAGAGCTGGGCTGGGGCCCTGGGGCCCTGGGACTTTCAGAGACTGCTGGCCGAGCAGAGTTCAAGTCAGGGGTCCCCCCTTCCTGAGCACTCAACCTCCTGATGTGTGTCCAAGACCCCCTTGGTCCTTCCAGATGGGAGACCCCTCTCACTGACCCCGAACAGCGAGTTTCCATCCTCCTTTTCCTTCCCCTGGGGCCTGGACAGAGGGGCTAGGCTGTCAGGCCCCACTGGGCCTTGGACATCTCTGGGGACACTAGTGTCTAGAAAGGGGACACATGACTCAAGACAGCGAGTACTGTCCCCTGGGCTCCTCCTTCACCTCCAGCCCGGGCGGGGCAGGGGTCCTCCTGGAGAGGGTCTGCACAGCCCCTCGCTTCCCCTCACAGCCATCCAGGGGACGGGCAGTGCCCCTGACCCAGCCATGTGCCCTCCGCTGAGTGCCTGCCCGCCCTCCACTTGACAGGCGGCTGCAGGGGGCAGCTGGCTCACTCTGCCCAGAATAACCAGGGGATGGGGAGAGTGCCGCCTGCGGGCGGGGCTGGGAGAGGGGTCAGGCGGCCAGCGGCCTCCTTCTTTGGCCTGCCCTGATCGGCAGGGCCAACCAGCTGCTCTCTGGGACTGCTCTTGCCTTTCAAGGCAAGCGGGCAGGGGAGGGTGCTCGAACCAGCTGCCAGCCCCGGGACCTCGTTGACTTTCAGCGTGCTCTTCTCCTGACCCTCAGTTTCCCCAGAGCTGCAGGGAGGGGTCTTCTCACGTGGCTCCTATAGTTCAGGGGTCCTGAGAGGGGTCTGAGGGATGACCCTGGGGAGCAGGGGTGCAGGGAGGGGTTGTCTGGGTATGTGTGTGTGTGCTAAGTTGCTTCAGGCATATACAGCTCTTTGTGCCTCTATGGACCGTAGCCCACCAGGCTCCTCTGTCCATGGGGATTCTCTAGGCAAGAATACTGGAGTGGGTTGCCATGCCCTGCTCCAGAGGATCCTCCCAACCCAGGGATTGAACCCATATCTCTCATGTCTCCTGCATCGGCAGGCAGGTTCTTTACCACTAGCGCCGCCTGGGAAGCCCCTTGTCAGGGTAGGTGGAGCTCAGTTCCACCAATCGCTTTTAGAAATTGGGTGTTCTTGGGAACACAGGCTGGGGGGCTTCTTCTAGTGCTGGTCCAGGTTTGAGAGTCAGGCTGAGAGGGGCTTCAGTGGGCTTTTTTGAGTCTCTGGTGGGTTCCCTCTGTTCCTGGGGTGCTGTGGCTGCAGGCCCAGGAGCATGGGGGTTCTTGGAGCAGGAGGATGGGGCCTTGGTGCTGGGAACTCAGCCCAGACTGGCCTCAGTCTCTCCATTTACTTAATGGAGGGAGCCCCGCCTTCCCAGGGGAGTGGGGTGCAGCAAGCCCTTCGTGTACTGTGAAATGCTCCAAACGAGTCTGGGCTTGTTATTATCATTAGGACTCATGATTATAACTTTTATCACACCCACTATAATTGTAATGGTCAGATGGATTCAGGCAGCGTTTTCACGCATGGCATCAACTTTAATTTTCCCATTAACCCCACGAGATGACGACGCCCTGCCTTGTAAGTGAGGGAGCCAGAGTCCAGAGGGTCACGCACCCTGCCCGGGAGCCATAATTAGCGGTGGTGAGGGCCCCTGGGATCAGGACCATTGAACAGCCCCAGCATTGAGCAGGTCGTGTCTGGAGCTAGTGAGGGATGGGTTGTCTAGATGCAGAAGGCATGTGTCCTCCAGACCAGGGTAATTAGCATTCATTTATTAAAATGGATGTTTCAGGCCCGACCCTGGGCACTAGGCCCCTAACACTGATTTTGTTCCTTACGGGTTGGGGCGTGTTCCCTGCTTCATGGCTTTAACTGGGGTTCAGAGAGCCTGGTTTAGGAAGGAAGAGGCAGAGGCAGTGATTGAAACCAGGCTTAGGCTTTCTTCCCTGCACTGGTGGACGGTGGAGGGGGCAGGAGCTGACTCCCCAGGGGCAGTGGGCAGTGGCCATTCAGAGCCCCTGAGGACCAGAGGAGCCACTTTCATTTCATGGCTCGACGGGAGGCAAGACTGAAGGAATGAGGACCTCAGGGTCTGCCCTTGGTCTCCCGGAAGACATCCCGTGGTCATTTCCAATCAATTTGGCTACTTTGAATGTGGGCAGAGGGACAGGACAGCTGGCCCAGGGCCTGCTAATTATAGCCACTCAAGTGTTTGTACAGAGCCATTGAGTCCTCCACATCATGGCTTTTTTCTTGCAGACAAACGAATCCTTTAACTTTTGTTTCTGAGCGCTGGCCCAGCCCCACCCCCCCCCACCCACCAGCACCACCCCCTTGGGGGCGGGAGGTCAGCATGGGACCCCCTCACCCTGAGCCTTACCTTTGACACAGGTGATCAGTGGCTCTGCTTCTGTCCCGTCAGCTGGAGCTCCGCTTCTTTCTAGAAGGTTATTGGATAAACAGGTTTCTTAAGTAGGAAGGGCCAGGTTGGGGTGGTGCGTGCACTTTGCACAGTAGCGACTTCAGTCCACTCAGGGCTGTGTCCTGCCTTTCTCGGGGGCCCACGTCACATCACATGATACAGTCCCCCCAGCGCTGCGTCTGGCTCCCTCCATCATTTGAGTCCTTCCTATGTGCTAGGCACTGTTTTCATTCTCTTAATCCTCGTAACACCCTTTGAAGGTGTAACTTTTTTCTTATCCCCATTTTGCAGAAGAGGAGCCTGAGGCCCAGGACAAACCTCAGACCTCATGGGCTGTCCTCCCTTCTCTCTCTGGGTCTGACACAGGCTGCACGTCCCGTCGGCCTTGCCCAAGTGTCAGGCCAGTTGAGGTCCACACCGGAGGCCCTGTGGCCCCGCCCTTGCTCTGTGACTCCCAAGCTCTGAAGCCCCTCGAGCAAGCCCCTCGACTGCAGTGTTTTGTCCTGTCCCTGATAGCAGTCTGCACTAGCTACTCTTTCTGCCCTCCCTCCCCCTAGGCACACTGTAGGGCAGTCAGCATTAGGGGGGAGGCCTGGGGGTGGGGAATCTGAGAGGTGGGCTGCCCCTCACCCTGGGAACCTGGGTATTTTCTCTTCTCCCTTCCCAGGAGGCTGGCAGGTGGGATGGCGGCTTTCTCCAGGAAGGGAGTAGATGCCTGGCCCAGGATCGAATCAAAAGGTCTGAAAAATGATTGCTTTTTATCCCGATTGGTACATGTGAGCAATATGTAAACAAGTAGAGTCCTCAGGATGGATCTAACCTGAGCTCTCTGTCCCGCAGCCGTGGCTCACTGCCCCCCGGCGGGCAGTGAGTCAGTGGGTTCCCAAGGCCAAGGAGAGGCCCAGCCCTGGCCCCCCAGGATGGCAGCCCCACCCAGGGGCGTGTGAGGCCCTTCTAGGCTGACCTTAAAGACACCGCTCTCCCCAGGTACGTACGCCCTGCTCTGCCATACAGACAGCCTCTTTGGAGGGGTGAGGCCCTCAAAGGCTGGGGGTGGCGGTTGGGGTTACACAACCTTAAGATGGTAGTCTAATTTAAAAATCCCAAACAATGCTGTTCCTCTTGACTGTCCCTTACATTACCCACCCCCAGGGTGGTGTTAAATTCTTTCACTATGATTATGAGGAGGGGTGAGGGGGCATGTTTGATGGGGGTCTGCTCTGGGGGCAGAGGGGGTAGGCTCCCCTGGGTGGAGGCTGGTGGCCTTGGTCAAGGGATTATAATTCCCTTCGCTGGCTCCTGTAGGATGGGGACAGCCATCTTCAAGTATCACCCTGATGCTGTTAATGGAGGAAGCTAGAGAGTGCCTGGTGCACAGTAGGTGATCAACTGATGTAAAAATGGTTGTCATTTCAGTGGATCTGTCCCCTAACTGTCCCTTTCAAAGCCCTTCTCATTTTTGTAGAATCCAGAGGGACACCTGGAGGGATAAACAGGTCAGCCTTGGGTCCAGAGGCCCTTTCCTTGCGTCAACCCTGTAACTTTTACTGGCCCGGTGGGACTTAACGTAGCCTTCTGGAGGAAAGAGCATCTTCACGTGGATTTACCCTGGCCCGGAGGCAGATGCAGGTAACCTGGGAACTGTATTTTACTTTTATTTATCACAAGCATCTTTTGTGTCTGCAAAAACTATGACAGACATCTCAAAGTATTCGCCAGGATCAAACCCATGCAAAATAAAGTGCCATGGAATAAATAGCAGGGGCTTGTGTGCGGAAAAGGTGATTAAGAGCTGGTCGTGTTGGTGGAGGGTTGGCTCACCTGGGCTCACATTTCTTTTGTGCAGAGTCATGGTTGAAAATACGTGTCTGCCTGGCAGAGGGGCGACAATTCTAGAAGGTCCTGCCTGTGTCAGCTTGGGGAGGGGAAGACCTTAAGCAGCTAACTGATCAGCTCATCTGTGTGGATGGAGGCCAAGACAAACCCTAACTTTAGATTGATTTGGGTTTCAGGTTGGCCTGGTTTTGTGTTCTTGGGATCTCTGAGCCTTGATGTCTTTATCTGCATAAAGATAAAGGGTCTTCTTAGCCGCGCAGCTAGCCTCATGCCTGCGACAGCTGGAGGGGGCCTGGGGGGCAGGCAGAGGTTGGAGCGTCTGGGGGAGGGAAGGGGTTCTGATGAGAAGTCAGGGTGTGGCGCGCCACCCTGGACTCGTGGGGAGCAGCAGGCAAGGACCTGCACCCCATTTTCAGGGAGCGTGTCAGCCACACGCCCTGTAGGTTAGAACTGGGGAGGGGCAACGAAACAGCTGTGGGTTCTGCCTGGGAATCGGTGGCAGAGGACACTGAGCCCCCGGGTCTCCGCCAGCAAGCTGCAGGGCTGCTGGAGCATGTGGGCTGCTCCCTCGGGGCTCCCATGTCCCCTTCGCCCGGGACTGTCTAGTCTCACATTCTCTTGAGTCCTCATTTCCACTTTGCTAAGCTTCGAAAACACGGGCCAGGGCATTAGCTCTTGGGCCCGTTAAAGCTCTTGGGGAGAAAAGGGACTTCTCCCCAATAGGTGCCTTGCAGACACACGCCCTGTGGGTCTAAAGGGATTTGGGGCCCATGGCGGGTGCAGTTCCAGCTGATGGGCACACACCTGCTGGCCTCATATCACCTGCTCACCACTCAGAGACCTGGGGCACTCCTGCTTTAGCACATAGAAAATTTCAAAAAAGAGTGATCTGGGGGCAGGAAAAATCCTTCGTGTCTGCAGAACTGATGTGTGTGGGGGGGAATCTACCCACTCCCCATCCATCAGCCAAAATGTGCTTCCTTTCGTATTTGTAAAAAAAAAAAAAAGAAGCTAAAAGCTAACAAAACCCCCACAAACAAGTCAAAACAAAAAAACCCACACACAAAATGTTTATTTTAATTATGCAAGAGATGCACTGATAATTAATATACCTATTACTGAAAATCAAACACTGTGGATAAAAGCTAAAACCATCATCAACTCCTCTCTCCTCCCCAACTTCCCACCTCCCCACCAACCACCACCATTTTAAGTGCTCTTATCTGAGTCAGGTGTCTGGTTCCAGATATTTTTTTTCTGTGCATTTGCATATATATCTAAATAGACCCCCTCCAATATATGATTCTGTTTGTTTTCTATGTAAGCTATATCACAATATACATTTCTTTTTGCACAGCTTGTTTCTCTTCACTCAAGATCCTGCTTGGAGATCATAAAAAAACACCATTCCTTATTACGACACCTTAGTAGCCTGTAATCTGTACACGTACTGGAGTTGGGTTAACCATTTCATTGCTGTCACGAGAGCCCCGGGGTTCTTAGCCCGTGGTGGGGGGCTTGTGGAAGCAGGTGTTAAGTAATTGCTAAGGTCTGGGTTTGAGGAGTGGGCTCACAAGTGTTTATGTCGTTATTACAAATGAATATATGAATGCATATGGTAGAAAAAGAAAAGCAAGACATGCCGGGATCTATGATGAAAAAGTGTTTATGAACAAAGGGTCGTGATTAATCCAGTTCTGCACAAAATACTAAGGTCCATTAAAGACAATAGGTCTCGGCTGTTTCATTCTTTTTAAGAGCTGTTTAATATTCCGGGGTGTGTTTGCACCATTGTTTGTTAGAGCCTCCTCTATTGTTGAAAACCCCAGCTGTAAGTCTGCTGGGGTAGGCGAGTGTGTGCATATAGACGCTTTGGTCAAAGTCCTAGTTGTCGGGCGGGTCACTGGTTCATGTTGTGCTCGTTATATTATTTAAGAAAATAAATAAGAAAGATAGATAAAATAAAAGTGGTCCTGGCACAGATAAATGAGGAGAGCGTGTCATGAACCGAGGTTTTAATTAATAGGATTCTGCTGAACTGATGCCAGCTAAAAAAGATCTAAGCTGTCCCATTTTTGTTTTTTAGTGTGTGTTATTGCTAACGACCCTGCAATGAGCATTCTTGTAGCTGAATATGTAAACACATCCCCAACTGTGCTTTTACCCCGGCTTCTTAGAGGTGGGATAGCTAGATTAAATGGTTTGCAGCGAAGTTTATTTTCACTGAGTGATCTTTCTAAAATGCCATTTTGACCTTGTCACTGTCTTGCTTTAAATCCTCCATCTGACTTCCCGGAGCTTCTGGGATGTGGTCCAAGAACCTTAGCCTGGCACGTTAAGACCCTTCAGGGTCTGGCTGGAGGCTCCCCAGCCCTGTGCCCCCTCCCCATGTGTGCATGTGAATACACACACATACACACACACACATATGCATGCACATACGTGTGCTAAGCGCACTATAGTCCCCACCAGCTGCCTTGTTCTCTCTGTGTGTGCCCTGACTTTTACCCTTTGGGGCTCCAGTCAGCTTCGCCTTGGCCCTTAAGACCAGGCTTGAAATATTTCCTGGGTGAACCCAAATTTAGAGGCACGTCTTCCCCCCCACCCCAACACCTCATTTAAAATTTCAGTAAAGTGTAGTCTGTGGAATTCTGACACGTCTTTGACTTGTTTGCCTCATCAGAAGAACGGTTTGCATTTTTCTAGAATTTGTGAAACTGGCCACATGTTAATTACCCTTTTTTCCTTGTCCCTTTTCAGTGACCTCGGCTCCCGTGTTGCCAGGATCTGACCTCCCCTAGTTGAAAACAGCCTCGTGTTCCCCTGGGCCGAGGGGCAGCTCCAGAGGACTGGCTGAGTGCTCCGCGGCACTGGGTGAGTCCTCAGAATGCCGTCTTACTGCAGACACACACCCGGGGGGCGGGCTGGCATCCCCCAAACTGCTCCGTCCTGAGTGCACATGCCAGGCTCCCTGAGGCCCTTGGAACCCTGAGTCCTGGGGTGCAGGGGTGGGTGCTTTACATCTGAGGGTTGGAGTGGCAGTGATGTGTTTTGGGGGCATAATTATACCCTGGAAACGGTTCCTTGTGCCTTTTGTGACCTGCTCCTTGCCAGAGAGAAACAGGGGCTGTGGAACATGAGACAGAGGAATGACAGCTGGGGTGAGGGTGACAGCTGGGGTGATGGAGACGTGCTGGGGAGAGGACTGGCTAAGAGTGGAGCTTGGGATACGTCATGTTCTAGAAAGAGTACCGGCTTCCAGGTGTAGAGGGGCCGTGATGCCATGCCTCCTTCGCTCTGGGGTGGGGCAGAGGCCTTCACCTGCCTGTCAGGAGGAGAAGCACCAGGGTGTTCCGGGCTTTGGTCCCCTCTCTTTCCCTGGGGTGGGGGTGGGAGGGAGCCCCCCATCAGGGCAGCCATCTTGAGCACACACACTTGGCTCCGGGGCCACACACAGAGCTGTGTGTCTTTGGCAAATCCCCAAGGATTTCTGGGCCTCAGTTTCCTGATGTCGTAGGAGGAATGCTAATCCACCCCCGGAGTGCCGAGGGGTCGAGCGGGACAGTCACACAACTAAATCACCCTCTGCAGCAGCCGCCACGCTGTTTGCAGCAGAAACCAGCAGCCTTTCCAGCTCATCCTGTCCCAAGTGCTTAACCTCCCTCCAGAGGCACAGGCAGCTCCTTTTCAGGGCAGGGAGATCCACAGGGGCCAACGGAGCCGAGAGGGCAAGTGCCGGGTGGGGAGCAGCCCCGGTCCCCTCACCCCAGCGTGGACACCCCCAAGGGAGATTCGGGGCCTTTCCTCAAACCCTGCGGGGGGTGGAAAGGGGCTGCCCCCACTGGTCTTAATTGGGTTCTCCTAAAAAGTTTGGCCACTATTTATTCATTTTTTTATAAATACATATAAAACGTCGGACTGCTCTTCAGGCAGATTTTTTAGACTTGTATTTTATAGACTTTGGCAAGAGTGGTTCACAAGGAGCAGTGGTTACAGTCTCCAGAGGTTAATAATTCCTGGAAAAACTTCTGGCTAAACCTGACTTCTCCTAAATTTCACAAAAACGGCTCCCTGGGCTGGGCCCAGCCTGAAGGAGGTTTCTGTGCGTCAATGCAGCCTCACCTAGTTGGAAGCATGGCTGGCCTTTGACACAAAAGTGAACTTCCTCGGCCACTGAGCACAAAGACCCCTCTCTCCTAAATTTTTGGTGTATTCACTCCAGAGCCTGGGCTTGGGCTGACCCACGTCTTGTGCCGTTTCTCCGCGCTGTTAGGGGAGCCATCTGTGCCTCTAGCGTGCAGCCCCTTGCATCCCTAACACCCTTGTGTCCGGGCGAGGGTGCCGGGCTATGTCTATGTGTGGGGCAAGACGAAGATTTAGTTAGTGGGAGGCCCCCTCCCCTCCGCAGTCAAGCTGACCCGCCGGGGCCCAGAGGTGGGCTGCCCCGCGGCCTCTGCCCCATTAGAGATTTGGGGAGGTGACTTTTCGCATCCATACCAAAGCTATTCAAAGAATTCTTTGGGGGCTCTCCCCGATCAGAAGCCTTTCTTTGCAAAATTTTCTAAGTGCGTGATTTCTTCTGCCGCACCCCGCTTCCCCCCCCCCCCCACACCTCCATGCGATGCCGCAGAGGTGGTGACGCACTTGTAAATACTTAACCAAACATTTTCGCAGCGATAGTTCCAGAGCCATCTTTTAATTGATTAAAACAACAGCAACGACAGAAAACAACCACAAAGCGCCTCCCCCCCCACAACCCTTCCCCTGAGGCTCTGAGAAAGCAAACAGTTCCTCCCAGGGCTGCTCCCAGCACCTAAGCAGTGTGGTGGGGCAGTCTGTCTGTCTGTCTGCGGAGCCAGCCCGCACTCCACCTGCAACACGCTGCTGCCCCCCCACGGCGGGTCCGAGCAGCTGTCGGGACCCCGAGGCCGACAGATAGAGCCCGCCCGGCAGATTGGGCTGTCAGGAGGGGGACAGAGGCAGTAGTGACAAAGGGCTCGTCCTGAGGTTGCTGGGTGCCTTGGCCCTCCCCAAATCTTTTCTGCCTGCCCAGGAGAGGTGCGTCCCTACCCGCAAGACAGACTGACAGCAGCCTGGTCATTTCAGACAAGGACCCCGGGCTGGCCCCTCAGCCAGCCTGACACAGACACACACACACACACACACTCACACATACTCAGTGCCTGCACCGGGAACAAAGACAAGAAAACTCCTTTAGAAACTGCAGAACAGAGCCTCGTCTAGCGGGGTCCCCTGATAAAGGCCCCGTCCACCCAGAGTTCCTGGGAACCGAGCCCCCATGAATGGGCCTAAAGGGCCAGCGCCTAACACACAGCCCGGACCGCACTCATCAACATGCAGGCCCCTCGCCCCCATCACCAGGCGAGGGGGCTTTCACGGGTCCTCAGCGCATCCAAGTCACGGTCCAGCAGCCAGCCGAATCCAGGGCTGCGGCCCAGTCTCCAGAAAAGGGTTCTGTTTTTCCCATGACCGGGCCAGCCCCTCAACTCAGCAGACAACACCACCACCCCCTCTTCCCACACCGCCTCTGTCCCCCTGACCACAGAAAGGCTCCCCCCACCCTCTGCTCCAGCCTGTTGCCCCAGAGAGGACCCAGGCCAGCATCTCTGGGCCTGGGAGCTGGGGCGAGACCTTGACCACTCCAGGTGGCCCGGCCCATGAGATGGGGGTTTGGCTGCAGGGCAGCCCCCCACCCTCCCCGCTTCCCCGCGCCGGCCCAGCACTCACCCCCATTCTCCGCTCCTCTCCCTCACTGCCTCACCGAGACAGAAACGCTCCACCGGCCATCTCGGTGCCTCTGCCATTGAGCTCAGGGCTAGGGACCTGGGAACGCGTCAGCATCCTTGCTGTGACCCCAGCCCGCCTCCGCCGCGGCCAGCCCCGCTCGGGACTTAGCGCTGCAGGAGCTTCTCGAAGGCCTAGACGTGCGCGGGCTGCCAGCCTGGGAAGGGAGCCGTGCGGCAGCCTCCTGGCCAAGTACCGGCCTGCCTTTCTCTGCTCGGATGCCTCCCGTAACAGGGAGCTCCCTCTCTCCCTGAGCAGCCAGCTCGGGGCTCGCACACCGAGCTGCTTCGCCGAGCCCTCCCCGCTTTCTGCATCTGCCTCCGCGGCTCCGACGCAGCCCCCTCGCCCCCTCTGCCCTTGGCTCTTTGCGGGCGGCACGCTCCTTCCCGGGGCTCTCCAGAGCGAGCCCCCCGTCCACGGTGGGATCAGGCTAGGGGTTCCCCAGCCCCGTCCGATCTCGGCCGTCGACACCTGTCCCGGGGCGCGTCTGCCCCGGCCCGCCCGCATCCGGGACGGAGCCCTTTGCCCTGCTGTTCTGCAGAGAGCCCAGGGGAGGGCGCGGGTCTCCCCTCCCGGGTCCAGCTGCTCAGGAGCTATCTGTTAAGCGGCTTCCGAGCCCTCTCGGTTTTTTATGGCCCCTCTGCTAGTTGCTAGGGAGAACGCTCTCTATGCAACCCCCCTGCCTTTTCCGCAGGAGCCGCCGGCAGCCGGGCCGGCCCTGGTCAGCCCACAGCGGCGGCGACAGCCGCGGCAGGCGCCCGCGGCGGGGCTGGGGGCTCCCTGGCTGCGCTTCCCGGCTCTCTAACTGGGAGACCACGCGATTCCTCTTACTTTTCAGAGCCTCCGGTTTTCCTCTGTGAAACGGAGATGAGAGGGGGCTTCCGCACCGGCTCAGGGGGAGGCTAAATGAGATAAGTGCAGCCCAGCCACTCACTAGACAGCTCATCAGGGCTGGTAGGGTAGACCATGGGACTCAGGGAGCGACGCACGCACGCATGTAACAAGTGTCGCAGCAAAGAATACCGCCTGGCCTTCGGAGGCCCTGCTCCGAATACAGACAGGGACTTCACGGGGCAGAGACCCCTCTGTGGGCTCCACCAGCACAAATTAACTCAGCCAGAGGAGGCCTGTGGGCCTGTGAGCTCACAGTAGATGCTTAGAGTAGGCCGCAAAAAAGATGGGCAAGCCCACATCTGCCTTTAATATGGCAAGCATTGGCACTGTTTACAAACAGCACAAGGGGACACCCGGGGTAAGGCAAAGGAACATTTTTCTTGGCTGCTCCCTAGAAGGACTAGCTGAGACAAAGGGAGGGGGTGTCTGGGAAGAGAAGCCCAGTGGAGTCCAAGCACCCCACAAACTGTGGGGTGCAGCCATCCTTCCGGGCACTCAATTCTCCAAACCACTCTAGGGCACCTACCTTCCCGGGCCCAGATTTGGCTGGAAGGCTGGACACAGAGCAGTGCCAATCGGCTGGCTTCTTGTCCTCCAAGCTCAGTCTGGTGGGGGAAAGAGAAGGGAGTCAGTCACTGTAAATCAAGTGATGCAACTGACATCATGGAGCCCTGTCTTCTAGGAGACAAGCTCCGAGCCAGGCTGTCTGCCTAGAACTGAGCCCCAGCAGGAACTCTTGAGCACCAGCCTCAAAAATCCCCATTGGCCTGATGGAGAAACTGAGGCAGGAAAAGATGAAGTCCCATACTCACCGACTCTCAAGCTGGTGTGAGGGCCAGCTAGGCTGGAACCCCAGTCTGTCCGAGACTCCCCACCACACCCAGCTGCTGGAGAGAGCTCAGAGAGGCTCTGCTGAGTGCTGGGGGGTGTGGGTGGGCAAGGGACGGAGTGAGTAGTTATAAGCACCTCCCAGCAGTGGGTGCTTGAGATCCCAGCTCCTCTGTGGCTCAATCCGTTTGAAGGGCAGATTCCAAATTAGGTGGTAGCACCTATTGGCAGAGGCTTATAAAAGTGGCATTATTAACCTGACGTAGAGGGGGCCCTGCCCACGTCCAGGCAGATTGCAGATCAAGGGGGCTGGGTCTTGTTTGCGTGGACAGGGAGTTAGAGGGAGGGGCGGGAGAGCATCCGGGGGGCCCACTAGGGGCAGCTTCCTGGGCAGGACTAGCTGTGGCCGTGGATGAGGGCTTGATGGCTGAGGGCCGAGAGAGGGAGTCCCCTCCCCCAGGCAAATGCCCAGCCTAGAGCCCACTCTCAAGGGCAGGGACCCCAGCCCCTTTCCCTGACACAGACTAGGTCGGGGGGGCCCACCCTGCCCTTCAGTTTCCCCATCATCTCTGTTGGAGAGCCCCTGTTCTCGTGCCGTCCCTCCAGCCCCCACCCCGGCCACAGTGCACATCCCCAGACACCTGTCTGCTCCTCTGAGCAGTATTCAAAACAGGAGACTTCCACGTCCGGGAGGGAGGGAGCCACGGGGAGCGCTGTGGACGGGAGGAAGGAGAGGGGAACTGCGCCCCCCACTCAAAGAGGAGGCTCTGCAGCCGGGCAGGAGTTGGGTCACTTGAGATTTGTGCCAACTCACGGTGCAGTGGAATCAAGGCAGTCTGAGTTCTTCAGACACCAGCTGAGCGTCTGTGGCGCCCCCAAGTGCCACAAGGGGGCTGCCTGGGCCACATTTTTGAGCCTGGAAAGTGAGGAGGGGGAGGTAGACCCATGGGGACCGGGGCCCTGTTTGATTTTTTTTGTTTGGCTTCTGCGGAGGCAGCGATTTTGATTTTCCTTGCCAGCCCCGGATACCTGTGTGCGCCATGCGTGCCAGGGGGCTGGGGGCAGCCAGGGAGGGGCGGCTCACCCTACCTTGGGGGTGACTGCAGGCTGCGCCCCGCCCTCACTGAGAGAGGACCGCGCTGCAATGCAGCAAGCTGTGGGGAGGGTCCCGGGAGCTGGTCCGATGGCCGGCTTTCCAAAGTGGGGAAGGCAGGCTGAGGGAGGGAGCGTTTGCAGGCGGGGCAGAGGATGCTCAGGCGCCCAGGAAGCAGACTGCAGTCTGGCAGCTGCAGGAGGGCCAGAGAGGGGAGGGGGGGGTGCAGGGGGGGCAGGGGTGAGGGGCCCAGGGGTCTGGGAAGCTTGATGAGGACCTGGGCTCGGGCGTCAGTGAGTTTCCAGTGATGTCACTGACCGGAAAGAGGAGGGCTGGGGTGGGGAACAGAGGGGCTGGTGATGGTGGGGCCAGCTTGGCACACAGCTGGAGGACCAAAGCCACCTCCTCTTGTCCTCCCCAAACAGCCAAACAAGGAAAGAAAAGGGAAAAAAAAGTTTAACAAGCTAGATAGCCGAATCCTATCTGAGCTGGTCCCAGGGAAGGAGTCATCAGGTGGCCAGGTCTGCCTTGGAGAAGGCGGGCCCTTTAGGGGTCAGAAGAGGGTGCACAGTACTAGGAGGCCTTGGAAGGTGGGCAGAGGGGCCGGGGAAGGGCAGGAGTGCCTAGGAAAGGGACCAGATGGCCCTGGGCGTCCGGGGGAGAATGGGGAGATCTGAGGGATATAGCAGGGGCTGGGAGGGGTGCATAGGAGGGTCTGGGAGGTAGGGCGCTGGGGTAGCAGGTAGGTGTCTCGCTCTGCACCCTTGTGCTTTTTCTCCTTAACCTCCCCACCTTAGAATGGCTTGCTTTCACCCATCCAGGCCCCTCTCTTGTCCCCTTTCCACTCTGAGGTTTTTTTTTTTTTTTGGCCTGTGAGTCAGCCCCCTACGGCCCTCCAGGAATCAGCTCAGACCCTGGACCCCTTAGCTCTTTTATGTGGCTTCCCGTCTCCTACTTCCTTGGCTCCTGCACTTTTTAAAGATATTGTTTATTATTATTATCTTCATTTCATGACCACTGCACTTTATTTTTACATGTTGATTTTAAAAACCTTTGATTACGATTAATTTCCAACAACATAAAAGTGGAGAAAAATGGTAACCTGTTTTCATCACAATTTACCATTTTCCTGCTGCTGCAGGCCAAAAACTCCCAGCCCCTCTCCTTCTGTCGAGACTCCATGCTGTCCTTCCACGACTCCCACTTGCTCCCAGACTCCTCTAAAGCAAATTCAGACACCATACCTTTTCCTCCAGGATTTGTCAGTGCGCGTCTCTAACAAAGAAGGACTCTTTTCTGTTTTGCAAACAACCACAATGCCATTATCAAAGTTAAAAAATTAACAGCATTTTCATAATGTCATCCAATAGCTATTCGGCATTCAAATAGCCCCAACTGACTCATAAATTTCTTTTACACTCGGCTTGTTCAAATCAGTGTCCAAATTCTTTCCTGCACTTTCAAGGGTGGCACCGGGATCGTAGGAAGTAAGTGCAGCTACAAATCCAGGGGTTTGCATAGCTACTTTCCCCTTAAGTGAGTAACCCGACCTCAGGAAGCTTCAGTTTTCTCACTGAAAGTGGAGCAAATTCTGGGTCTCCGCTGGGGTCATTTAGAGGATTTGAGATAATGCACATGAAGCCCCCAGCCCTGTATTTAATACATAGCAGACATACTAGCAAACAGTGGCTGCTAGAGTTATCCTCCACCCAGCCCCCCCGGAAACTTCTAAAGAGAGGCTGGGGTAGGCAAATCAGAGTTGGCAATCATCCAGAAAACAAAAGGCTCCTGGCAGTCCAGACCCTCTGAGTGATGAGGAAAGTACGTGCACTAAATCCCAACAGAGCAGCCTAACGTCAGGGAGGCTGGGACCTCCCAGCTGGCTTGCAACTCAGTTATCCTACAGCCAACAGCAGCTGCTGCAACCTGGGACCCACTCAGGACCCCACGGGTTGCCAGTCCACTAGGTGGCACTCTCTGCTGTGTGTCCAGGAGGGACCCCCCCACCCTCACCTGCCCTGGCCACCGCCCAGTTCCAGGTGCCACAGAGGGTTGCACGCCACAAAAACATTGCAGATAATTCCTAGAAAACATCATGCAAGATACAGTGGTTTTCTTCCCACGTAAATCCTAGCCCCATTGTAGACACAGTGGGAAGGAAGATTTTAGGACCCTTTGCTCAGGCCAGTTGCTGGTATGTCCATGCGCTCTTTCAATCGTTGCCCCAGCTACGTCTGATGTCCCTTTATGTCACAGATGAGAGGACTTGGAGAGATTAGTGACTTGTCTGAGACTGGCTAGGAAGCAGGACCCAGGATCCCGACCCAGGTCTGTCGGAAGGATGGATGCATCAAGATGCACCCGTGGAGGGGTGGCTGGCCGGCTGATGAAGGCTGTTGATTTGAGGGAGTGAATTAAAGTGCAGAGGGTGGATGGATGGATAAATGAGGGGGAACAGTCAGTTTCTCACCAACACCAAGGGCTCACTCGATTTGTGAAGAGAGGTCTCCTCTGAGTGGAGCTCGCTGGGAAAGCTCCTGCCTTCTGCGCTGCCTCTGAGCACAGTCACTGTCTCAGGGGGCTCCGGGCAACAGGCGGGCTGCCAGGCGGTGGGGACCAAGTCCCAGCTGTGGTGCTTGAGCTGCTCGGTTGCAGCCCTCGGTCCCAGCTGCTTTCATGCTGCACTGAGGGCCAGAAGACAATCCCCTTGCCACTGCCTCTCCTGGATGACCGAGCCCTGAGCCCAAGCCCGTGCTCAGTCTCGACATAGTCTTCAGTCATCAGAGCAGCCCTCCACTGCAACAGCCATCGTCCTCAGTCAAGACAGAAGGAAGCTGAGGTTCGAAGTGGCCCGTGTCTTGCCCCACAGCATGTAGGGGGCAATTGCAGAGCTAGGATTTGATCCCTTGTCTGCTCTTCTACCAAACCCATACTCTCTTCCTGTTTTCTTCTCTCTCTGACCATGCCTGGGAAAAATCTGTACTCCTTGGGGTTCACCCATGTCAGACTCAGCTTCCTGGCCTGTCAGGGAGCCAAACTTCTGTCCCCCAGACCTTAAATTTATTTCTCTGGCAACTCCTTCTCTGCTTCATCTCACTTTTAATTATCACAAATGTAGGGGTCAAACTTATCATTGACATCCTGCAGTGCAGTTATCTAAGTTATGAGTTAAATTTATGGTAGCTCCGATTATGACTGAATGCTCAGGGAAGCAGAGGTCGACTCTAGAGGCAGAAGGCGTGCAAGGCAAGGAGAGAGGGGAGCAGACAGGGGGCTGAAGGGGCAATCAGTGGTGTCCCTGGAGACCTGGCTTAAATTCAGCAGTTGTGTTTTGATAATCTGCTTAGGGGCTAAGTCGTGTTACACATACTCCAGATGCTCAGATTTCAACCCCAGCCCTGCCATTAATTAATTTTGTGAATTTGGACAAAGTGTTTAACCTCTGTGCCTCAGTTTCCGCATTTGTAGTCTGGAAATACCAATAGTGTTCGTACTTTCTTAATGGGAGCTTGAAGATGAAATGAGTCAAACACTTAAAGTGCTTTGAGCAATGTGTCCCATATGGTGAGGATGCAATAAAAATTTCATTATAATTAAAATTGCAGTTGTTATTGCTGTTGTCCATGAGATGGCATTTAGTATGTCTGACTGGTAATCTTTATCCATACTTTACAGGCAGCTGAATAGGTACCCATAGAGGTGTGTGAGCCTTTGCCTTTGGAGAGGGCAATCAGTGAAATAGGAAGACGAATATGCATTGACGATTTCATTTCTAGTTATGTACACAAGAGTTATATGTACCCAATGGACATGATCCATTTGATGAAAGCTTAAGCCTTGCAGTAGGTGAATCTGCCCTGCAGGAATTTTCTTGGGGGTCTTGAGAGTTTTAGAGAGATTGGATGGGAGCTGAGAAGAAGCTGAGTAAGTGAAGGGCAAGATGAAGAAATAAAATTGTCTTGGTTAAGCTTCATGGCTTCTGGAAGCAGCGGGCAAGTTCTCGATGTGTACTCTCTCCAAACTTCTCTCATGACGTGTTTTTTTTTTTTTTTTTGGTGGGGGGTGCAGGGGAGCCTAGAAAATAGCCACCTTAGACATGTTTCTTGTTTGGTCTTTTGAGGTTGGCCAGTTGGCACAAAGAATGGTTCCAGTTGAGTCTCACAGCATGTGAGACACGAGGGTGGGGTGACCTCCTCCCATTCCTGGGCAGAACATTTGCAACTTAAGCCTAGGTGGCGTGTGGCTGCGCGTGGGGTGGCACCAGGGGGAGCGAATGCATTTGGATGCCCTAACACCCATGCGGTAGGAGATGGGTTTAGCATCTCTGCTGACTTGCTGGGCCATGCTGGGCAGATTTTCCCAGGATGACCTGATCCCGGAATCCATGCAAGTCCTGTGGGAACTGTCAACCACTGCCATCTCCTCCAAGAAGGTTGGCTTATGTGTCCAGGACTCTTAGTACATCCTGGAGATGCCTGTGTGGCAGGGCAGATGAACCCTCCTGTAGGACCACCGTGCATTCACACACTCACTTTATGGGCTGACAGTTGGATAGCAGAGAGCAAGAGCTACTGCAAAAATGAGGCACTGGGCTTACATGATTAAGGCAGGCTGAGGCCAGGCTCTCCACCCTGGCTGCCAGCATCTTCCTAGCTGTGTGACCGCTTGTAAGTCACTTAACTTCTCTGAGGCTCTGTTTCCTCGTGTGTTAAATGAGACTAATCATGCCTTTACTCAGATATCACCTTCTCAGTGAGACTTTCTCCTTCTTGGTGTTTCTTCTTTTTTTTGACCATGCCCTGTGGCTTGTGGGATCTTAGTTCCCTCACCAGGGATCGAACATGGATCCCCAGCAGTGGAAGCATGGAGTCCTAACTGCTGGACCTCCAGGGAATTCTCTCTTGTTTTCTCTCTTTCTTTTCCCTGTTTTGTGTCCACCCCCACAGTTCTTATCAACATCTTATAAACTGTATATTGTACTTATTTTGAATATTATCTATTCCTGTCTCCACCTGCAAGGATGTTAGCTGTCAGATTTTGTCTGTTTCATTCATTGCTGTCTTCCCTGGCCTGTATCTGGCACCAAGCACATGCTCAAAACTTTTCTGGGGGGGAAAAGAAAGATGCTGTTGAATTGTTCTCATCCCAGAGCATTGTCAATGACTGCAAAGTAGGCAGCATGGTGCCTGGTGGAGAGTGTCCATCCAGTAAATGTTGGCTCATTGCGATGATCGTGTCTTATTCACAGGACCGTTGTGAAGATCAGATGGGACGTTGTACGCGAAGGCATGCTGTGGACACTACATGCCTGGGCAAGAGGTACAGCTTGACGGTCCTCTGTCTCTTTGAGGAAACTTGCACTTGAACTTTATGCTTTTCATTTTCACACCCTCTGGGAGGGAGGGAAGCCCGGGAGATCACTGACCCCTGAGGTTCAGCAGGGGGAGCGCCCAATGCCCCGAGGTGGGGTCAAGGCAGAGGCAGGAGCCTGGGTTGGGATCCCCAGCCTAGGGGTCTTCCCATGACTTCCTTATCTAGGTCCCCACGTGGGTATGTTTGTGTGCATATATTACATCATATGCATAACTGCATATGTTTTAACATATGAACATAATAGAATATGTTTTAACTTGTCATGTATTTTTTATTTTTCATGCCTGGGAGTTGCTCTGGGGCCAGCACGTTGGGCTCCCACCAGGCCAGTCTGGGAGGGCAGGAAGGAAGCTGGCTGTGTCTTGTCACTAAGGGTCATGGTTTTTTCGTTTCTGGGAAACAATGCGAACATCAAGAATCTCAGGGCATGGACTCCCCCGAAGGCAGGCCCATTTCATGAAATGAATTTTAGTTTTACAAAGCGCATCCCTTAGTTGGATTTCTGTTTTCCAGGGCACTTGTTTAAGCTTTGATGCCGGGTCCAAAAAAGAACAGATCCCAACAATTTCCGGCCCGAGGCCCATCCTTTCGGAAACCCTCGGCTTGGCCTGAGCATCGAGATCACTCGTTTCTCTAATCAGATCGGGGGTGTTGGACCCGCGGGGTGGGGGGGGGGGCGACGTGGGGGTGGGGGAGGGGCAGGGTGAGCGCAGGGTGGGAGCCGCTTGTGGAAAGGTGTGTAGTCTCATGCACAGACCAGGCAGTCCCCGCACTGGACCCTCACGGGTGTCGCTGTCCGCAGTCGACCGGTCGCACGAGTCTGGGGCACAAGGCAGAGAAGCCAGGTCACGTCTCTGCAGTTACACCGCTCACGAGTGCCTGCTGGGGTGGAACCTGGTCTGTCTGTCTGTCTGGCACCACACAGCTGCTGCAGACGGAAGAAAGATGTGGGGGAGGGGCTCAGAGCTGGGGAGGGAAGGGCTGGGTTCCCTGGCGGACTTTGGCATGCAGAGAACAGCGGATGCTGCCTAGGGACTGCTGCCGTGACTGCGGGTGGGGAATACGGCCATAGAGAGGTTAGTTTTCTTTCCCGATGCGGCCCAGCTAGCCCAGACTGGAGGCGGGTGTGGAGGCCCTCAGTGTGGCGCCAGCACACGTGCCTCGGCCCCGGGCCGCGCTGCCTCGTGACCGCCAGCGCGGATAGAGAGCCTCCGCTCCTTTTACTACCCCTTGATGGGTGTGCTCGGAAGCCCATCGTGTGTATTTAATTCTCCCCCTTGACACAGGCCCTGCGGCCCAGCCAGCCACTGAACTGTGGAAAATACTTTTTAAGAATACATATGTGGTGAAATTTTAAAAGGGGAAGGGAAGAGGACATGGCGGGTATGGGGGTCCTTGTTTAAGGTAGAGGGCAGCAGGGAACTAAGAGGGGGGCGCTGAAGGTGGGGGCCCTGCGTGGTTACTGTACTGCTTCGTGTAGTCAGTAAAGTAAGAGGGGCATCGGGAGGAGAGGGGGTCAGGGACCAAGGATTGCGGTTCATTCTTCACAACCGAGGGATGTGAAAAAGAGATCAGAGTGGTTTGTGGTCGTTCATTTTATCATTAAAAAAAAATCAAAGAATAAAGAAATAATGGCCTTGAGTAGCACAGGTGTGAAAATGGGTCTGCAGAAAAGGTGATGGTTAATCCAGGTATGCTAACCTGGCATTAACACACAGAAAGGTCTGGGCTGTTTTCTTCTTTTTCATGGGGGTTTATGTTGCATAGAATGGGCACACGAGGGTTTGTGCGCCAGAAGAGATCTTGGCTGTGGGAAGGGAAGTGTAGACAGATAAAAGCAGGCATTACTGAGTGTTTGCTGCATAGTTATTGTACAAATGAATGAATGCACAAATCGAATTAAAGAGAGCCAAGCAAGCGCCACTGATGACTGTGTTTTCAAACAAGCGTTATGACTAATTTAGTTCTACCCAACAGTAGTTATTAAAAATAACAAAACAAATACCCAGTAAGTTTTAGGCTGTTGGGACTGTGGGTAGGAGGTGTATTTACAGGTAGGTAGAATAATCCCAGGGACGGTGGAGCCTGGTGGGCTGCCGTCAATGGGGTCGCACAGAGTTGGACACGACTGAAGCGACCTAGCAGCAGCAGCAGCAGCAGCAGCAGAATAGTCACTGGTCTTGGGCAGAATGGTGGCTTCAGGTGTTTTTGATATATTATTAGGCGTGAATTAGATGAGTAAATAAAATACACGCCAGGAGGAGAGGCAAGACTGGGCCACCAAAGATCACGTTCTATGGATTTTGGCTTAAGATTAACCCATTTACATACAATTGTGGACTATTTAAAACAGCAATACAGAAACTCTCGCCTCTGTAGATCAGAAGCATTGGTCTGTAAGGACTAATCGGTATTTTTGTTGTGGATTAGTGCTGAGTTCATGTGTGCTTGTATTTCAAAAAACTAAGTAAAAACAAGAAAAAGGACAACTAGGAAACAAGGATGGGAATAACAAGGAAAACAAGGATGGATCAAAGATCATCATTATCACAATTCAGCCTAGCTGAGTCCAGTAGGAAGAAGAGCAGGGCTGGGTCTTCTGTAAGAAAGAAGCATAGAGACAGATGCTTGTCATAGTCACTGGGCTTGTTTTTGATTAGGGTGGTGAATTCATGCACGTTTATTGTAATAAATACAATTATTAGATGGAAAATACGTACAATGAGAGCTATATTGGGCCAGTGATGAGAATGTGTGAGGAACTGAAGATGGTGATTAATCCTGTGCTGCTCACCCGACGACCGTTAGAGAAGATCTGGGTTGTTTCACCGTTTTGAATATCTGCCTTGTGTTCCACAGCGTGGAGGCCCCAGAGTGGGTCTGATGACACTGTTGATGAAGATCTTGGCTGTGACCTCTGTGGGAGATGAACCACGGACCAACCAATGTGAGTGATGGGTCGTGGTGGTGTTTTACGGTTGGGTGGTTGGTTGATGGGTGCATATGCACTGTTGAACATAAATGGGCACAAATAAAATCAAAGATGGCCAAGCATATACCAGTGATGAGACACCGTCCTGAGCTCAGGATGAGGAATCTCATTTGGCCTGTCACTGAATTAAAAAATAATGTAACTGGGCTGTTCTCTCTGTAAGAAATGAGCAAATAAAAAAGTAATTATATATGTGGATCATTATGTTAATTATATGTATATGTGTGTGATTATATTATACATTAATAATATATATGTTTATATAAATATAATTGTTACTTTCCCTTAGCCTTGGGATGAATAGTGTGTCCTTATATGTTTATTGATTTATTATAAAGAAATGGGTGTTTATATTAGTAAAATCAAAATTAGTAAAATCATGGACTAAAGAAGATGATATAGCGTGACCCAAGATTTAGGACTACACAGTTCTGCAAATTTGAAGGACATTGAGACAAAAATATGCTATTTCATTTATTTTAGTAGCATTCTACTATTATGCACTATGGTTTTAGCAACATTTTCCTATTGGTGAAGTTTAGACTGTTAACTCAGTGAGAGATGCACATAGAAATGAAAAGAATTGGTAGCTTATTATATTTTGGGTAAGATTCATGAGTATCCTTTTATTGTTTTTTTTTTAAAGGGATACATAAAATTTAAAAGGACAAAGCACAGAGCAGAGAGGATAATGTTTCATAAACTAAGGCTGATTAATTCAGTTCTACACAAGTGAGACTCATTAAAAATGATCCAGGCTGTTCATTCTTTTAAAAAGTTGCTTTCTGTTGCATGAAATAGACACAGCATAGTTTATTTAATCATGCAGTTTTTATGAGAATTTTGACTCTTATTTGGGTGATACGGATAAGGCAAAGAAAATGTAAGTAATAGTTGATGTTCTTAAATCTTCAGCTAGACAGTGGTTCAAGGGTGTTCATAAGTAAGTAAATGAATGAATGAACAAATTAATGAATAAAATGAGAGGGCAAACATGAGTCACTAATAATATTTAATTATTCCAGAATTAAAATTTTTCTGACTCTGTACATGGGGCTTCCCTGGTGGCTCATGTGGTAAAGATGCTGCTTGCCAATATACGAGGGTTCCATCCCTGGGTTGGGAAGATGCCCTGGAAAAGGAAAGGGCAATCCACTCAAATCTTCTTGCCTGGGAAGTCCCGTGAACAGAGGAACCTAACTGGCGATAGTGCATGGGGTTGCAAAAGAGTCAGACAAGACTTACCAACTAAAACAACAATTCTGTACATCCCAGGTCCATTTAAAGTATGGGTAAGGAGTAGATATTCAGTATTCCTGTTTTTGCATGATGGTGTGTTGGATGTTAATTTCAGTGCTAAAAAATTAATAAATTATTTATTTACCAGATCTCCTGAATTTCAGGCAGATTCTTTACCATCTGAACCACGAGGGAAACCCATAATAAACATATAAGATACAGAATATCCAAAATGTAGACTGGTGATGGGACCGACCCAAAGATGAAAGGATTATGGATAATTTAGTTCTATGCTTTTGACTACCGTAACCTCGCATGTTTCATTCCTCTTACCAGCTCTTTTGTATTTGATTGTGTGTATGTGCTTAGCTGATTTAAACAGCCCTCCATGGATAAAGATTTAGGCTATTAACTCATTGAGCAAGGACCACAAACGGAGATGAAAGACAGCGTTGGTGTTCTACCTGTGGAGTCAGAGACTGGATTTATGGATGTTAATTAAAACTCCTTTAGAAATGATCAAATCAAACCAAGGAGAATCCGCATAGACCAATGATAAAGAAGTATGAACAGTCCCATTTAGCTTCATTAGAAACAGTTCTAGCCTATTACCTACAGGTAAAGAATGTATTTTATGTCCAATAGAAATTTCTGCACTGATGGACATGATCTGTAATTTGTTCTGTTCAATATGGTAGCCACTAGCCACATGTGACTAGTGAGCACTTGAAATGTGGTTAATGAAGATGGGGAACTGAATTTTTAATTTTACTTTATTTTTATTAATTTAAATTTAAAAAGTCATATATGGATAATGGCTACTCTATTAGTTGCATTGGGTGGTTAGTTAATGAGAATTTCTTGAATATTAGGTATGAATAATTAAATACATAAATTAATAAAAGGGTTAATTATGGGCCAGGGATGAAAATGTACCATGTAAAAAACATGATAATTAATCCAGTCCTGCATGGCTGAGATTCACTGGCACAAAAGTCTTTGGTTCATGAAAAATAGACGTAGGCTTATTCATTTATTTTATCAACTATTAAGTATACTTTGAATGCATGCCCCAAAGTTTGTGTGAACATTTCTCTAGTGTTGAAGGTTTGTGTATTTTGGTAAGAGAGTATCAAGCAGTTATTTTTAAGGTTGTAGTTGGTAGGTTGAAAAGTCATTTTGCAGATACTCATTGTAATAATATTGTTTATTTCAAAAAAATGAGTAATGAATAATAGAGACTCCATGTATGATGCAAGGAAGAGAATATGCCATGTACCAACATTTGTGGTTAACATATCAATAGTACCTGTTGTCCATGAGAAACGTGCAGACAGGTGTTACTAATTGTCAGTACGTGTTCAGAACTAAACAAGGGCCAAAGAAGAAAGTATATCATGAAGCAAATATTTGTGTTAATACCTTTCTGTACAGTTGAAACTAATTTCATAAAGTAAGAGTTTATGGGTAAGAATTACAAAGATTTAGCTACCTTTTATCCATGCCTAGTATATATACATACATTACTGAGAAATCCCATGGACAGGGGAACCTGGCAGGCTAGAGTCCATGGGGTTACAAAAGAGTCAAACACGGCTGAGTCCACAGCGACAACAAATTGCTGAGACGGATAGACATTATAGTTTTTGTTAGGTTTGATGGTACCTTCGTGGTGATTTCATTGACTATGTTATAAAAAACCAATAAATGAATACATTCTTAAAAATAAAAGGGAGGAAATGTATGAGTCATTGTTGTGATAGTGCACCATAACAAGTACCCCACAATTTCATTGGCTTACAGAATAACAATCGTTACAATAGTAGTGTTTATTTCTAACACAGGTGTCTTGCAGCATTTGTGCTCTAGGCTGTGGGTTGACTTCACTTCTTGCCTTCTTATTTGAAGTCCTTAGGTAAAGGAGTTGTAGTGTCTGGGTCATGCTTGTCTTGTAGTGAAAACTTGAAACTCCAGAGGCCAAGCAAAACCACCTCCGTACCTTTTAAAGCCTCTGCTCGGACGTTGCACATGTGCTCGGCTGTGTCCGACTCTGCAGTCCTGTTGACTGTAGCCGCCAGGCTCCTCTGTCCATGAAATTTTCCTGGCAAGGACACGGGGTGGGTTGCCATTTCCTTCTCCAGGGGATCTTCCTGACCAACGGCTTGAACATGTGTCTCTTGTGTCTTCTACATTCGTAGGCAGATTCTTTACTACTTTGCCACCTAGGAATACAACGCTATAAATATATCCATACGTTTGCTCTCTATTATCTGTTTCTGTTTTGCATATATATTTACGTATATTATTCTTTATTTCCACACATAAGTTCTATCATACAGTTTTTGTCTTTCTCTGCCTGACATATTTCACTAAGCATACTATTCTTTAGGCTCATCTGCATGGCTTTAAATGGCAGAAATTCATTCTTTTTTATGACTGAGTAGTGGGCCTTCCCTGATAGCTCAGTTGGTAAAGAATCTGTCTGCAATACAGGAGACCCCAGTTCAATTCCTGGTTTGGAAGGATCTGCTGGAGAAGGGATATTCTTGGATTTCCCTTGTGCCTCAGCTGGTAAAGAATCCACCTGCAATGTAGAAGAGCTAGGTTTGATCCCTGGGTTAGGAAGATCCTCTGGAGAAGGGAGAGGCTACCCACTCCAGTATTCTGGCCTGGAGAATTCCATGGATGGTATAGTCCATCAGGTCACAAAGAGTCAGACATGACCAAGCAAGTTGCACTTTCACTATCAATATACCATTATATATACATACAGACACACATAAAATATACATATGTATATGTGTATATATATATACATTTTAGTATATATGTAGATATGAAATTTTCTTTATCCATTTGTCTGTTACTGGAGACTTGGATTGCTTCTGTATCTTGGCTATTATAAACAGGACTGCTGTGAACATTGGGGGGCAAGTATCTTTTTGAATTAATATTTTCATTTTTTACCAGATATATCCTAGGACTGGAATTGTTGGTTGATATGGTAGTTTTATTTTTAGTTTTTAAAGGAATCTCCATACTGTTTTCCACAGTGGGTGTACCAGCTTGCATTCCTTTCATATCCTCTCTAACATTTTTTTTTTTGTAGACTTTTTGATAATAGCCATTCTGACAAGTGATACCTCATTCTTATTTTGATTTGCATTTTTCAGATAGCAATAAGAACATCTTTTCATATACCTGTTAGCCATTTGTATGTTTTCTTTGGAAACTTGAAACTTGGAATGAACTTGGAAATTCAAATCTTCTGTCTATTTTTGGGGGGTTGTGTGTTTTTATGATATTGAGTTGTGTGAGCTTTGATTTACTCTTACAATAGACATAGGATTAAATTAATGCATAACTAATTGAATTAAATAATAGACAAATAGATAAATACATAAAAAGGATCAAGAATGAATACTGGTGAAATATGCAGGGAACAAACTTTTAGATACACTTGACTTTGTTTTTCTTTCAATTGTATTTATTTATTTATTGGCTGTGCCTCGAGGCTTGCGGGGTCTTAGTTCTCTAACCAGAGATTGAACCTATGGCCCCCTTTGTGGAAGTTCACAGTCTTATCACTGGACCACTAGGGAAGTCCCAGATTAGCCCAACTTTGAATGATTGAGGTCCATTAAAAGACAAGATAAAAGAAAATGGTTCATTCATTTTACAGTTGTTTCTATTTCACTTCATTTATTTATTTTACCATGGTTGATTTACACATTCTGCTGGGAATAAAGATTTAGACTTTTAATCTGTTGAGACTATTGAGTTGGAAAATTGTTAGTGAAGTAAAATAAGGTGTTCCTGGATTGTTTTGTTGCACATTTAAAATCTGAACAAATTCAAGAAACATTAAAGAACCAAGAATTGCTATTATGAGTGTGGATTTGCATGAAATCCCACAGTGAGGTCCCTTATAGACACAGTGTTTTAGTTCTGAGAGAAATGAACAAAAACCAGAAGTTAGTAATATTCTTAAAGTCTTGCTTTATGGTTATGAAGGCTATTGATTCATTATTAATCAATCAATAAATTAACTAATAAATGTATAAATGAATAAAGAAGAATGTCCCAGGCCTAGATCACTGATGAGTACTCTGAGGTGTCCAAACCAAGGATTTTGACTAACCCCGATAACTCTGAGGTTTTTAGAAACAAACCTAATTTACAGCTTTGGTGGGATACAAGATTATCACTGAAGTTAGGAATACAGGCATTGATAGATCTTAGGGGTAGATCCTTTTATTAGTGAATCAATAATGAGTAAATAAACAAACATATTATTTAATGAAGACAAAGAGATAGAGTGAGATAACCACAACAATGAGAGTGCATAATGAGATATCAATTATTCTTGAAACATTTCTGTAAAGTTGAATTCCAATGAATAAAGGGACCAGGGTGTTTAACATGTTGATCAAGAGCCTATGGGCAGCTTTATGTAAGAGTCAGTGTTGTTTTGGGTTGGTGGTTGTTAATTTTATTAAGAAAGGGGAAAAATGGAAATACAATAATTGATCACAGAACTACCTAACTAAAGAGGATCAAGCATGGGCCAATATTAAGAATTCATGATATGAGAAGAGATAGTATTTAATCGGATTGTCTCAACCAATATCATTTTTGAAAAATATGTTTAGTTGTTATTCTTTGGGTGTTGAGTTTATGGGCAGATGTTAGTGTTATTTTGGATTCTTTCCTGGGGTACGTAGGTGATATTATTGTTAGCTAATGAAGGAGTGAGTGAGTGAAAGTCACTCAGTCGTGTCCAACTCTTTGCAACCCCATGGACTATACAGTCCATAGAGTTCTCTAGGCCAGAATACTGGAGTGGGTAGCCTTTCCCTTCTTCAGGGGATCTTCCTAACCCAGGGATCTCGCCCAGGTCTCCCACACTGCAGGTGGATTCTTTACCAGCTGAGGCACAAGGGAAGCCTAAGAATATTGGAGTGGGTAGCCTATCCCTTTTCCAGCAGATCTTCCCAACCCAGGAATCAAACTGTGATCTCCTGCATTGCAGGCAGATTCTTTACCAACTGAGCTATCAGGGAAGCCCCAGTGAAGGAAGAGGTTATTTAAAAGAGGGCAGATATAGACCAGTGAGGATATTGTATCATTAAAAATCATATATTCATCTGACTGTACTTTTCTGATGTTATATAAATAAAAGGGGATTGGGCTATGCCCGCTTTAGGTAAAGAACTGTAGAGACAGTTATATATATATATCTGTATAGATATATATCTAAAACATTACAATAGTGTTTTAGACCACTTGGCATTTGTTTTGAAAAAAAATGGACAAGTTATTCCACAAGTAAACAAATAAAAAATAAATATATGAACGAAGTCATAAAGTAAGGTCAAGCATGGTGAGAGAAAATGTGAAGAAAGAATGATGTAAACTTACCACACTCAAATCAAGGAAGACCTATAAAGATGGTCATGTCGGCTCTTAACTGTGTGGGTAGGGTTTGACGGAATTAGGAACAGACGTAGTTCGTAATTATTATACTAGGATATAGAGGTAGCAGTTGCCATCATTCCGTACATTAATAATTTAAAAAATAAAAAGAGAGCCGTTCTTGGGATAATTGAATGTGATTAGAAGGAGATTTTATGACAGATTTGTTTCAGCAAGACTAAGGTCTCTTAAAATAATCTACACTGCATCTTCAGTTTTCTAAAACCCGTGTTTTACTCCACAGATTCAACGTACCTAATCTGATTTATTCATTACCAGTGATGATGATCTTGTCTGTCACTTCTGTGGATAGAAAGCAAAGGGACTCATGTAAGTAACAACGTTTGTGTTCTTGGTTTGTGGTCCATGGAACTGTTTCAAAGGAATGAGTGGCTATTGCAAAGTCAGAGGAAGCCACAAATGGTCCAGTGCTGAGAATGTGTCATGAACCATGGATTAAGAGCGATCCCTATTAGTGCAACAGAGGTCCGTTAAAAACAAAGTTTGAAGTTTTGCATTCATTTTTGCAGTTGCTTAGTATTCCATTTTATTTTTGTACCACATTGTAGGAGTATTTCTCAGTTGATGACAGTCTAGGTTGTTAAATCCTGGAGGAGGGAGCGCCTAGCCAGATAGAAAGTATTGTCAGTCCTCTAGTTGTGAGGTAAGATAGTAAGTTCATTGTACTACTTCTAAAATACAAAGAAATTACATGAAAGCTGAGCAAGTAGAGAGTCATAAAACACATGGGAAGGGTATGAAGCAAGGTTATTGATTAATCTATATTGAAACACTGAGATTCAATTAAAAATAGACCTCATTTGTTAACTCTGTGCGAAATAAATAGTTGTAAACAGCTCTGTGCAATATTCAAAGATCTTGCTCTTAGGTTTCTGTGATTCACAGAAATCAATTTTTTTAAAAAATCAATGAAACCATGAATGAAATGATAAATAATGAATGCATAAATAATCCATAAGCAATGTATAAGTAGATAAATAAAGAGTATTGAAGTAAATAAAAAAAGAGTATTGAGCTTGGATCAGTGATGAGAGTTCTGGGGTATATGAATCAAGAATTTTGATTAAACCCTAACTCTGAGGTCCATTAGATAAAGAGTTGGTTTTTTCCCTTTTAGGGGATAGAGTTTAGGGAAAATTGGGGATCTGTTCTTGGGTCTTAGTTGTTCCTCATTATGGTGTTTATTGATGTAAATGAATCAGTGAATGCATGAATGAATAAATAAATGTGTAAGTTAATGAAGACAAAAAGGGTCACATGTGGGTATCCATGTTGGCATTCAAAGTTGGTGGGAGGATGATATAGTCATATATTTCTGTGGGTAATAAGCCTGGTGGAAATTGTTAGCATTTTTGGTATTCAAGTATACAGTGTGTAGATTCTCAGGTAACTGAGATAATATGATTTATCTTGAATGATTATTTTAAAAAGGCAAACTATGAACAAAGACGGAGTACGTGTTCTGAAGTAAGGTTTATCACTAATACTGATCTATCCTGCTGATGTTCATATGAAGAAAATAGGACCTAGTTTCTTCCTTCTAAGTCACATGGAGACTTATGCATGTGAAAATGGTGTTTCAGTTCTGGGTTTCAGTTGGAGAGTTTAATATTTCATATATATATACACACACATATATAATTTTATTATAGTTTATATTTACAGTATATGTTTTATTACATATTTGATATTTGTACAGTATATTTTATATCTTACTATAAGTGATATATTTTTTAGGAAAATAAATCGATGGTCAGATTATTCCATCACAAACTAAATAAATAAATGAAAGGCTTTGTAAAGGCATAGAGTAAGATAAAGCTAGGATTATTTGTGGGAATGTGCCATGACACTAGTTTTAAAAAGCTATCCAGTTCTGCACAAAGTTCCGGAAAATAATTAGTAGGCCATTAACTTAAGAGCAGAGAATATACAACTATGCACCTGTGATATCTGAAAACTCTGTTCTTGACTTGGGTATTGGATTCAGTGATGCTTATTACTACATAGCTTAAAATGAAAAATCAAATAAGTTGATAAATAAAAAGGATTGCAACTTTTCTACCAATTATGAGAATGTGATATGACTCAAGTTTATGATTAATCGGGCAGTGCAAAGCTCACATCCCTTTAAAAACATCTACTGTAGACTGTGTAGAATTGGCTTTTCCTCTACGGCATGAACATACCACAGCCAACTCAAGTATTCTCTAATGGCCAGTCTCTTAGCAGTTGCCATTGTCAGTAAAAAGCACAAAGATCAATATAAATAACTGTTGAAGTTCATGTTCTCAATTTGGGAAGTTTGTTCATGGATTTTCAAGGAATTATTTAAAAAAAAACTGGTTTCACTTATATAAATAAAATTAAAGAACACCAAATGTTGATCAAGAGGGGGATGTTATGCACCAAGGTTCATGATTAATAATTTTTAGGGCCACATAATGTCCCATTTTAGTATGACCCCAATGTATATTTAGACATCCAGTCCTTGATGAAGATCAAGATCGTTTATTTGCTGAGGATGGAGAACATAGGAAGAAAATTACATTGTTTTAGTTGTAAGGGAAGATGGCAGTTCATAGTTTTTTATTCTACCACTTTTAAAATATGGACAGATTGGGTAAAGAGATAAGCAGAAACCTATTATCAATATGGTTTTGCTTTGAAACACACCTGTTGATGATCTGTTTGTGCAACACGGAGGTGCATTGAAAGAAGACATTAAATGTGTTAGTTCTGTGCGACAAATATAAGTAGACTCAACTTAGTAACTATCACTCATCTTGTTCTTGGCATTTATAATTCATGGATATTGCTTGTATTATAATTTATTCATGTAAAAATGATCTTGAAGGAATGATGTGAATGAAGAAGATAAAAATGCCAAGTCTGGATCCATGATGAGTGTCTTGGACTGTCTGACTTGAGAGTTCTGATTAAACTCTGTAGCTCTGAGGTCATTATAAGAGATCTAGTTATTCCCTCTAGATAAAGGTGCTTGTGGCATAAGAAAGGAGTATTCAGGATTTTGTTCTTAAGCTCTGTGTTCCTTGGGTATGGATTTTCTTTATTATAAGTGAAGTAATGCATGAGTAGAGAAAGTCAGGAAGGAAGGAATGAAGACAGGAAAGCCATACATTGTTCATTTATGAGAATATGTTTTCAAATATTTCTGAAGCACTGAGGTCTAGGAAAATAAATATATCAAGATTTTACCTCTTTTGGCAGGGAGCAAATAGACAAGTATGCCCAAGATTGAATACTGTTATGATGGATTGATGGATTGATAGTTGGTTGCTGATTGTTTATTTTGTTAAGAAAAGGGCGAAATGTTTGCACAAATAATTAAATATCGAATAGAAAGAAAATCATGGACCAGTGATGCGAATAAGTCCTATAACAAGAGTTATGGCTAATTTAAGATGGTTGACTGTGAGTATATGATCACATGCTAATATTATTGGAAAGTTTTTGTCCAGTGAGTTATAATTATAATAGTGACATGTTATAATTATATATTGCTGTTAGTGAATGAATGAATAGATTCATATTTTACTTGAAAGATGCAAATTGCACACCAATGAGGCGCTCTATTATGGAAGAAACATAGTGATTATCCTGTTTTCCACAGTTGACTTTCATACTTAAAAAAAAATCCAGGCTTTTCCTGTTTTGCATAATGTGCACATAGACAGATGCACATAATAGTATTTTGTTTCTGGGTTGCTGCCCATTTTAGCATTTTCTGTTTTCTTTATAAAATGAGCAGCTGGTGAACTTATTCCATGAGTAATTAAATGAATGAATGAATGAGTGAGTGAATGAATACATAAAGACGAGTCAAGCTTGGGCCATGAAAAACAAAGATTAAAATTTATCTGATTTGCACAAGAAAGATTCATTAAGAAGAAAATCTGACTTTAAAGTTCTGACTTGTGGGTTAGATTGTGGATTCAGTGCTGTTAAGTATATAGCTTAAAATAAAAATTAAATAATTGAGTAAATAAAAAATAGTGATGTTCCTGGGTCAAAGACATGAAACAGGCTTTAGATCTCATCTAGAACTCTGCAATTAGTATCCTCTAAACATACCTAAATTCATGATTTTTCATTATTTTTAAAGCTTCCATTTCACTTCAGAATTAATATACCATAACTGACTTAATCATATCTAATGAAGAAGCATTTGGGTGATATTACTCTGTTTAAGAAGCATATATACCAAGTTGGGTAACACTCCAAGTTTATATTCTTGGTTAGGAGAATTTGTTCATTGTTCACTGAAATATTTAAAAAAAAATTAGATGGCTACATAAAAGTATAAAATTAAAGAATGCTGTACAGTACCTATGACAGACTAGCTAAGGAACCATAGGTGATAATGTTTAATTCAATTTTGTACAACTGATGAGTCCTCAAAAATTTGGAAAATGCTTCACATATTTTGAGAGATGTTTGCTATTCTTTTATATTTACATGACAGTTGATTTCAGCATTTTCCCTTCAAAAGATCTCCGTGGGAGGGAGTGCGTATGTCCACATTGAGGGTCATTGGAAAAGGAGGTCTCATGTTAGTAGTTCTATAGGAAATGAGCATGTAGATAGATCTTAGTAGCATTCAAGAATCATACTTTGAAGATTTTAAGATGTATATGTAGTGATTGTGTTATTACTGGACTGGTGAATGAATCAATACACAAAGGGGTAAATGGTTGAGGGAAACAAGTGCTGAGCTTGGGCCCATCAATGAGGACTCCTAGAGTGAGGGTTAGGTCTGAATCCAAAATTGTAATTAATTCCTATCTTGAAATTGGTGGCCTTTTGAGAAAAAGGCAGAAGATAAACTCTTTGGGAAATGAACTCAGAAATGGATAAATAAGTATATAAATGAATGAAGATAAGGAGGGCCATGCAGAGACCAATTATGGAATTATGCAATAAAGCAAAGATTATCATTAGTGCATGTTTGAAACATGAGGTTCTGTAGATGACTAGATAAAAGCTCTGAACTCTTCCATGGGGACAATCCAGAGATAACGAAGTGTCCAGGTGGCTGCTTTCATTGCTGGTTTTGCTGGTTTAATGATAAGAGAACAACAAAAAAAGTTTACATAAAGAGTTGCTTACATAGTTGTTTTATTGCGAGAAGGCCAAACACAAAGCAAAATTAGACTTCGTCATATGATCAGAGTTAAGATTAACCTATCTCTATTCACTGAGTTTTATTTAAAAACATCAAAAGAGGATTTAGTCAGTTACGTCAATAGGCTATGAGCATTAAGAAGGATATCCAGTGCTCTTATGCAGTACTTTGGTGTTTTTTTCATTGATCTTGATATATTGTTACAAGAGAAGAAAGGAATGCATTTTATATATAGACTAGTTATTCAAAAGAAGACCAAAGAGGGGCCAGGGAGGAACATGTGTCTGGAACCAGATCTAATGTGTACTCCGGATATATCCGAATATTGTCAAGATAAAGAAGGAGAACTCTGGGTTCCTGCCCACTTTGGCTAAGTACACATACAAAATTTACATGGAGAAATTCTTTAGACAAATTTGTAAATAATCTATTTCATGCCTAGTTATATACAGAAATCAATAAATGAATCACTAGACATTATAACTCAGAAAAAATCATGTGAACTGGTGAGAATATGCCGTAAAATAAAGATCTACATTTATCCAATGCTGCACAAGTGAGGTCCATTATAAGCAATCACCAAGTTGTTAGATTTATGGATAGGGAGTATGTAGACACATATTCGGAGAAGGCAATGGCACCCCACTCCAGTACTTTTGCCTAGAAAATCCCATGGATGGAGGAGCCTGGTAGGCTGCAGTCCATGGGGTTGCGAAGAGTCAGACACGACTGAGCAACTTAACTTTCACTTTTCACTTTCATGCATTGGAGAAGGAAATGGCAACCCACTCCAGTGTTCTTGCCTGGAGAATCCCAGGGACGGGGGAGCCTGGTGGGCTGCCGTCTATGGAGTCGCACAGAGTCAGACATGACTGAAGCAACTTAGCAGCAGCAGCAGACACATGTTTATGATTGATAAAGGTTTGTAGTCTCACATTGGTATTTACTGTATTATTTAAAAATAAAAATTAAGTGAGTCAATAAAGAGTGCCATTCTTGGGCAATGATGAGATTATTAAATGACCAAAGTTTATATTAATAATTAACACTGAAAAACTAACTTCCATTAAAGCAAACTTTTTGAAAGGCTACATTTTCTCCAAGTGAACATACTACAGATGATTTAATCACTATCTAGTGCTGAAGATCTTGGCTTTTACACACTTGGTGGGTAAGGACAGAACAGAGTAATGTAAGTGACAGAGTTTATGTTTTTGAGTTGAGAGGTTAGTTTATGGGCGTCACTTAAATTTTTCAAAGTAATAAATGGGTATGTTAATAAATAAAACCAAGTAACACCAACGTGGGCCAGAATTGGGGTTTATGATTGATTAATTTTTTAGGTCTCTTAAAATTCAATAAAAAAGATGCAGGTGTTTTCTTCATTTCCAGGGCTGCTTTACCTTGCATTTTAGTTTGGCAGTGCATTTCAAGTACTGCTCAATTGGTAAAGATTTAGGCTATTCATTTTTTGACAGAGGAGCACACTGGAAGATGGACAAAATTGTTCTAGTTGTGGAGTGAGATTATGGATCCCTAAGTTGTTCATTGTGTTGTCTTTAAATGAAAAAGGCCAAGCTAATGGACTAATGGGACTCATATGATGCAAGGGTGCTGATTAATTTATATGTGCAAAAAGCAAATATATAAGAATATTGCAAAAATGTTGTCTTTTGGCACAGTGGGAAGTGGGCATATATAGACGTTATTAGTGATAGTCAAAGATGTTGTTCTTGGGGTTTTTGATTCATGAGGATGGATTATATTATTATTAGTGAATCATTATATAAAGGAATAAACAATACATAAAAAAGGAAGAAAAAGATGTTCAATATAGACTAAAGATGAGTATCTGAAATGTGTGAGTCAAGGATTTTGATGAAGCTTTGTAACTTTGAGATTCATTAGAAAAAAGAAATCTTATTTCCTTAGTGGAAAAGGGACTTATAGCCAAAGTCAGGAGTAATCAAAGATGCATTTTTTGAGCTTTATTTCTTTGTGTCTGTGAAATGTATCCTAAGGAAAGCAATGCAAGAATAAATGAAGTGTAAATGAATGATGACCAATGATTCAAGTCAGCAGTGAGCAAGGATGATTAATATATTATTTCCTGAAGTACTAATCATAACCTAAGTAGATCAGGTCTTACGTAACTGTTTTCCATAGAGGAGATATGCTGTTACAAGAATCCATGTTGCTTTTGGATTGCTGTTGGGTAGTCGGTTGTTAGGTTATTTAGAAAAGGAACAAACCATTCACATTAAAAAGAATTGTTTAAATAAGTGCCTAATTGAAAAAAGGCCAAACATAGATAAGTATTGAGAATATGTTAGTGTATATGATCAAATCACTCTGTTTACTGTCTATTATTTGGAATGAAACAAAAAAGGATCTAACCAGTTGTCTGTGGAGAATGAGTGTATGGAAAGATACTAGTGTTAGTCAGAGTTCTCTTTCAGGGTCCTGGCTTGAATTCGTTTTGAATGTGTTGTTAAAAGTAAATGAATGAATGAGTTCATATTTTGGTCAATTATTTAAAAGAAGGTATTACATGAGTCCGTGAGGAGCAGGTGTCATGAAACAAAGGTAATGATAGACTATTTTCAATGAAAAAAGGATTCTTGTCTTATCAAGTTATTCTTGGAGTATTTAAATAAGAAAAAAATAAAAGTCAATGAAAAATTAAGGTAAATATTACACCAATATTTCACAGCCTACTCTAAACAATGCATGAATGTGGTCCTTTAAAAAAGATGAATGAGGCTGCGAACTGTGTGGTTAGGGAGTACATAGATCAATAGAATACCAGTTACATTAATTATTCTTGTGTTAGGTGCTGGATTTAACAGCATTTGCTGTATTAATTAAAAATTAAGCAGTAAACAAGTCAGTATATACAAAATCTATAATAAGAATGTGATAGGATCCAAGGTTTATGATTAATCTAGTACCTCGTGACTCCAGCTTGTTTAAAAAAGTTAAATTTATCCTATTCCATTGTTTATAAAAATGTGCATCTTATATCACAGAATGAAAGCTCTCTAGCTGATTTAATTGTTCAATAGTCTTAAGAGTTTAATTTTTACCTTTGGGTAGGGGATTGAGGAACTTCCCTGTAGCTCATATGGAAAAGAATCTGCTTGCAATGCAGGATACCTGGGTTTGATCCCCAGGTCGGGAAGATCTGCTGGAGAAGGGAATGGCAACCCACTCCAGTATTCTTGCTTGGGAATTCCCATGGGCAGAGGAGCCTGGCAGGCTACAGTTCGAGGGGTCGCAAAGAGTTGGACATGACTAAGGGACTGAGCACACACAAGTTATCGAGAGCCTTTGGTAGACGACAGTGGTCAAAATTCATGTCCTTGGGTAAGGAGATTCATTCATCCTGACATTATGTCGAAGGAAAAAGAGCTAAATATACAAAATCAAAGAAGACCACATGTCCGACTCTCTGTGACCCTATGGACTATTAGCTCCTCTGTCATGGGATTTTCCCAGCAAGAATACTGGAGTGGCTTGCCATTTCCTCCTCCAGGGGCTCTTCCTGAACCAGGGATTGAACCTGTGTCTCCTGTATCATAGGTAGATTCTTTACTGCAGAGCCACTGGGGAAGACCAAAGGATGCCATGCAAGGCCAAAAGTGGTAATTAATCAAGTTTTATGAGTAACCTGAGGTCCATTAAAAATGATGAAGAACTTTTATTCATCTTCAGTGTTTTTAATATTTTATTTTATACCATGGTTAATTTAAACCTTGCATCAGTGATAAAGAGCTAGGTCATAACTCCTTGAAAGGAGAGTAGATAGGATGAGAGAATATAGTATCAGTGTCCTCATTGTGAGATATGACACTTGGTGTTTGATCATTGTATTGTATCAGTTTTTTTATTGTGTAACAAATTACCCTACAACTGAGCAACAGAAAACAACAGTAAATATTTGTTATGCATCACATTTTCTATGGGGCAGGAATCTAGAGAGGATTAGTGGGCAGTTTTGGTTTAGGGTCTTTTGTGAGGTTGCAGTCAAGATGTCAGGTAGGATTGTAGATATGTGAAAGCTTGGGCGAGAGGATCTGCCTCCATGAGTCACTCAGAAGGCTATAGAGTTCGTGCTGGTCCTTGGCAGGGAGACCACAGTTTCTTTATACATGAACCTCTCCTCAGGACTGGTTGATTATCCTTACAACATGACAACTGAGTTCCCCAAGAGCAATCAATACAAGAGAAAGGGAGGCAGAAAGCTCAGTGTATGTGTAATTAAGATTCAGAGGTCATACACTGCCAGCCTGTCAAGTATTCTATTCGGTATAGAGGCCAGGCATCATTTAATGTGGGAGGAGACTGCAAGGCTCCGAGTACTAGGAGCCAGGAATCCTTGGGTGCCGTCTTGGAGGCTGGCTACTATATGTACCATCTTTAAAACATGGGAAAATTAAGTGAAAGAAGGACAGGCATAGTAGATAAAGTATAAATATGGGACTGACACGAAGCAAGTAAGCTGATAATCTTTGTGTATAATGTTGTGATCTGCTGCAAAAAAGATGTAACATCTTAGTTTTATGAAAAATAATCCTATAGATAGACCTTAGTAATATTCTAGGATATTGTTTATAGGGTTTTTTGAATTTTACACATTGACTTTATTATTACTAGTGACTTAAATAGGGAATCAGTAAACAAAGGTACACATGAATGGAAAGGTGCAAAGTTTGAACCAATGTATATCTGAGGTGTGTGTGCATAAATGATTTGTTTAAACCCTGTAACTCTGAGGTCAAAGACCTAGTTAATGCCTGTAGAACAGAAGTTAATGCTCAGGATTTTGTTCTCAGGCTATTAATATTCATAGGTCTGGATGGTATAAGTGAATTAATGAATAAGTATATCTATATAGAAGACAAGGAAAGCCATATGTGGTCCAATTATGAGTGTTTAATATATTTCTGTTATTAATGCATTTCTAAAGTGCTCAATTCCAATGTAAATCTATTTGGATAAATAGCATACAGAGATAAATACCTGGAAATCAATGTTCTGCATTATTTGAGAAGTGCTGACTGCTTATTGAAAATAAGAGGATATGATCTAATTGGTTATGTCTGGGAGTAAATGATGGAGAAGGCAGTGGTAACCCACTCCAGTACTCTTGCCTGGAAAATCCCACGGATGGCGGAGCCTGGTAGGCTGCAGTCCAGGGGTTCGCGAAGAGTCGGACACAACTGAGTGACTTCACTTTCACTTTTCAGTTTCATGCATTGGAGAAGGAAATGGCAACCCACTCCAGTGTTCTTGCCTGGAGAATCCCAGGGACGGGGGAGCCTGGTGGGAGGCCATCTATGGGGTCGCACAGAGTCGGACATGACTGAAGTGACTTAGCAGTAGCTGTAGCAGGGTAAAACAGGGGCCACTGAGGAAGGTGTGTTAAAAACCATGTGGCTCACTTGTCCTCTTGTTCCTTATTGATATTCAGATGAAGAAAAAAAGCAGCTAGGCTCTTCCCACTTTATCTCCGGTTCACGTGTATAGTTGCATCTAATCGTATTACAATTTGAGCTGTTCATGGACAGATCATACTGTGTTTTCTCTGGAAAAGTAAATTGAAGTTTAAATTATTCATGAATACAAGAGTAAATGAATACGTAAACAATGACTGGATAAAGAAATATACAATAGAGGGTCTAGCATATACTATTGGTAAAAATGTGCCATGTAAGAAGTGTTTAAATGAATCCCATCCTGCACAAGTGACATCTACTGTTAGGAAAAATGCTCTAGATTCTTTTTTAAAAAACATTTTATTAAAGTATAGGTGATTTACAATATTGTGTTAATTTCTGCTGTACATCACAGTGATACAGTTACATATCTATCTATCTATATACATATATACACATATATATTCTTTCCCATTATAGTTTATACATTGATAGATTCTTACCATGTTGGGAGAGAGTGCACTGTGGGATTCTTTTAATCACCATTTCATATTCTTCTGTTGAGTTCTAGATAAGTCAATAAATAATATGCTAGCCATTCTGGGCCCTTTGATTAAAATGTGTCATGAATCAAAGTTTATGATTGATCTAGTATAGGCTTTCATGCATTGGAGAAGGAAATGGCAGCCCACTCCAGTGTTCTTGCCTGGAGAATCCCAGGGACAGGGGAGCCTGGTGGCTGCCGTCTATGGGGTCACACAGAGTCGGACATGACTGAAGTGACTTAGCAGCAGCAGCAGCAATATAGGCTTACTAATATTCCTTGAAAAATATAAATTATAGACTCAGATTCTTTCTAAAATCCACTATTAATTCCACACAATGGATCCACCACACTTGACTTAATTATTCTCCATTGGTGCAAATCTTGGCATCATTTCTGTGGGTCAGAGTGCTAAAACAGATCTAAGTAATAGTAGAAGTTCTAGATTTGGTTCATGCTTATTTCAGAAAAATAAAATAATGCCTCAGCCAGTAATAGGAATGTATTATGAACAAAAATAAATTAGATTACTTCAATTCAACCTAAGTTAGGCTGTGAAAGAAAAGAAGATGGAGGACATTTTCATCCGCTTCAGAGTAGATAACTATTCCACTTTACTTTTGTACCATAGCTAATTTAAATTTCCTCAGGTGACTTTGGCTACCGAGTCTTCAGTGAGAGCACATAGGAAGATGGTTGGGATTGTCAGGGTTCCAGTTGTGGGGTGGTTCATGGTCATTCAGTCTACTATATTTAACGTGGGACAAATTAAATGAAAGGGAGTAAGCATGGATCAGCCATGACTACAGAATTTCCAAGAAATGAGGAAGCTAATAAATCCATGTGTGACACTGAGATTTGTATGTTGATCTTAGAAGTTTCAGAAATCTTAATTTTGAGATTTTTCTGTGTTGACTTTCTTATTGTTAGTGAATCAATGAATGATTCAGTCAATAAAGGTGCAAATGAATGAAGGAGTATAATGCCAAGCCTAGACCAATGATGAGTATCCTGGGGTATCTGAATTGAGAATTTTACTTTACTAAGCTTTATAGCTCCAAGATCTATTAGAAAAAAAAAATACCCCATTAACTCTGTGGGACATGATCATATAGCAGAAGTGAAGAAGTGTCAGTTCTTATTCTTGGTCTGTTGAGGTTCTCGAGTATAGATTATATTTTAAGTAAATCAGTGTGTGAATAAAATATGTAAATGAATGAAGACAAGGAAGGCGCTGAAAGGACCAATTATGAGAGTACATAATTAAATAAGGAACAAGACTAATACCATTTGGAAGTGCTGAGTTCCAATAAAATTAAATAGATCAAAGCTCTTGTACTTTTGAGTAAGAAACAGAAAAGACAATTTCATGTAAGAGTCATTTGATGAAGAGCAGATTTTTTCGTTTCTGTTATTTTTTACATATTGCTCCCTTTTCCGAAAGGCTTTATTTTTTTAAGAGCAGTTTTAGGTTCATGGCATAATTAAGCAAAATGTACAGGGATTTCCCATAGGCACCCTGGCTCTACATGCGTATCACCTCTCCTATTATCAACATCCCACACCAGAAGGGCCCGTTTATTACAACTGGTGAACCTTCACTGACACATCATTTTCACCCAAAGTCCATAGTCAACTTCAGGGTTCACTCTTGGTTGTAAATTCAGTGGCTTTGGACAAATATATTGGGTTCGTGAAAAAGTTTCTGTTTCTCTGTACCATTTTATGGAAAAACCCAAAGGAACTTTTTGGCCAACCCAATATAATGACATGTATTTGCCGTTGTGGTATCATACAGAATATTTCGCTGCCCTAAAAATCCTCTGTGTCGCTTCATTTTTCTCTCCCTTTAACCCCTGGCAACTTTAGCATGTAGAAATGTTGGAATTATACTGTACATAGCCATTTCATATTGTCTTTTTAAATTTAGTCATACTAAATTTGAGGTTCCTTCATGCCTATTTATGACTTTGATAGCTCATTTCTTTTTAGTGCGAATGATCTTCCATTATTTTGATGTAAAACAGTTTATTTATCCATTTACCCCCTGAAGGATGTGTTGGCTGCTTCCAAGTTTTGCCAATTATGAATAAAGCTGGTATAAATATCCTTGTGGAGGTTCCTGTATGGACATAAAATTTCAGCTCCTTGGGGTAAATACCAAGGAGTGTGATTTCTAGATAGTATGGTAAGAATATGTTTAGTTTCATAATAAACTGCAAAATATCTGCTCTAATAGGTGTGTAGTGGTACTTCATTGTTTTAATTTGCATTTCCCTCATTGAGCGACTTCACTTTCACTTTTCACTCGCATTGGAGAAGGAAATGGCAACCCACTCCAGTATTCTTGCCTGGAGAATCCCAGGGACAGAGGAGCCTAGTGGGCTGCCGTCTATGGGGTCGCACAGAGTCGGACACGACTGAAGCGACTTAGCAGCAGCCTCAGTAGCATGATATATAATGTGGACTGTCTTTTCGTATGCTTATTTTTCATCTGTTTATCATCTTTAGTGAGATGTCTGTTCAGGTCTTTGATTCATTTTTTAATCAAGTTGTTTATTTTCTTACTGTTGATTCTAAGGATTCTTTGTAAGTTTTGGAAAGAGTCATTTATTAGACATATCTTTTGCAAATAGTTTTCCCCCAGTCTATGGCTTGTGTTTTGTTCTTTTGAAAGTTTCTTTGCAGAAAAGAAACTTAATGAATTGGAGCTTATCAATTATTTCACATAATGTATCTTTGGTATTGTATTTAAAAAGTCATTGTCAAACACAAGATCAGCTAGATTTTCTTATGTTTTTGTTCTCGGGCTTTTATAGTTTTTTATTTTCATTTAGGTCTATAATCCATTTTGAGATAATTTTCAGGAAGGGTGTAAGATCTGTGTCTATATTTCTTTTTTTTTTTTTTAATGTGGACATCCAGTTGTTCCAGCACCACTTATTGAAAAGATTATCTTTGTTCCATTGTATTTCCTTTGTCAAGGATCAGTTGTCCGTATTTTTGTGGGCCTTATTTCTGGGCTCTCTTCTGTTCCATGGATCACTTTATATGTTCTTTGACCAATACCACACTGTCTTGATTATTGTAGCTTTATAGTACATCTTGAAGTCAGGCGATGTCAGTCCTCCAACTTTGTTCTTCAATATTGTGTTCACTATTCTGGTTTTTTGGCCTGTTCACATAAACTTTAGGATCACGGTGTTTACAACCACAGAACACCTGCTGGAACTTTAATTGGAACTGCCTTGAATCTATAGATCAAGTTGGAAAGAGCTGACGTTTAGATAGTATTAACTCTGCCTATCCATGAGCATGGAATACCTTTACATTTTAGTTCTTTGATTATTTTCATCTGAGTTTTGTAGATTTCTTCATATGGTTTTTGTTCATATTTTGTTAGATTTATACATATTTCATCTAACAAAATATTTCATTTTTTGGTTGTCAATTTTAAATTCCACTTGTTCATTGCTATTATATAGGAAAGTGATTGACTTTTATTTACCTTGTATCCTGCAGCCATGCTATAATTGCTTGTGAGTTCTTGTTAGTTCTTTTGTATTTTCTGCATAGATGCCCATGTCATCTGTTAACAAAGACAGTTTGATTTCTTCTTTCACTAATAGTATACTTTTTGTTTCTTCTTCTTCTCTTGTTATGTTTGCTATAACTTCTCGTACAATATTGAGAAGAAGTGTTGAGAGAGAACATCCTTGCTTTGATACTGATATTAGTGGGAAAGCTTCAAATTTCTCATTAGTTATGATATTAGCTATAGGTTTTTTTTTTTTGATAGGTAAAAAGTGGATTTATTCGGATTCAGAGAGAAGCACACTCCACAGACAGAGTGTGGGCCATTGCAGAGGGTGAGTAAGGCCTAGCTTTAGGTTTTTTTTTATAGATATTCATTGCCAAATTGAGGAAGTTCCTTTCTATTTCTAGTTTGTTGAGAGTTTTTTTTTCCTCATGAATATTGTGTTTTATCAGATGCTTTTCCTGCTTCTATTGATATAATCATGTGGGTATTCTCCTTTTGATCACACAGCCTTTTGATGTGATGTGTGTAATGGGATAATATCCAGTGGATCATACTGTATTTCTTTTTATACATTATTGGATTCGTTTGCTCATATTTTGTTGAGGATTTTTGCACCTGTGTGCATTAGAGATATTGTTCTATAGTTTTATTTTTTGTATTAATATCGCAGTAATGCTGGCTTCACAGAATGGGTTAGGAAATTTTTCTCAACTTTTATCTTCTAAAAGAGGTTTTAAGAGAATTGGTATAATTGTTTTCCCTTAAATATTCTGATCGAATTCACCAGAGACCCCACCTAGGGGTGGTACTTTCTGATTGGGAAGATTGTAGTTGTTGTTTTTCGCTCACTCGTGTCCAACTCTTTGTGACCCCACGGACTGCAGCACGCCAGGCCTCACTGTCCATCACCAACACCCAGAGCTTGCTCAAACTCTCGTCCATTGAGTCTGTGATGCATCCAGCCATCTCATCCTCTGTCGTCCCCTTCTCCTCCTGCCTTCAATCTTTCCCAGCATCAGGGTCTTTTCCAATCAGTTAGGTCTTTGCATCAGGTGGCCAAAGGATTGGAGCTTCAGCTTCAGCATCAGTCCTTCCAATGAATATTCAGGGCTGATTTCCTTTAGGATTGGCTGATTTGATCTCCTTGCTGTCCAAGGGACTCGCAAGAGGCTTCTCCAACACCACAGTTCAAAAGCATCAATTCTTCAGCGTTCAGCCTTCCTTATAGTCAAATTCTCATACAGACTACTGGAAAAACCATAGCTTGGACTAGTCAGACCTTGGTTGGCAAAGTAGTGTCTCTGGTTTTTAATGCGCTGTCTAGGTTTGTCATAGCTTTTCTTTCAAGGAGCAAGCGTGTTTTAATTTCATGGCTGCAGTCACTGTCCGCAGTGACTGTCCGCAGAGCCCAAGAAAATAAAGTCTGTCACTGTTTTCATCATTTCCCCATCTGTTTGCCATGAAGTGGTGGGGCCCGATGCCATGATCTTAGTTTTTTGAATGTTGAGTTTCAAGCCAGCTTTCTCACTCTCCTCTTTCACCCTTATCAAGAGGCTCTTTAGTTCCTCTTCACTTTCTGCCATAAGGATGGTGTCATCTGCATATCTGAGGTTATTGACATTTTTGGGGGCAGTCTTGATTCCAGCTTTTGCTTCATCCAGCCCGGCATTATGCATGATATACTCTGTATATAAGTTAAATAAACAGGGTGACAACATACAGTTGTGGGCACATGTTGAGGACCGATCATGTAAGAAGCATTAGGATTGACCAGATTGTATTCTCCAAATTTTATTAACAACTCAAACATAATCTAGTCAGTTATGTTTATGACTAATAACTGGATGGACAGATGCTTGTGTCATTCAGAATTTATTTTCTTTCTCTTCATAGATACTGATGTATTGTTATAATTGAACGAATAAAAAATGTTATCTTATTAGTTTGAGCTTTTGCTACTGATGTTATAGAAAGAAAAAATTCCTAACTTACTTGGATTTTTGATAAGCAACATATAGTACATTGCATATAATAATATTTCTGTTCTGGAGTACTAGCTGGCTTGTCATTTTGACTTTCTTCATATGATGGACATATGGTTTAATCATTCCTTGAGTCGTTACATAAATAAATAAATGAACATATAAAATTGAATTAAGCAGAGTCACCACTGAGAATGTGAAATGACGATATTTTATGAGATTGTGGGTATCTTCTTTTTCTGTTTTTTTTTAATTTAAATTGACATAAAGGTAATATATGGGCTTCCTTGGTAGCTCAGCGGGTAAAGAATTCGCATGCAATACAGGAGACCCTGGTTCGATTCCTGGGTTGGGAAGATCTGCTGGAGATGGGATAGGCTACCCACTCCAATATTCTTGGGCTTCCCTGGTGGCTCAGCTGGTAAAGAATCTGCCCACAATGCAGGAGACCTGGGTTTGATCCCTGGGTTGGGAAGATCCCCTAGAGAAGTGAAAGGCTACTCACTCCAGTATTCTGACCTGGAGAATCTGATGGACTGTATATTGCTTCCATATCTTGACAATTGTAAATGATACTGCTGTTAATATTGATGTACGTGCATCTTTTTGAATTAGTGTTTTTTTTTTTTTCTAATATAAACCCAGGAGTGGAATTGTTGGGTCATATGATCATATTTTTGTTTTTTTGAGAAACCTCCACACTCTTTTCCACATTCTACATTCCTACCCATGGTATCTGAAGGTTCCCTTTTCTCCCATCCTTGACAATACTTGTTATTTGTGTTCTTTTTGATGATGGTCATCTGACAAGTGTGAGGTGAAATCTCATGTAGTTTTGATTTGCATTTGTGAGGCTGAGTGGTTTTTCTTGTGCCTGTTGGGTACCTGGCATTTCCTCTTTGGAAAAAAATTAAGTTTTTCTGCCCATTAAAACTTTTTTTTAATATTGAGCTGTACGAGCTGTTTGTATGTGTTGGATATATACCCCTTATTGGATGTATTTAAATGTACCCAAATAAAGATGTAAATGTACCCAGTTCTGCAAAAGTAGCATCCATTAAAATTATCTTTTATCCTGTTAAACTGTTAAAATATAAAGATAGTTTTGATAAGTGTCTTTCTTATTCTTATGTGGTGGTTTTAACAGTGGTTATAACATTATCTGAAAGTCAAATATTGGATTAATTATAAAGGTTTGAAGTTTATAACTACCTAGTTGCACATAACTAAATCACATTTAAATTCTAGTTTAATTCTCCTGTTTCCTCCACAGAATGAACATAGGACAGCATACATTTATTTTCTAAGAAGCAAAATCTAGGAAGTTAGCTTTGTGCATTAAGAACGTAGAGAGAAATAAGTAAGACTTGAATTTCCTATCCTTGTATAGGATGATTTGTTCACAAACATTCAGTGGTATTTCAAAAGCGTCAACGTGTGTATACAGGAAATAGAAATCTCAAATATGGACCAGTGATGGGAATATGGTATGAATCAAAAATTATGTTTAGTCTAATTCAGCACAAGTGAGGCAATTAAAAAAAGAGAGTAGTCATTTCATTCATTTTTAGAACTATTTTATATTACATCTGGGGGCTTCCCAGGTGGCTCAGTGGTGAATCCACGTGCCAATTCAGGAGGTGCATGAGAGGTGGGTTGATCCCTGGGTCTGGAAGATCCCCTGGAGGACGAAATGGCAGCCTGCTTAGTGGCTGAGCACACGTGCGTGCAGCGTTACATTGTATGTTCCTCCACAAACCACGCTGGTAGCATGGCTAATAATGTGTGATGCTCCACAAGCCCATGGAAAACACTGTGTTTGAGTAGTGATTAAAGATGCTGACTTCACCACCCCTTTCGTTGAACCCTGTTTAGAGCATGGGCAATTAGATAGAAGAAGCACCCAAAATGATCAATGTTGAATATGAATTTTGTATGAATTATGGATGTTCACTGATCACGCATGTTCTCCGAGGTCCATTATAAAAGGAGGTTTTGTTCCTGGAATTTTATGATTGTGTTGTTATTCATGGATCAATTAATAAGTAAATACAGAAAGAAAAACGTGTCTGGATCGATGATGAGTTCCATGGGGTATCTGAAACAGGAGTTTTGATTAAACCCATAAGTGATTCTGAGGTCCATCATAAAGACACATGGCTAAATTATTCCCTCTGCGGGACAAGAGTGCTTGGTTCCTTGTGTTTGTACTTTTGTGGTTTTTGGGGATGGATTGCATTTTTATTATAATATTGACACATAGATAAAAAATGTATCAATAAATTTAAAAAATATATCATGTACCTATTATTAAAGTGAAGTTGCTCAGTCATGTCCAACTCTTTGCGACCCCATGGGCAGTAGCCTGCTGCAGGCTGCTCCATCCATGGGATTTTCTAGGCAAGAGTAGTGGAGTGGGTTGCCGTTTCTTTCTCCAGGGAATCTTCCTGACCCAGGGATCGAACCCAGGTCTCCCGCATTGTAGACATACGCTTTACCATCTGAGCCACTGGGGAAGTCCTACCTATTATTAAGGAATATAATAAAAAGTTAATGCATTTTCATTTCCTTAATACCACAACCACCCAGAAATGTAGCACCAACATGGAACAAAAACTGTTATATACAAATGACCATGTATATGTACACTTCTTTCCAGAATAGTAAGATCCTTTCCTGTTAATGTACAATAAACAGTCTCAGTTAGATTTTAATAATAATCCATTTTGAGCTCTCTTTATAAAAATAAAGGTATGATAATATTATTCCCTGAATAACACGATAAATCAGTACGTGAATGAATCCCTAAATCCACATAGTGGTGAATGGGTGAGATTGTCTCGTTAAAAAAAATGTCCAGTTCCATAGAAGTAAGTCCAATAAGGTGATCCTTGGCTCTTCCTGTAAGTAGCAGGTAAAGTGAGATATCTCTGATTGTAGTTTGTTGAGCAGTGAATTCGGTGGTATTCATATTATTTAACAGCCAAACTTAAGTAAATGAAAAAGTACCCTTCTTAGGAAAATGATGAGAATATGATATAAAGTAGAGTTTATGATTAATCTAGTCTTCCCTACAAATATCAATTTTAAAAAAGCTAAGTCTATTTTTAGAGTTTTTAATAATAGACTTTTTTTTCCCCTTTATAAAATGAACACTACACAGCTGACTTAATTAGCTTTAATGGTGAAGACCCTGGCTATTACTTCTGGGACTAAGGAGCTTAAAGACTGAAATAAGGAAATATCAGTGTTGGTGTTCTAAGCTCCGATGGGGATTATTAATGGGATCCCACTGAATTATTTCAATAAAATAAATAGTCAAATAGCACATGAAATTAAGGAATGCCAATTATGAGCCCATGATTGGAATGTGTCATAAATTAACATTTATGATTAATTCAACTCAGCCCCACTAGGGATCATTCATTACTAAAGGGATGCAAGGAATTTCACATATTTTCAGAGCAGTATTATATTAACTTCCTACTTAATATTCTGGCCACATTTGCTAAATCCATTTCTTCATTGATTAAGATTCAGTTGTTAACTCTTTGAGGCTGGAGTGCTGTGGAGGATGGCAGATGTCTTTTTTGTCGGTTGTGGGCTAAGATCATAGCGCTGTTCCTGTTGATCACCAGCTTTAATATAATGACAAATCAAGTGGAAAAGGAGCAGGTGGGCACTGATCTCAAGGAAGGGACTGATAGGAAGTAAGTGTGCTGATTAACTCCTGTGTGCAAAAACAGAGCCTTATTGTGAAAAGTGATTGAGTCTATTCACGCTACATTAACAGGGCCACGAACAGATCTTGATTGTGTTCAAGCCTTTGTTCTTAGTTTGATGTCACTGCAGCTTATTGATTGTGTAGTTATTATTCGTGAATCTGTGAACGAATGAATCAGTTCAGGAAGGGATAAGTGGATTAAGAAATAGAAAGTTATGCCTGGGTCAGTGATGGCTATTGGTGAAAGTGAATGAATCCATGACATTGAGTGTGCCTTCTGTGTAACTCTGAGGTCCATTCTGTATAATCAATCAATATTCTTTGTAGAAATTAAGTAGTAGAAGAAGTTAGGAAAAGACAGTGAGGCTTTTCTTAGGCTTTTGTGGTTCATGGATGTGGATTGTATTATTGCAAATGAATCAGCAGGTGAATAAAGAAAGAATTGTACATCTGAAATAGGAAGAGACCTGCTCCTGGAACAATTAGTAGAATGGCATAAAATAAGTATTAATGTTAATATGGTCTTGAAGTAAAATGAACAGGTTTAATTTGTAGTCCTCTTTCACATGGAATGTATTAGTATCTGTGGTCAAGAGGCAATGTTTTGAGTTTGGTACAATGCTGTCTGTTTTTTTTTTCTTTTAAGTAAGAAACGAAAAGGTGTTTGCCTATCACTATAAAAAATAGTTATAGTTATTTTTCTGGTGTTTACTGCTAGATTCAGTGGTATCCATCATATTTTTAAAGTTACCATAACTTAGAGGCTTCCCTGGTGCCTCAGATGGTAAAGAATCCACCTGCAACGCAGAATACCTAGGTTCAATCCCTTGGTCAGGAAGATCCCCTGGAGAAGGGAATGGCTACCCACTCCAGTATTCTTGCCTGGAGAATCCCATGAACAGAGGAGCCTGGCAGGCTACAGTGGATAGATTGCAAAGAGTCGAACAAGACTGAGTGACTTTACTAACATATACTTGACATTTGGATATTTTTAATCATTTGGTTCAGTCACTCAGTCGTGTCTGTCACTTTGCGACCCCATGGACAGCAGCATGCCAGGCGTCCCTGTCCATCACCTACAGATCTTAATCGGGGCTTGGTGGCGGACTTAATAATGTTTATTATATTATTCATAACTAAAAATTCAATACTGGATTAGTAAAAAATTGCATTTGAGCCAAAGTTTATGGTTATCTAGTTCTGCCTGACTAACAATCATTAAAAAAAAAAATCAAAATCTAGTCTAAATCAGCTTTTTTCCTCCCCAGAGTGAACACAGGACAGCTGATTTAATCACTTAATAAAGAATTTTTATTGTGAGCAAGCAGCATAAAGTCTAATATAAGTAAGTCTCTTGGTTCACATTCTTTGTTTGAATAGTTTATTCATGAGGGTCAGCTGAAGAATTCCAAAGTAATAATTATGTACTACATACATGAAATACATAAAACACTTCCAGTATGGACCAGTGATGGGAATGTGTCACAAACCCCAAATTGTGTTTAAGCTAAATCAGCACAACGGAGGTCACTTTAGAAGAAGATAGTAGTGATTTCATTTCGTATCATCTTCTCTTTTCTGCCACGGTTGATTTCACCATCTGCATGTGGGTAGAGGGGCTGATGGCTTTGCCGGCAGCCTGGAGATGATTGCTGATGGTAGTTTCATTCCGTTTTCATGGAACCATCTTTGACATACGAATGAATTAAATCAGAGAGGGCCACATAGGAAGGAATGCTGAATGTGGGTTTGATAGAAAGCAGGGATTTTTGAACCATCCACATGTGTAGCTTTCAGTTCCAGTACAGAAGAAATGTTGTTTTATTAGCTCTATAGGGCAAGAGCCTAAAGTTTAAGAATCTGATTTTTTGGAATTTTGTGATTGTGTTTCATGTGTGTGTGTGTCTCAGAAAATTAATAAACAAAAAGAAATTTCCTAGCAGGGATCAGTGATGAATCTCATGGGGTTTCTCAAGCAAGACCTGTGATTAAGCCCATCTGCAACTCTGAGGTCTATAACAGAGCGGCATCCCATTATTCTCTTTGTGGGAAATGAACCTACAACACCTTCTTCTCAGGCTTTTTGGTTTAGGGTGTGAATAGCTTTATTAAAATAAATATAACCTATGAAATAAAAATATGGCAGTGATTGAGGAATAAGAGATATATGCGTCCAACTTTGTAAGGTATGTAATGAAACATCGGTAATTCTGAAAACAGTTTTTCTAGATTCTTAATAGTCAAGGCTCTTGTCATTTATGTAAGGAGCAGATGGTCATTTGCACACAAAACTGAATGTTTTTGTTTTGTGTGGAGGCATGTTGCCAATCAATCATTTTACTAAGGAAAGAGAAATACATTTACATAAATAGTTGATTGAATAAACTGGGTAATTGGGAGGCAGAGCATGGAACAATGATGAGACTGTTTTATTCAACCACATTTGTGTTTAATTCAGTCTTTTTATGCAATTTTATGTTGCATACAAACAAACATTAAAAGAACCAGTTTGCTATTCTTTTGGCTGATGACATGAGGATAAATGTAAATATTATCTAAGGTCCTTATCCAGTGTGCGTGGGTCACAGATATTGAAGTATAATTATAAGTAATCAAATGTATACATTTGTATCTCAGTCACTTTTTCAAAAAGTCAGCCAATAGTACATCAGTGGAAGGCATGCAATTGGATGGAAAGATCCTAATTCATTATGTTTTACACAGCTGTTGTCCATGGGAAGATAAAACATTCTAGGCTTTTCCAATGGTGCACACAGACTTTTATAAATAATAGTGTTTCAGTTCTGTTTTGATGGTTACTTGAACTTTTTGGAATTCTTTTAGAAAAATAAAGGGATGGTCTTATTATTCCATGAGTAATTAAATAAAGGAATTAGTGAGTAAATTAATAAATTTATTAAGTAGGGTCAAGCTTGGACCCTTGGTGAGATTGTGCCATGAGTTGCCTCTCCCATGGATCCAGTTCCACACAATTAAAGTTCAGTGAAAAAGATGATTTAGCCCTTCATGGGTAATATGTAGAGAGACATATTCTTAATAGTTATAGTTATTTTTCTGGTGTTTCCTGCCCGATTCAGTGGTATCCATCATATTTTATAAAATAAAAGATTGCACAAGTTAATATATATAAAGTAGAGCTCTTTCCAAATGTTGAAAATAGGATGCAAGTCAAGGATTATGGTTACCTAATTATTGATCATTTAAAGTGGATAATTGTAGATTGATTCTTTTTAAAATTTGCTTTTAACTGCTCAGAGCAAGCATTTTGCCAGATTTGATTATTCACTCATGGCGAAGATCTTGACTTTTACCTCTTAGATAAAGAGAGAAGAAATCAATGTAAGTAATAAAATTCATGTTCTGTTGGGGCCTTGGTCATGGGTATTCACTGAGATATTTTGAAGGAATAAATGGCTACATACATGAACAATTCTAAGGTGGACATGCATTGGTCAATGATTAAAATATGTTAGGAATTTGAGTTATGATTAATCCATTTCAGCATGACTGAATTTATTAGGACAAAAGGATGAAAAGCATTTCACTCATTTTCTGAAAAGTTTCAGTTCACTTCAGTCCTTCAGTTGTGTTCGACTCTTTGAGATCCCATGGACTGCATATGGCCAGGCTTCCCTGTCCATCACCATCTTCCCAGCTTGCTCAAACTCATGTCCATTGAGTTGGTGATGCCATCCAACCATCTCATCCTTTGTGGTCCCCTTCTCCTCCTGCCTTCAATCTTTCCCAGCATCAGGGTCTTCTCCAATGAGTCAGCTCTTCACATCAGGTGGCCAAAGTATTGGAGTTTCAGCTTCAGTGTCAGTCCTTCCAATGAAAAATCTGGACTGATTTCCTTTAGAATTGACTGGTTTGATCTCCTTGCTGTCCAAGGGGCTTTGAAGAGTCTTAGTGTTCCACTTAATTTTTCTAACTCAAATTTAAATTTAAATTTTTTTTCAATTTTAATTTTCATACCACAGGGGATATAAACACTGTATTGATATTGATACAATGTATCAATATCAAACACTGTATTGATATCCCCCATCAAGGAGGGGAATATACAAAAATGAAAAATTTTGCCTTTTTCTTAATCATGGTAGAAAATGAAAGTTCATTGTCCTATCTTTAAAATATGGCTGCAAGAAGTCTAAGCATGGACCAATGGCTAATATGGAACTGATATTATACAAGGAATCAGATTAATTCATATTTTCAATGCTGGGCTGCATTGCACAAGGAGCTATTTCTCTAGCTCTGTGGGAAGTGAACTTTCACAGACATATTCATATCTTCAAGCGCCTTGGTTTTGTTTTCCTAATTCATGAACATTGTATTATTATCAGTGAATCAATGAATATGTCAAGAACAACATATCAAACAAAGGCACAGAATACCAAGTCTGGATCGATGATGAGTATGCGTGGGGCATCTGAATACTATTTTGATTAAACCCAGTTTGTAACTCTGAGGTCCATTGTGTCTTTGGGAAATGTGCTTACAAAGGAAGTCAGAAATATTCAAGGATTGTGTTCTTGACCTTTTGTTGTTCATGAATATGGATGGTATTATTACAAGTAAATCGATGCATGGATAAATGAAGTAGAAACAAAGAAGAGAGCTACCCCTTATCCAGCTGTGAAAGGAGCTTATGAACCAAGAATTATTGTTAATACATTTCTGAAAAGTTGAATTCAGTAAGATAGACTAAGGGTGCTCCTCTTTTGAGAAAGTATAGATAGATATATGTGAATATCAGTGTTGTTCTTGGTGGTAACTTTCTGGTCATATGTCTTATTTTTAAAATATTCATATAATTTATTATAATAATACTTAATATAATAGATGTGATCAATAATAATATAACAAATCATGATAAACACAGTATAAAATATTTTGATAAATAGTAGTTTAATATAATCAATAGTGAAAAATAAGATACAAATGATTAGATAGTTATTGAAACATGGAAAATGTTTCTGCATGAGATTTGTGAATGTAAAATTATGAATCCTCTTGTGTTCACTGATATTTATTTTTAATCAAGTAGATGCATGTTGATGATTTTTGTGGTAAGCAGATGGATATAGATTTAGTGTCTCTCAGTATGTTTGTTAAGCGTCTTTAGGCTTCACCAGTTTTGGTGCCATTATTACAAGAGAGTCAAAGCATGATTTCATATCTGTATTATTTAAAAGAGTAAAAGCTGTGGGCCAGTGAGGGACATATGTAATATGCGTAGGAGCCCAATTAATCTCGTTTTACTGCCTGGAAGTCCACTTAAAAAAAAGATCCAAGCCCCTCCATCTTCAGGGAAGAAGATATCTTGCTATTAACTTTTAAATTCAAATAGTCAAAAACAAAAATTTAGTTTCTTAGTAACACTCTGTGGCCAGTGCCTGCCATTTTTAAAAATTGGAGTATAGTTGATTTATGAGGGCTTCCCTGAGAGCCCAGTTGATAAAGAATCTGCCTGCAGTGCAGGAGACCCCGGTTTGACTCCTGGGTTGGGAAGATCCACTGGAAAAGGGATAGGCTACCCACTCGAGTATTCTTGGGCTTCCCTTGTGGTGCCGCTGGTGAAGAATCCGCCTGCAATGCAGGAGACCTGGGTTCGATCCCTAGGCTGGGAAGACGCCCTGGAGAAGGGAAAGGCTACCCGTGCCAGTATTCTGGCCTGGAGAATTTCATGGACTGTATAGACCTTGGGGTCTCAAAGAGTCAGACACGCCTGAGCAACTTTCACCGTCACTTACAGTTGATTTACAATGATGTGTTAGCTTCGAGTGTATAGCAAAGTAAATCAATTTTATGTGTATATATTTCAGTTTTTTAAGATTCGTTTCCTATACAGGTTATTAAATAATACTGAATAGAATTCCCTATGCTATATAGTATGTATTTGTTAGTTATCTCTTTTATATATAGTAGTATGCATAATGGGCAATGCTAATAGAGAATATTTCCATTGTTGGAGAAAACGTCATCAGTGAGGAAACTTGAATGTAATAACTTTTAGTGTTGAGTAGCAGGTCACTGTATGTATTTTATTTTTTAAAAAAGGTCTAGGTAGTTAAATTATCTTTAGAGCTATTGGGTGGTGTTTAGCCACTCAGTTGTGTCCGACTCTTTGTGACTCCATGGTCTATAGCCCACTAGGCTCCTCTATCCGTGGGATTTTCCATCCATTTATTAAAGCTATTTAATAAATAAATAAATTAATTAATAATTAATGAGTCAAAGTGTATGGTATAGTCAGATTGTTTTTCAGAACAAGAGTTTAAATTTATCAAAATCTCCCCCATTAAAAAGTTATCTGGCCTGTTTGTTTTGGTAGGGATATATAGACAAATTTCAATAATATAAGTCATATATTGGGTGATGGATTAAAAGGTCTTCATAAAAACATTTTAAAAGTCTTCACCAGTTTATGTCACACTAAAAGGTAAGTCAGTAGATGAAAAGGATACCTCTTCTGGATTGACTGATGAAAATGTGACAGAAACCAATGTTTCTGATTAATCTAGTAATGTAGAACTAACTTCTATTTTAGAAATCTGAGTTTACACTTTTCCTTCTTTAAAAAAATCTGTTTTTTCTGTCTGATTGAACACTCCACATTGAATTCAGTTATTGCCCAATGATGAGGATGTTGGCTATTACTTCTGTGAGTAAGGAGCAATGAAAGTAACAAAAGTTTCTTTTCTTGGTTTGTATGGTTTATTCATGTGTGGTCACTGAAGTAGTTCAACAGAATAAAAGGCTGTATGCATAAAACCAAGTCTAAGAACAGCAAGTATGGCCAGTAGTGAGAAGGTGTTACGGGCCAAGGAGCAGAATTAACACGTTTCAGAACCTCTGAGATTCATCTTAAAAAGAGATGGAAGGCATTCAATTCACATTTTCAAAACTGTTATCTAGTCCTTATTATTTCTGCACTGCAGTTGGTTTAATATTTCAGAATTATTAGAGACCCAGCCTATGAATTGTTTAGAGGAAGCTCTTAGAAGGGCAGCTTACTGTGTGTGTTCTAGATGTAGGGTGCCATTGTGGTTTTTGGATGGTCATTACATCATGTTTAAAATTGATTGAATTAAATGTGTATGGTCCAGTTATAGCTCATTTTTTGTGATTGTCCTGATATGATGCAAGGTTACACTTAAATCTAGTCTGCAAACTGTCGGAAATCAGCCTAGAGGCAATGATCAGAGTTACATCAAGGATCCTGTTCTGGGAGTTTGTGACTCATGGGATAATGGAGGTATAAATTAACAAAGGAAAAGAGTGATAAGCCTGGAGGTATAAATTAACAAAGGAAAAGAGTGCTAAGCCTGGACCAGTGATGAGATTGGAGGGTGTCTGAATCAAACATTTTGATTAAAGTGATATCTAACTCTGAGGTCCATCATTTACAAGTGGCCTTCTTTTTTTTTTTTTTCCCTTTATGGAAATGAGTATACAGCAGAAGTTCAGAATATTCAGATATCTGGATCACAGACGGCTTCTGGAGATAGATTGATTTCTCCAAGTAAATCAATGCATGAGTAAAGGAAGAAATGTAAAGATGGGTAAATATAAAGAAAGCTGGGCATGGACCAGTTATGTGAGTATGTAACAAACATGGATTATTATTATACATTACTATCGCACTGAATGGAGAAGGACATGGCAACCCACTCCACTATTCTTGTCTAGAGAATCCCAGGGGCAGAGGAGCCTGGTGGGCTGCCGTCCATGGGGTCACAGAGAGTCAGACATGACTGAGTGCCTAAGCACACAGCGCTGAATTTTAGTGAAATATATTCATAAAATATGACTCTTTTTTTCAAAGGAGTATGTATGCAGATGTATATAAGATTTAGTAGTATTGCTTGATGTAGGTGGTTTCCTAGTTGGTTGTTTTTGTTTAGAGAAGGGGAAAATTACATAAATAAATGCTGATTGAGTGATTATTTAATTGAGAAAAGGATGAACATAGCTCATCCTCAGAATGTGCCTTATGAAAATGGTTATTGTTAATCCAAGTCTTTTCACTGAGTTTTATTAAAAACAACAAAACCACGTAGTTTTTATTTATTTATTTTTTTAACTGAGAAAATGTTCTTTAATATCAACATATCTCTGTGGGTATTGAAATAGACATATGGACATAATAAATATTATTCACGTTTCTTATCTAATGTTAGTTAGTTCCTAGATATTGATGTGTTCTTACATATAAATAGATGAGGTTCTAATCACAGGCAATAGTTTAAAAGGAGGCAAATGTGGCTTAGTAAGAAAGAAGAATAATGACTCATCTTTATGTATACCACTAATTCTCTCTTCCTAGTTTAGATATGAGCATGTAGACAGGTACATGAAGATCATTTCTATTTTGGGTTCTTTCTATTCTGGATTTCTGTCATTTTTCTTTGTGTGTTTGTATATTTGAACATATGATCATATATTCCATGAATAATTCCATCCCTGAATAAATACAACAATGAACAGTTGAATTCATGTGAGTAGGGTCAAGCATAGACTTTGGTAAGAATATGCCATGAATGATAAATTCTGAATTCACCCATTTCTCTGCAAATTGAATCCATTAAAAGGGTTATCTAGGCTTTTACTTATGTGGGTAGGGGTCTATAGACAGGTATGAGCAGTAGTAACCATTTTTCTTTTTGAGTGATAAACTTGACTGTCCTCATTGGAGTATTTGAAAGTATTAGTTAAACCAAATAATAAGAATGAGTGCTCTTCATGGGTCAAAGATGAAAATGAGACTTGAGTCGACTTCATGATTAACCTAGTATCACGCAGCTAATATCCTTTCAATCAGTCTACATCTGGACTGTTCCTTCTTTTGAACATTGGCATTTGGCCCCACAGAATGAAGACTGGCTGCTTCAATCGGTCTTCTCTGAGGAAGATCTTGGCTGTTACCTTTGTAGGTAAGGATCCTAATGACTCAAATATAATAGTAATAGTCAAAAGATCTTGCCATAAGATTTTGGAGTGAATTTTTCATTAGAGTTTATCGAATTTTTTAGATTAGGAAGGTGCAAGAGAGCTGGAGTAAGATGCATATGAAGCAGGGGTGTTCACTGATCCATACATACCTCAATGAGGGCCACTAGAAAAGAAGCTTCATCTGTTGAGAAAGATCTAGTTTATGGGAAAAGAGCCTGCATACAGATCTTGGTCATATCTAAGGATCTTGTTCCTGGCTTTTTTTCTGTTCATGGACATTGATGTTATTTCTGTTGGTGGATCAGTGAATGGATCAATAAATAAAGGTATAAATGAAGTAAAAGATTATTTAGCCTGGATCGATGATGAGTACCCTGGGGTGTCTGAAGTCAAGGACTTTGATTAAACCCTGTAACTCTGAGGTCCATTGTAAAAAAATTCATTCCTCTTTGTTATCTCTATAGGAAATGAGATTGCTCAAGGGTTTAAAAATATTCAAGAGTTTGTTCTTATGTTTGGGCTTCTTAATATCGTATTTTTAGTAAATCAATGCATGAATAAATCAAGAAAGTATAAGTGAATAAGGACAAAATGGTTTATTCCTGGTTCAAATATGACAGTGTAATATATGTAATATAAAAATCATTATTAATACATTTCTGAAGCACTGGGTTCCAGTAAAATAAATTGACTAAAGCTTACCATTTTGGGTAAAGAACATTTCCATAAGTGGATGTAAGAGCTCATGCTATTTTTCTGGCCTGGTTTGTTGGTTTTTGTTTTATTAAGAGAAGGGCAAAGCTTTTACTTAATTATTGGTTAACTACCTACCTAATAGAGAGAAGGCTTTATACATGGATCTATGTTAAGAATAAGTCACATGACCAATTATGATTAATCCAATGATCTTTGCTACTTTTTAATTTAAAAAAATTATCTAATCTTTTTCCTGTGCCTGATGAGCATATGGACAGGCATTAATACTGTCCTGCTTCTTTTGTGTCACAAATATTAATGTTACTATTATAAATGTATCAAGTAATAAGTTAATATTTTAATCAGTTACTTGAAAGTAATACATGGTCCAATGAGGACCATTTATTATGAAACAAGGAGAGTGATTAATCCACTTCTAACAATTGCTATCTAGATAGAGGAACTAGAGCTAGGCTCTTAAGTTTTGGAATGGTCATTATATTTAGAGAGTGTTTCTCTTCCTGGTTGTTGGTGTAGTTTCTTTAAAAAATGTAAGAGAAAATGGCTGCACGTGTGATTATATACATACATACATATATGAAGGTGGAAGAGGCATGGACAATCGCTGAGAATGTGCTCGAATCTAAGATTGAGGTTACCTGAGTTCTTTCCACACAAGTTTCATTTGGAAAGGTGTTACAGCTCATGGGCTTCCCCTCTTGGTTAGACTGTAAAGAATCTGCCTGCAATACAGGAGACCTGGGTTCAATCCCTGCATCGGAAAGATCCCCTGGAAAAGGAAATGGCACCCCACTCCAGTATTCTTGTCTGGAGAATTCCATGGACAGAGGAGCCTGGTGGGCTCCAGTCCACGGGGTTGCGACACGATTTAGCGGCTGAACAGCTGTAGCTCGCACTGACTGGAGAGAGGACACGCAAACAGATGCGTAATAGTCACAGTTCTTATTCTTCTGTCTGATGTGGGTTTTGGAGGTGTTCATTGTATTCATTAAATTTAATACTTGGTTCAATCAATCATTATGTCATTCAGAGTTTTAATAAACAATAAGTACTAGCGTTTATTCCTCATCACTTGTTTAGTTGACTTGAATTCAACTAAAAAATCTGAATCTAGGTCGCCTTATTTGTCTACCTGCCTGTCTTATCTGTCTATTTTAATATTTCCTTTGTACTCTACAGAATGGATGCTCAATGATTCAATTAAGGACTGTAGAAACTTACGTAAGTAACAAAGTAATTGCTTCTGGTTTGGTGGTTTGTCATGGGTGTTAACTCTATTATTGGAAGGGATAAATGGCTACAAGTACAAATTAAATGAATGGAGGTCTTATGTAGGCCAATTCAGTACATCTGTGGTCAATTAAGGAGAAAAAAGGAAGACCGTTTTATTTATTTTCACAGTTAATTACTCAATTAATTAATGTACAATGTATTATCAATTTTACTTTGAATCACAGTTGATTTAAGCCTCCCTCTATAAAGACGTAGTTTTGTCACGTAAGGCTATCTGTGCTTGAAGATCAAAGGAACTGTTAAATGACTCACTCAAGGACAGGGATCGGAAACAGTTTAGATAGGATCAAACCCTGATTCTTTTCATATCACATATTGTGATCTCTAGTCAAACACAAAGTTTCCCCACACTTAGTCAATTTCAAGATCCCTGTATTTATTGAAAAAAATTTGTGTATAAATGGACCCAGACAATTTAAACTTGTGTTGTTCAAGGGTCAACTGTATACAAATAAATGAAGAGTGTAAAGCATTGTCCAACTCTGGTAATGTCTCAGGAAGTAAGAGAATCTGTAAATAAATGTTAAAAAGACTGGTTCAGCTCCGAAAGACATGGTTTTATGTTACATCTTTGGCTAATGATGCTATAGAAAGTGCAAGTAATAATTACTCTTACTATTCTGGCTCAGTGTTAAGCTTGATGTTCACTTTCTTGAGGGAAACATCAGTAAATATTAACCCTAATAAATAAATACCTAAAACTACTGATGTAATGAAAGATGAAATGCATGCATTAATGAACATGATATCTTTGTTCTTTTCATTTTCTCTGCTTTGTACTCGGAGTGGGTGTGCCAAGCTAATTTTAAGGATCTTTCCTGGTCAGGAGCTCTAGGTAAAAGTCAAAGTTATTGTCTTGTTTCTTGTGGTGATTTGTTTAGGATGTTAACTATAATATTAAAAAATAACAATATAATTTAAAAAGGCCAACCATGGCCCCCTAATACAGTTGGAATTGACATGAACCATTAAATTGATTTATCAATATTTATAACAGTGTAGATAATCAGCAAAAGGTAAATTCAGAAAAAAACCAAATGATTCTACGAAAAGATGTTAGAGATACTTGAAGGTTTTGTTTTCCAGTTTTTTGACTCATAGATATGTATTTTATAACAACTGCTTTATTATAAATGTAAGGCTAGAGGGCCTGCCTGGGTGGTGTAGTGGAACAGAATCTGCCTACCAATGGGGGAGACACAAGAGATGCGAGTTTGATCCCTGGTTCAGGGAGATCCCCTGGAGTAGTAAATGGCAACCCACTCAGGAAATGGCAATCTGATCCAGTATTCTTGCCTGGAAAATTCCATGGACAGAGAAGCCTGGTGGGCTAAAGTTCATGGGGTCACAAAGAATCGGACACAACTGAGCGACTGAGCATGTAAAGCTAAAGATAATATTAATAAATAAACAGTAAGTTAGTTAAAAAATAAATGGTTCAAGCACGTTTCCTCTAGATAGATGTTATAGATAATATAAATAATGGCCAGTATTTATTCTGCATTAGTAGAATGTTCAGTATGGTTTGCTTTCTTAGGAAAGAGTTATATATTAACCCTGGTAATATATAGCATAATCACTGAATCATGAAATGTAGATTGAAAGATTAATAGAGAAAGCATTTCAATCATGTGTCTACTCTGTTTTCTGTGTTTTGGAATGGACACATTCCAACTGATTTAAGCATGTGCCTTGGTCAACAGTCTCTAAATTTGCCTGTATGTGGAAACCAACATAATAGTGTTCTTATTTTACTTTGGGTGGTTTGTTTAGTTTATTCTTTGAAATATTTAAAAGTGTATTCAGGATAAAAAAATACTAACCATGGTCCAGTGATTAAATTGGAAATGTATGAAACACTGGGTTGATTAATCTATCTTTAGAATAATGAGGGTGATTAATGAAAGAAGTATACTCAATTAAGCAGTGATTGTAAAGAAAAATAAGGAAGCTACTGAAGGCTGAGCTTTTGTGACTCAGATATTTATTTAATTATGATTAGTAAATTAATGAACTAATCACTAAACAGAAGTAGATGGGAGGAAGAAAAAGCGGTCCAAACCTGGCTAATGATGATGTCTGATGGCTTGTGAATTATATATGGTAAATACTTAGTGACTGGAAGTCAGAGGCTCAACACAAAACAAAATCTGTCTCCTCTGTTGCAAATGATTCTATGGATCAATGTTAGGAGCAAACAACAATATTATTCTAATTTTGGATTCATGAATTTCTATATTATTAATATAAATTGATCAATGATAAAACCAATAAACAAAATATAACTAAAAACAAGAATGAAGCCTTATCAACCATAGTGTATTTCGTGGGATCAGAAATACTACTAATCTAAATTAGAGAAACTGCTGCACATAAAGAAATATATGGGCCCAAGGTATTAGCTCTTTGTCTAAGGATCGTATCATTATATTTCTATTTATGCTCATAGATATGTAAACCATGGAAAATGTAAGTACCTTTGTGACTGAGTAAATGAAATGAAGAAAATAAGAACCAATATACAGAAAGTCTCATTTTTTCCTATCACCTCCTCTGCTTTTTACTCCTCAGAATGGATGCCTATTAGCAGATTTCAGCATCTCCCATGGTCATGTGCTCTGCAGACCAAGGTGAGTAATGCAGTAAGCAAATTGGTGTCTTTGAAAGCTTTTTTCTCTGTGTTCACTGTATTATGAAAAGTTTGAAATATAACTAGCATCAGTAATAATGAGTTAATTAATGAACTTATACAGATGAGAATAAAGTTGATTAGTCAATATTTGCTGCAATGAAGATGATTATTGAAATAAATATATTTCATGAGCCAAAATATTCTATAGGTACAAGTTAGTCATATTGAAGGAGTTGTCCTTCAGTTTTTTGATTCATAGATACTTATTTTATTATTATTAATGAATTAATAAAGTGATCAGTAAACAAAGGTAGATCAGAATGAAGAAAAAGGGTCTGAAGGTTGGACCAGTGATGATGACTGATGGCATATGAGTTGTATACAATGAATACTGTGTGTCTGAAACTCTGAGGTCCAGCCAAAAAATCGAGTTCATTTCCTTAGTTGGGAGTGTCCCTATAGACAGATGTCAGGAATATGTAGGGACCTTGTTTTATTCTTCGTGGTTCATGAAGTTTTAAAAAAATTATTATAACAATATTACTGACAGAATCAAAAAGTATATAAATGAATAAAAATGATTGAATGACTAAAAATGGTTTAAGTATTGTTCTCTACTTAAATGTGTAGTAAAGAGAAATGACATTAATATGAATTAAAATGGATAACTGATGAATCAAGTATATTTTGCATATTTGATTAAGGATTATATAGACATTGATAAGTAGTAGCCCATTATTAATGTCTATATCATCCTTACTCAAAAATGCATAATATACTTGATTCATCAGTTATCCATTGATAAGTGCTGGTGCTGGTGCTAAGTCGCTTCAGTCGTGTCCGACTCTGTACGACCCCATAGACGGCGGCCCACTAGGCTCCCCTGTCCCTGGGATTCTCCAGGCAAGAACACTGGAGTGGGTTGCCATTTCCTTCTCCAATGCATGTAGTAGCCCATTATTAGAAGGCAATGGCACCCCTCTCCAGTACTCTTGCCTGGAAAATCCCATGGGCAGAGGAGCCTGGTAGGCTGCAGTCCACTGGGTCACGAAGAGTCGGACACGACTGAGCGACTTCACTTTCACTTTCCACTTTCATGCATTGGAGAAGGAAATGGCAACCCACTCCAGTGTTCTTGCCTGGAGAATGCCAGGGACGGGAGAGCCTGGTTGGCTGCCGTGTGTGGGGTCTCACAGAATCAGACATGACTGAAGTGACTTAGCAGCAGCAGCAGCAGCAGCCCATTATTGATCTGAGTCTGTTGCAAGTTTGATGTTTGTTTTGTTAAGGGAAACAATTAAATATTACCATAAATTAATAAATACCTAAATGACTATGTATATGAATTGTGGAAAGTAGGGCTCAATGGATAGAATATCTCAAATTTTTATCACTGGCATCTGCTTGGTACTATGCAGAAATGATGCTCCAGCTGATTTCAGCTTTTGCTGTGATCAAGATTGTCCTATTGCCTCTGGATTAAAAGGAGGAAAAGTTGAATGATGGTCAAGTTTGTCACCTTAGATTGGGTCATGTGTTTAAATGTATTCCTTGAATTATTTGAAGTATTAAAGAAGTTATGGCCAATGACAAATATGCTGTGAAACATATTTTTTAATTAGTATTGTGCCCCTTTGACATTGGTTAATGAAAGACCATCAGTTCATGTGTCAGATAATTCTATAGATAGATATTGGAGATATTCAGGGATCTTATTCTTGGATGGTGTGACTTTTTTTTCATTTTATTATTCCTAATGAATTAATGATTGATTTTATACAAATGTAGAAATGAATGAAGAAAAAGAGAGTCAACATGAAGCAATGAAGATAATCGATGCCACATGAATTGTAGATGGTGAATAATATGTGTGTCTGGAACTTTGAGGTCTAACAGAAAACATAATTAATCAAATCCCTTTGTTGGAAATGATCTTGTAGAGACAGATACTAGAAATATACAGAGATCGTATTCTTACCTTGGGTTCTTTGATTAAATTTATTATTGTTAATGGATCAATAATGTAACTATTAAAGAAGTCTTAAATAAATAGATGAAGGACCATTAAAGAAGTAATAAAGGAATAGATAAATAAAAAGAGAGTGAGGCATTGTCTAACTGTGAAGATATGTGGTGAGGCAAGAATTATTTTTAATAGAAATTGAAAACACTGATGCCTCTTAGGTATCAATTGATCAAGAATCACAAAGAGTCAGTTTTTATTTTCTGATCATTAGAGTCAGTTTTATTTTCTATGTCAATCTTAAATTTGAGGTTATTCCTTTTGTTAAGAAAAAATTAAAGTATGAAAAATTAATGACTACCAAAGTGGTTTAAATAAATAAAATATGGAAAGAAAAATCAGTTCAGACAAGGTCTCATTTTTATTGACTCATCTACTCTGCTTTGTATCTCTCAGAATGGACCATTGGAGCTGGTTGAAAAGCTCTTTCACGGACGTGCTCTCTGGTTGCCTCCATGCCTTTGGTGTATAGAGGCCCATGTGAGTAGTAAAATTCATGTCTTCTTTTGATAGGTTTTTAAAAAGTATATTTATTGGCCAATGATAAATATGAGATTATTCCCAAGCATTTTTTAAAATTAAAATTTAGGGTAGAGTAAGAATAATTAATGAAACAGATCATGTGATAAATGATTCTAAGGACAGATGTAGAATACTCAAGTTTCTTATTCTTTGGTTTTGTATGAATTGTAGGGTTTTAGAAACTATTATTTATGAATAAGGAATTCACGTACAGGAGAGTGAACAAAAGAGGCTGAAAAGTGGATCGATGATGACCGTTGGTGGAGTACGAGTCATGGACGATGACAACTTCATTCTGGAATCTGAGGTCTACTAAAAGACATAGAATCTATTGCCTCTTTTTGAAATGATCCTATAGGCTGATTTTAAGAATCTAAATGGACTGTTTTCTTAGATTATTTTCATGGATTTTGACTCTTCTTATAAGTGGATCAATTAATTAAGAATCAATATAAAATTTTAAAAAGTGAAGATTAATAGCATGAAGATATGTGGTAAGGCAGTAAAAACTACTAAAATATATTGAGAATACTGAATTCCATTAAGAAAAAATAAGTGGTTTGAGTGCCTTTCCTTCTTTGGCTCATGTCAATAGAGATGTTCTTATTCTGGGTCCATAGCCAGTTCAGTATTACTCATTTTTTAAAAAGGAAATTTGTAAGTATCGTTCCAGATTAGTACATTAGTAATTGATAGACTAAACGTAAGGCAGAGTGCACGCAATAATGATTTAGTGTCTCGATTTTGTTATATGTTCTGCTTTGTCCTTCTCAGAAAGAGAACCCGGAAGTTCATGGTGGCCTCACTGTAGCAGCGTTAAGCCCCCTGTGAGTAGTAATCAAAGCTTGTGCTTGGCTTGGGTGATGTGTTGAGGGTTTCCCTGTAATAATTTAAAATGTATTAAGTATAAGAAAAGAGACCAACTACGGTCCAGCAATTAAATTGGAAATGTATGAAACAGGATGATGTTTAATCAGTTTTTACAATAGTGACTAATGGAAGAGCTATATTCAATCAGGCAATGATTCTAAAGAAGAATGATACTGAAGGCTCTTGTCCTTGTGTTTCTGTGATTCATGTATATTTATTTAATTTCAATTAGTATATTGATGAATTAATGTATACAGAAACGTAGAGGAGAATGAGAGAAAGAAGCCTAACTTCAGGTCAGTGTGGCATAAGAGTCACTCACATGCCACATGTCTGGAAGTCTGCAGTCCAACACACACAAATCTAATCTGTTTCCTTTCTCATCAATGAGCCTATGGATTGATGTTAGGAATATATAATTATATTCTTATAATTTTTAATTCATAGATTTCTGTATTATTAATATAAATGAATCAATGACAGAACTAATAAATGACATGCAAAAAAATAATGGTGATACTGATGCCTTGTCCACCCATGAATGTATGTGGTGAGGTGAGAAATAATATAAACTGAGAAAACTCATGCATGTTGAGAAATAAATGGGCCAGTGATGTCACCGCCTTTTCTAAGGATCGTGAATACGATGACATTGATAAGTAGGACCCAGTTTGATAAGCCTGGGTCTGTCTCAAGTAGAGAATGTCAACTTTGTAATATTATAAATTTATATATAGATCATATGTACATATGTTTAGAAGAGTTAATAGTTACCTGAGTAAATGAAAAAATGATGAAAACAAAGACTGAGGGAGAAAAGAAAGATTTCGATTTTTCATTATTTCTTTTTCCTTGTGCCTCCCAGAATCAATGCACTCAAGCGGATGTATGCGTTTTCCATGATTTCCTTTGTGTGTTGAGAGCCTAGAGAAGAATGTGAGTAAAAGTTCAAGTTCTTGTATTTAATGGGTTTCTGTAAAATATAATTCAAAGCACCAATCATGAAAAATGTCAATGAGAATGAAGAAACAGGCTCAGATCTGGACCAGTGATGACCGTTGGTGGAGTATGAGTCATGGACGATGACCACTTTGTGTCTGAAACTCTGAGGTCCAGTCAAAGCCTGCTGCCTCTATTCGAAGTGATCTTATAGACAGATGTTAGAATTATGTTTCTAAGGATCACATTATTATCTTTATATGTAAGCTTATATATAAGTATAAATTATGAAAAATTATACTCTCATAACTGAGTAAATAAAATGAAGAAAAGTAAGACCAATTCAGAGAAAGTCTCAGTTTTTTTTTTGTCTTCTCTGCTCTGTACTCCTCAGAATGGACGCACACCAGTGGGTTTAAGTATCTTCCATGGTCTTGGGCTCTGTAGACTGATGTGAGTAACACAGTAATTAAAATTTATGTCTTTGAGAACTTTTTTTTCATGTATTCACTGTATTATAAAAGTGTGAAACATAATTAATGTTGATCAGTTAATGAATCAATCAACAAACTTATGCCGATAAGAATGAGGAAATAGAGGCCCATTCATGGACCAGTGATGATGACTGATGGTGTATGAGTCACGGATGGTGAATACTATGTGCCTGAAACTCTGAGGTCCAAAAAAAGTGAAAATGAAAGTCGCTCAGTTGTGTCCAACTCTTTGCAACCCCATGAAATGTATAGTCCATGGTATTCTCCAGGCCAGAATACTGGTGTGGGTAGCCTCTCCCTTCTCTATGGGATCTTCCCAACCCAGGGATTGAACCCAGGTTTCCTATATTGCAGGCAGATTCTTTACCAGCTGAGCCACAAGGGAAGCCCGAGGTCCAATAAAAACAAAATATAATCTGTTGCTTCTATTTGGCATACTATTACAGGCAAGTATTAGAAAAACAAAAGAATAATTTTCTTGGCTTGAGTTTATCAGTTTTTTATCTTACTATGAAAAATTGCCCAAAGAAAAAAATCAATGTACAAGTGTAAATAAATTACATTGAAGATGTTGAAGTATATTCACTCTTAATATATGTGGTGAGTCAATAAAAACTCTTAATATTGATTGATAATACTGAAGTTCATTAAGTTCAGGTCCTTGACCTCTGTGGCTAAGAATGATGCAGACAGTAAATAACAGTAATTGTTCTTATTCTTGGTCTGTGTCAAGCTTGACCTTGTTTTGTTTGTTAAGAATAAATTAATAAATATGATCCCGATGTACTATATTCCTATGCAACTATATAAAAATTAAAATTAGTGTAGTGTCCTTCAATTTTGTTATCATCTGCTCTGATTTGTATTCCTCAGAATGGATGCACCTGAATTTATTAAGCATTCGACTGTGATCAGGGCCTCTGCTGGTTTTCCTGTGTATAAATACATGTGGGTCATGTAAGTAGTTGTCAAATTCTTCTCTTGGTTTGCTTGTTTGTGATAATAAAAATAGCATTAAATGTATTCAAAGAAGAGTAGTCATGGTTTATAGATGAATACGGAAGTGACATGAGATGTTATGTTGCTTAATTGGTGTTGATATCAATTAAGTTGATCAATGACATGAGTGTACTCCATATGGCAAATGACTGTATAGATAGATATTAGAGATATTAAGGATCTTTTCCTTGAGTATTTGTGATTCACAGATATTTATTTTACTATTATTAGTGAATTGATGAACTGATCAGTAAATATATATGAGGATGAAGAATGAGTTCCTTACTTGGACCAATGATGAAGACTAATGGAGTATGAGTCACACATGCGATGAGTACTCATGTGTCTGAAACTCTGAGGTCCAGCACGAAGGAATCTAGCCCAATCCCTCTATTGATTCTACTGATTCTATTGATAGATGTCAGGAATATTTTCAATACAAAGATATTGTTCTTGGTCTTTGTGTTCATGAATTTTTACCAAATCTTACTCTAAAAGAATAAATGGCAGAATAAATAAACAAATGTTTAAGTAAAGATGAAGAGGCTGAAATATTGTTCATTCTTAGAATGCATAGTCATGAAAAGAATACTAATATAAATTGAAGCCGATATTAGATGGATCAAGTATATTATATCTTTATCCAAGGATGATGCAGACAATAAGTCATAGTTTCTACTCTGAATCTGGTACGACTTTGATGCTTCATATGTTAAGTGAAAAATAAAGAAATATTACCATTAACCAATAAATACATAAATGACTCTTTGGTGGAAAAAGTGAAAACATGGATAGAATGTCTCCATTTTTTATCATCTTCTCTGCTTGGTACTATCCAGAATGGATCCTACAAGCTGATTTCAGCTTCTGCTCTGATTAAGATCATCATGTTGCCTCTGTCAGGAGGGCGACAAAGGTGAGTAAAGGTTCAAGTTCTTGTCTTTGTTTATTTGTGTAAGGATTTCACAGTAATATTAAAAAATAATAAACATAATGAAAATGGACTATGTCCAAATACAGAAATCATTTGAAACATTGTATCAATTAATTGATAATGAAATATCATGTTGATTAACAAAAATTGAAGTTCATTTATCAAAGAGATAAAGTCTACATGGGATAGGATTCTATATAGTACGTTTAGGATATTCAAATATCTTTTCTGGATTTGTGGAATCATGTATTCATTATATCATTATCAATGAATTAATTTAATTTAGTTGATCAGAAGTAGAAATGAATGAAGGAAAAGAGACTCAAACATAGACCCATGATGTCAACTGGTGGCAAATGAATTATAGACAGTGAATACTATGTGTCTGTTACTCCCAGCACAAAAGATAATTAGTTGAATCTCTCTTTTGGAAATGATCTTGTAGATGGATGTTAGAAATATATCAAGAATCACGTTCTTATTTTGACATCCTCGATTAAGATTTATTATTACTAATGGACTGATGGTAGAATAAAATAGAAGTAAATAGATAAAGAGGAATGCCCAACTCATCTGCCAATACAGGAGACATAAGAGACACCGTTTCGATCCCTTGCTAAGGAAGATCACCTGGAGGAGGGCACAGCAATGCACTCCAGTACTCTTGCCAGGAGAATCCCACGGACAGAGTCGCCTGGAGGGGGGATGATCCATAGGGTTGCAAAGAGTTGGACACAAATGAAGCGACTTGGCATGCACCCACACTATTGACACTTTTCATTTTACTTAAAAACATGAATAGTTTGTGAAATTACTTCATGAATTAAAGAAGGGACTGCTGCTGCTAAGTCACTTCAGTCGTGTCCAACTCTGTGTGACGCCATGGACTGCAGCCTACCAGGCTTCTCTGTCCATGGGATTCTCCAGGCAAGAACACTGGAGTGGGTTGCCATTTCCTTCTCCAATGCATGAAAATGGAAAGTGAAAGTGAAGTCCCTCAGTCGAGTCTGACTCTTAGCGACCCCATGGACTGCAGCCTACCAGGCTCCTCCATCCATGGGATTTTCCAGGCAACAGTACTGGAGTGGGGTGCCATTAGCCTTCTCCCAAAGAATGGACAGATGAAAATTAAAATTACTAATAAATAGCTACCAACAAATAAAGTCAGAGAAGACCAAATATGGATATATGCTGAAGATATGCAGTGTGGCAAGTTTTATGAAGTCATTGAATTCAATATAATTTTCTAAAAGTTTGAGGCTTTTACATTCTCTTTCACAGCTACTAATTATTCCAGATTAGGTTTGCACCACAGTTTATAAACATTCCTCTGTCGAAAAGATCTAAGCTATTAATTTAGTGAAGCAACCTGAAGGAAAATGTAAGACATTTGCATTGTTTGAATGTGGAGGGGATAGTGAGTCCATGGTGGTTCATTTTTACATCTTTAAATAATGTCGAATTTAAATGAGAAAGAGTCAAGCAGGAACCCATGATGTGAATGTGTCTTGTGATTAATTCATTTCTGCATCATTGAAGTTCATTTCAAAAGGAGATTTGATATTATTATCCATGGGTGTAAGTCTTTAGTTAGATTTCTGTAATTTTCAAGAATCTAATTCTGGGGTTTAGATAGATCCTGGGAACTTGTTACAGTAGTCTACGGGAATAAATTAAAGAATCAATAGGTAGATGGATAGATAGAAATTTTTGTTCATATAGTTCTGAAGTGCAGCATTATGTTAAGAAACCAGTAGGTCAAGGGTATTACCTCTCTGGTTCGGTTAATGTACAGCAGTGTTCTCACATTTGATCAGAATCACCCAAAGGGCCTGTTAGATGACAGATTGCTGGTCCCAGAGTCAGCATTTCTGACTCAATACAATTAGTGTGGGTTCCACTAATCTGCCTTCCTAATATGTTCCCAAGTTCTGCTAATGCTGCCTATCAGGAAGCAGTGTTTCTAGAGCATCATTGATAAAGTCAAATATATGCCATAATAGTGGTCTTGCTGTGTGTCAGTGCTGAGTTTCGGGTTGCATATTTTTCAAGAAATAACAAATACAGTAATTAATAAATACCTAAATATTTAATGGAGAAAGGGGGCTCTCCAGTTGGCTCAGATGGTAAGGAATATACCTACAGGAGACACAGGAGATGTGGCTTCAATCCCTGGGTGGGGAAGATCCCCTGGAGTAGGAAATGGCAACCACTCCAGTGTTCTTGCCTGGAAAATCCCGTGGACAGAGGTGCCTGGCGGGCTACTCTCAGTGGGGCCAAGAGTCGGGCATAACTGAGCATGCATGTACGTGGAGAAAATGTCTCATCCTTTTAACGTTATCTTTACAGACCACTAAATGGGTGCACCTGGACTGAAAAGACCATGATCTCTAGGCTGCTAGTACGTTTAAGAAATGAGTACATGACCACATAGATGAACAAAATTGAACAAGGACAGATCTGTATAAATGCTGAGAAGTGAAATTTTATGACTGATTTGATTATGATTAATTGGATCACTTTGGATGATTTTGAAAACAGTTTGAGCCCCAGTCATCCATTTTTACAGCTCTTTAAATTTTTGTTTTAGGTTTTCCCTAAAGATTCCTTAGTTGATAGCAGTGTAAGCTATTTTCATCATGAGGAAGAGCACACTGGAGATGTAAGTATAATACTAGTCAATAGTTTAGTTCTGATATTGGGTTCATGGGCTTCCTCGGTGGCTCAGCTGTAAAGAGTCTCTCTGCTATGCAGGAGACGCAGGAGACGTGGGTTCGATCCCTGGGTAAGGAAGATCCCCTGGAAGAGGGCATGGCAGCCCAGTCCAGTATTCTTGCCTGGAGAATCCCATGGGCAGAGGAGCCTGGCAGGCTACAGTCCATACGGTCACATAGAGTCAGACCCGCACAACGCGTTCACATTATGAAAAAAAGGCCTACCATGGACCAATGATGGGAATGGAATGCATTTTGAAATATTTTTTTATGATCAAAACACCTAAAAACTACTGAGGTCCATGACAAAAAAATTATGTTTACATCTGTGGAAAGGGAGAGACTTCAGTAATGTTCAAGGATTGTATTGTTAGTCTTTGGTGCTGCATGAATTTTGATTTTATTATCTTAAATAATTAAATGGAAGAATAAACAAATATGTCAGTGTATAAAATGAAAAGGGTGAAGCATATCCAAATATGAAAATATGTGGTGAGGCATGAATTACGATTAATATAACTTAGACCCTCATTAAGGAGGTCCTCATTAATCAATAAATGGATCAGGAGATTACAGTTTGGGGAACAATGATAGAGGCAGGGGAACATATTAATCTGTTCTTGCTTTGAGTCTGAGTCTGAGTTCAAGTAGTTTGTTTACTTTAGAAAAAAATAAATAAATCACTATAAAATTATAAATACATAAATGACTGAGAAAATGCCATGAGAAAAGCAGGTATTCATGGGATGAATGTCTCAAGATTTTCTTATCTGCATTGCTTATACTCAGAATGAACTGAACTAATGTAACCCTTCTGCCATGGCAGTGAATTCTGTATTAGGAGCAAAGAGACAAATGTGAGTAACAGGCCAAGCTCTTATCCTGGTGGGGGTGTCTTGTTTAAGAATATTCGCTGTTTTGTTAAAAACATGCATTAAGTATAATCTAAGAAGTTAGCTGCGGCCCATTATGGAATTCATATGTCACCCATGGTCCTTAATGAGTAGATGCAAACCTATACTGAGAATTGCTGAGGGAAATTATTGTATGTACAGATGTTAAGGATACTTGAGGCTCTTGTTCTTGAGGTTCCTTGCTTCTTGTAAATTTTTAAATTAATATTAGTCAATTAAAAATTGAAAATCAACAAGTGTGCAGATGAATGAGGGAAAAGAGGGCAAATCGTGGACCGACAAAGGATAGCTAGTAGAGTATGAATCAGGGGTGATGGATGGCCTGTATCTGGCACTGAGTTGTACTATACAGAAAGAGATCTAGTCTATTGTCTCTGGTGGATGTGATCCTGAGGCAGGCTAGGAATGCTAGTCCTAGAATTTAGTCCTGGACAAAGTTCATGGACCTTAGTGGTTCGTGAATTTTGATGGCATTATTACTACAAAAAAAATCAATAACCAATCTATTCAATTACTTGAGTAAATAAAGAGGAAGAGGGTAAAGTGTTGTTCAATTATGGAAGACGAGACAACAAATACTATTAATTTAATTTGAAAGTATGAGTATTTTTTAAGAAATAATTGGATCAAGGGTATTACCTCTTTAGCTAACTATCTCATGCATAGGCAGAGATAATATATAGTCACTGTTAATGCTCCGTGTCAGTAGTGAGTTAAGAGTTGTTCTTTTTTAGGACATGAGACAGAATTATTAACATCAATTAGTATATATTTAAATGACTAAGGAAATGAAATGTGGAAGCAGTGATCAATGGACCTAAGGCCTGAATTATTTTATCATCTGCTATGCTTTGCACTCCTCAGGATGGGTTCTCAATGCTGTTCAAGTTTCTACCATGATTCCTGTGATCAAAAAATTTATGGCTGCATCTATGTGTAGGAACCAGTGTAAGTAATAGTTAAATTTCTTATTGAGGTAGCTAATGGTATTCACTATAAAGACTTGGAACATCCCTGGCAGTCCAGTGGTTCAAATTCCATGCTTCCACTGCAAGGGCTGTGGGTTCAATCCCTTTTCAGGGAACTATGATCCCACATGCTATGCAGCCAAAAAAAAAAAAATATGAAATATAATGATGGAAGGCCAACCATAGCCTGACAATGAAGGTGGTGTTGGTATGAATCATGATATTGATTAATCGGTATATTAAACATTGAGTCTGTTAGGAATTTTCCAGAAACTACTTAGGTCTTTGTGATTTACACAAGTTAATTTTGTTAGTATTTGTGAATGATTGTATTAAACAAAAAATGAAGACTAAGGGTAAAATCTGGACCAATGATGATGACTGGCGCATATGAGTCATGTATAGTGAATACTACGTGTCAGGAGCTCTGAGGTCCAACAATGAAAGAATCTGGTAGAAAATGTTGCTTTAGACATTTCTCATGTATATGCAAGGATCTGTTTTTTGACTTGTGGTCACAGATTTAAAAAATATTTTGGTAACATAATCAATAGGAGAATAAAGTTAATATCTGATTAAGAGAAAAATAATAAATATTACTATAAATTAATAAATACCTAAACTATGATGTATATGAATGGTAGAAAGTATGGATTAATGGTGAGAGTGTCTCAATCTTTTTTTTATCACCTTCTATGCTTGGTACTCTTCAGAACAGATACTGGAGTGGACTTCAGCTTCTGCCACAGTGAAGATTATCATAATGTCTCTGTCAGGAAAGAGGCCAAGGTAGGTCATGATCAAAAATCTTGTCTTGGTTTGAGTCTTCATTTAAGGGTGTGTTTGGTATTATTAAAAATCCTTAAATTAAAAAGTTAGCTGTTATCAATAATAAATACCTATGAAACATGTTGATTAATTGATAGCATGTAACATTGAGATTTGGAGAAGGAAATGGCAACCCACTCCAGTGTTCTTGCCTGGAGAACCCATGGACGGAGAAGCCTGGTAGGCTGCAGTCCATGGGGTCGCACAGAGTCGGACACGACTGAAGCGACTTAGCAGCAGCAGCAGCAACATTGAGATTGAATAACAGAAGAGGTATGGTCCATGTGGGAAATGATTGTATAGACAAACTGTAGATTCTTACTCTTGGCTTTTTCATAATGAATTATTTTTTCATTATTATAGAAAATAATAATTTAATAATTAATAATTTGATCAATACAAATATAGACACCCAGGAAGAAAATGAGACCAAAACAGTAGAAATGGACCACATAACAGTCATGATGGCTGGTGGCATATGAGTTGTAGATGATGAAAAGTGAGATCCGACACCCAAAATAACGTGTTCAAACTTTACTTTGGAAAGGATTTTATAGACAACTGTCAGAAATACACAAACATCATGTTCTTAGGTTTATAGATTTAGGTTTATTATTAATGGATCATAGATAGAATCATTAGAGAAGGAGGACGGAGAAAATGAAGCATTATTCAACCATGAGGTGAGGCAAAATATATGACTAATAAATTTTGAAAACACTGAAGCCCATTGAGAAATAAATGGATCAAGTATGTTACTTCTTTGGCTAAGGATCATGTAGACATGGCTAAGTAAGAGTCAGTTCTATTCCGGATCAGTTCCAAGGTTGAGTTTGTTCTCTTTGTTAATAGAAAAAATGTGTATGTGTAATGAAAAATTAATAGATACATAAAAAATGGAGTAAGTGATGTGGAAAGGAAGGATCAATGTAGATAAGATCCTAATCTTTTTTATAAACTAGTATGCCCTGTACTCCACAGACTGGACATACTTGAGATGATTTAACCATCTTCCATGATCCCAAGCCCTTTGGTTGCCTCTATACATTCATTAGAAGTATGGATGCCACTGTAAGTAATAGTAAAAGTTCTTGTGTTTGTTTGATTATTTACTTAAGAGTATTTACTATATGATTAGTGTGAATTAATGAGTTAATAAACAAAGAGAAATTGTGCCAATCCTGGACCAATGATGATGACTGGTGGTTTGAATCATAGATGATAAATAATGTGTGCCTGAAACTCTGAGGTCTGGGAGGAGGAAATCCAATACATTATCTCTGCTTGTAAATATCCTATAGATAGAAATCAGGAATATACAGGGATCTTATTTTTTTCTGTGTTCATGCATGCATTTTCACTTTATTGTTATAATTGGAGAAATGAAATAATCTATAAGTATGTAAATAAAGCTGGATGAGTGCATCCTTATCCAGTTGAAAAACTGTGTGGTCGTGCAAGAAATACTGTTAATAAATTTGAAAAGAAGTCCAAAGAGATACAAACAGTGTGTGACTGTTAAGTTTTGGGGTAAGAATAACATAGACGATAGTCATAGTCACTGCTCATTTTCTTGTTAGGGACAAGTTTTAAGTTTCATTTTCTTAAGAGAAAATGAAATAATTTAGAGTATTCTAAATTAATGATTGTCTAAATCACTAAAAATGAAATGCAAAAGCAAGGATCAATGATTAGCTCTCACTTTTTTATCATTTGCTCTGCCATGTACTCCTCAGAATGGATGCCCTTGAGCTGACTTAAGCATCTTCCAGGGTCTGGAGCCCTGTGGGTACATCTGTATGTGAGGACAGTGGAGAACAATGTGAGTACTAGTCAATGTACTTGTCTTGGATTAAGCCGTATTTTAAAAAGATATTATTAAAAATTAAATATCATAAAAAATTCCAAAAATCTTATGTCAAATACCATTGATACAAAGCAGTATGACAATTAATCCATATATGAAGCACTGAGATCAGTTAATGAAAGAGTTGAGTGTCAGCGGAAATGATTGTTTAGATGGATGTCAAAGATATTCAAGGGTCTTACTCATGATTTATTTGTGTAACTTATGCTCACTTAAATAATAATGAATTAATAAATGTAGATGTTAGTAGGGAATGGAGCCCTTCCTGGACCATATGACTGGAAGCATGGGAGTCTATGGTATATACTGTGTATCTATAACCCTGATTCCTCACAAAGCAAAATCTAGTCAATCTTTGATTTTAAATGACCCCAGAGATGGATGTTAGGAAAGCACAAACATCTTATTTCATTTTGGAGTTTACAAATTTAGATGTATTAATGATAATCAATAAGCAAACCATTAAAAATGTAAAAGAACACATAAAAAGAAGAAAGGGAAGCATTGTCCACTAGGAACATATGTGGTGAGGTAAGAAATATTATTAATAAAATTGAAAACATTCATACCCATTAAGCTAAGCACTTTGCCTTCTTACTGAAAAGGTCGTAAAGACACTGATATGGAAGAGTCAACATTATTGTTCTGGGCCAGTTTCAAGTTTAAGTGTTTCTTTTGTTAAGAGAAAAAAATGCTACACTATGAAAAATTAATAAATGCCTAAATGAGTAAATGAAAGGTGGAAAACAAGGATCAGTGGCAATAAGGTCTGCATTTTATCATGTTCTCTGCTCTGTGCTCCTTAGAATGGGTACTCTTAAACTGGTAGAAGCATTCTTCCACAGTCATGAGATCTCTGGTTGTATTCATGTGTTAGGACTGTGGAGGCCATATGAGTAGTAGAGAAAATTTGGTCTTAGTTTCAATGTTTTGTTTAAAGGTATTGACTTTATTATTGCAAACTGTGACATACAATCAATGAAATCCAAATAGCCCAGTGTGAAATATGGGATTAATATGAAGCATTATATGATTGATTCATATAATGAAAACAGAATAATTAAAGAAATATTGACATGAAAGTGGTTCTATATATGAGATTTCTAAGCTTTTTTGTGGTTTCAATAAAACCATTTAAAAATTATTACTGAATTATGAATTGAGCAATAAACAATATAGAAATAATGAATTAAAAGAGGTACGACATTGAATCGATGATAACTTCTGGTGGTATATGAGTTGTGTCTGATAAATACAAGTCTAGAACTCTGAGGTCTAATGCAAAAGAATTCTCTTACATTTTCATTCTTAATTATAATTGAACCAATGAAAGAATCAATCAATAAATATGTCAATCAATGAAGAGAAAGTGTCCATATTTTATCACACTCTCTATTTAATACTTTTCAGAATCAAAGTTCAAGCCTTTATTGTGATCAGAGTTATCATTTTCATGTTGCTATGGGACAGAGACCCAGGGGAGTAATGGCCAAGATTTCCATCTTGGTTTGGGAAATTAGCTGAAGTGTTTTCATTGTAATAAGTTCAATCAAGGACTTCCTTGGTGGTCCCCTAGTTAGTAGTTAAGTTCACCTTCCAAGGCAGGGGTGCAGGTTTGATACCTGGTTGGAGAGCTAAGATCCCAAATGCCTCATGACCAAAATACCAAAACATAAAAAGAAAAGTAATATTGTAACAAATTTAATAAAGACTCTAAAAATGGTCCACATCAAAAAATCTTAAAAAAAAAAGTCATGGTTTCTGGATCGATGATGATCCATGCCAGTGTATGAGCCATCAATGATGAATAATACATGTCTGGAACTGTAAGGTCCAATAGAAAAGAAATACGGTCTTTCTCTTCATGGATTTTCATTGGTTCCTTGATGGTGGTAGTGATTGGAGAGAAGTTTGAGATATTCAAGGGTCTTTTTGCTGTGTTTGGGGTCATCCTGCTTTTATTTCATCAGTATTGATGCCATGATGATTTATATAATCCGAATGAATGAATGAAAGACCTACAGCTGGGCCTAAGGGACCCAAAGATGAACTTGGGTAGAGGATGAGGGGTGGGCAAGTAACCCAGAGTATCTGGAAGCCTGAGGGCCATGACAGCACATCCCCTCTTGTCTACCTTTTTTTCTTCATGTGGACAGATACTGGGAATCTATAAAGTCATATTCTTAGGTTGGGTTAGTGAATTTAGATTTCTTGTTATCAAAAGACAGGTCCCTTGAAAGGATATACCTACTAGATTGAGTAGAAAAGGTCAGTTAGTGTCTCCTCTGGACACTTGCGGTCCGGCAAGAAATAATGATAAAAACTGCCTCTGTGGATACACATTTAGCAACAATGCACCTAAGAGGTCAACTGCTTGGCAAAGCGTCCTGTAGATGTAGCACTGGAAGACTCACTTGCATTGTTCGTACACTCTCAAATTTGAGTATAGTTTTATTTCTAGAAAGCAATATCTTTGCATTATGAAATAGGTATTAATTCCTCATGATTCAGATCATGAAATTTGGAGTGGAAGAATCAGTGACCCTAAATTTTTTTTTCTCTCTCTTTTTCTTTGGTTTTCATGGACTGGACTCTATTCGTGAGAATTGACACTTTTGAGCTGAATAAACCGTCAGTAGTCCGTGGTCATGAACCTTATGATTGTAGAAGCCCGTGTGAGTAATGATCACATTTAAGGGGGTGTACCCAGGAGAGATGTGTGGAATTAATGGTTAAATAATGTAGAAATCAGTGAAGAGAAGAAGAGACAACACTGGATCGATGATGACTACTGGTGGCGTATGAATTGTGAATGATGAATGCGTGATTGGAATGCTGAGGTCCAATGCAAATAGAATCGAGTCCATCCATTATCCATGGGAGTGACACTATAGCAGAGGTCAAGAATGCATCAGGGTCTCATGGTCCTTGTTTTGATGCTGGAACTTTCTGTTGAGTAGAATGGACAAATAGAGTAGGTCTTCCTAAACACAGGAGGAGATGTAAAGGTGAAAGTTGGAAGACAATTGCCAGTCCTGGAAGCATGGGTTGAGACAAGGGAGACTATGTATACGGCAAGGACACCTCAAATTTCAATGAGGAAGCCATGGGCCATAAATGTTAGCACTTAGGGAAAGGATGGAGGGGACAGGGTAAGGAATATTCAGCCTTTGTCTTGTGGCTGTACAGTAAGATCCAAGTGGTTTGTTTTCAAGAGATTTCCCACATACCCTCGGTTAAGGAAAGCCTGAATGGAAGCAGGGAGCTGTAGAGAGTGTCTCAACGATCCTGATGAGCTGCTTTGTTTTATACTTCTCAGAGTGAATGCATGGGATCTGATGGAGGGATTCCTCGTGGAGCACCAGCCTAGGATGGCATCTTTGCTGTTGGAACCATAGAACCTAGACCCACGTGAGAATCATCTCATTCCTCATCTGTTCTAAGATGGTTTCTCTACAAGTAAAGATTACACTGTTAACTTAGGTGACAGAAAATCAAAGATGGCCATTTTTTATCAGTTTCTTGATGAACAAGGAAGTGATGCAGCGGTAAGGTGACAGTAAAGATAAGACAGAGATGGAATGATGTGAAAAATTTCTAGAGACCTATGAACTATATGACACCTCGTTGGCCTCCTTTTAACCCCATAGTGTTAAAATCGTCATTAGTGAATTAAGGCATGAATCAGTTACCAATGTCGAATGAAAAGTCATGGTTTCTGGATCAATGATGATTCATGCTGATGTATAAGTCATCGATGATGAATAATCTGTGTCTGGAACTCTGAGGTCCAATAGAAAAGCAATGTGGTCTTTCTCTTCATGGATTTTCATTGGTTTCAGTAATTGAGCCAATGAAAGTATCAAAAAGCATGAATACACATCCAGGAAGGGCAAATGTCTCTCTCTGTGTGCTCCTTTTCTGCTCAGTACTTGTCAGAATAGAAGCTCATGGAGGTTTCAGCCTCCATGGTGATCAAGGTCGTGAGCTTCCGGTTGCTCTGAGACAGAGAGCTAGGTGAGTGTTTATTCAGCAAGTAATATAGAAATAAATGGGGTGGAATAAGATAGCACTGGATGATTGATGCCTGCTTGTTTCATGTGAGCTGTGTGTGATGAATACACTTTATGGAGTCTGAGGTATTACATAAAGGGAACCTAAGAATCTGGGGGGAGGCATTTGTGTTGGAATGCATTTTTTAGGAGCTAGGAGACCATTTTGAGCATTACCTGCTCTTTAACTCTTTTTGCTGTTTTCTAAAGGCAGTGGCACCCCACTCCAGTACTCTTGCCTGGAGAATCCCATGGATGGAGGAGCCTGGTGGGCTGCAGTCCATGGGGTCACTAGAGTCGGACACAACTGAGTGACTTTACTTTCCCTTTTCACTTTCATGCATTGGAGAAGGAAATGGCAACCCACTCCAGTGTTCTTGCCTGGAGAAACCCAGGGACGGGGGAGCCTGGTGGGCTGCCGTTTATGGGGTCACACAGAGTCGGACACGACTGAAGCAACTTAGCAGCAGCAGTAGCATTGGTTATTATTTTTCCAATAAGATGTTTGAAATATAATCAAATAATGTTAGTCACTCAATTGTGTCTAACTCTTTGTGACCCCATGGTCTGTAGCCCACCAGGCTCCTCTATCCATTCGATTTTGCAGGCAAGATACTGGAGTGGGGTGCCATTCCCTTCTATAGATAATCAAATAAGGGCATTTTAATCCCATTGATAAATAAGTAATGAATATGAAGCTTTCTATTGATTAATGCATTGTGAAACCTTACAATAAATATGTGACAGATTTGAGATGAGAGTTTCTGCAGAGATATATTAGCTATAACAAGGTTTTGTTGAGTATTTTCCAAGTACTGAGTGTTAAAATTTTAATTAAGCCTTTCCCCCTGATTTTGTGCCTCACAATTGCATCTCTGTGTTAGAAACAGAAAGCCCAGTTGTCAGTAATAGCCAACTTCTTGTCCTGTTTGTTTGCTTATTTCTACCTGAAAGAAATTTGGTCAAGTTTATCATGGATTTGTTGATTTCTGCATTTGTGTTATTTGTGCGTGTCTGTGTGTATTAAGGTTACAGTTTGAAATCTTCATACAGAATAACAAAAAGTCAATTATAGCTCAGTGAAAAATAGAGAATTTGATGAAATATTAGTTGATTAATACATAAATCAAAAACAGTGTCTAATTTTTTTTTTTACAGTGTCTAATTTTAAAAAAGATGCTGAAATCACATTGCTGTGAAATTGAACTATTTACACAGTAGTGATGTCCTGGGCTTGTTAGGTGTTTTGAATAATAGAGTTTTAAAATGTTTATGAATGGATTACTTGCTTAGTCAATAAACAAATAGAAATGAAAGAACAGAGACACATATGGACCAATTATGCTTATCATTCCAGGAAGAGTCCTGAAGGATGAAAACATTTCTGAAGTGTCTTTCTGAGATCCGACACAGAACATAAGTAGTCTATGTCCTTTGTTGAAATTGTTTTTATAAGGAGTTGTCTGGAATACAAAAAGATCATATGTTTGTTAATTTCATAGTTATAGTACTTATTAACAATGAATCTATGATGAAATCATTAAACTCATAAATAAACATGTAAGGAAAACTTGTGAAAGTGTTCTCATATGAGTATCTTCTTTTTAGACAAGCTATTGTGAATAAAAATTCAAAATTCTGAATCCCATTAAACTGGTGAGGGTCACCCCTTTGGCCAGAATGCTATAGACATGCTTATATAATAGCCATGTATTTATTCTTTTTCAGACTAGAGATTGAAATTTTCTTTTAATCAGTTTAAGAAAAAAACATAGGAAGAGTAAATAATGAATACCTGAGTGTGGTATAAATGAAATGCCCCAAGTAAGGGTCAGCGGTGATTTGGTCTCAATATCTTGACCCTCCTCTGTGTTTTGTGCTCCGTAGAATGAATGCACCAGCAATGATTTAGCATCTGTCATGGGCACCAGACCTGCGGTTGCCTCTGAAGAATAAGAGAATGGAGATTAATGTGAGTAATAGTTGAAGTTCCATTTTCAGTGTTTCTTATTAAAGAAATTCACTCAATCATTAAGGAATGTGGAATATGACTAGAGAAGGTAGCTGCATTTCTGTCTTGAGTATTTTTATATGAACCATTATGCTGATTAGCCCTAAATGGAAAATGACTATTAATGTGAGATATATTAAACTAGCAATAATTCTGTATACACCAAAGCTCCTGTGTTTTTAATTGCACTGCTAAAATTATTAGTGAATTTATGATTTATGCAATAAAGAAATAGAAACATATGTAGAAAAAGAGGGTCAATATTGGATCAGTGATGACTACCTGTGGCGTATTAGTCATGTATGATGAATACATGTCTGGAACTCTGAGATCCAATGCAAATGGAATCTATTCCATTGTGTTGTTTGAAGTGATCCTATAGTCAAAGCTTACGGATATAAAAAGATCTTTGTTTTGGTTATTACGACCATGCATTTTTTGACCATGCATGGTAGATGACCATGCATCACTCTGTTTTTATGATTTGATCAATGAAATAGTTAATTGCAAATTTATAAAATAAACAATGATGACTATAAAGACTTTTCAATAATAAAAATATGTGGCTTTAGGAAATAATACTAACATAGACTAATACATTAATATATATTGAAAAGACTGATATCCATTAGGTAAAAACGTCCTAGAAAGATGTTATCTCTTTGGTTAAGAATGATTTGGAAAATGATAGGTAGTAATTACTGACTGAGTCAGTAATCAATTTGACATTAGATTCATTAAGGGAGAAAGAAGTCAATATTATCATCATTTAGTAAATGACTAAGTTATTGTGCAAATGAAGCGCAAATTATTGGATCAATGGGGAGAATTATCTGAATATTTTTATCACCTTGTCTGCTTGTTATTCTTCAGAAGGGGTGTTCCTGCTGCTTCAGCCTTCACTGTGTTCAATCATCGGCTGCCTCTGTGTCAGGAAAGCCCTAAGGTAAATAATGGGCCAGGTTGTTGGCCTGGGTGATTTGTTTGAGGGTGCTCATGATGTTATTAAAAAGTATGAAATTAATAAAAATGTTGCCCATAGTTCAGTGGTAAATATGATAAGAAACATTGTTTTGATTAATAAATAATGTGCAGGATTAGGTTGAACAAAGCAAGAGAAAGCCTCTGAATGAGAAAATATTCTGTAAACTGAGATTATGAATATGAAGGTCTTATTCCTGGGACATTTACTGAATCATATATTATTTTTATTAATATCAATCAACTGATGATTTAATCAATACAAATATAGAAATGAATGAAGAGAAGAGACTAAGTCACGGACCAATGATGATGATCGTTTCGGGTAGAGTCCTGAACGATGAAAACATGTCTGAAACTCTGAGGTCCAATCCAGAACACCTGTAGTCTCCTCCCTTTTCAAAACTGTTTTTCTAGAGAGAGGTCTGGAGTATTCAAAGACCATATGCTTGTATTGATTTTCTGGACTTAAATTTGTTGTTATATATTAATGGATCTGTGACGGAAGCATTAAGTAAATAAAAATTAATGTATAAGGAAAAAATAGGGTGACGTATGGTCAAAATTGAACACATTTTCTGAGGGTTACTTATTTGACCAAGATTAGGTAGAAGTGCAGAAGTAAGAGGCAGTTTAATTATTGTGTTTTTTCTTTACAAGACAAAAAAATTGAGAGAATAAGAAAAAATGATAAATACCTAAATATTGAGTAAACTTAGTTCTCAATATTTTAATTATATTGCATTTTCTGTACTCCCCAGGATGAATGCAGTAGAATGATTTAACATCTTTCATGGACGCAAGCTCTGTAGTTGCCTCTGTATAATAGGACGATGGAGATTAATGTGAGTAATAGTTGTTCGTTTTGTTTTGTTTTGTTATTAAGGTGATTCACAGTATTATTAGGAATGTGGGATATAGTAAAGAAGGCAGCTGCTGTATCTCAGTGTTGAGTATGAATATCAGTTCAGTCAGTTCAGTTGCTCAGTCGTGTCTGACTCTGCGACTCCATGGATTATATGGATTATATGGATATATGCAGCATGCCAGGTTGCATATATCCATATAATTGGATAACATGAGATTCTATAAATAAACATTTAATTAAAAATAAAGATGAATGGAGTAAAACACTGTCTAATTATCAAAATATGTAGTGAGACAAGAAATAACTATTACTGTATTATGGAAACCCTGAAGTTCATTTATAACAAATGGTACATGACTGATACCACTTAGGCAAAGGATACGGGTGACAGGATCTAAGTGAAAAGACATTCTTCAGGTTCTGGCACAGAGGTGAAATCCCAGTGGTTCGTTTTTGACAGATGTTGTGTGTGTCCTAAGTTAAGGGTGGCCTGAATAATAATGTGAATGTGGAAGTTGGGAAGAGTGGCGATTGTCTCCGCCATGTTGATGGTCCGCTTTGCTTTATATTCCTCCGAGGGCGAGCATGAGACCTGAAGGAAGGATTCCTCATGGGGCATCTGCTTAGGATGGCATCTTCGTTGTTGGAACCAGAGACCCGTGTGAGCAGAATCAAATTTGTGGTCTTGGGTTGAATGGCTTGTCTAATGTTTTTGCTGCATTATTAATATATTTGAAGTATGGTTAAAGAAGGTCGTTTTAATCCTGTTGAGAATGAAGAGATTAGTATGATGCATTATATTGATTATTGCCTATGTGAAAAACTGATCATACGTAAGAAAGACATAATGGTATGAGTATTTTTCTAGAAACATGAGTGTTGGTGGTGTCAAGTCTTTTGTTGGGTTTTGTGAATCCTAGAGTTATAAATTATAATTAGCAAATCAATGAATTAATCAATTAACAATACAGAATGAGGACCCAGTCTTCTTTTCTGGATCAGTGATGATAAATGCCGGCGTATGAGTCATTGATAATGAATAATACGTGTCTGAAACTCTGAGATCCAATAGAAAAGCAGTGTCTTTCTATTCAAGCATTTTCATTGGTCGTGATAATTGAGCCAATGAAAGCATGGATAAACAAGTCTGCAGATCAATGGAGAGAAGGTTTCAATCTCTGTTTTCACCTTCTTTGTTTGATACTTTTCAGAACAGAAGCTCAAGGTGATTTCAGCCTCTACTATGATCAATATCATTTTCAGGAAAGAGCAAGGTGAGTAATGCTCAAAAATTTCTTCTTGGTTTGTGTTGTTTAAGTGTTTTCATAATATTCTTTGAAAGTGGTAAATATAAGCAAAATGTTAACTATGTCCCAGTGATAAATATGACTTGAGACCATATGTTGATTAGTTGATAATATATAACATTGATATTTATTAATGAAAGGTACAATCTATTTTGGTGTTAATTAAAGAAGAGTCAGGGATGTTTAATGGCTTGCTCTTTGGTTTTTGTTATTCAAATATTTATTTTGTTATTATCAGTGAAGTAATGATTTAATTGATATGAATATAAGTATAAATGAACTAAAAGTGGGCCCAAATGAACCAGTGATGATGATAGCCTGACTATGGATGATATAAAAAAGAGTCTGGTACTCTGAGGTCCAACAAAACCCATACTCTTTTTCTTTGTTTATTTCTTCCTGTGCACAGGTGTTAAGAATGTACAAAGTTCAAGTTCCTAGACTGAGTTTAAAAATTATTACTATATCAATGAACGCACTATTAAAGATATATAGATAATAGATGAATGAAAACAGTGAATTATTATCTAATTATGAACATATATGATGAAGCAAGAGATATTAATAAAAACTGCCAACATTGATGTCCATTTTGAAATGGATGGGTCAAGGGTGTCACCTCTCGGGCCAAGTATCAGATAGACCTGAACTATTCAGAGTTGACTTTATTATTCTGAGTCAGTCTCACATTTAAAGTTATTCTTTCTGTTAAGAGAAAACAATGTCTGCATTCTAAAAAAGTTATAAATTCCTAAATGACTGGTAAAATGAAAAGCAGATGAAGAGTCAGTGGTGATAAATTTTTTTCTTTTCTTCTCATTGATCATGCTTTCTGTTGTTCAAAATGGACACATCCACACTTTGAGTCTCTTGTAACGCACCTTACGATTGTATCTCTATGTTAGGAGCACAGAGTCCAATGTGAATAATGGTCAAATTTCTCATCATAGTTTCAGTGATATTTTTTCCTCTGTGTATACAGTGTATTATTTGAATTTCCATGTACAATAACCAAGGAGCAATGCAGCTCAGTGGTAAGTATAGAACTTTATGAAACGTGAATTGATTAACTCATAGACGAATAACAGCATATTGTTTATTGGGATTAGCATATGTACAGTACTGATGCTAGATATAAAATAGGTAAATCATGAGAGCCTGCTGTACAGCACAGGGAACTCCACTCAAAGCTCTGTGATGGCCTAAATGGGAAGGAAATGAAAATCAGAGGGGTGTATGTATACATATAGTTGATTCACATTGCCATACAGTTGAAACTAACAATATTGTAGACCAATTATACTCCAATGAATCAACATATATTCAATATAAAAATATTAGTGAATTATAAAAAATTAAAATGAGTACACTGCTGTGAGAATGGTTAGTCAATAAATAGATTAGTCAATGAACAAATAGAAATACACAGCAAATCGAGGGCTCGGTCACTGGGCCAGTGATGATCATGAAACGAAGAGTCCTGAACAGTGAAAACATGTCTGAAACTCTGAGGTCCAACACAGAACATAAGTAATCTGTTCCCTGTGTGAAATTATTTCTGTAGACACATGTCAGAAATGTAAAAATGTATATTCGTGTATTGATTTCATAGACTTACATTTGTTATTATTAACGGATCTGTGATGGTGGAAGCATTAAGCAAATATAAATATATAAGGAAGAATAGGATGAAGCATTGTCCATACTGGAATTTTGTGAGACAATAGGTACTATTAATACACATTGGAAACACTGATGCCCACAAAATAAATGAGTGAGAGTTACCTATTTGACCCAGATTGGCTAGAAATGCATATCTAAGAGTCAGTTTAGTTATTCTGCCTCCAACTAAAGATTGAACTCTCACTTGTAACAAATTAAAAAATACTGAGAGAAACAAAAAATAGTAACTACCCGACTAAATGAAATATGGAAAATAAGGATTAATGGCAATTAGGTATGAATATTTTTATTCATCTTTGTTCTATACTCCTCTGAATGAAGGCAGTAGAGATGATTTAGCATATTTCATGAGCATGAGCTCTATGGTTGCCTCTGAACAGGAGGAGGATGAAGGTTAACGTGAGTGATAGTTGAAATTTTTCTCAGTTTGTTATTTTATTAACATAATGCAATGTGTTATTAATAAATGTGGAATATAATAAGGCATCCACATTTCAGTGTTGAGTATGGATATATGAACCATATAGAAAGTTGAGAGTATTAATGAGATATATATTAAAGTAAGAATAATTCTAGTGTTGGACCAGTGATGTTTGTGATGGGAAGAGCCCTGAACAGTGAAAACTATGTTTGAAACTCTGAGGTCCAATCCAGAACATTGGTAGTGTCTTCCTTCGGGTGAAATTGTTTCTATCTAGAGAGATATCAGGAATATAAGTAGATTATATTCTTACCTTGATTTCATAGACTTTGATTTGTTATAATTAAGAGATCTGCGATGGAACCATTAAGCAAATATAACTATATATAAGGAAAACTAAGGTAAAGCTTTGTCCAAAGATGAACATACTGAGTGAGGCAAAAGATACTATAATGAGCATTGAAGTCCCTAAGTCCCATTAAATAAATGGTTGAGGGTCACCTCTTTGACCAAGGTTAGATAGAAATGCATAAGAGGCCTGCCGCAGACTTAAAGATTGAGTTTTTCCTTTCAACAAGATAAAAAAATAGATAGCAAAAGGAAAAGTAATAAACACCTAAATACTGAGAAAATAAACCATAGAAAACAAGGATCAGTGGTTATTAGGTCTCAATGTTTTTATCAGCTGTGTCCTGTCCTGTTTAGAATGAAGGCAATTCAGATGATTTAGCATCTTCCATGGACAAATGAGCTCTGTAGTTTGCTCTGTTTAATAAGAGCATGGAGATTAATGTGAGTGATAGTTGAGGATCTCTGTTTTTTTATTAGATTAATTTACTGTATTATTAAGAAATATAGTGTAAAATTAAAGAAGGCACCTGCTTTTCAGTGTTGAGCATTGATATATACAAACCATTATTCTGATTAAAGCACACATGAAAAACAATCTGTTAAAGAGAGAGATATATTTAAGTAAGAATTATTCTATACACATTAAAACTTTTTTTAAATTGTACTGCTAAAATTATTGAATTTTTATTTAATCAATACAAGTAGAAATAAATGTAGGAAAATAGGAACAATGTTGGATCTATGAGTGATATATGGTGAATACTTGTCTGGAATTCTGAGATGCAGTATTTAAGTAATCTAGTCCATTCTCAACTTGAGAAGGCATCCTATAGAGAGATGTCAGGAATAAATGAGGGGCTTATCTGTGGTCTTTGTGTTCATGAATTTTCATTGTATTATCATAATTGGAAAATGAGAGAATCCATAAATATATAATTAAAAATAAAGATGGATGAAATGAAGCAATTTCCAATTACTGAAATACGTGGTGAGCCATGAAATACTATTAACATACCAAGGACGCCCTGAATTTCAATCACTAATGAATGGCACACGGCTGTTACCAGTAAGGTTAAGGTCGAGGGGGACAGAATCAGTGATCAGAGAGGTGTATGCTCAGTTGTGTCCATCCCTTTGTGACCTCATGGACTATAACCTGTCAGGCTCCTCTTTGCATGGAAGTTTCCAGGCAAGAATACTGGAATGGGTTGCCATTTCCTACTCCAGGGGATCTTCCTGACCCCAGGGATTGAACCCATGTCTCTTGCGTCTCCCACACTAGTAAGTGGATTCTTTACCACTTTGTCACCTGGGAAGCTCCTAGTCACTAGCGAAAATCACTCAGTCGTGTACGACTCTGTGACCCCATGGACTATACAGTCCGTGGAATTCTCCTGACCAGAATGCTGGAGTGGGTAGCCTTTCCCTTCTCCAGGGGATCTTCCCAACTCAGGGATTGAACCCAGGTCTCCTGCATAGCACGCGGATTCTTTACCAGCTGAGCTACAAGGGAAGTCCGTGAAGCTCCTAGTCAGCCTTTATGTTCTGGCTCAGTGGTAATATTAAAATGGTTCATCGTCAAAAGGTTCTCTATGTACCCTAAGTTAAGGATAGCTTGAATAACACTGTGAGTGTGGAAACAAGAAACAGTGGAGAGTGTCTCTACCACATTGATGGTCCATCTTGCTTTATACCCCTCAGAGTGGATGCATGGGACCTGAAGGAAGGATTCTTTCTGGAGCACCAGCCCATGATGGCATCTTTGTTGTAGGAGCCAGGAGACCTATGTGAGCATCATCTCATTCCTAGTCTGGGGTTGGATGATTTCTCTAAAACTAATGACTGCACTAATCTCATGGGTGACAAAAAATGAAAGAAGGTAACTTTTATCCCAAAGAACTGATTAGTTCAGTTCAGTCGCTCAGTCATGTCTGACTTTTTGCGACCCCATGGACTGCAGCATGCCAGGCTTCCTTGTCCATCCCCAACTCCTGGAGCTTGCTCAACGTCATGTCCATTGAGCCGGTGATGCCAGGGAGCTGATAGGAAGCTAAAGTGAAAGAAAGTGAAAGTGAAGTCGCTCAGTCGTGTCCGACTCTTCGCGACCCCATGGACTGTATCCCACCAGGCTCCTCCATCCATGGGATTCTCCAGGCAAGAGTACTGGAATGGGTTGCTATTTCCTTTGCCAGGGCATCTTCCAGACCCAGGGATCAAACCCAGGTCTCCTGCATTGTAGGCAGATGCTTTACTGTCTGAGCCAAGGAAGCTAAAAGCTGATAATAAATTTAAGAGAGTTATAATGATGTGAGTCCCTTGGGCTGCAAGGAGATCCAACCTAGATCCAGTCCATCCTAAAGGAAATCAGTCCTGTATATTCGTTGGAAGGACTGATGCAGAAGCTCCAATACTTTGGCCGCCTGATGCAAAGAACTGACTCATTAGAAAAGACCCTGATGCTGGAAAAGATTGAAGGCAGGAGAAGGGGATGACAGAGAATGAGATGGTTGGATGGCATCACCGACTCAATGGACATGAGTTTGAGTAGGCTCTGGAAGTCGGTGATGGACAAGGAAGCCTGGTGTGCTGCAGTCCATGGAGTAGCAAAGAGCCAATATCGAATGAAGAGGAAGTTATCGCTTGTGGATCAGTGATGATCAATACCAGTATATGAGTCATTGATGATGAATAATATGTGTCTGGAACTCTGAGGTCCAAAATGAAAGAAATGTAGTCTTTCTCTTCATGCATTTTCATTGATTATGGTAAGTGAACCATTAAAAACATCAATAAACATGCCTGCAGGTCAATGGAGAGAAAGTTTCCATATCTGGGATCACCTTCTCTGCTTATTACTTTTCAGAATAGAAGCTCAAGGTGACTTTAGCCTCCATGGTGATCAAGGTCATGAGCTTCAGATTGCTATGGGTCGGAGATCCAGGTGAGTAATGGCCAGGGTTCTGGTGTGGTTTGGGAACTTGTTTTCAGTGTTTTTGTTGTATTTTTAAAAGCAATAGATAGAAGCAAAAGATTAATGTGGCCCAATAATATGTATGATATATAGCCTTATATTGATTAACTGATAATATATAGCAGTGATATTTATTAATGAAAGGTATAATCTATCTTGATGTTAATTAGAAGTAGGGGTATTCAAGTGTCTTTTCCTTTTTTTTTTTTTTTTTTTTTACTAATCATGTATTATTTTCAATGAATGAGGATTTAATCGAAATAAATAGATAAATGAATGAACTAAAACTGGGTCTCAGATGTACCAATGATGATTAGCAGGTGAGTCATGGACAGCAAATGATAACGGTCTGGGACCCTGAGGCCCAGTACATTCCTTACTCCATTTCTTTATTTTTTCCTGTAGGCAGATGTTAGGAATGTTTAAAGTTCAAGTTCTAAGACTGAGTTTTAAAATTATTAATAGATCATTGAGCGTACCATTAATGATACAGATAAAAGATGAAGAAGAACAGATATATTAGTGTCTTAACTGTGAACATAGATGGTGAGGAAAGAAATAGCAATAAAAATTCCCAATTCTGATGACCATTAAGAATTATGTCACCCTTTTGGCTAAGATTCAGATCAGTTCAGTTCACTCAGGCATGTCTGACTCTTTGTGACCCCATGGACTGCAGCACCAGGCTTCCCTGTTCATCACCAACTCCCAGAGCTTACTCAAACTCATGTCCATCGACTCAGTGATGCCATCCAACCATCTCACGCTCTGTTGTCCCCTTCTCCTCCTGCCTTCAGTCTTTCCCAGCATCAGGGTTTTTTCCAGTGAGTCAGTTCGGCTGATTAAGCATTATTCCATGGTGCTGCACCTTATGACTGTACCTCTGTGTTAGGTACACAGAGACCAATGTGAGTAAGAATTTTTTTGTCTCGGTTTTGTTCATTTCTTTTTGTTGGTTTCTGCGTGTGTGTGTGTATGTGTATATATTCAGTGTATTGGCTGAATGTTCCATATAGAATAACAGAAGGCCAAGTCTATCTCAGTGATAACTATTGAAATTTATGACACATTAATTGATTACTGCATAGGTGAAAAACAGCATCTAATTTAAAAGAGATACATTGTTGTAAGAATGATCTATTTACGTCTTAGGAATATCATGACTTTTCTAGAGTTTTGTGAATAATAGGATTTTTAAATTATCACTAGTGAATTACTGAGTTAGTCAATAAACAGAATTGAACAAAGAGTGGAGTCTCAGTCGTGGACCAATGATGATGATCGTTTCGGGAAGAGTCCTAAACGATGAAAATATGGCTATAACTCTGAGGTCCATGATACATAAGTACTATTTTCCCTCTGATGAGAAACTGTTTCTTTTGTGAGATTTCAGGAATATAAAGAGATCATATTCTTATATTAAGTGTTTAAGTAAGAATAATTCTGTATATATCATCTCTTTTTAAAAAAATTGTGCTGATAAAATTATTAGTGAATTTGTGATTCAAAAATTAAACAGAAACGTATTTGAATGAGATGGACAGTAATGGATGGATGGTAACTCCCTGAGGTGTACGAGTTGTGTGCGATGAGTGTGAGTCTGGAACTCTGAGGTTTGATGCAAATGAAATCAAGTCCACTGTCGTGTGTGAAGTGACCTTTTTGTCAGTGGTTAGGAATATACAAAGATATTTATTTTGGTTATTATCAACATGCATTTTTTTCTATTTTTATAATTGGATCAATGAAATAATCAATATACAAATGTATAAGATAAAAATGATGACTATGTAGCCTTTTCAATTATAAAAATATGTGGTTAGGTAAAAATTACTATTATATATATATTGAAAAGACTGATAATCAATAGGAAAGATATGTTATGAGGGTATTACCTCTTTGGCTAAGGGTGATACAGAAAGTGACAGGTATTAGTTACTGGCTGAGTCAGTTACAAGTTTGACAATTGATTTTCTAAGGGGAAAAACAAATACGAGCATAATTTAGTTGATGCCTCAGCTACTATGCAAATGAATAGTCAGATTCTTGGATCAATGGAAAGACTATCTAAGTAGTTTTACCACCTTGTGTGTTTGTTATTTTGTAGGACCGATGTTCCTGATACTTCAGGGTTTGTTGTGCTCAGTTGTCACACCAGCTGTGTTAGGGAGGAGAATAAGGTGATGATGGACAGGCTGTCGTCTTAGATTGGGCGATTTGTCTGAGGGTCCTCATGGTGTTGTTAAAAAGTATTAAATTAATCAAAAAATTACCATAGTTCAATGATAAATAATCAAGAATGATTATTTCAAATAATTGATAATGGGCAGAATAGAGGTCGAAAATTGGTTGAGAAGACTCCTGATGATAACTGATCCTGTAACCTGAGGTTAGGGGTATTGAAGGGTGTCATTCTTGGGATACTTATTTTTATTATCACAATTATTATTTTTATTATTATTAAACTATTGCCATTATTAAATGGAGAAGGAAATGGCAACCCACTCCAGTTTTCTTGCCTGGAGAATCCCATGGACAGAGGAGCCTAGTGGACTGCAATCCATGGGGTTGAAAAGAGTCAGACATGAGTGAGTGACTAACACAACAACCATTATTATATACTTATTATTCTTATTTATTCAATGATTAATATATATTACCATTTATTCAATGGTTTTATGAAAACAAATATAGAAATGAACAAAGAAAAGAGACTTAATCGTGGGCCAGTGATGATGATCGTGATGGGAAGAGTCCTAAATGATGAAAACACGTCTCAGACTCTGAGGTCCAACTCAGAACGTCAGTAGTCTCTTCCTTCTGGTAAAATTGTTTCTGTAGAGATATCAGGAATATAGGTAAGTTATATTCTTCTTTTGATTTCATAGACTTAAATTTGTTACTATTAATGGATCTCTGAAGAACCATTAAGCAAATGTAACAAAGTGAAGCACTGTCCAAATAGGAACATATTGAGTGAGACAAGATACCATAATAAACACTGAAAACACTGAATCATATTCAATAAATGAGTGAGGGTCACATCTTTGACCAAGGTTAGATAGAAATGCAGGAAAGTGAAAATATTAGCCACTCAGTCATGTCTGGCTCTTTGTGACCCCAGAGACTGAAACCTACCAGGCTTTTCTGTCCATGGGATTCTCCAGGCAAGACTACTGGAGTGGGTTGCCACTTCCTTCCCCAGGGGATCTTCCTGAGCCAGGGGTTGAACCTGGGTCTCCTGCACTGCAGACAGACTCTTTACCGACTGAGCCACCAGGGAAGCCCTAGAAATGAACAAGAGACAGTTCAGTAGTTTTGCTTCAAAATGAAGATTGAGTGTTTTGTTTTAACAAGATTAAAGGCATGTGAACAGAAAGGAAAAGTAATACATTCCTAAATACTGAGTAAACCAAGTGTAGTAAACAAGAACCAGTGCTTATTAGGTGTCAATACTTTTATTATTATCTGTGCTCTGTACTCCTCAGAAAGAAGCCAGCACAGATGATTTAGCATCTTCCATGGACAGAAACTCTGGGTTCGCCTCTGTATAATAGGAAGGTGGAGATTAATGTGAGTAATAGTTGAAGTTCTCTGTTTTTTTTTAAATTGAAGTAATTTACTGTATTATTGTTGAATGTTGAATATAAGTAAAGAAATGTTGAATATAAGTAAAGAAGGCAGCTGCATCAGAGTGTTGAATATGGATATATGACCTATTGTATTGATGAATGTATATATGGAAAACAGTGTATTATTGAGGAAGATACATTAAAGTAATAATACTTCAGTGTACACCTGGACTCTTTTTGCTTTATTTTTTGAATTGTTCTTGCTAAATTTATTAGTGGATTTTTATTTAACCAATAAAGATATAGAAATATGTGCAGAAAAAGGGGGACCAGTGTTGTATCTATGATGATTTCTAGTCAGCATCAATATGAATCATATACAATGAAAGCGTGTCTGAAACTAGAGGTCCAATATTGGATTAAGCTTGTCCATTCACAGCAGAGAAGATATTCTGTAGACAGATGTTGGAAAGACTGCCACATTTTATTATCATCTCCTTTGCGTTATTCTCCTCAGAATGGGTGCACTTGGGCGGGTGGAAGCCTCTTCCACGGTTACACACTCTCTGGTTTCATTTGTGCTGTAGATATGTTAAGACCATGTGAGTAATAGCCAATGCTTTAGTTTGAGTGGATAGTTGGTAGTTCAGTCGCTCAGTCGTGTTCCACTCTTCACGACCCCTCGCACTGCAGCTTGCCAGGCTTCCCTGTCCATCACCAACTCCGGGAACTTGCTCAAACAATCAAAGAAGTGAACATGCCATGTTAAGTATCAAATTGACATGAAATATTACCTTTATTAATCTATAAATGTATCTTTGAGGTCAGTTTTGGAAACAGAGTTAGTCTCTGGAAAAGATTTTTGAGATAGACATTGCGGATATTTTCGTTTATTTTTCATTTATGTGTATTTAGTAGCAAATTTATAAATTAACTCAAATATTTATGAGAATGAAAAATAAAAGGGTTTTCTTGGGCTAGTGATGATGACTGGTAGCAGATGAGTCTATATAATGAATAATATATGTCCTGATACTGAGGTCCAACAAAAACCTAGTGTATTTCTTTTAATTCATCCAAGAGATAGATGTTGGAGAAGGCAATGGTGCCCCACTCCAGTACTCTTGCCTGGAAAATGCATGGATGGAGGAGCCTGGTGGGCTGCAGTCCATGGGGTTGCTAAGAGTCAGACACGACTGAGCGACTTCCCTTTCACTTTTCACTTCCATGCATTGGAGAAGGAAATGGCAACCCACTCCAGTGTTCTTGCCTGGAGAATCCCAGGGACGGGGGAGCCTGGTGGGCTGCCCTCTATGGGGTCGCACAGAGTTGGACACGACTGACGCGACCTAGCAGCAGCAGAGATAGATGTTTACATATACCCAGTACAGCTATTGTATTCATTGATTTATATTTATTATTGTTAAGAGATTAATTTTAGAACCAATAAAAAAATGTAAACAATAGGTAAAGAAAAAGGTAAAGAAATAATAAGTAAAAAGGGTGAAACCTTGTCCAACTATAAACAGGTGGCAAGGCAAGAAATACTATTAATAAAATTGAAAATACTGAAACTCAGTCAGGAAAAAGTGGCTCACCGGTATATCTTTGACTAAATATTATATCAATACAGATAATTAAGTCACTTATAGTATTATGGATTTGCCTCAAGTTTGTTGTTCATTCTGTCAAGAGAAAAATAGATCCATTATGAATAATTTATAAATACTTCAATACGTGAGTAAATGAAATGTGCAAATCAAAGCTCGATGGGCATTGTACTTAAACCATTTTTTTTTTTTTATCATTGACTGTTTTGTTCTTTGCAGACCCTACACCCTCGAGCTGATTTAAGCGGTGGCACCGTGGCACTGACCTCTGTGTTTGCATCTGCGTTAGGAGCACAGAGACCAGTGTGAGTAAAAGTCAAAATCTTGTGTCCTTTCTGTGATTTTTTTGAGAGCATTCTAATGTATTGTTGAAAAGTAACATATAATAAGTATCGCCAGCAGTAGCCCAGTGGTAAACATTGAATTGACATGTAACAGAAAAACAAAGGGTATAAAGAAAGAGATACATTGTTATGAAAATGATTCTCTACATAGAATAGTGGTTTCGGGGTTTTTTGGGGGTTTTTTTTTGCAAATAATTGAGTTTTTAAATTATTATTAGTAAATTAATGAATTCAGAAATAAACACCATAGAAATGAATAAAGAAAGAAGGTACAAAATTGGATCAATGATGGTTTTTCAGTGCGTGTATGAGTTGTATACGACGAATACGTGTCTGGAACTCTGAGGTCCAATGCAAACTGAGACCCATTGCCTCTGTTCCAGGTGACCCTATAGACACCTGTCAGGAATATACAAATATCTTGTTTTATGTTCATATATTTTCTTTTTATGTTTATAATTGGATCAATGAAATAATATATGAAGATGAAATTGGTGAAACTTTGTTCAACCATAGAAAAGTGGTTAGGCAAGAAATTCTATTAATATACATTAAGAACAAATGTAAAGTAGGAAATTCATGGTACAGGGATGTTACTCTTTGGCTAAGAATGATATAGTTATGGATAAGTAAATTGTTATGTCCTCTATGTCATGTGTCTATGATCTGTGTCAGTGTCAAGATTAATACTGTTCATTTACTTAGGAGAAGCTAAAGTATAAATGATCCCAATTCACTACCTGCTTAAATGATTAAATGAAACATGGAATTCAAAGACTAATTAAACTGATATCTTAATGTCTTTTTTATCTTCTAGTTTTATCTTCTCCTCCTTAGGCTTGTCACCGTGGGCTAATGTAAGGCTTCCTCGTGGTCATGAATTCTGTGGTTGCATTTGATGTGTTAAGGGTTAGGAGAACAAAGTGAGTCATAGTCAAACCTCTTCTTGGTTTTGTGGTTTTCATTTTCACTGCATTCTTTAAATTCTATAAAAAAAAATAATCGATGATTGTGAACCATGGCCAAATAGTAGAAGTAGGGTTAATATGAAACATTATATTAATGCATCTGGATAGGACACTTTGAGGTCAATTGATGACTGTTTCTGTGGGAAGTCCTTCTATAGACAAATGAAAGAGCCAAGGACCTTACTTGTTTTAAGTTTTTGTGACCATGAAGCACTTTAAAAAAATACATAGTTAATAGTGAATAGGCGATCAGTAAAAAGTGTTGACATGAAGGAATTATGGGCAAACAGTGATGACTTGTGGTATGAGTCTTTGATTAGGAACACCACAGGTTAACACAAAAAATCTAATACTTTCCCCTCTTTTGAAGTGATCCTATAGGGAGATGCCAGGCATATATGGGGATCATGTTCTTAGTCTTTGTGTACAGTAATATCTAAAATTATTATCATTAAGAAATCAATGTTAGGATAAACAAATATGTAAGTGAATAAATATGAAACAAGGAAACACTGTTCATTATAAGTATTATAAAGAAATCTGATGACATAAATTGGAATGGAAAATAAAATAATCAAGTGTATATGTCTTTGAGTGGGAATAATAGTGATGATCATCATTTGCTGATAAAGTTACAATGTTGATATTTGGTTTATTAAGAGAAAATTAAATAAGTATTACTGTAAATTAATAAATGCCTAAATGACTATGCAAATGAATTGTGAAAATTCTGAATCAATGGAGAGAAAGTCTCAACATTTTTATCATCTTGTCTGCTTGATCCTTTTGCGAATAGATGCTGAAACTGATTTTAGCCTCTGTTGTTACCAAGATTGTGAGACCAAGGTGAGTAATGGTCAACATTATTGTCTTGAACTGGATCATCTGTTTAAGGGTATTTACAGTATTATTAAAAAGTATTAAATTCATTAAAAAGTTTATCATGGCCTAATGATAAATATGAAGTACTATGTTGATTAATCAATAATGAACATGATTGAGGTCTATTAATTAAAAAGGTTTAGTCTATGTGGAAAATGATTCTGCAAACTGATGTTAAGCATATCCTTGATCTTGTCCTGAAGATTTTATGAGCCATGTATTATTTTTATTTGTATCAATGCATTCATAATTTAATCAGTACAAACATACAAATGAAGAGGAATAGATCCAGTCATGGACCAATGATGATGACTGATGATAAAGGAGTCATGGGCGATGAGAAAATATGTGTCTGAAACTCTGAGGTCCAACATGGAACAAAATTAATCTGTTCCTCTGTTGAAATTGTTTCTGTACAAAGATCATATTCTTGTATTGATTGTGATCAATATTGGTCATATTCTTGTATAGCCTTAGATTTGTTTTTAATAATGAAATTAGCTTCCCTCTCAGCTCAGTTGGTAAAGAATCCTCCTGCAATGCAGGAGACCCCGGTTCAATTCCTGGGTTGGGGAGATCCGCTGGAGAAGGGACAGGCTACCCACTCCAGTATTCTTGGGCTTCCTTTGTGGCTCAGCTGGTAAAGAATCCACTTTCAATGAGTGAGACCTGGGTTCGATCCCTGGGTTGGGAAGATACCCTGGAGAAGGGAAAGGCTACCCACTCCAGTATTCTGGCCTGGAGAATTCCATGGACTATACAGTCCATGGGATTACAAAGAGTTGGACACGACTGAGCAACTTTCACTTCATTAGACATATATGGATAAATTCATTAAAAAAACAATGGGATGAAACGTCGTGCAATTAGGAATGTATGTTGTATAGCAAAAGGTATTGATAATGAAATTGAAAGCATTGATGCCTATTCAGAAATGGTGATTGTGTCTTAATTTGTTTTACTGTCTGCTCTGTGCTGTGCTTCTCAGAACAGATGCATCTTCCACCGTCATGAGCTCTCCGGTTGCCTGTGTCTAATAGGAATACAGAGATTAATGTGAGTAATCATGAAGTTGCTTTCTCAGTTTCTGGTTTTTTTAGAGGTTCTGGTTTTTTTAAGTTATTCATTTAAAAGTGTGAAATATATTTAGAGAATGCAGCTCTACCTTAGTGATAAATATAGATAGAGTTAACATATTGATATATATAAGAAAAACTGAGGATAATTAACAAGAGATATATCGTTGTGAGAATAATTCTATATATAGATTAGGGGCACAAAAAGTATTCTTGAAATTTTGTGAATCATAACTTTAAAAATTATTATTAGGGAAAAAATTATTTGATCAATAAAGCTATAGAAATGAGTTTTAAAAGGGGGGGCAATATTAGATCAATTATGACCAATGTTGACGTATGAGTCATATATATGTGTGCCTGGAAGATGGTCCAACATGAAACATTCTAGTTTATTGTCTCTGCTTCAATTGACCCTTTCAACTAAGGTCAGGAATGTATGAGGAGGCATAGTATTATTGGGAAGATCCCCTGGAGGCGGGCATGACTACCCACTCCAGTATTCTGACCTGGAGAATGCCATGGACTGTATAGTCCATGGGGTCGCAAAAAGTTGGACACAACTGAGTGACTTTTATGTTCACTTTCCTTATTAATGAATTAATAAACAAATATAGATGCAAATGAAGAGAAATTTGACCAGTCACTGTCTAATGATGATGTCTGGTGTGTGAATCACATACAATGAATTCTGTGTGTCCAGAAGTCTGAGGTTCAATGCAAAAGAACTCATCTATTCAACATACTTTAAATTACTGTAGATAGATTTTAGTATTATACAGTGATCTCTTTCTCAGTCTTTGTGCTCATGAATTTTAAAAATATAATTATAAATGAATCAATGGCAGAATAAATTAGCAAATGTATAAATGAATAAAGATGAAGAGGGTGAAACATTGTTCATTAATAAAATATTTAGTCAGGAAAATGAATATTAATATATTGAAATAGATAATAAAATGGACTAAATATATTCTGTCTTAAATTACGCATATTTTCAGTGATAAGTAGTAACCAGTAATTGCCCTGAGTCAGTTGCATGTTCGATGTTTATTGTATTGAAAGAAAAATAAAAATTACTATGAATTAATAAACACTTAAATGACTCCATACATGGAGACTGGAAATTGTGCATCAATGGACAGAGGAGAATATCTCAGCACCAAGCTGATCTCGGGTTCTGCCTTGGTCAAGATTATGTTGCCTATGTTAGGAAAGAGAACGTGATGAGTAATAGTAGTCGAAGATCTTATTTTGGGTTCAGTTATTGTTTGAGTAAAGATGAGCCTGGTGGGCTACAGTCCACGGGGTCACAAAGAATTGAACATGGCTGAGCAACGAAGCACATACATACACACACACAGTGTATATGGGAAAAGCTTCTTTAGACAGAGTTCAGGAATATTGAAGGATCTCATTGGTGTATTTTCTTAAATAATGTGATTTTTTTTAATATCCATGATGAATGATTTAATTGATACAAATGTAACACAAATGAGTAAAATGAGGGTCTAACATGGATCATTATTGATGACCAGCAGATATGAGATTTGGTCAGTTATGAATGAAGCAAAAGTGGGACAATATTGAATCCATGTCCCCTGGAGGAGAAAATGGCAACCCACTCCAGTATTCTGGCCTGGAAAGTTCCATGCACAGAGAATCCTGGAGGTCTACAGCCTATGGGGTTTCAAAGAGTCAGACACGACTGAGCAGACACACATACAAATAATCTGAATGTCCATCAGCTGGTGAATAGACCAGCAAAATGTGGTATATCTATGCAGTGGAATACTATTCAGCAAAAGAAAAAGGAACAAATTATTGATAATCTATGACTCTAAAAAGGAATGCTGGATCAATGATAACTACTGGGATATGTAAGTCATGTACAATGAATAAGTGTCTCAAACTCGGAGGTTCAACTGAAAAGAATACTGTAAACTAATGAATATTGAATGACTGAGTCTAGGAAAGGTGGAATGCAAACAACTAATAGATAGAAGGTCTCAAACTTTATTTTTTGTTCTTTTTTGTGCTGCTCAGAACGAACACTCCTGCACTGATTTTAGTGTTCTGCCATGGCCCCAAACTCAGTGTTGTCTCAGGAGCAGGGAGACCAGTGTGAGTCATAGTTAAAGTTCATGTCATGGTTTGGTTGGTTTATCATGGTCAGTGCATTGTTAACAAGTAGGAAATATAATCAGAGCAGGGCAACTGTAGTCCAATAACATGGGTTGTTAGGCCAAATTGTGTCAAGGTATCCATGTAGGAAGCACTGAGGTCAATTCAAGAAACAGATCTCGTTTCTGGGAAATGATTTGATAGGTAGATCTTAGGGATATCAAGGTTCTTATTTTGTTTTTTTTTCTGATTCATGTATATTTCTTTTTAGTTATAATCATAACGTAATAAATCAATAGGCCGGATATAATGAAGAAAAGGGACTTCCCAGGTGGCTCTAGCGGTATAGAAGCCCCCTGCCAATGCAGGAGACATAAGAGACATGGGTTTGATCCCTGGGTCCGGAAGATCCACTAAGGGAGGGCATGGCAACTTATTCCAGTTTTCTTGTCTGGAGAATCCCACCATCAGACAGGCCTGGACGGCTAAGTCCATGGGGTCACAGAGTCGGACACAGTTGAAGCGACTTTGCACTATGAAGAAAAAGATTCTGTGCTTGAACCTTTGCTAATGACTGGTGGTGTCTGAGTCAAGGATGATGAATAATACTTGTTTGCGTATCTGAGGTCCACCATGAGAAGACATCTAATCTATGGCTCTGTTGAAAATGATCCTATAGACAATTGTTACAAATATTGATTATCCTGTTTGAGGGCTTTTTTGGGTCATGGATAATGATTATATTAGTATAAGTGAATTAATGCATAAATGTGGCCAGGCCTAGAGCAGTGATTGCATAGGTAATGGAGCACGTATTCTTAACCTATTTTTGAGGAGTTAGTATTCACATTGCTTATCTTTCAGAATGCAACACATAGAGACAGATGCATGAATTGTCACTTTCACATTCTTGGATGTCTTTGGTCTGCTGGTTATTTGTTTTATTACTAATTAGGAAACATGTTTATAAAATTAAATAAAAGATTAAGCACTGTTTAAATTAAAGAAGGACACTGATAAAAGTTTGTTAGGCAGCACGAGCTATTGTGCTCACAGAATTCCATTACAGAGTTACACTGTCTGTTATCAGTTTGGTAATGAGCAGCGAACTGCGCATGTGTTAGTATTATTAATGCTATGGCATTGAGCGTGTGCAGTTTTATCATTAGAGTGCATAAATGAATAAGTTAATAGCAATCAGTCGCTCAAAGGGACAAAGCCTGGGCCAGTAATGAGCATGTCTTGAAATAATTATGATTTAACCAGTTCCGCTCAGATGATGTCCCTCTTAGAGCAGAAATTCTGTCTCTTGCTGGTTTGGGTAAGAAGAATATTGAGGGACTTCCCTGGTGGTTCAGTGGGTAAGACTTCACTTTCCAATGCAAGGGGTGTGGTTTTGATCCCTGGTTGAGGAGCTGAGATTCCTCATGCCTCATGGTCAAAAAATCAGAACCTAAACAACAGAAGCAATATTGTAACAAATTCAATAAAGACTTTAAAATATAGTCCATATCAAAAAGAATCTTAAAAAAATGTTTAAAAAATTTATCATTGAACTAATTAGATTAAAGGGGGATTAACTTTCCGCCAATTGAAGCAAGTGGCACACCCAAAGTTTTCAGGTTAGTCACAATTTTCTCACTCTGCATTCATTAGTGTATTAGAGCAAAGTCGAAATCTAGGCTGTTTCATTCTTTTTAATATTTGTTTTGTGCTCCCCAGAGTGACTCCTCATAGGTAAATGTCGTGGCTAGGGAGTCTCTGGAGAAGAAGCCTGTAGGCCTGTATAATGGTAAACAGAGTTTTCATCCTTGGACTACCAGTCTGTTGGATTACAGAACAATGGATAAAAGGCTACATCTGGACACAAAATTTTAAAAGACCAGAGATGAGAATGAATTACACATTAAGGATTAGGCTGTTAGTTAGTTAGGCTAACTAGGCTGGTTAGGTTGGTTAGTCAATACAACTGTTGAGCTGCACGTTTTTAAATATCATCCTAGAACCACACCCCTTGCATTGGAAGGTGAAGTCTTACCCACTGGATCAGGAAACCAGAGGAATTTCCTGTTTGGGGTAAGGTCACTCTACAGAGAAGAGTCATAGTCAGTGTTCTTGCTCTCGATCAGTGGTGAGTTCTAGTTTGTTAAGAGAAATGGAAATAAATAATGAAGTAAAGTAGTCAAAACCTAAATAGCAAGTCAATCAAGGGGGAAACCATGGATCAACGGAAAGAATTTTTTTCCTTTCTATATTTCTCTTTTTGGGGACAAGAGATACTCTGTCATTTCATTTAACATTTTAATTTATAAAAGAATGCCTATTCATTTTTCCTTCCCCACCCCCCCTTTTTTTTTTTTGCTATTTTCTTTGTCCTTCATAGGATGGACATGAACTACTAATCATTCTCTAATGATCAAGACCTTCATGGTTGAAGGTGAGTAATAGCCAAGTTCTTGTCTTCTTTGGGGGAACCTGTTTAGGATATTCAGTGTATGGTTTGAAAGTATGGGATACATTTGATGGCTGTTCCTCTCACTGCTTTATACCTTGGGTAGTGGGATTTTAGTCCATCATAGAGCAAGCAGATTTGTTTTCACCCAGAGCACCATGCGGATGGCTTGCCTATCTGATAGTGACTCCTGGTTTTTGCAAGTCGAACAGTTGAAAAAAAGGAAGGACAGGATATAACCAAAGACGGCCATAAAAGGACCAGTGATAAGACTGTGTTGTCAACCGAGGTCCATGTTGAATCTGATTCAACACAACAGGAAGCTTTTACAAAATGAAGTTCTAACTTCTTCTCAATGTCAGTAAAGGGCCCAGAGTTCTTGTCTGCAAGATTCATAGTTCTTATGTTGGGTGGTTCATTTAAGGGTGCTTATTATGCTATTAAAATGAACTGAATACATTAATTAATAAAATGTAGGTCCATTCATTCGTAGAGCCAGAGATGAGAGTGTAGTATAAATGATTGTTTACAATTAATTATTGTCATGGTTACCTAGTGTTCACTAAATTAAAACCCGAATCCAGGCATTTTCATTTGTCAACATCTTTTCATTCCACAGGGTGGATCGACTGTAGCTCATTAAGTTATTCTCCAACCATGAAGAGCTTTGCCTAATGCCTCTGGGGAAGGAGCACACCATGCCATGTGAGTAATAAAGTTCTTGGTTTCGGTGGTTAGTTTGTGGGTTTCCACTGTATCATTAAAAAAGAATAAATGTAATTAAAATTAAATGCCATGCATAGACCTATGATGAGAATGTGTTATGAGCTGAAGTTTATGATTAACACACTTTAGCACAAATGAGATAAAAGGAAAAAAAAAACTGAGCTTTCCCATTCATTTCAAAACTAATATGTCCCCTTTCGTGTTTGTCCCATTCCTCTCTTGATGATGATCTAGGCTGTTACTCATTTAGGAAGTCAGTACTCCATTTGTTGAGTTAGGACTGCAGATTCATGGCTGTTCATTGTAACATCTAAAAACTGTTCAAATTAAATGCTGAAAGACCACACCTGGACCAATGATGTGAATGGAATGCATCTGAATGAAAATTATGATCAATCATGTTTGGAACCCCTGAGGTCCATGGTGAAAAGACAATTAGTGTATGACTCTTGGGGGAATCATCTCAGGATGTTTGAGAATCTAGTTGAGAGAGTTCATAGATACTGGCTTTATACTATCTGTAAATAAATGAATGGATCAATAGATATATTGAAAAGAAAAGAGAGGTCAAAACACAAACCAACATTGAGGATATTTATAAAACAAGGAATATAATTACTTCAGTTCTGAAATTAGTTTCAGTTCAGTTTGAAACCTCAGTTCTGAAATATAGTTACTTCACTGACTCAATGTGAAGTACATGGCTCCATTAAGAAGACACACGTTATGTTGTTACTGGTTTGTGTGAGACACAGCTAAGCTAAATATATGTCCTTCTCCTAGTTTGAAGTGGGTTTGATTCATGAAAGAAAAAAATTAGGATTAAAGAAATGGTTAACCAAGTGAATGAGTATAAAATATGAGCCAATGATCAGTGTATGTTATTCTTTTTTTCACCTGTTTTGTGCCCCAGAATGGCTGCCCCTTGGTTATTTTAGCTATTATTTAATGATTAGTTATTATTTAACTGTTACCTATGTGGTCAAGGAGAATATAGATCAAAGTAAGTATGAGATTAAGTTTTTATTCTTGGTTTGGTCATTTTGTTTATGGATGATGAGTATATTCTTTAAAATAGATGGTTTCATGCAGTTATAAAACAAATCAAAGATTATGCTGGCACCAAGGATAATTTTTCTGAGAAACGTCATAGTTGATTCATGTTGAAAAAGGAAAAAAGGATTTTCATTTGAAAATAGATTTAGTGCTACCTCTTAAAGTAAAAAGGGCATAGATGAATTCTAGACTTAGTCCAAGATATTATTCTTGGGTTGGTTGTATTTTCCTTGGGTTTTAAATAATTAAACAAATTAAAGATAAACAGGCTAGTAAAATCACAGTGGCCACTCATGACCAATGATGCAATTATTCATGAAACAAAGATTTGTTTAATTCAACTGTTTACCCCTCTGTTTAAAGGGTACACAGAGAGACTTAATAGTCAAAGTTTACCCTCTTGTTTATTTTTTTATTCATTTACTTTTAAGTGGAGGATCATTGATTTACAATATTGTCTTGGTTTCTGCCGCTCGTCAACACGCATCAGCCATATGCACCCTTCCTCATTGCCCTCCTGCCCGTCTTCCCCTCCATCCCACCCCTCTAGGCTGTCACAGAGCACCGAGCTTGAGCTCCCTGCCTCATACAGCAAATGCCTACTTCCCCCTTGTTTAGAAGCAGATTCTTTGCTATTGATTTTATTTTTGAAAATGAGTACCTGACTACATTAATAAATAAGTAAAATTCATATATAAAGAAAATTAAAATGACCAAGATTATTCCAATGATAAAATTTTGTGAAACAAGAATTGTGGTCGACCCAGTTTTGCTTCTCTGAGATCCATTTAACCAAGAAGATTTAATCCATCAATATTAATTCTGTGTATAGTGAGTGAGGACATAGAGGTTAAAATATTCGTTGTGTTTGTTCTTATATTTTAGTGAGTTAAATCTATGACAAACTAAGAAAGAAGAGGACCAGTGGTGAAAATGTATTTTGAAACAAGGATTATGATTATCACAAGTCTACATTACTGAAATTTATGAAATAAAACATTTTAAAAGATATTTGTTGTAATGGTACATAGTCCGTAGTTCAGGCTTCCTGGGTAACTCAGCAGGTAAAGAATCCACCTGCCGTGCAGGAGGGATAGGCTATTCACTCCATTATCCTTGGGCTTCCCTGGTGGCTCAGATGGTAAAGAATCCACCTGCAATGCAGGAGGGATAGGCTATTCACTCCACTATCCTTGGGCTTCCCTGGTGGCTCAGATAGTAAAGAATCTGCCTGCAATCCAGGAAACCTGGCTTTGATCCCTGGGTCGGGAAGATCCCCTGGAGGAGGGCATGGCAACCCACTCCAGTATTCCTGCCTGGAGAATCCCACGGACAGAGGACCCTGGCAGGCGACAGTCCAGAGTCGCAGAGTCGGACACGACACAGCACCTAAGCACAGGGCAGCACAGGGTACAGGTCTGCTCTGCGTGTTGCACTGAAATTATTTGGATATTTTGCATACTAAGATCATAATTCATTACTTGAATTATTTTTTTACCCTATATCAGGGCAAATACCAGTGATCTGATGGGAGGTGATGGCAGGAGGTCCCTATACTCCAGATTTAAAAAATTTTTCTGGCACTTGGTATCTGAGAGAGTACAAAAATAACCAATACTAGGGTAATAATTTCAGCTCAGCAGTATAGATCCAAATCCATGTCAGGCTCTGTATTAGTCATGGCATTCATATCTAAATCAGATCTAGTTCCAGCCATCAGGTAACTCTTTGGGATTAGGTGGGATTACTGATAAATATAATAATTCAGTATAAGGGCAAATACATGGGTTTTCCAGAAGCACAGAAGGCAAGACCCCACTTACATATCACGTGCTTACATATCACATAAAAGAGAAGATGCCTGAGCCAGTGACCAAGTCCCTGGTTTGTAAGATCCAGGACGTTAGGAATTGCACTCCTCATATGCCCTGCATGTGGAGCACTCGTAATATATTCGTTGAATGAGTGGTTGAATAAATGGTATACATGATGAATGAATGAAACAGTGAGTTAGTGAATGAATGAGTCTTTGAGTAAACAATGGAATGGAAAATTGAGTGAAAATGTAGAGTATAAGAATGAGGGAATAAATTAATAATGCATTGAGCAAATCAATGTGTGTATGTTACATTCTTAAGTGGATGAGTCTCTGTGTGGGTAAAATTGTCAAGAGGTGGATGGTGAGGTCCAAATAGGTCAAGGAGGGAATGGACCAAAGACTAGTAGGTCAACGGTCCAATAAGTGAAAGATGAGTGAATTAATAAATGGATTCCAGAACGAGTTTATCAATGAATGCTTTAGTAGAAGTTAGTAATGAGGGGATGAATAAGCCAGTGGGTTGATGAGGAACCAAATGAATTAATTGATGAATAAGTCAAAAAATGAGTGAGGGAATAAAGTCAGTAAAAAGCGGACAAAGTTGAATAATTTAACTAATGAGTACATAAATCAATGCATGCACAAATTAATGAGGGAGTGAATAGGCAAATGGATGGGGGAATGCATATATTAGAGTTATCGAGGGAAAGGATAATTATTGAGTGAGTCAATGACTCAATGAATGAGTATGTCATCCAAGAATAAATGGAGCGCTCTGTGAATGGAAGAGTGAATAAGTGAACGGATCAGTAAATGAGTGAGCAAGTCAGTGACCCGTGTGTGAGGCAGTGAGTGGAGCAGGTCCCACTGGGCTTCCTTCCCTGACCACTCAGCCACACCCCAGCCTCAGGGCACATACTAAACACCCAGGACTACCCATCCTCTTCCGCTCACAAGCATTTGTTTACATGTCTCCACCAAGCTGACCTGCCCGGACAGCCAAGAACTGGGTCAGATTCTTCTCTCTCCGCAGGGCCTTCCCAGCCTGAGCCTAGGAGGCGCCCAGTAAATTACTGCTGAATGAATGAACGAAGAGCTAAAAATACACGTGCTTTTGTGGAACTGGGATGGCCCTTCTGAGAACGGCCGGGAGCCATTCTGCGGGGAGGTGGTGGTGTGTCAGATGGTCCGTGGCATTCTCCCACCCGCGTGCAAATTCTCCCTCGAGTCCAGCTTCCTGCATCCAGTGCCAGACAGTGAGACAGGATCCTGGCAGTTCCGACTGCCCTGGACCTCGGCCCATCCTTGGGCAACATTGGCTCGGACTGGTGGAATGGAGGCCCTGGGTCTTCCCGAAAGCTGCCCCTGCCTCTGCCAAGACAGGAGGTCAAAAATAACAGTCTTGTTTTTGTGCCTCCAGCGAGGGGGCCGCTCCTCCACTTCCTCCTGCTTTCCAGCTGCGGGACAGTGGGTTAGACGGGGAACACCCTGGACCTCCAGCCTCCCCATCACCTCTTAGACAAGGATAATGATACCTCCCTGGCTGGATTGTCCTGAGAATTAACCTTGTCTGTGTGTGTGTGTGTGTGTATGTGTGGTCAGTCACACAGTTGTGTCCAGCTCTTTGTGGCCCCATGGACTGTAACCCGCCAGGTTCCTCTGTCCATGGGATGCTCCAGGCAAGAATACTGGAGTGGGTTGCCATGCCCTCCTCCAGGGGATCTTCCTGATCCAGGGATCGAACCCAAGTGTCTTGCATCTCCTGCATTGGTAGGCAGATTCTTTACCACTAGCAGACACCTGGGAAGCCCAACCTTATCTAGCAAAAGCTTATGAGGCTCTTCTTACCTAACATAATACCTGTCCTGTACATAATGCGATACCAGGGAGGGAAGAGATGCGTTAAAAATTACTAAGGAGCTGTAATAGATGGTGTCACCTGCATTCATTTAAAAGCTCCCAACTGGATGTGGTACCCATATTCCCCTGTCCCAGAAGAACGAGGAGTTCAACTGAGTTTTTACAGAATGCCAGTTAGGATGAGCCCAGACCACTCACCTTTCAGGCAGCATTACGTGCCCTCTTCAAGAATGAATGAATGTACAAAGGAATGATTGTGAGGCCATGCTGGGGGGCAGATTACCTCCCTGGCAGAGAATCAGGGTCCTTGGCACCAAGGACTGGCACCTCCTCATGACTGAGGCTGGTCCTACTCTTCCAGCCAGCTCCACTTTGCCTTCCGCCTGCGACTCATTAAGAGATATGTAACCTTAATCCTTGAAATTGCCTGGGATGGAACGTGTTTTCACTCAATGGGCTGAACATGGGGATTTTATTCCTTTCTTAAATAAATCTCACTCCCCCAGGAAGTTTGGACAGGATGTAAGCAGTCGGACCAAGGGCTTGAAACTGAACATTTTGCAAAAGGCCCATTTCAAAATTTGAAACCCAGTGGCCACCGGCCAGAACTGAGTTTGGTTTGTGGGGGTCGCTGAGGCCTCCTCCCCAAGAAGGGAAGGGAAGATTGAAAATAAGCCTTCAGCTGTCATTGAGTAGGCTGAGGGTTTGCAAGACAGAATTCCGCGGTTTGGTTTTGCTTCTCTGATGAAACTGGAGCAGACTGGGTCAGCCTCATCAGCTCTTCTTTGAAGCTTTTTGTTGGAGACCTTAGACCCTCCAGAAGCCAGAGGGGACTTTGAGCTGCTCGTGATATCAATGGGACACGTGTGTGAGTGCTGGAGGGGCCGACAGTCCTCGCTGAGTGGACGCTGGCCCCGGCCTGGCCCCCCGAGGACAGGCGATTCTGTTGTGTCTCGTTCTCTTCTGACTTCTTCGTCTTCTTTCTACCAGGAAGGACAGCAAGGTGTGCCTTTGGGGACATCACCAGGCCTCTCCATGTCCCATGCCCGTCATCTGTAAAAGGGAAGTCAAATTTCATTCATTGATTCTGCCAGCATATTGAAAGTGTAAAGAGCTGTGCCCTGGCTGGAGCACGTGCCCCTGCGTGCAGCTCCCTGCCCCGTGCAGCGTGTGAGCTCCGTGTCACGTGTTCTTCTCCCATCCCTGCCCTTTGAGCCTCAGCGGTGCTGTGGGCTTTCCCTCCCGCGCAGAATCTCCCCACTGGCCTCCTCTTCCTCACGTCTTCCCTCCCCCGGTCTCCCAGGACCTTGGTCTCCCCCAGGGACCCTCTCAGGGGTGTTGCCTCCTTCTTTTCATCACCTGAGTCTCGCAGTTGTAGCCAGAGGCTGCCTAGCCTGGCCTCAGTTTCCCCATGTGCAGATTGAAGCAAGGATGATAGCACCAAGCTCTGTCATCCCCCTTGTGCCCAGTGGGGCAAGAGAAAATCTAGCCCATCGCATGGATCCTTCCAGGCCCTTGAGCCTCACTTGTAATTTGGGGCCCAGGTTTTATTTTCTTTTCCCGCAGATCTAAGGCACCTCCCAGCTCGTGTGTTTTTTCAACATGATGCAATGAGCGTCCGTTAGCTTGGCGGGGTCTGGGCCACGTCCCCGGCAGACGTCCCCGGTGTCAGTGTGAGTTGCTGGCAGCTGCCCGGAGGGGAGGAAGGTGGGCCCGCTTAGATGTGTCCCAGCTGTGGCCCCGACTGTCCCCTCACTTCTGCTGAGAGGGGAGTGGGGAGGTGCTCTGGGCACGGAGCCTGGTGTGTGCTGTTCCACCTGTGGGATCGGAGGCTGTATCTCCATTCATGCCAGGGTTTGGGTCCTGAGAGCATCACAGCACGGTTTGTGGTTTGCGTGTCAGGATGAAAGAACTGAACCAGTGCTCTTGGCCAGGTCCACCAGTTTGGTAACTGTGGTTACCTGCAGAGAAGGGTTATAAAAACCCTGCAGAGAAGCATCTAGAAAATGTTCCTCCTGCTCCTAATAGTTGCCCCAAAGAGCTCGTTTCAAAATACAAGGATCACAGGGCCCTGCCCATCAGGGGAGCTGGTGCAGGGCCACCCTGGGTCTGCCTGAGCTTGCCCCCTGCCCCAGAGCCCACTTGGTGCTCACTTGCCCCCAAGCCCTGGCTTCCAGGACCTCTGGGAGAAGCTCAGTTGGGTCTGGTTTGCTGTTGAGACCAGCCCATTTCCTTCCCAGCAGGGAGAGCCAGGCTGAGCCTGGTCCCCAGGTCAGGAACGGTGAGGCGAGAACTGATCAGGGTGAGAGGTGGAGAGCCGGAGCACAGCTCCCAAATCCAGGATTGGGGGGTGCCCACCTCCAACGGCAGGGCTGCAGGGGAGCCCTGTGACCCCGGGGCTGCACAGAATGGCCACCTCTGGGTTGACACTCTGGTGGTTTTATGAATGAGCAGTACCTTCTTAAAATGTCGCCTAAAGGGGATAAACTGAAAGAGCCATCTGTGGACCGGTGATGGCTGGTATTGGGATTGAAGACTGTCATCAGTCCAGTTCCGTGTATCCCTGGATATAAGGATGATGACAGAGATGCTAATACTGCTGCTGCCTGGATGGGTGGAAGGCTGAGGGCGCTGATCCGCTCAGCCAGTCACATGGCCCCCGTGTTTATCTTGAGGAACATCCAGGCTGGCTGAAACTCTCCATCCTCCCCTCTGCCGTGCTCCAGCCTGAGTTTCTCGTCCTTCGCCCATTCGCACCTAGACCCGTGCAGCACCCCTGAGTTTCATGCCATGGCTGTTCGTTTCTCGTTGGATTAGAAGCATCCCAAAGGTGGGAGCAGCTCTGCTCCAGCTCCATGTCCCCAGGGCTGGCCTTGCCATTCCCAACAGCCCTGCTGGGGCTGGACACTGCGGTTGTGGTCGGACATGTGCTCACACAGTTGGACTTGGTTTTGTGACTGAGCCCTCTTGTCTTGGAAGGTTGTTTACATGGAGCCCGTGGAGGTGTGGTTGGCGGAGCACAGGACTTCCCCTGGGTGATTCCGATGGGTGTATGCCTTCCTTCGCTGGGTGAGTTCTGCTTTTCTGGGCGACACTCTAAGAGGCATGTGCGCCAGTGACCAAGCGTCAGGCATGGTCTAGGAAAGGTAAAGCCTGGAGGGGGTCCTAGGAGAGCTGGGGCACACATGCAGGTCCCAGAGGAGCCCACCTGGGGCAGTGGCAGGGAGCAGTGGGGCCATTTCTGGCAGCTGCTTCTCTGAGTGGAGGGTGAAGCCATTCAGAAGTTACCCAGGGCAAAGAGGTGAGGTCAGACACCTGGCCTTCATCTCTGGTCCCACCCAATTGGTCACTTTGCAGCTGACTGGACACCAGAGTCCTTTTTAGGACTCAGGGTTACCTTCACACCTTGCCCCACACTGAATCTCTTTTACAAATTATGCAGATAATTTCATTTCTGTAGTGGAGAATGAAGAAGGCGGAGTCATGTGAGTTTTTCCTAGAAAAGATACTAAGCTGATAACTAAAACTTATTACATGTAATAATTCTAGAAAAAGAAACACATTTATTGCCAAACACTGAACAGAACAAGAGGAAGAACAGGACTCACCCTAGTCTCATCACTCAAAGATGACCACTGCCAGCATTTTGAAGACCAGCTTCTGGTCTTTTGGTTTCACCTGTAAATTGCAAAAGTGAGTGTGTGTGTGTGTGTGTATACAAATGTACACACATTTTTATTTGGGTTCATCATAGCCATCCTAATTTTTCACCTAAGTAGACATCCTAAACATGTCCCATGCCATTAAGTAATTTCCTATCTTATGATTTTTTTTTAACCTAGTATCCTAGCAAATGACTATATCATAATTGATTTAATTGACGCACTCTTGTCAGATATTTACATGATTTTTAAAAGTTGGATGATAGAAGTTGGAGTGAGCAGCTATGTTTTTCCATCTTCACGTATGTCTCTTATTTGTACTCGTAAGAGTGGAGTGGCCATGTCAAAAGGTGCGAGCGTTTTATGGCCAAATTGTCCCCCTTGAACTTTGTACCAATTTACATTCTCAGAATTAGTTTAACAAGTGACTTTCTCTGGGAATTATCAAGGTTTTAAACATTCATCAATTTGTCAAATTTCATTCTTCTCATTTTCAGTTCTTTTATTATCTGTGATAAGAGCATTTCCCCCATATCTTTATTGGTTCTCTATAGCTGAATTGCCAGTTCAGTTTCTTTGCTTTATTCAGCTTTCATTAAGTTTTATTTTTGTCAAAGTCATGCATATGCTTCATTTTAAGAGTCAGATAGCTGTACAAGATTATGTAGAAGCATCCTTCTCCACTCCAATTCCATATCCACCTAAGCTACAGCTTTTTACTCTTTTAAATGGTTCTTTTGCCATTTACAACAATTTTTCTAAGTAACATTCTGATTTTTCTAGTTCTCAAAAAAAAATTTTTTTTTTTGACTTAGGCATTACCTTGACTTTTCAACCACAGAAAATGAAGATTGAAATCTTTCACCTTTGGCCTCAACACACACAAGAATACCTGTCTGTCCCCTTCTTTTAATTTATTTAGCTCAGTTTTGGTTTGATCAGTATTCCATCTTTATATATTACAACAGTGTAAATACTTGAGAGTTCAACAACAGCACTGTGATTTTTTACTTTTCCTTGCAACTTTTGTTTTCTCTGGAGTCAATAATTTTTTGGTTTTGTCTTTCTTTTTTCCTTCTCTCTTTGGTTGGTTATTAATGAACTTATCCCAAATTCATCTCCAGCCTTTCATGACATCCAAACACATTAGTGTTTTTCGTTTTATTTAATGTGTTTATCTTTTTGAAGACTTCTCTTCCTGGAGCCTCCTTCCCTCTTTTGTTCAGGATGGGCTCGTCTTTGGGCTTTCTGCCCTTATCGTGGAATCACTTCCTCATTACTTCCTGGGGATTCTCCTTGGTCGGATCCCTAGTTTTGTAAATCCTGTGTTATTCTCATTTTTTGTTTACTCCCTTGTTTAGCTAGAGTGCATCCTCTAGCAGTTTCCTGGTAAAGGGTCCATGGGAGGTAAATCTTTGGAGATCTTTCACATAAGAAAAGGGTAATGTCTAGTCCACACTGATGGTGATAGTTTAGCTTGGTACAGAATTCTAGTTGGTACCTTTTTTCCCCTTCAGATTTGAAAAGCATAAATAGTTGTCTTCTGGCTTCCCGTGATATTGATCGGAAGTCTGAAGACTTCTGATTCCCATCCCTTGTATGTGATCTTCTGTTACCCTCCCTTTCCGGAACTTCTGGTCTTTTCTCACTGTGTTTTGAATTCCGTGTGTATATATTTTGATGTGGTCTACATTCGTCCGTTTGGCCAGGCCCTTTTGATCTGAAAGCGTATGTCTTTCAGTTGTGGATATTTCTTGTTCAATTCCTCGGACAATGGCCTCCCGTCTGTTTCCTCTTAAACTTATATTGAGCTTGGATCGTATGTTGGATCTCTTTGACAGGTTCTCTGCTTTTCACGTATTTTTCCTCTGATTTTCGTATCTTAATCTCTTTGTTCTCTTACTGAGCAATTACTCTGTCTTCATTTTTTAATCTATTTTCATTTCTGCAATCTCTGATTTTCAAGAATTTTTCATTACACTCTAAATATTGTTTTATTGAATTTTGTTTCATGGATGCAATCGCTTCTTTGATATTTCTAAAAATATTAATATTAGTTTTTTGAAATTGTCTTTCTCTTAAAGAGTCTTCAAACTTTTTTTTTTCCTTCCAAGTGTGTGTCATTGTCTAACTTTCATTTTAGGTTCTTTTCTCAAGTCTTTGGTTGTATAGATAGATATATAGATATAATTGATATTGATAGATATATATATACAATGCACACATCCAGATAAACTACAGAACTATTTGGAAGCTCTCAGTCTGTGGTTGGGTCTTGTAAACTATGGAGTTTACTGTAGAGAGAGCTAACTGGTCTTTGTATTGTGGAACCCCAGGTTTTAGCATTTTTATGTCTTTTTCTTTTAGATTGATTGGATGATCCAAAGAGTTTCTGATCTAGAATTTTACTAGTTGCTGGTGCTCTGTGAGGTTTGTGAAGGAAGACTGAGTGGTCTGAACATCCAGCTTGAAGAGTTTGCCTTCTTTCTCTTTTGATGTAGGGCTCTGGCCCTCGGCTGTGCATGCATCTCTGCTCCAGTCACCTCTGCCTTGCTCTCTGCATGTAATGCCTTTTCAGTCTTCTCTCCAGGTTAGGGAAGGCTTTGCCTAACGGGTGAAGACTGGGGGCTCTGTCTTCTTCTTTAACAGACTTTTAGCCAGTTGATCTTATTTAGGCCCAGGCTTTCCTGGAGGTTCCTGAGACTTCTGTGGGTTCTGTTGACTACACTGGCCTTTATTTCAGCTGTCCTCACTGCCAGTCCAGGGTCCCAGCTCTGAATCAGTTCCAAATCTCCTATTGTCTTGTGTTTGTCCTCTGTACTCATGCTCAAGATCAAAATCTCTCTTTCATTTAGCGCAGTTTCAAGAGCAAAGGCTGGTGGATATCTATATGCTATTCACTATGCTGAACTCAAAGTCATTTACCCATCTCTCTCTACTGCTATATCTATTATTTTTATTTTATTAATACCTTTCAAAGTAAGAATAGTAACTGTTTTTCCATCCTATGTTACCAATGTCCTGCCCCCGCCCCCATTTTTCATTTACCATTCCATTTTGTTCATGGAGCATTTAACTTTTTATTTACAATTTTTATTTTCTAAAAAATCTATGACTAATTTTTTCTTATAGTTATTTCTTACTTAGAAAGACATTTCCTACCCCAAGCTCATATGTTTAGTCACATTTTTTTTTCTAGTTCCTTCATGATTTCTTCTCTATATTGAATCTTTACTCCTTTAATTGAATTATTGTAAGAAACAACTTTTTGCTCCATTTCCACATGCTACATGTTAGATAGTTTTTGTTTCTCACTGTGGCTTTCTATTTGACATTAATCTGTCTATTCTTATCCTAGTATTGCTGTTATAATAGATCATATTGTTAAAATATGTATTATTATTTGATAGAAATAGTCTTCCTTCATTCTTATTTTTCAAGATTTTCTTGATTAGTCTCACTTGTTATTTTTCCAGGTGAATTTTAGTGATATAGCGAAGTTAAAAACATTCCTTATAGATTTTCTGTGAAATTTTATAAAATTATAAAGAGAATTGGTATGTTTTGACACTTGGGCTTTACATCTTTTATAGTTTATAATATATAGTCACAATTCATCAAATTTGACAAATTCACAATTTGTTATTGAGTTTATTTCAAGGAACTACATATTGCTTCTGTTGTGAATTTTTCTTGTATTTTCTAACTGGTTATTACTGGTATGTAGGGAAGAGATTATGTATCTATTGTTATTGTCTATCTCATTAAATTTTCTCATATGTTCTACAAGTTTTCAGTTGAATGTTTTGGAATTTCTAGGTAAAGTGTCATATACAATTATAGAAAAATTTTGAAAATATTTTATCTCTTTTACTTTTCTTTCTTGTCTTATAGTATTGTCTAGATCTTCCAAAACATTAAATTGTTGATAACAAATCTTTGTCTCATTTCTGGTTCATGTTAATTATGATAACAGGTACTTTTTAAGGCTGTATGTTTTTTATAATGCTAATTAAGTATCTACTTCATGTATGATTAAAATCAGGAATGGATTAGAATTTCCTGAAATACTTTTTTGATATCTGTAGAGATACTTGTGTTGTTTTTCTCCATTGATCTATTGATGAAATGAATTATAATAATGTTTCATAACTTTGAAACATTTTTGGGTCAAATTCTACCTGGTTTTCGTTTATTGTTCTTTTAATATACTTCATGATTTGGTCTGCTAGTATTTGGAATTAAAGTTTTGGTCATTTGATATCAAAGTTATGCTAGCTTTGTAAAATGAATTAGGGAGCATTCCATCTTTTTCTGTGTTCTGTACCATATGTACATCATTTAAATGATCTATTTCATGGAAAACTTGAAAAAACATAGCTATATAACTCTCCTGGGATAATTCTGGCAACCTTTTCTATTTCTTCTGTATTTATTGGATACTTTAGATTTCCTAAATCTTTAGATTGTTTGCTTCTTTTTCTCATATAGCTTAGTGTTTACATGTGCAGGCACTGGAATCAGACAACTTGGGTTCAAATTCTTGCTCTCTCATTTCTCATGTGACCTCAGGAAAACTATGTCTTCTCCCTAATTCTTAGTTTGTGCACTTGTTAAATGGATAATAAGAGCCTGAAGCCAAGAGGGCTGCTGTGAGAATTAAAGAGATAAAGTGTCTTGCATTGAGTCTGGCACATAGTGAGTGCGCTGTGATTCTTTTAAAGCTAATATTAATCCTAGAAAATAATCTATGTTTTGAGATGTAAATACTTCTTAGTATAGAATTGTAAGTAGTATTTGTATAATAAAATTTATTTCTATATCGTCTTTATCATTCTTAAGTTTGGATGTGTGTACTTTGTTTTTTATTAGATGAGCTACAGGAGTGTCTATTTTAGAGATTTTTCAAGGAATCAGTTCTTGGAATAAGTTGTCAATTTAACTTTTTTGTGTGTGTGTTCAAATTCACCAATATCTGCCTTTATCCTTATGGACTCCTGCCTTCTGGTTTCCTTATTTTGTGGACCTGTTCATATGTCCTTTCTGTTATTCTTCTTCAATAATGAAAGCATTTCATAATATGAATTTGCCTCTAGTTGCAATTTTGACTGCATGTGATGAGTTTTAATATGTAGTCTTTTCAAAATTTTAAACTCTTTGTAATTATGCTTTCAATTTCTTGTAATTAATGCTTTGCATTTCTTCTTGTTCTTAGAAGAAATGATTATCTGAATAAAATGTGCAAAACTGGAGCTTACTTTTTAAATTATTTTCTACTTTATTTGGGTTGTATTGTTGCTTATACTTTCTTATTAAATTGTGATCTTATTGCATCATGCTTAGAAAATGTGGACACACAAACTTCTACTTTGAGAATTTATGGATGTCTTCTTTGTGCCTTCTTTTATCACTTTTTTGAATGACTCGAGGGCCTTTAAAAGTAAGGTGACATCTTGTTTATAGGATACAGGTTTTGATGTAAAGGCATTTCATTTTACAGGCTTTTCAGTTTATTCTTTTGGATTTTCTTAGTAAATAATTAAGTAACCTATAAAATAATCATAATTTAAACCTCACTCTAAGAGTTTATAACATTTGTCTATTTTTTTGCCTTTGTTATATTGATTAGAACTTTTTGAACAGTATAAACTAATATTGAAGAAGTAAACATTTTTCTTTATTTCTCATTTTCTGTTAAATACGATGTTGCTTGTCTCTGGATTCAAGGTATTTTTCTCCTTTTCTTTTTGCCCACTTGATGACTTTGGACTGAGAGGTTTTTGGAAACTGTGCTTCTGTTTCCCCATCTTTGGATGCTATTTTATTCCTAATGTAAATGTTCGTGAGTGTCATTGCTATGGATGGTACCTTTTGTCTCTGAGAGGTGTTTTTCATCAACCTATATAATGACTTTGCTCTTGGGTACTTGAAATTCAGAAGCACTTCTGCTTTATTTTTATTTGTTTTCCTGTGTCTGGTAACCCTGCTTTCTCATATAATTGTTTCTGAAAGTCTGTATTCAAGGCAAAGTGTTGTTTGAAAGTTGAACCAGAGGCTTGCGTGTTCCAAAGAATTCTGCTCCTCGAGAGCTCAACATTCTGTACCTTTCCAGGCAATTTCTAGCATTCCATGGATGTTCTTTAATTTTATTTTTTCCAAACACATAGTTGACTGCCTTAAATTCAATTATTGAAACTTAGGACTGGCCATATTGGGTTCGCCTAAGGATTTCCATGTTTGTCTTAATTTCTTAAGTACATATAAGATCGGTACTCTTACCACTGGTGTCAGTGATTTTCTTTTTTCCATTTTCCACTTATTTTTATAAAACAATAAGAGCGAAATGTAATTAAATACTGGTTTTCAACGGCAGCCAAGCCTTTTATTCAGTCCAAATATTACCCAGAAGCCCAATAAGTAAAATAGATCAGATCAAAGCTGCCCTGTTTGGAGCTGGATGGAGACCTTGAGCTGTGGGCATCATCCTGACAGTGGTGGGGGCCCCAAGCACCCCTAAAATACCATTTGAAAACCTGCACAATGAATCATTTAAGGAATTGCACAAATAAGTTGAGCAAATTGCTGTATATGCAAAACTGAAGATGCTGCCGACAGGGAGCTGATTGCTGGCCGTTGGCTGTTGTATGAATTCTGTGGTTTTTTCAGATGTCATTGCATGATTGTGTGGGCTGCCTGAGAGTCAAATGCATGAAAATGGATGCCCATTCCTTGGGTTTGATTATTTTTTCAATTTGTTGAATGTGTGCTTCAAATAGACAACATAGAGTTGGCTTTGAAGATTTTTGACTTGAGTTGGAAACTCCTTTTAAGGGCATATAACTCACATTTGTTTTCTGGATTTTCTTGTTTTAACTTCAGAAAATTGCACTTAAGGCTTGTTTTCTTTTTTCACCCTGAGTTTATTTCCTGCTGTCTTATATACACCACGTTTTTCTTGGGCTTCCGTGGTCGCTCGGTGGTAAAGACTCCATCTGCAGTGCAGGAGAGGCAGGTTCGATTCTTGGGTCGGGAAGATCCCCTGGAGGAGGGCATGGCAGCTCACTCCAGTATCTTTCCTGGAAAATCCCATGGACAGAGGAGCCTGGAGGGCTGTGGGGTCACAGAAGAGTCAGACATGACTTAGTGACTCAACAACAACAGCGTTTTTCTTAAAATTGTTTTTTGATGATTCAAAAAGTATACAGTCAGTTTCTAAGTCTGTTAGTGCTTACACCTCAGTTTTGTTTGTTTGCTTGTTTTTTAAACAGTTTACGTCTAAGTTTCTCGACAGTAAAAATGAAATAGTTTTTTTTTTTAAGTGAAATGATTTCGTACTCCCTCTGCCCTCTGTGTAATTATTAAGTTGAGGATGTATCTGTTTCTTCCCCTTCCTCTTGTGTATCCCCTCCCAAATGCTAAGAGGTGAGTGGGTCTTTTCACCATCTCCTCTGCTTGCCTTCCCCGCCCGCTTGCCCTCCTCTTTGGGAGGAACACGGTGCTTTCTGTGTCCAGGCCATCCTGCAGGAGCTGAAACCCTGTCCTGTTTCTGGACTCAAAATCCTCGCCGCAGTGCTGCTCCGTCATCACGCGTCGCTCTGCGGATTGTGTCTGTCTCTTTCCCATTCTGTGAGCTCCCAGGAGGCAGGAACACAGAAACCACTCCAGGCCCGCCTTGGGCTCCTCACGGGACTGATGTTGGCACATGTGTGTTCGTGGCTGTGTGTCTGCAAGGACATCAATGAACAGGTGAATTAGTGGGGGAGTAGATGTGTGTGAGGGGGTGAGTTTGTGAGACGGAATACACGAGTGGATGGGTGGGTCGATGTGCCCTTGAAAGAGTGGATGGGCCAGTAGATGTGCAAGGGAGTGGAGTGATGCCTGGGGTCTGGGGAAGTGAGAAGAGCCACCCTCTGGGGTCTGGAGGGTGGGAGGGAAAGGTGGGCTTCCTTGTGTCTCTAGTGGTCCAGGATGCCAGTGGAGTGGCATGTCACTTTATCCAGGAGGACAAGGGTACTTTCCGGGTCCATCTTTGCTACTCAGAGTTGTCCATTCTTTCCTTGCCCACTACTCAGTGGAATATCTGATGCTGGGCCAGTGACCCCCTCCCTGCGTCAGAGGAACCCCCGTACCAAGGAGCGATGTGACTGGCTTCCTCCCCGATCCCGGACACAGAGAACATCAAGGCCATCCAAGAGAACCCCTGTGGCTTCCCCCCATCCTCCCCGACCCCTTGCTTCCCTTTCCCTAGGACCAGTGGAGGAGGTGACCTACTTCTGGCCCAGCAGCACCTGCCCCAAAGCCTGACTCCATTCTTCAGCTTCTCAGGGGTCTCCCACTGCTCTTTCCAGCCCCCACTTCCTACAGCCTTCCCATGGGCTCCTACCAGGCTGTGATCCTTCGAGTCTAAAAAATCCCGAGCCACCATCTTCTTGGTGGATCCTTCATGTCTCATTTTTGTTTGCTCTTTGACCCTACCTTTCCCCCAGAAGTGCCTCCATTAGGATCGCCGGTGACCCGCATCCAATTGCTGACTCAGCATCTGGACTAGGATTTCTTACCAGCGCTTTGAACTCGGAGTGTTCAGCAGTGAACGCGTGCCCCCGACCCATGCTTGTAGCCGTGCTCACCAGCCCAGAGGTGTGCTCCCCAGCCCAGAGGCCCTCTCCTGGCTTCTGTGACCAACACTCGCCCAGATGCTTCCCATGGTCTTACTGCTCCCCATTCCCCACCCACACCTGGGACCTTACCACATCTCTTCCACTCTTCTTCCTAACTTCCCAAACATCCCACTTCCCCCCAGTGTCCATGGCTCCTACTCTGTCCAGGGCACCACTCTCTTCTTTGAGCCTCCTGTATTCTTTCTCCCTGCTTCCACTTTTGCCTCCAGCACTTTCTTTTCACATTTGCAAGAGATATCAAACTCAAGTTCTTTATCCATTCTTTTTCTTGGCTTGAGGATAAAATCCGTAATCTTTAAACTTTGCTGTAAGGCTCTAAATGATCTAGACCTCACCTGGCTTGATCTCGGGCACATTTCTTGCTTTCCATGTACCATTCACACAGATGCTCATTTGCTTACCATGCTCCATCCAGCCCTTGCTCCACCTGTCTGGTCCAGGAGCCATTGATCTGGCTCATGCTCCATCTGGTCCACGAGACCTCTCTAGTCCACACTGCATCTGTGCCTCTGCTTCAGTCTTGCACGGTCCTCTCTTGTTTCTCTTCCTGGCTTAGCTTCCTCATCCTTCATCTTTTACTTTATCCTTCTTCTAAGAAGCTTTCTCTAAAACGGTCAGACCTTCTTACATGTCCCTGGTTTTTCACATTTTGGCCCCTTTTAATTTTGAAATCAATGCTCTGCATTAATTATTTCCACATGACTCTCCCCTGATAGCTTAGAAGCTCCAGGGGGAAAGAGATCATGTTTTATTCACAGTTCCAGCAGCTCATGGGTGTTTGATAAACATGAGCTTGTTTCTTTGACCACGTGGGCAGGGGGCTGTGGAAGCAAAGGTTGGAGTTGGAGGGTGGGGTCAGGGCTCAGGGAGCCCAGGGATGAGGATGGGGACAAAGGCTGATGCCTTGAATGCAGTTCCAGGCAGTTTGGTCTTCAGCAGCTGGACTGTGAGCAGAGGGTGCCATGCAGTGGGCATCAAGACTTAACGGGACAGCTGTGCCCCACCGTGCTGCCTGGAGCCGGCCCTACCCTTTCCATGGTGATTACCTGACCTCACGGCTGTGCCTCCCATTCATCCAAGGTGGTTGTATTGGCAGTTGGGCTATGAGAAGGGATGGAGAGACCCAGGGAAGACCTCGGGGAGGAGATGGAGGTGTTGAGCAGGATAACGAAGAGCCCATTTCACACCCAGCCCTGCAGCTCAAGTCTACAAGGGTGGTGTGGCATGTGGCGAGGACTGTCAGAGGCTGGGTGAGCTCGCGTAGGTCATTACCCAGAAGTCAAGGGCCCCCTTTCACACACGAGCTCTGCTATTAGAGCTTCCCGTTCTGCCATGCAGAGCAAGCCGCTGCCCATCCCTGTGGTTAAGACGCCGTTGACCGTGCAACGGCCAAAGCACAGTCAGAGTTGTGTGCTTTGCCTCTTCTCGGTCTTTCCGAGTTGGTGTGGCCTTCCTATGGGAGATGCTAGTTCAGGAGGGAGGCACGTCTTCCCTATCAGAACTGCTCCCCCACAATTGAGGGGAGCAGTTTGTGTTCCCCACGTGCCTGCTTCCTAATGCCAAATGGGGCCTCAGAAACCTTAAGCCTGGAAGCGACACCAACTTCAGGGACAAGCCCTGATTCTGGGGTCAGCACCACTCCATGGTTCCTGCAGAGATGGTAGACTATGGAACGTAGGCTTTGTGATTTTTGACCTATGTAACATGGTCCACTAACTCTCAGTATCCAATCCGTCCTCGGAGGGCACCCCGGAGGTGTTGCCAACGTGAGGGAAGAGGACACTGGGTTTAGCCGTGGCCCTACTCTGCGGTCACCCCTGGGGCCCGTGTCTGATGTCCGAATCTTGCAACAAGGCCTTTTAAGTGCATCCTCTGGGGGCTTTTCTGGAGGTGACGCTGCCTGGGGAAGAGACCCTGCTTCCAGCCTCAGTCATGGTCCTTGAAGAGAGATGGCTTGCTTTGTGGCCTGTGCATGAGGAAAGACTGGTGTGACATGGGCCACCACTTCCCAGTAGCCCAGCCAGCTTTGGAGGGCTCCATGGAACCGACACCACCTTCAGGGAGACCCAGCAGCCCAGCTTCCATCACGGTATTGGAGAGATAGTCCCCTATGTTGAAGTTCCTATGTTTGTATGAAAGTCCACCTCTGATCAATATTAAATTCCTCCTCCAAGGTTTTCTGGAGGCAATGCCAAGACTGGGGATGAGATGGAGGTTCTGACCTTAGGGAGTCTGTTGACCAAAATGACATCTGCCTGGTTTACCGAAGATGGCACGGTGCTTACTGCTCAGAGCCCATCTGGCCTGGAACAATCTCTTGGAAATTCCCTTGGCCATCAGTCCTTCTTTGTGGCATATATATATATATATATATATATATATATATATTCTTTTTTTTTTTTTTTGATGCTCAAAACTAGGGCTCCCAACCTGGGCTTCATGTGCCCGGAGACTATTTGCTTGGCCTGCTCAGGAGAACTAGACAGGTGTTCCTTGTGATGGCACACACGCCGTCTTCTTTACATCAATTTGCTCACGACCAGCCCCTCACATGTTCCTCTCTGCCACATGCCATGCCCACCCTCCTGCCATACCCACCTACCCATTCTCTCAGATCCAACACAGTGCCTGACACCTAGTGGGCATTTGATCGATATTTTTGGAATGATGAAACAGACCATCGTCCACTTCTGCTCGGTGGGACATGCAGCCTTGGAGGGCTTCCTGGAGGAGTTGCCAGCTTTGGGGATAAGCCTCCCGTTCCAGCACCCGCGCCAGCTCCTGACTGTGGAGACAAGACTTCTAGCCCGTGTGTGCTTGTCGCATGATGTATGTGTTGTAGTCGGCCTGCCCTCTGATTCTCTCCAGCTCTGGAAGACTTTCTGGACGTGTCCCCAGCCTCTGTCCTCGGCGTCCCTGTGTGGTACTTGGAGAGATAGTAGACCGTATAGCGTACGCTTTATCTGTGACGTATGTAACACGGTCCACTAACCCTCAGTATCAAATCCATCCTCGAGGCCCCTGGAAGTGACGCCATCTTCAGGGAGGCGCCCTCGGACCCAGCATCAGGCCTCTCCATGACACTCGAAGAGATGGTTTTCTGTATGGCATGTTCTTTTCTGCATGATGCGAAATTACATACTCTCGCTCTTCTTATATCAAGTTCTGCCTCGGGAAATCTCACCGTCTCTGGGGAGTGGATCTTGCTTCTCTTTCGGGATCAGTGCTGCTCTCTGGCATTCAGTGACAATGGTTGACTTCGAAACTCTTGTTTAGTATGACACCATGACCTGCTTCTTCTCAGCATCAAATACAGCCGTGAAGAGGTCCCCAGAGACAACTTTGCCGATGCCAGCCTTCCTCCAGCGTCACTGCCATCGTGCGGTACTTGAAGAAATGGTTTACCGTCCCACATACATTCTGAATATGTATGTGGGACGGTAAACCGCTTCTTGGTATCCAGCCCAGCCATCAAAAGCCTCCTGGAGAAAGCCTGAAGTCAAGAGAGGCGACGCTGGTCTCCGCGCCCTCCCTGCTCCATGGTACTTGGCGGAATGGTAGACTGGTAGATGTGTACTTAATCTGTTAATGCTTGCGACGCCGTCTCCTCCTCACTGTCAAATGCAGCCTCCAAGGGCTTCCCTAGGACAACGCTCACCTCTCGGGAGCGATCCCGTTTCCACCATGGCACACCCCTCGCCCATGGTCCTTGAAGTAACCGTGGCCGGCACGGAGAATGTTCACGCAGGGCTGTGCCACCTTCTGCGTCCCATCAGTCTCAAGGCTATGCTCCACTGACTTCAGGACCACGTGCCCATGTAGAGGCGGATACGGCGCCCACAAGACGATGCCACACCAGGTACTTGAAGAGACACACTGACTCTTGTTTTTCATTGACGATGCGTGTACAGTCTATCTTTTTTCCATATCAAGCTTAGTCTTCTCGGGGAAGACACCTCGGCTCTGGATTCAACACTGAGCCCCCACGAAGATCTGATTGGCCTCAAGTGCTTTCAGACGATGTGCGGTCCACAGGCCCATTTCTTCCCCCATCTCCCACCCAGCCTTGAGGAACTTGCCGAAGATGCTGCCAGCCTGAGAGCCAAGTTGGAGCCCTGGTTCTGGCCCCTGCGCCGACCTCACGGTACCTGGAAAGGGTTCCACCACACTGCATGTGTTTGATTAACAGCGTATGTAATGTGGTCTGCTTCTTTTCAGTATCGCGTTCAGCCTCAAAGGTCTCCAGGGAGGTCATGTCCACCTCCGAGACGAGGTATCGGTTCTGGCTCCAGGACTGCTTTGAGATACTTAGAAGAAGTTGACCATGTTTCATACGTCTTACTTACAAAGCATGTGACTCAGTCAGCCTTTTCGTAACAGCCACTGCACTTGGGGGGCTTCCTGTAGGCAGTGCTGAGTATCAGGCATAGCGCTCGTCCCGGCGTCATCTCCACTGTGGGTCCTTGAGGGGTTTCTCTGTGCCGCGTCCACTGCGCCTCTAGCAGACATTGCATAGGGGCCTCTTCTCAATACTGCATCTGGCCTCTGAGGGCTTCCAGAAGGTGATGCTAAGGAGAGGAAAGAGACGCCGGTTCTTACATCAGCCCTTCCCACGGTACCTGAAAAGATGGTTGACCATAGAACATGCGCTGTCTCTATGTCGTATGTAATGTGGTCCACGTCTTCTCAATATCAAATTCAGTCGCAGAGGGCTTCCCCAAGGCAAAGCCAACTTCGTGGGAGACGCGCTGGTCTGGCTTCAGCACCGTTTCGCTGTATGTGGAGAGATGGTCGACCATAAAACGTACGTGTGCTTTATGACGTATGTCACATGGTCCACTAATTCTCAGCATCAGTCAGCCTGAGGGGACTTCCTGGAGGCTACGCCAGCTCGGAAGTAGGTGGTAGGCACCATCCAGCACAGATCACGGGCTTTATTCCCCTGGCCAACACTCAGCACTCAGTCCCAGCCTTACCGGGCATCCTGGAGGTGGTAGTGGCTTTGGGCGTGGGTGTGTGTGGTCACGGCCACCCTTGCTAATGGCTGGTAACTCATGATGTAGATTGCCAGGGCTTCCGGGAGGTGGTGGTCCCAGATGAAGGGAGGCGAGGCGAGGTCGGCTTCCTGGTATTTGAAGACGCGGTTGACCATGGTGTGTACGCTTTATTTATGACGTAGGACACATGGTCTACTTCTTCTCGATATCACATCTTCGCCTTGGAAGACCTTCCAGGAGGTGATCTCAGCTTTGAGGAGGAGCCACTGCCCGGTGTCAGCACTGCCGCTGCTTGGTACTTGGAGAGAGGTGGTCCGTGGCGCGTTCGCTTTATTTATGGCGCACATTACACGGTCGACCTCTTTGCAGTATCTAATCCCGCCTTGCAAGCTTTCCTGGAGCTAACCTCTACAGCGGGGTGGGCACACTCATTCTGCGCTCTTTGCCACTCGGCGGGGTTTGTTTGTGATGCATTTGTCTTGTGTGTGCTGATGACTGTCGCGCGGCAGCCTTCTTCTCAGCAGACTTCGCTGGCTTGGCGGCTTCGCGGGCAGGGCTAACTTGCGGACAAGGAGAATGGCTTCACCACGTGCCTGGGTACATGAGATGGTTGACCAGAGAGCACACGCTTTATTTGTGCCGTTTGTGACCTGGTCCACTAACCCTCAGTATCTAATCCCCTCTTGGAGAACTTCCGGAAGAAGTGTCCACTCTGGGGGAAGGAGACTTTACGGGATCAGCTGGGCCTCCGCTAGACTCGGAAGAGAACACCGTCAAGGCGTCTGCCACCCGCGTGCCAGATACTGCAGACCTGGACTCGTTTTCAGTAGGGGATCTTGGCTTGGAGGGCTTCCCGGCTGTGAGGCCATCCAAACTCAGGGGAAGGGGCATGCTGTCTGCGCCACCCCAAAGTACTGGAGTGACCAGCTGACCAGGGTGTATGGACTTTATTGATGACCCAGGTCATACACCTCAGTATCCAGGGAATCCTTGGGGGGAAATTTGGAGGGGGGAACCCACCTTGGCTTGGGGGCATATGTGTCTCTATGGTAACTGAGAAAAGTTTGCCCCGGGGGTGAACCAAACATGTGACAGCTGTCCCGAGCAGCATCCCTGTGGTCTCACCAGCCTCTGGCCACAATGCCAGTTTCAGGATGTTGAGGCTGCCACCAGGTCTGCTCCACTGGGGTACTTGGATGGACAGCATGCGCTCAACCAGTGGCTTAAACCAGCACGCCAGCCGCCACAGAGTCCAGTTCCGTACTCACAGGACGCCCAGGATTGAAGGTCAAGTCTGGGGAAGAATCACTGGTGTTCTGGTCAGTGTTCATCCATGGTACCTGAAGAGAGGTTTTCTGGGTTTCTGTTTCTTTAATGAGGATGAAACACACCTGGTTAACCTCTTTTCCAGTATCAAATCCCATCTTGAAGGCCTTCCGGTCCAGACCTCAGCTTCCGGGAAAGATGTTTACTGTCGGCTCCCACCCAGTGGACAGAAATAAGTGGTTGACTACAAAGCCTGTGCCTTGTATGTATGACTCGTGTCACCTGTTCTACTAACCATCCATGTGCAATCCGTATTAACAGGGCTTCTGGGATTGGCTGTCAAGTCTGAGGAAGAACCAGCTCATGTCAGTGTAATTGGTGGTACTTGAGGAGAGGTTTTCTAGGTCTCTGTTTCTTTCATGAGGATGAAACACACCTGGTTAACCTTTTTTCCAGTATCAGATCCCACCTTGGAGGCCTTCTGGTCCAGACCTCAGCCTGTGGGATGGGGTGCTGTAGACATGAATGACTTGTTGCCCACAAGCCTGTCCCGTATTTCTGATTTTAGTTACCTGTTGCACTAACCATCAGTATCTTATCCATTCTCAGGAGTACTTCCCAAAGGAATGCCCATGTAGAGGAAGACAGTGGTCCCCAAGATAGCTCCATGCCTGGAACACACAGGTGGGTCATCTGTGGTTGCATTTAGCTTGGACTTAGCCCAAAAACCCATGTTGGCGAATGCCTGTTGCATGGCCAGCATGCCCTGGACAGTGTAGGTTGCCTAGACCACTGCCCCTCAATCTCTGGTTTATTCCGAAAAGATGTCCTAGACATAATGACATCTTTGGGAAGAAAAACCAGTTCTGAGATTAAGACAAGGCCTTGGCGGTCTCTAGAGTTGGTCTGGGATAGGAGCTGTTTATTTCTAGTAGGAATTCTGGAGTGCATGTACCTCTTTAGGAATGTTCGATGTTACACCAGTTCAGGGAAGGGGGCTTTATTATCACCCTGGTCCAGGAGAAATGAGCACATAGCTGACCGCAGGCCATGAGCTTTACCCGGGACACACCTGGTTCACTTGCCATTGTGTCTACTTCATCCTTAGGGGGCAGTGCTGCTGTCGAGGAGGAAGCTGTGTGTCTGGAGGTGGCTCTTTTCTGCGGTCCTCAAGGAGAGGTTTCCTTCAGTATACTCCATCTTTTATGACAAATTATTCACACCAAAGGGCTTCCCCAGTGGCTCAACTGATAATGAACCCGCCTTCCAATGCAGGAGATAGAAGAGATACAAGTTCAATCCCCGAGTCAAGAAGATCCCCTGGAGATGGAAGTGGCAACCTGCTCCAGTAGTCTTACCTGGAGAATTCCATGGACAGAGGAGCCTGGCAGGCTGCAGCCCATGGGGTCGCAAAGACTTGGACATGACTGAGCATGCACACGTCAGGGGGCATCCACACCAACCTCTCTTCAGTATCAAATACCAGCTTGGAAGATTCCCTGAACGAGACAGAAGTTGTCAGCTCAAGTCCAGGGTAAGTGAGCCCACACGTCTGTTTCCCTTGCTCTGCATGGTGTATTTGACACTGATGCTCCTTTCATATCCTTTCCAGTAGGACTCCATGGAGGTGACGCCAAGCTTTGGGGAAGAAAGTGGTTCTTGGTCAGCTCTAAAGCCGGGACACAGAGGTAGGTTGTCTGCATCGTGTTTGTTTCAATGCCAGTAGGCCATGTCTCAGTTCTGGGCTTTCTCGTGGCAGCTGGGGAAGGGGCATGGGTTCTTGAGAAGCCCCAGGTCTTTCCACTTCATCCCCACGTGGTTTGATGAGTGTCAGAACGGTTGCAGGGGTAGCCATAAACAGCAGTGAAGAAAGTCAAAGTGTTAGTCGCTCAGTTGTGCCTGACTCTTTGCGACCCCATGGACTGTAGCCCACCAGGCTCCTTCATCCATGGAATTTTCCAGGCAAGAATACTGGCGTGGGTTGCCATTTCCTTCTCCAGGGGAATCTTCCCAATCCAGGGTTCAAATCTAGCTGCCTATACTGCAGGCAGCTTCTTTACCATCTGAGCCACCAGGAAAGACTACTAGTCTTTAATATCCTGTTAGCTGATGCCCAAACATTATTCCTTCCACCAGAAAAGAGCCATGAGGGGAAAAAGAGAAAAAGGTGAGGAAGTGGGGTCGTGGCGGGGACCATCGCCTCTGATGTGTCCAGGGTAGCAGCTGCTGCATTCTTGCAGGCTGGGCACTCTGGTGGCTCACCAGGGATCAGAGACAGATTTTCAGGGTGGAGTTGGGCAGCCTGAGTGGTGACCCTCTTTGTCCTCTGCTCTAAAGGCCAGCTACGAAGAGAGGGGAGGGCACCATTATACCACTTGACAAGAGAAAGCCTGGGCTTCTTTTTCTGTGACTTTGAGTCCTAGCTCTCCTGGCCTGTTGGGGTGGGCCTGCCTCCTTAGTGAAATGAAAGTCTGCAGAGATCAATATTCCCCCATCAGAGAATTATGGTCAAAAGGGTTTTGCAGTAAAACAGAAGAGCTAACCCAGATGTGGCACAAACATTTGGCCAACTGAATTCCAGAAATGAAAGTTGTTTTTCTTCCTTAATTCTGCTGAATTAAATGGAAGGCAGTGGAAAGTAGTTAAGTGGTGTTTCATGAGGAAGATGGAGGCCTGGCTCTATTCCCAGCTGTCCCTACCCTGCCTTGGCGCTCACTTTACTTAGGACTAACTTGATATCATGCATCTGTTTTTAGAACCACGGCTTACCTGGAAGATTACCTGGACCCGTAGCCGATTCCTTGCAGGGCCTGGGTGTCTATTCACTGCAGACCACATCTCCGGCCTCTTGACCACAAAATGTAGGATTTATTTATGAATTTGCTCCTGATACGTTGACCTTGGGATGCAAACCATTGCTGGGACACTTCCTGAGGCCTGATATATCAATACTTCCAGAAGGAGGTTACAGTTTCCCCATCAAGGAAAGCTCCAATTCCTGGAAAGCAGTTGTAACTAAATGTTCTCTGTACTGGTGGAAAATATTTCACAAGTGACCTCTATGCAGTGTTAAGTCTTAAAGGGTTTCTTGGCTGACCTCTGGAAGCAACCCCAAGACACTTGATTCAGACTCTTCGCTTGTATACGACACATGTCAACGGGTCCATCCGGGGCCACACAGACTCTGGAAAACTTCTCCAGCATCAGTGGAAGGCTGCACGATGTTTTGTTTTTTTTGGTGTGTGTTTTTGACCAGGGCTAATCTTGGATACTTGAAGGAGAGGTTATCCGTGTTGTCTTCTCTTTATTTATGATGAAACATACACGGGAAACCTCTTTTTTAGTATCAAATCCCACCCTGGAGGCACGTCCTGTTCCCGATGCAGCCTTCAGGGAAGGGACGTGGCCAGCTGCACTCTGAGTAGCCAGGGGGAAGGCGGACTGTCGGGTGTCGCAGGGACAGCTGCGTGGAAGGGAAGCCACGTTTGGAGAAGGGCCCAGCTTGCTGTGTTGGAGGGAGGCTGCGCCTTGCGGGTCTCGTCTGTTTAATGACTCACGGTGGGTGGTGGCGCCTCAGGGTGGGATCCAGCCAGGATGGCTCTCTGGACACACCAGCCGCTCTCCAGGGTAGCTGAGGGGATGGTAGGCCGGTGACGTGCACTTCATTTACGATGTAGGTCACCCGTTTGACTATCCACCAGCACCCAGTCCATCTGTGGGATGACATCTTGATGCACATGGCGACTTTGGAAAAGATGTAGGGGGATGGGGGACCGGTGTGAGTCTGCTGTATGGGAAGAGGGGTCGCCCTCTCAGGGGCTCCCTCTCCCACCTTTTAAAAAACAAGTAGAAGCGATCGTCAGTCAACCGTCTCTTCCCAGGGAAACCTCTCCCAGGCGATGGCTAAGCTGCACTGCAGGTGTTAGGGAGGAGGCCCAGCCCGCAGCACAGGTTGAAGACAGGACTTGTGTGTTACCTGCTTCAGGGTCCAGTCTGTTCAGAGAGTGTGTGTGTGTGTGTGTGTGTGTGTGTCTATGGCCAATAGTGCCAATGTGGGGAGCACCTTCTTTTGTGACGTCAGCTCTCTTCTGCGGGGTGTGAAAACAGGCTGTTTGATGAGGCTGTCGTGTATGAGATGAATATCACATGGTCCATCTCTTTTCAGTAGTAAAGCCACCCTGGAGGATTTCCTGGATGTGACGCCTGATTCCAGGCAGCACCACTGGTATCTGTACCGCTGCCAGTGAGCGAGTGGCTGGGGCACCGGCCTCGGTGTGTGCTCACAGCAGGTTTCAGTGTGCCCCTCCTGCATCGTTATCACCTATGGAACCCAGCCTCTCCTTGAGTGTGTTTCAAATCCACGTTCATTACCTGGGGAGGGGGCTTTGCTGTTGTCACTCATCTCTGTGTCTGTTGTTCTGCATTTTTTTGGCCTAGGAGGACTCATCCAGGCTGGACACTGATCAGTGTCAGATGCTGCTTCAGATGCATTCTGGACACGACACGTATGGCAGAGAACACGCCTTGGAGCTCACCATCTGTGAAGGTATGGATGTTGGTATCTCACTCAAGACCATGTGCTCAGTGCAGCACATGTGTCTCCTGGTCCAGTAATTCTGAGTGTCCTTCCCTGGTAGCTCAGCTGGTAAAGAATCCACCTGCAATGCAAGAGACCCTGGTTCAATTCCAGGGTTGGGAAGATCCCCTGGAGAAGGGAACGTCAACCCACTCCAGTGTTCTGGCCTGGAGAATCCCATGGACAGAGGAGCCTGGCGGGCTACAGTCCATGAGGTTGCAAAGAGTTGGGCAGGACTGAGAGACTTTCACTTTTTCCATATCTAAAACAAGTTCTGGAGATGAGGCTTGCTCCAGGGGGTGAAGGTGGGACTCACCATCTGTCACTCTCCTCTTGGACTGCCTGGTGTGTGGGTCTCGCAGCCGTGACAGGGCCCTAGAAAGTAAGGGGAGACTCAGAGGCTGCTTAAGACCGAAACTTGCAACAGGCACATCTCTGTCCACGTCTCATTGGTCAAAGCAAGTCACACAGCCAAGCCCAAAGACACGTGATACGAGGTCCAGGGCACCACGAGGAGGTTACAACGAGGGTGGGATGTGGAGACAGGTGAGGATGTGCCAGTCATCCACATGGGCCACCAAAAACTCGGGTTTCATTCACATACCTCCCGTGTCCTGTCTGCATGGGGGCGCTTCCGCGAGCTGAAGCGGTCAGCAGTGGCGCCGCCGCCAGGCCAAAGGTCGTTCCCCTTCCTTTGAGGCAGTGTTGCCCTTGAGCCGTCTTCTGTGTTTCGACAATCGTGAAACATCCCTTCTGGCACCCGTTTCATGAAGACATGTCACCCGATGTGCCAGCAGGACCCATTTGCTCTCAGAAGTGTTGCCACGCAGAGAAGCTGAGCTGCTGAACGATCCTGACGTGTGGTGCTTAAGGAGAAGTTGCCCGTGTCTTTTTCGCTTTATATGTGACGAAACATTCGCGGTGCACTTCTTTTTCAGTATCCAATTCAGCCTCGAAGACTTCTTGGTTCCGGTGCCAACCTCACGGAAGGCATGTGGGCACATGTAGTAGACTCTGGTCAAGATTTTTGCCCCCCGCCCGCCGAATCTTTTTTTCTTCCCCAGTGTCCCCTGATTTCTCTCATGTTTGAGCCCCTGAATCAAACCTTGCCTGAAGCTTGCCCTGCCTTGACGGTTTTCAGTTGTATGAAGCCTCTCTCTCCCTTTATTTTTTGGCCAGTTTGAGTTGGGTTTTATCTTACTTGGATATAAACAGATGATACTGCGCTGCTGCAGTGATCCAAAAAAAAACAACCCTGCATTTATCTTTCAAGGATATATGTCTCTTAGTTCAGCTATCTTCAATATCGCAAGGTGAAGTCTTGGTGAAAAATGCCTTTTTCTTACAGATTTACTGTGTTTGCACTTCAAAAATGTTGTCCTCTTGGTTTAATTTATGAATGACAAGTAATCCCCAATTATGTGCTTTGTGTCCAGGGAACACCATTGGCATGGGCCCCTCTCCAAGAGACCTGAAGGACGGTTGGACCCCAGAACATCTCCCCTGCCTCCTTCGCCCGCAGGATCCCCGCTCCCTGGGAGGACTTCCTGGAAGTGATGCTGACTTTGGAAAAGACATCATTTCTTCATCCCTATGGTCCAGTGGCCCTCTGTGATGGATTTTCTGTATTTGTCACAAGTCATCCTGAACAGACTGTCTTGTAGAACTAGACCATCTCTCAAAGGAACCAGGAGTGTCTGTAAGAAGGGGATGCTGGAATCAGGAGCTTGCCAGACACCCTAGGGGTGGTCCACGGACAGCAGATGCTCCTTCGGCGGCTTGTCCCACCTAATTTGAGGTCCTTGGCTTCGCATTTCTCAAGAGGATGCCTTGCAGAACCGCTGACTCACGGAGGAGATTTTATTTCAGAGTCCCAGACCACCCCATTTCCTCTGAAATGATGCTCCGCATGACCATTTGCAGACTTCATCGCAAACATACGGAACCCGGCTGTACTGATTATTGGATTCTGCCCGTGAGCTCTCCCTGGAATCATGAGTGAGAGAGAGGCTGGGGTTGATTGACTTCATCTGTGACAGCCATGTGACCCACCTCCGCCCCGTGTCAGCCTCACCCGTGAGGGCTGCCCCGACGCTGCAGACACGGAGCGCCGTCCGCCTCCTCCCAGGTGAGCAGATGCCCCACCGCCTTCAAGCACCCATTGACTGGATGGTACTGGCCGAGGCCCGGCCGCCGCACCCTGACGCGCAGTATCCCTTCCACACAGGCGGACCGTGGGCTGTGAGCATGTCCGTGCCCATCGGGGCTGACCACTGGTGCCTGGAAAGAAGTCGCCCATGTTCTTTTCGCTGATATGTGACGAAACAAACATGGTGCACTTCTTTTCCGGCATCAAATCTCAGCTGGAGGAGCCCTGGCCCCCACGGCGCTTCACGGAAGGGGCTCCGGCGTCCCTGCTGTCTGGGTATGTATGTGGAGGCTGGCCCTTCATCTCAGCTCGAGGAGCCCCTGGCCCCCAGGGCACGTTACGGGAGGGGCTCTGGTGCCCCTGCCTCTCTGGGTATGTACGTGGAGGCTGGCCCCTCATCCACTGACCATCCTTGGTTTGATCACAGGTCATGCTTGCCTCTAAGAACGGGCATGACTGTGAGAGCCCTCGGTCAGGTTCCCATTTCCCGCTGCAAGAGAGGCTGGGTAAACATGTCCAGGTGAAGAATTTCACCCAGCATTTGAGGGGGAGGTTCAGATGAGAAGCGGCCCCCTTCCCAAAATAATACAGCTAAATAGTGGCAGTGGCAACAACAAAAACTCAGAGCCGATGCAAACGATCCACCAGCCCTCTCCGGAGGTGGAGGTGCATGGTGCCCAGGTGCGTGGATGTTAGCTGTGATCGTCCCCTGGGGGACCGTCCCCCACACCTCCCTAGGAGGGCTGATCAGGGACACCTGATGTTGTGGAGGGTGGCGGTCCCTGGGGTTCTGGAAGAGGGGTTTTCCCAGGACGGCCATTTCACTGGGACTAATTCTGCTCAGCCCCTCTTTCTAGGTTCCAGTCCTGCCCTGGAGGGACATGTTCCCAGATGCCGTTGGCAGAGCAGGAACATTGGTGTCGGCCCCCTGGTCGGGACCAACGAGTGGACGTGCCTCCTAAAAGTTGATGCTGTCCCGTCTTTCGGTCTCTGGCTCCATGCACCTGCCACCATCTTCCCGCAGGAGGCACCACGGGGCTCTGTGGACCCTTTTATTCTGTGGTCCTTGAAGAGAGGTATTCCCAGGTGAATTCGTTTTAGTTATGACGAATCGGTCTTGGCCAACCTCTTTGCAGTATCAAATCCGACGTGGAAGAAGGGCCATCGGAGCTGGGACTCTTGGCGTTGGCAGTTCCGGAGGGTAAGTAAGTGGCCAGTTGCTGTCTAGAGAGTTCGAGTGGCATTCCTGGACAGCTGGTCCCCTAATGCTCACTTTCTGTCTTCCTTAGGAGGAGTTTCTGGAGCCCTGCCAACTGGGACCAGAGGCCGCAGGGTTGGTTCCTCTCAATGCTCTGTTTGGTACTAGAAAAGAGGTTGTCTGTGTTTCTTAGCTTTGTTTATGATGAAAAATATGGGTACACTTCTATTTGAATATCATACCCCATCATGGAAGCCCAGCTCCAGCTTCCGGGAAGAGACGTTAGTGATGAACCCCATTAGTGGCACTTGGGTGATGCTGGGCTCAGTGGCTGCCTGCGGAACGGTTGACTCCTGCCCCACCCATCCTTGGGGGCCTGTCCTCCTGTCAGAGGCTGTCATGGGGACAGAAACAACTTTGGAGAAGAAGCAGCTGTTCCCAGAGGTCCATCAAGAAAGGCTGTCCAAGATGTGGCTCACAGAGCCTGCCTGATTGACCAAGTCAAGGGCCACCCTCTTGGATGATGGGAAGGCTCAGATGCAGGAACACCTGCCAGGCTTTCTGAACCAAGATAGAGGGCAGCTGGCCCCAGAGCCCCAGAGTCTCCGCAGCCCTGAGGACCTCCTAGAGGGGGGATTCTGGTTCTGAGCCACCCATGGGATGTGAAGTCGCCCAATGATGCCTCTGTCCTATGCCCAAGGAAACAGGAAAGGTACAGCCTTCAGAACTGAGCCTCCTTCCCACCTGGGAGGCCGTCCACATCCTGCAGCTGATGTCAGGGAGGGCCACTTATACCTGCATACCAGGTAGGTCAAAGGATGGCTTGGAGGGAGTGTGAGGTCTTTGATGGCATCTGTTCTTTGCGTGTGAGTGCTCACCATCCATTTCTTTTGCAGGAGGATGTCCAGCAGACAGAAGAGGAACATTTCACAGAAGCTGGTCTGAGATGTTCGAAAGGAGGTTGTCCGTGATGTATTTGCTTTATTTGTGGCAGATATTGCACGGTTGATCTCTTTTCTTCATCAAATGCCTTCTTGAAGGATTCGCTGCACGTGGGGGGTCAAATTCTGGCATGGGGAGTGGGGAGGTGTTAGCCCCACTCTGAGGGCATGGGAACAGATGGTTGACCAGATGGCTAGTGTTCTCCTCTGTTTTTCTTCATTTCTTCTTTTGCAAATTAAGAATGTATTAAATGATATCCTATCATCCTGTTTTTTACAGTAAATCTGTCAATGTGAAAAATTAGGCTGTGTAACACCAATTTCTTTTAAACAGTTGACAAATAAATGTGAACAAAAAGTTGTTTAGCACATTTTTTTTTTTTGGAGTTTTAGAAGAATCCTGAACCAAAACCTCCAGTGTTTTGGTTTCCAAAGCTTAACCTCTGAAAGAACAGATTAGCCACCAGAAATACACTGAACAAATTATAATGATAAAGATGAGATGATCATGGGAATTGTTATGACTGTGTGGCAGGTGTACTGATGTTTTAGTATAAAACTTATTTTTCAGATTGTTTTATTTTAATAATAACTTTTTTTAAGACAAAATACCAGTCTTCTTGGGAAAGTTACAATTTTAAAGTTCTTAACAGAAAGAGACTACAAAGTCTTTACACACTCCTCAAAGGCCCCTGTGCTGCATCTCATCTAATTGTCTCTGACTTATCTTTTTGTAGTTTTGCTGGGGAGCAGAGTGCTGTTTTTAATACGTACTTTTATCCTAAACTTGGAGAAGAGTTCCTCAAGACTTGTAGGCAGGTGGATTATTCAAGAAGAGTTCTCCAGGAAGACCATTCCAGAGGGAAGTAGGGGTAACAGGAGAGGGAGGGGGTTAAGCCCAACAGTGAGCAGACACGGTTATCAGCTCATGGACCCCTGGTAGCCCACCTGGCATGTTATCCTCAGCAGGACACTCAGGGCATGATGCCTGCTTCTTGGAAGAGACAACAGGTGAGTTGACATTGATTCCCCAGGACCCCTGCAGAGGAGTTTCGTGGCTAGTCACTACATCTGTTCCAAATCTCAACTGGCTGCCTACATTTCAATTTTTTAAAAAATACAGCCCAGCTGGGAATTATTCCTTAAACAGCATGTCCTCCTCATGCATGACCATGCTTGTAAGACCCACTCCTGGGTACTTGAGCGATGTTGGTCACAAACTTAGACCCTCTGATCCCCTAAACATCCACAGCCCACTTATTCTGGACAAGGCTTCATGGAGGAAACACCAACCTGGATGGCATGGCACAGCTCCCGATGGCCCGTGGAAAGCACTGGGCTGTGTACGTTTGCCTCATTTATGATAAATGATGCTTGGGGACGTCAGGGGGTTCAGGGTTGCTTCCTCAGCAAGCCAAGGCTGTAGGGGAGGGGCTCTGGCTCTGTAGATGATGGGCGTGACCTGGTCCCCTCCCCTTGGGGTCCATTCATCTCTAGAAAGAGTGCCTGCCTCCGCCCTTGTGACAGGCCCTAGTTTTCCAGGTCAAGGTTTTTTTGAACCAATTCCAACTTTAGCAAAGCAATACTGGTATCAGTGCCTCTCTGTGGAATATGAACGGAGGGTCAAGCACAGAATACGTGCTTTGCTTCTGAAGAGCGCCTTTCGGCCCATTTGTCTTCAATGTGGAGCTGTGTTTAGGAGGGCTTCCCAGGCGGTGGCAGCTGTGCAGAACAGGGGCTGAGTCTGGGATTATTGCTGATGTGATGTTTGCTTCAGGTCGGGAAGACCCCCTGGAGAAGGAAATGGCTACCCACTCCAGTATCCTTGCCTGGGCAATCCCATGCACAGAGCAGCCTGGTGGGCTGCCGTCCATGGGGTCACACAGAGTTGGACATGACTGAGTGAGTAACACTTGTGCCTTCACTTTAGGAAGCACACTTTACCAGGAATTGACAGCACCTATTTTGGTAAGTCTCTGTATCCCCCGGTCCACCTAAAAAGTGATTTTTCTGGAAGTTGTAAAATGTTTTGGTTGGGAGGGAGGGTGGCTGGTAAGCCTCTCAGTGGGGTTTGAAGTGACACTGTATTTGTCTAATGCAGCCCAACAGCCTATCCTGTTGATTTACCCAGTCCTGCCTTTTGGGACCTTCCAAATACAATCTCACTTTCTAGAAGGTTCTTTGATGTCCTCATCCCTCCAAGGTATGAGAAAGGATGCCTGACGACCTTGCACGCTTTCCCGCACTCTGTGTTGTAGGATGCCTCAGGAGGGCCTCAGGGAATTGACCTTGACTTTAGGAACGTTGCCTGGAGAATCCCATGGAGGGAGGAGCCTGGTAGGCTACAGTCCGTGGGGTTACAAAGAGTCGGACATGACTGAGCGACTTCACTATGATATTTTCAGGACTTACTGAAAGGATAGTTATTCCTACTGTATTTGCTTTATTTATAGTGACTTTTTGAAGCCTGTTCACTTTTCCAGAATGAGATTCTGCTTTTCCAGACCTGATTGGGGTGGAGATACCAGGGTTTCCCTCAGCAGGGGGGCTGACAGCAAGGTAGACCCCAAGGGGCCAGGGTCTGATGTCATAGTTCCTTCCTGGAGTTTAGAAAGGACTTGATGGCCTGCAGTTGCATCTTTTCTAGCTGTATCATGTTCTGGCTTGTGCTTCCCACGGCTGCTCAATGTTTGATATTCAAAAGGTGGATATTCCTTCTATGTTTACAGGATTGACAGCTAAACATAGAGGAAAATCCACATTTTAAGTATCTAAAGTTGCTTTTGAGACATTTCTGCACACAAAATCCGCCCCCTCATTGAAGAGAGAGGAAGGTTAACTGTCGCCCCAAAACACAACCACACACACGTGCATACACGTGCATGCACACACACACACGGAGGGAGTACATGTACTCCACCTCCTTCCCCCTTAGTGACGGGACAGGCGACCTTCCTGGCCGCCAGCTCCAGAGGCTCACGCCTAGTGGACTTGTCCTGTGTTATCTCTATTTCTGATGGGTTGTGCTCAGGTTCACGCTTTCCGGGACTAAATCCTTCTTTGGTATTTAAAAGGTGGATATTCCTTCTATGTTTATGTTATTTATGGTTAAACATAGAGGAAATTCCACGTTTTCAGTATCAAATGCTGCTTGGAAACTTTCCTGGACTGAAATCTCCATCAGGGGAGCCAGGTGGGGCTAAGCCCCTCCAGGGTAAGTGGAAGTTGGTGGACCCCAGCACATGTGATCCGTTCCTGGCACATGTCTGTGGACCACCTGCTTGTCTTGGGGAGACCCTCCCACCGAGTGGCCAACTCGGGGGGAGAGGCTGGGGTCCCGGTCTCTCCAGGGCAGCTCAGCAGTTTTTGCTATGTGTCTTTCATTTCAGATGGATCGTGCCTAGGGCGACGCTTCCCGGGATCCATCCTCTTTGGTATTTAAAAGGTAGATTTTCCTTCTATGATTACGGGTTTGGTGATTAATCATAGAGGAAAATCCACATTTTCGGTATCAAATGCTGCTTTGGAGACGTGATTGGGACTGGCATGCGGGTGGGGGCAGGAGGCAGGGCTGAGCCCCCAACCTGGGTTAGTGGAAAGGTGGTGGGCTGCAGAACATGTGCTTCCTTCGCGTCATATGTCTGCTGACCATCACCTTTAGAAGCCCCCTCTCGCTGAGGAGCCCACCAGCCAAGGAGGCCATGGCGTGTGGCCGCAGCTCTGCCACAGGACTGGACACAGCTTCCCTGACCGTCTTGCTTCCATTTTCGGTAAATTACGCACGCAAGTCTTTTCCAGAACTCCATCTTTCTTTGGTATTTAAAAGGTGGATATTCCTTCTATGTTTACGTGATTCATAGATAATCATAGAGGAAAATCCATGTTTTCAGTATCAAATGCTACTCTGGAAATGTTTCTGGAAGAGACTGGAGGGCCAGGCCCCGAGGCCTGGGCAGGTGGAAGGTTGGTGGGTGGGTGGCATGCCGTGTCTTAGTTAAGGACGAACGCCTGGGGTTCATCCATACTCGGGAACCATCTCTGGCCGAGCAGCCCACTCGGTGAGATGCACATCGTGGGTTTCTTGTCCGTCCATCCGTGAAAGCTTATCCACCCGACGTGACTTTCATGTTTGATGACTGAAGCACAGATTGGAGTTCTCCTGGACAGAATCCTTCTTTGGTATTTAAAAGGTAGATTCTCCTTCTATGAGTACATTATTTACGATTAATCATAGAGGAAAATCCACGTTTTCAGTATCAAATGCTGCTTGGAAACCTCGGAGGATGCGACATCGCCGTCAAAGAAGGAAGGGGGTGGTCAGGGGTCTCCTGTGCTCTGTGTGAGGTGTGCCATTCAGCTGACTTGCCCTCCGTCTGGTCGTGCGGTCATGAGACTGCTCTCGGGATTACTTCGAGTCTGAATGAATTTTGTTCTCTGTGTGTTTGCCATGTTTATATAGCATTTTCCAGAGCCCCCTCTTCTGCAGGAATCTTAGAGATTACCTGGGGGTCAGCGTTAGGAGGGGGCCCTGGTGGAGGTACCACTTTCGGGATGCGGGATTCACCCACGGCCAGGAGCTCTGCCCACAGCCCCGTGTTGCCTGCCCACTAACCCTGCCTGTCCAATCTGTCTGTCTTAGACTCACTCCTGGAGCAGAGGCCAGCTCTGCCACAATGCAAATGGCTTTCCTGCCAGTAGTGGTGTTTGCTGCTCAAAGAGAGATTATCCTTCTTGGGTTTGCATTGATTGTCATGAACATGCATAGGGCAATCTCTCTGAGATGCAAGTGCCTGCCTGGGAGGGCTTCTTGGAGAATCAGAGGTCAGGACCACCACAGGGTAGGCAAATGCATGCTGACCACGGTGTATGCGCCTCTATCTTGATGTCTGTGACCTGGTTTCTCCTCTTAATCCCCTGCATCCTCCCAAGAACCTTCTGGAAGAGATGATGGCTTTGTAGAGGATGCGGTGGTTTTCTGTTCAGTTTGGGATGTGGTGTCTTCCTTGGTGGGAAGACTGCTTAGTGTGATGCTGAAGCTGCCATGAGCTGTCACTCTGTCCAGTGTCCCCAGCTACGATGCCAGGCTCTGGAAGGAGACCTCAAGGTCAGTGTGTCTCCCAGTATGAGGAAAGAAGGCTCAACAGCAAGTCAGGGTCTGGCTCATTCTTGACTCATCTGGTCTACCCCATGGACTGTATCCCACCAGGCCCCTCTGTCCATGGAATTCTCCAGGCAAGAAGATTGGAGTGGGTTGCATTCTCTTCTCCAGGGGATCTTCCTGACCCAGCAATTGAACCCATGGCTCCTGTATCTCCCACATTGCAGGCAGATTCTTTACTGTCTGAGCTACCAGGGAAGCCCCACCCAGTCTACATACCCAGGCTATTCTTGGGCTGACTTCTGGGCTTTAATGTCCTTTTGAGGGAAGGGAGTGGGTGTGGCTGCTAGTCTAGAGGAAAGGAACCGGGTAGCCCTGAGCACCATATTTTATGGAATTTGCCCTGGGACCATAAGCCCAGTGTTCTCTTAGTCCATAGTCCTTCTCTTGGCCTCATAATTGTGATGGGAGGATCCTGGGATGTCTGATGTCATTATCTGTTTCATTGGAGAGTTGGCCCCTGGGGATTCCTCTGTCCTTTAGTGAATCTTGCCGTAGATGAGTGCTTTTGAGTGGCAGCTCGGGTGACTTTCTGGACACAGTGTCAGCTGCAGGTGGGAGGATGCTGGCCTTAACGCTGCCGCACGATTTGTGAGTGAGGAACAGGTCATGGACTGTGTTGCTTTCTTCTTTTGCTTTTGCTCTTTAGTGATGCATGCGATTGTGTCTTCTAACCCCTGGCAGCCCACCTGTCACCAGGGGAACTTCCTGGAGGGAAAGACTTCGGGTGGAAGGGCGGTTTTGCAGGCTCTCAAGGACTGTCAGTCATCTGATGCTCGCTGTCAAGTTCTACAGGACAGCGCTGGCTTTGGGAGGCAGTCCTGTCTTGGAAAGATGCTGGGGAGCCCAGCCATCCCAGGGCTGGGTCTCAGTGTGCAGGGGCGGGGTCACTACCGGCTCCTCCCCCTTGGTCTCGGGGCCTGCAGGAGGCGAGCCCCCTCTGGGGAGGCTGCGGCGTGGTCCTCATTGGAGCTGCTCTTTGGTACTTGAAGAGAGGATACCCTTTGTATGTTCACTTTATTAATGGCGAATATACAGAGGGAGACTCTTATTTGCGTATCAAACTCTGACCGGGAAGGCACTTGGACCCAGCTCCACCTTCTGGATGGAGACCCTGTTGTCGGCTCCTCGCAGGTATGTCCTCGCTTCCCAGGCCCAGATGTGGGCTCTGGCCATGACGTCAGCCCCAGGTCCTCCTCTGGGGGACTCCCCAGAGGCCGCGCCAGGCTGGTGGGGGACAGCGGTGGCCTTTTGTGCATGCTGTCTGTTGTCTGTATTGAGTCTAACGGTGATTTGCTCTTTTAAAGGCACGTGGACCTGCCCTTTGTCACTACCAAGTCCCACCCTGGAGGCTTCCCAGTACCATGTCTAACTCAGAAGAGAGAACCTGATGCAGACCCTTTTGAAGGAGACGCATGAGTGATGGTGGACCACAGGCTTTATTTATGATGGTTCCAAGCAGGATGGGCCAACACCTGCCAGTCCATCCCAGAGGACTTCCTAGAGGTGGCGCTCACTCACGGGAAGAGGCTGAGGTTTGCTGGCCAAGGCTCCTCTTCGATGTTCAGGACAGCACCCTCGTGCTCACGGTCCCCAAGATGAATCTGTAAGAACTCTTTCTGTTTGTGATTCGTGGTTCCAGTCCTGCCTGGAGACAGTGTCCTCCACAGGAAGCACCCAGCTCTGGGGAGGAGCATGGGAGCCATCGCCCTGGGCCAGGTACGTGGATGCTGAAGGTCAGAGGGACGTGCTTCTGTCTCCACGTGTGTTCTCCAGTCCTCTGACCTTCCTGCATCCCGTTCATCTCTAGGATGACAGCTAGAAGACGAGGGCTCTGGCTCTGTGTTTGTGGAGACGTTTCTTGGGCTGTGTAACCATCCACTTGGTGGACAGCCTGACCACCGTGGGGGTCCCCAGACCCTGAGGCCAGCATCGGGGAAGACGTATTGCTGTGGCCCCATCGAGGAGCAGGTGTCGTCTGCGAGAGGTGGGTGCCTTCCCCTGGGGGAGGAGCTGGGTTTCCTGCTCGCCCGTGGCCTTCTGTTTCTACCCCTTCTGAAGGGCCTCCTTGGCATTGAGGCTGCCGTGGGGAGCTGGTCGTGCTCTGCTGAATCCATGTTTCTGTGGTACGTGGAGTTAGACTCCTTTTCAATGTCGACTCTCCTAGCATGGCTTCCCAGTGTGATGCCAACCTCCAGTAGGGCATGGGGAGTGTGGGGAGGAGGCCCCTGTGGGAGGTATGATGGTGACCACGGGGCCTTGACTTCATCCGTGATGTAAATTCACCCAATCCCCTCACCCTGGGTGCGTAGTCAGGAGGACTTCCTGGAGGAGGTGTCCATTCTGGTTCCACCTCCAGCGTCATTCTGCAGAAAGCAAGAAGCTAGCTGAGCTCTGGGCATGCTCTGGAAGGCCGTGGGGTTGATCTTTTCAGGAGTAAGCCCTGATTTGGAGTGATTCCTGAAAATGATATTGATGTCAGTGAAGGGGCACTGGCTTCTGTCCGTCCCCAAGCTGGGATGGAGAGCAGTCCAGCAGGCACACACCTGGCAGGCGGTGTCTGCCCCCTGGTCTGCCGATTCTGCATCCCCCACCCCCTCCCTAGGCTGTTTCCCGGGAGACGAGGCCAGCTCTGTGAACAGTAGCGATGGACCTGCCCAATGCTACTACCGTTTGGTACTTAGAGCGAGGTTGCCCTTTGTATATTCAGTTTTTTGATGTAGAATATACAAGGGCAAGCTCTCTGTGAGTATCAAACCTTGGACCCAGTCCACATGCAGCAAGGGATTCGGTATGTGTGCATGACCGTGTGTCCAGTGGTGTGTGGCAAATGGCTTCAGGGTCACCAGTTGGCAGAGGTGACATCTCAGGCACACGGCTGCCTTTAGAGAAGTTGATGGGCCCTGGGGAGTGACACCTCCCGGTTCTGCCTGGGGTGGGGGCGGGGGCGGTCAGGAGGCATGCACTGCGTGTGTACGACCCGGGTCCTGAGACGGCCAGGTCGGGCCCGGTGTGGGTGGTGGCTGCATCGTCACTGCACGTGTATGCTGGGTGCCTGTGAACTGATGCACTAACCCTCAGCGTCTAATTTGTCCCCAGGACTGTGCCTTGAAGACGCTCCACGTCCTCCCAAGGCAGTGGCTTTCTTTCCCGTGCTAACCTTTGGTACTTGGAGAGTGGTTATCCCTGTCCTGTTCGTTTTACTCATGTCGAATCGTACAGGGTCATCCACTTTTTCAGTATCAAGAGCGCAGACCGTAGAGTTCGATTTCCTGTGTTTGGATCCCGCCTCTGACACTTACTAACCGGGCAACCTTGGGCAAGGATATTTCATCGTGCCGTGCCTGCTGTCTCGTGTGGAAGGGGGGCCGGAGGGCTGTGGGGGGCTGGGTGCGTGCAGACTTGTACATGGATTAGAGCAGAGTCACAGTCGGGGCACTGTGTGCTAGGAAATGCTTGGTAATGGTGATGCAATTATCGAAATTTCTCCTTGGCATTTTGGAGTGGTGTTGAGATGTGGACAGCAGATCACCCTCAGGTATGTGAGTGGATGCTTGAGCCCACTGTGTTCAGTGGGGTGGCCGAGGCTTTGGAAATGCAGTCACTAAGCCCTTCTCCTGACGGCATTTGGAAAAGCAGGGTACAGTGGGGCCCTCGGCCGTGACCATGGGCCACCTGGAACCTTGGCCCGAGGGAAGGTGGACAGTCCTTGGCTATCTGCCTGAGCCACCCTCCGCAGAACACTAGGGCGTGGTCACCAAGCAGAGGGAGCAGCGGTTCAGTTCCGCCTCCCCGGTACCTGGAGACACATGGTCCTTGATGCATGCGTGCACGCGCGTGTGTGTGTGTGGTGTGTGCACGCACATATGTGTGTGTGTGTGTGTGCTCGGGTTTGCTGAGCTGCAGTCACTGTCCATTCTTGAACTGAAGACCTGGAGGTGCCAGTGTTCCTGTCCACGTCGCTATTTCATACTTGAGGAGAAATTATCCTTGGTGTGTTTGCTTTATTTGGGATGAATCATACAAGGACAATTTCTTTCTGAGTATCAAATCCTGCCTCAGCGGACTTGCTGAACCCCATGACGAATTCCATAGAGATGCGTGTGTCAACCCTTTGGGGGGCTCCTGCCTGGCTGGGGGCTGAGAGCTTGCAGGGACTCATGCTGGGGGACCACTGCTCGAACCTTCAGGAACCTAGCGGCGGGGCCAAGATTGGCCACGGGCCACCAAGCTCCCTGGTACTGTCTCGACGTGCTTTCGTCATGGGTGTGTGTCATGAGTGACCCAGCATTCAAGGCTCATCAGATCCTGCTTCTTGAAGGCTCTGCTTGGACACAAAACCAACTTTAGGATCAAGTCATTGCTGTCGGCTCCCCTGTCCCCTGCCTGAGGACGTGAGCAATTGCCGAGCATGTGGCCGACTCTGTGTGAAACTGACCCACTAACCCTCATTGTTTGGACCACCCAAGAAGAACCTTCTGGAAAGGACAATGACCTTGGAGACGACGCCAAGTTCTTCTGGATGGCACAGTTCATTGATGCTTAAAGAATGGTTGTCCATAGTATGGTCTCTGGAAGAATTGAAGCTTTTGAACTGTGGTGTTGGAGAAGACTCTTGAGAGTCCCTTGGACTGCAAGGAGATCCAACCAGTCCATCCTAAAGGAGATCAGTCCTGGGATTTCTTTGAAAGGAATGATGCTAAAGCTGAAACTCCAGTACTTTGGCCACCTCATGTGAAGAGTTGACTCATTGGAAAAGACTCTGATGCTGGGAGGGATTGGGGGCAGGAGGAGAAGGGAACGACAGAGGATGAGATGGCTGGATGGCATCACTGACTCGATGGACATGAGTTTGAGTGAACTCCAGGAGTTGGTGATGGACAGGGAGGCCTGGCGTGCTGCGATTCATGGGGTCGCAAAGAGTCGGACACGACTGAGCGACTGAACTGAACTGAACTGAATATCAGACAACCATTTTTTTAGTATCCAAATGTCCAGATGTGCTTCACAGTTCTTCTTGAGGATGGTGCTGACTTCAGCAAGAGGACACGGGGGCCTAACTTACCATGGAGCATGTTTTTGTTGATGATCTCTGACAACTAATTCAGTGACCTAGGAATGCAAGCCTACAGTGTGATGCCCCTTGAACTAACACCAGTTTTGGGGTGGACATACAGTTCGGGTGCTCAGGGCCGTTTGGACGATGCTGGTAATTATTCATCTGTCTTTCTCTTTTTGTTACTCAATCTTAGCCATGAGGAATTCCTGGAAGAGAGACCACTGTCAAGCATCTCTCTAGGCAGCTGGAAGATGAACTGGGTCATTTGGTTCTCCTGCCCCCTGATCTTTGGCATAAATCTGAGCATGAAGATGTCCTAGAGAAAATGCAAAATTAAGGAAATCACAGTCCATTTCCTGCCACTGCTACTAAGGAGCTATCTATTGAACGTCTATCTTATTCCTGGTGGACACGGCATGGTTATGTGCCTGTTACTGGACCCACTTCATCTTAGAGACTCCTGTGAGACATGTTATTGTTCAGTTGCTAAGTCGTGTCTGACTCTTTGTGATACCACGGACTGCAGCACGGCAGGTCCCTCTGTCTCCCACTATCTCCTGGTGTTTGCTCAATGCTGTCTAACCATCTCATCCTCTGTCACCCCTTCTCCTTTTGCCTTCATTCTTTCCCAGCATCCGGGGCTTTTCCAATGAGTCAGCCCTTTGCATCAGGTGGACAAAGTACTGGAGCTTCAGCATCAGTCCTTCCAATGAATATTCAGGGTTGATTCCTTTAGGATTGACTGGTTTGATCTCTTTGCAGTCCAAGGGAACACAGACCCTGGGATAAGACATTGTGGTCAATGGCACCTCTGGGGTGTGTGTGCGTGCACATGTGTGTGTGTGTGTGTGTGTGTGTGTGTGTGAACTGTCAGCTAGAGGGGTGTTCCTCAAACTCTAATATGCTTCTCAGATTTTCATCACCTAGGGATCTTGTTAAAAGGCAGATTCTGATTCAGGGACCAAGATTCTGCATTTTTAGCAAGTTCCCAAGTGATGCTAATGCTTCTGGTCTGTGGACAACACTCGGAACAGCTCGGGGCTGGAGAGGATGTGCTTTCTTTGTGATGTGTGTCCCCTGCGTCCCACCTTCCGTATCGTGAGGGCACTTCCCAGGCCAACACACCGCTCTTCTGTTCGTGCGCAATGGTTATCAGCCCCCGGCTCTCTTATGCATAAATGTCATGAGATGACTCTCCCTTAGAGTCAAATTCCACCTCCCAGGGCTTCCTGGATACAAGACCCTCGCGGGGAGAGGCCACCAATGTCAAGGCTCATCAGGTACTGGACCATCAGCAGTATTGATGACCGGGACTATGAAATTCTGCAATCATCCATTTCCAGTCAGTCCGAAGCAGCATTCCTGGGGCCAAGGCCATCTTTTGGGGACCCCCTATCTTGGGGATCCGTGATATGCTTCGTTTTATCAGAAAAGGTATTATCACGATGGCTCTGCATCACCTGTGACACGTGTTCCTTGGGTCTCTTCTTGGCATCAAATTCCATCTCTCAGGAATCCCTGAAGGCCTTTCATTGTCCTTGTTGTCTTTGTTGTCATTGTTGCTGTTTTTAGGATCGAACCTGCTTTGGGAGTGTCTCTGAGCATGGTTCCAGCTCTGGGGTTTGGACTCTGGTGTCGAGGCCAAGTGCAAGCCCTGGGACCCAGGTATGGGGGATACATGATTGATGCCCACATGTGGGCTTTCTTTACAGGATCTGAGGTCCCAGCTCTCTGAGCCTTGGATTCAGGTCTTCCTAAGAAGAACCTTCCGGAGCCAGAGACAACCAACATTGGGGAAGAGGCCATGGTTTTCATTTCAGAACTGTTCAGGGATATTTGAGGAGAGGTTATCCGTGTTATGTTCGCTTGGCTCATCATGAATAATACATGGTTAACCTCTCTTTGAATATCAGACTCTGCCTCGAGGGCTGCCCGCACAGGAGACGTGAGAGCGTGTGCCTGGTGTGAGCTGTGACCCCGGGGCCAGCTGCGATGCGGAAGGCATGCTTCCTGGAAGGGAGGCCGGCTGGGGGAGGGGCCCGGGCTTGCTTTGCAGTGGTTTTGCAGTGCACTTGGTGTGTTTCTCTGATTTGGACAAGGTCGCCCCAGCTTTCAGTCCAGCCTGCCTGGGGGTGAGGGGCTGAGACAGGGCCCCTGAGTCCGTGTTCCTGCAGGGCTGGTCAGTGGGGGCCTGACGGCTGAGCTTCGCCCACAGTGAGAGCTTGCCCCAGTCCAGACCAGACTGGCCCTTTGCAAGGCAGCTTCCTGGAGGCTACACCGTCCCCTGTGGAGACTGTGTGCCTGCTCCCCTGGGACTTTCCAGGAGAGGTCACTCCCTTCATGAAGACTCTGAGGGCCATCTGTTTTCAAGGGTCAGGTCCCACCCAGGCTGGCTCCCCAGACACACACGGTCGCATCTGTCTCCCCAGGTGTGTGAAAGGCAGGCCCACCTCTGCTTGCCGTGCTGACCTTCCAGGTCCACTTCCTGTCCAGGCAGATTTCCCCGAGGCGCTGCTGGCAGAGCCTGCAGAGTTCCCGTCCCACTGCTTGGCTCACGAAGAGGCTGGTGGGGCCGCAGCCCCTTCCCTCTGGAGGAGGACCGCCCGGCTGACATCTCTCCACCTCTGCAGCCTGCACACAGTGCTCTCTCTGAGATTGGATCCCCCCTGCTTATGGGGACGGGAGGCTGACCCGGACCCCTCATTTGGTGGAGGATGGGGGCCCCCGTGATCTGCTGCCTCCAGAATCTTGACCGTGTGGACCTCCGGGGGCTCCCGAGAAGCCCTGTGCTCCAGTCTCTGCGGCTTTCCTGGCCAGCCTGGTGGAGTCCTTCACAGCTTCAGTCCAGCACCCACTGGTGACCCCAGCTTCCCAGTAAGAGGGCTGTCCACCCCTCAGGTACGTGACTGCAGAGCTGCCCCCCAGGGTGTGCCTGGAGGATGGACACGGCCCCCATCCATGAACCCGGGAATGCCTTCCACCCTCAGTGACGCCCAGGAGTGACCTCAGCCTGGGACACGGACGCCGACGCTGTCATCAGGGGTCCGTTGGGCGCTCACCTGTCGTCTGTGGTGGAGGTTCTGGTACCACGGAAGACTGAGTTGTGGGGCTCCACCTTCAGGTGGGGATATATGGCGGCCCCCTCACTGGGTCCGCAGGTGGCCTGTGAGGACCCCTGGGCCCTCAGAACACAATCGTCCACAGGGGATTTGGGGGGCCAGGCCTTTGTGGGACTCAGGTCCACTCCATCTCCCTCGAAGAGAGAGTTCGGTCTGGGAGTGTGGTCTTTATGGCTGGCCATTCCTTCAGCTCTGGTTATCCCTGCTCTGTCCAGGATGAGTTCCTGGAGGCCACTTCTGATCCAGCGAAAGGTTATGGCTCTTGGTACCAATCCTGAGTCTAGGGAGAACTAATGTGACCCCTGACCGTTGGCATCTTAGTCTGGGTACAGGAGGAGGCGGAGGCGGGGAGCTTCTACTCCGCCACACCTGATCAGGTGCGGTCCATGGCAGGGTCCCTCTTCAGTGCTTGCTCGGTCATAAATGTGGAGCCTGGTTACACCCTGCCTGGACCTGATTCCACCTTCAGGAAGGAAGTACCTCCCGTGACTCTTGAAAGAATGGCCCGTCTCAAACCCTGGGCCTTTGTTAGGATGAAGCCCCCCCAGCCCGTCCCCCAGCTTTGAGGTCTTAAATGCTTCGCCCCCAGGGCTGAGCATCGGCGGGGTTCACGGTCATGTCATCACAGCCTGTGTGGCTGATCACATCCGAGCTGCTGTTTTGCAGGACGAGCTCCCACCTGGAGAGGTGCTCCACCAGGACTCCAACCTGAGGGCAGGGCGTGGTCCGTGATAGGGGAGCGGATGGTTGATCAGAGAACATACATTTTGTCAATGATGTATGTCAACTGATCCACAGTCCCTCCCTATCCAGTCACTTCTCAAGACAGACTTGAAGAAGAGGCGCTGCTTCCTCCTCCATGCTAGTACCTGTCCCTTGAAAAGACCTTCTCCTTGCTTCTCCTCTCTTTATGCTAAGTCACTAAGGGAAGGTTTGTTTCTCAGTATTGATCTTGCCTGGAACGCTTCCTATGAAGAGCTGCTGGCTTCCACCCCTTCCCAGGGGACAGGAATGCATGATTGGCTTTATTTACAAAGGGCCACACCCAATCCTCCTAACCCCCAGTCCCCAATTCGTCCTTAGGAGGATTAGCTGCAGGTGCTTCATCAGCGTTAGCCTTTGGTACTTGAAGAGTGGTTATCCCTGCTGTGTTCGCTGTATTTATGACGAATCATACAGGGACATCCAGTTTTTCAGTATCAAATACTGCTCTGGAGGGCTTCCCCGACAGCATCCCACCTTCCAGGAGGAGGTCTTGGTTTTCGTGCCCACCCGAGGTATGTACGTGGCTGGTGGATCACAGTGCAGGCGCATCCTTTAAGATGCTTGTCACTCGTTGCCCCCGAGACTGGAATCTAACCTAGGCAGGAGGTGGCTGCCTAGTAGAGCTGTGATTTCTGGAAGGGATGTTGTCATTGATTCCGAACCCATCTGAAAGATTGACCCGAGAATCTCGTTCACACAGAACACCTGCCACCTGTCCCAAGAGAACCAGCTGCTGCTGCTGCTAAGTTGCGTCAGTCGTGTCCAACCCTGTGCGACCCCAGAGATGGCAGCCCACCAGGCTCCCGTCCCTGGGATTCTCTAGGCAAGAACACTGGAGTGGGTTGCCATTTCCTTCTCCAGTGCATGAAAGTCAAAAGTGAAAGTGAAGTTGCTCAGTCGTGTCCAACTCTTAGCGACCCCATGGACTGCAGCCCACCAGGCTCCTCCATCCATGAGATTTCCCAGGCAAGAGTACTGGAGTGGGGTGCCATTGTCTTCTCCCAAAAGAACCAGACCTTTCATAAAACGAATTCCTGGAGACCATGCTCTATGACGATGTGGGGTGATACTGTCTGATAACCTAACTGGTCATCCTTATGGTATTTGCTCCAGGAAAGACTTTGTGATGGTCCACTCTTGCCCAGGAAGGCGTTCTGGAAGCAGTGCCAACCTCGGGAAGACGTGCTGGCACGGCATCTTTCCTGTACACGTGGAGAGTGAGTTGAGCAGAGTCTCATTTTTGTCTCTGGTGGGTCGCACTTGGCTTCCTCTCCCATAAGACCCAGCCCTTTGGATAATTGCTTTGCGGAAGGGATGTCTGCTTGGACTGTGATACTTTTTCAACAGGGCTCTTTCTCTGCATTGTCAGATTCTCTTGTAATGACTGTAACCACTTTGCTAATGAATTTTCCATCAGTTGACCAATCAATGAGGAATGTCATTCCACAAATCATGAGAGAGCATACTATCTACTAGATGATTCTAGACCTTAGTTGGGTCCCCTCAGCTGGGGGTAGAGCAGTGAGCACGATAAAGTCCTTATTCATGTGAACTTGACAATCTGGTGGGAGAGATGGACGATCGAAGCCAAGCGATATCATTCTATCCACTGTAGAGTTATGAAGGAAAGAAAGCAGGCTAAGCTGTGAGGAAGAGGCACAGATAGAATAGACATTTATGTTAAATATAGGGTCTGGGAAAGTTTCTCTGGGGAGGGGAAATGGAAATGAAGTAGGTTTGGGAGTCAGACTTTCGGGAGAAGCTTGTGGCACATGAAAGCTCTCTGGCATCTTTGAGGAACAGCAAGAAGGAAGGTGGGGCTAGACTGGACTGTGGGTGAAAGAGGTAGCCTCTGAGGCTTGGGCACCTCCAGATTTTGTTCTGAGTGTGATGGAAACTATGGGTGGATTCTGAGTGGGGAGGGAGGTGTGGTCTGTATTGAAATGGTTACTCTGACCACAAGGGTGCTGATAGAGAGCCCACATGGATGGCTATTGTATTGATCTGAGTTGCTGATGGAAGCTAGGAAGAGAATGGGAGTCTCCACATGAAGAACATAGGAGGTCCCACAGGTAGAGCCAGCAGACCCAGGGATGGGTTGGATGAGCCTAGCCAGGGTCAGGAGTGACAAAGTGGGGCAGGGGATGAACCCGAGGGTCTACACATGTGACCACTGCTGAATTGGGGCTCCAGAGTGAGTCACTGGGTTCCCAGGAGCTTTGGGAGAAGTTATCATTACCAGGATTGCCAAGATCCAGGCGGAGGCAGTGACCATGGGGCTTGAGGGTCAGGTGGGATGTTGGCAGAGGTAACTGGAGGTGAGGCAGCCTCCAGGCCAATGCTAGAGAGCTGGGGACAGCATCACTGGGTGGGCACTGTCAGGAAGGAGGTCGGGAGGTGTTCGGGGGGAGGATGGTGAACCAGAAGGAGGACCTGGGTGGCTGTGATCCAGGTAGTGGGCAGTGAGGTCTGAAGAAAATGCTGTGAGCTGAGATTTTAAAAGGGAAAGAGGAGAAGAATGGTCTGGAGGTGAGGCTGAGCCGGGAGGCCATCTGTCCACTGTGAGCCTCCAGTGTAGGAGGTGGCGGGGTGCAGATAGCCCTCGGTGGTGGACAGTGAATCCCTCCAGAGAAGTGAGGACATGGTGATGAGTTGCGGTCCCAAATGTGGAAGGGCTGTGGGGCGTGGGCACTGGGTGGTCAGTCTGGGAAACTGAACCCAGTCCTGCTGGCCTCAGGTTGTTGGGGGGGATGTGGTGACCTCTGATGCCAGCTTTCTGGGAATTGTGTTGCTGGGTGGTTCATCGGGATGAGGGAGTTGGGGTCTCCCGGGGTCTTCTGAGGGGACCTCAGGGCCCAGGGCTGGGCAGACTCTCCAGGAGCCCCCCGTGGTGGCTCTTCTGGAACTCCCCTCATCTGGTAGACCCCACAAGTCCCATGAAGGAGCTTGGTGGTGCTTCGATTGCTTGATAGAGAACCCAGTGTGCTGTGCTGAGAAGTCCAAGGTCCCTATTCTGAAAGCCCAGGGTCCACACCCACACGGAGGGTCCTGAGCTGGGACAAGCTGGCACTGCGAAGCCCCTCTCTCCTCGTTTCTGAGCCCTGCCCCCGAAGACTCGGGAATGCCATCACCGCTCCAGGGATGGGGCAGGCAGGGCGTCAGCCCCGCTCCGGGGAGGTAAGTGGCCAGCCGCCGGCACCCCAGTGTGTTTTTGGGACGCGCGTTGTCCGCCTCACTAACGCTCCGTGTCCCATCTGCCCGCAGGACCGCAGTCGGAGGCGGCGCCCCTCGGAGGACTGGAAGGGGCCCCTGCTCTGTCTTGCCTCTGCCTTTCTGTGGTACTTGAAGAGAAGTTGTTCGTGGTGGATTCGCTTTACTTATGACGAATCATTCACGGACAACACTTTTTTCAGTACCAAATACTACCTCTAAGGATGCCCACCTCGGATGGGACGGCCACTCTGGAAGAGAAGACTCTGTGCTCTTCGTGGAAGATGCGACTGGCTGGCCGGCCGGCCAGGGCCGTGGGCTTGTCCAAGCTGTAAGTCCTCTGGGCCCCTCGCCTGGGTGTCCTCCTGCAGGAGGCCTTCCCAAGGGCCGCTCCAACTCTGGGGAAACAGCTGTGGTTTTCTCACCAGGGTCACCTCAGGAGACGTCGAGGAGCGGCTTCCTGGGCCCCAGGCCATCTTCCCGAGGAGACCCTGGTGTCAGCGCCGTTCAGGGTGTGTGACTGGTTGACCAGAGGGGCCAGCACTCTGTTCACCCTCTGGGCCACCTAGTCACCAACCCTCAGCACCTGCCTGGGAGATGCGGAGGAGGTCCTGCCGACTTTGGGGCAGCGGTGGGCGTGCACTGGCGGCCGCTCTGTGGATCCGGACGACCATGGCAGGGAGGGCACATGGACTTAAAAAGTGGTGAGTCACGGTGGCGGCATCCGCATCACTGCCACAGCCTCCTTGAAGCGCGCCTGGGACGACGCGTCGCTTTCCACTGAGGGACCAGAAGCCAGTGGCCAGCTTCTGTTGGGGGTGTGTGACTGTTCCCTGAATACATACTTATTGATTAGATCTTGTACCTGATCCTCTAACTCCTGGCCTCCCATCTCTCCACAGAAGGGTCCACAGAGGTGATGCTCACGTGGGGAAGTAGCCACGGTGCAGCCATCATAGGATTCGAGGGGCTACCATGATGGGCTGACGTGACGATGGCAGTGAGATGGCAGCCCTCCTGGTCCAGGAGGACGAGCGGGAGTCACCCCTGCTTAGGGTAAGTGCGTCTCGGGTGAGCATGCAATGAACGTGCTCGCATGTCACTCGGCCCACTACCCAAGATTGTTCCACCGCTTCCTTACAGGCAGCCACCTTGGCAGGACAGGCAATGGATTTCTCACAAGTGTTCACTTATGGTACTTGAAGAGAGGCTGGCCGTGATGAATTCGATTCATCAAAGCGAGTCATACACGGCTCTCCTCTCTTTTAGTGTCAAATTCTGCCTCGGAGGGCTTCCCGGGCCAGTGCTGCTTCCAAGGTAGGTGCCTGGATGGCTGAGCCCACGTGTGCTTTCCTGAGGATGCCTGCTTTACTGACGCTAAACCCTGCTCACCCTGAGGCAATTTCCTGGGGTGCTGTCAACTTTAGGACAAGCAAGCGAGGCTGCAGGAATGCCCTAATTTAAAATATTATTTATATATATATTACAATACACATGGCTAACCTAGAAGGGGCGCCTAGAAGCATCTTTCATGACTCAGCTCTCAGAATAGAGGTGAGACCAGGAGACTGTGTGGCCCCTGGTTTACTAATCCTCTGTAGCCTCACACCCTCCAGGGACCTCCTCTAGGGTGAGGCCAGGTTTACCAAGGAGGCAGTGGTTTCCCTGTCCTTGCAAACGCGTGGCTTCCCTGGCGATGTCTCGCGTGCGGCTGACCTCTGCACTGCTGCGTGTTGCTTGCATGGCCATCCAAGTGCGGGAAGTGGCATTGCTGTCCACTGGAATCCTGGGTTGGTGAACCAGGGGCATGGATTTGACCTGGGGACTGACCCAGTTGGTCCGCTCATCCTCATCCTCAGCGTCCTGTCTGCCCCAGTGGCCACCCTCAAGCTGCCCAGGCCGTGTGGATGTGGGAAGGCCACCAGCGGCACTGCCTCACGGTACTTGGAGGGAGGTTGTCCGTGGTGAGTTCGCATTAGTTAATGATGCCCAATACACGGTCGATCTCTTTTCGGTATCACATTGCACCGGGCATCTACTCAGAGCTGATGGGGACTCCAGGGAAGACGCACTCTTGTGGGTTCCACGCCAGTATACTTCAACGTGCAGTTGGCCCTGGAACTACCAGACTGGTGCCGCCAGCATCCCTATCATTCAGTCAGTTCATGGATGACCATGTGACTTAGGTTTAAGACCCAAGTGATTGGGGCAATAGGGATGTCCATGATGCTTCTGGGGATTCCGGGTTTTCTAAAAGAAAAACAAACCAAAACCCAGTGGATAGTTCCCTCCTGTTTTAGTATTATATCTTGTCCCAGAGAGGAGGGCCTCTGAGCCATGTTGGCAAAGTCACGGCGGGGGAACCAGTATTAGTATATTTTCTGGGCTAAGAAGGGACGAATCATCGTATCTGTTGACCTGGAAGTCCTACCAAATTTGAGGGCAGAGGGCAGTGCTAGTTTCAATTTCTTGTTTTTCATTTAAGAATGATGAATTATTTTACATTGTTACCATACATATAAAAAAGGGTTGCAAAGAATTGGACATAAAAATGACACATACTTAACAGTAAAAATTCAAGCAGTGTGGGAAAATATAAGTAAAAAGGGGAGATAATAGCCAATCTCTGCAACTCAGAAGTAACCATCAGGGCTTTAGAAATTTCTAAATACTTACCCGAGCATATATCCAAATAGAAAGATAGACAAAGTGAGACACAAATGTTTTACCAATATGTAATTTTTGTTAAAATGTTAACTGTAGTTTTACTAAAGTTTTTTGTTAAAAACGTTAACCACCATTTTAACACAAAGAATATGCTTAAGAAAACTAGATGAATTAATAAATATTTCTTGCTCTTCTGAAAGAAGTACTAATTCCTAAAAGATCCCTATAAGATTAAGAAAAATCATTGTGTAAAACATGAAATAGTTGGGATCATTACATATTTTTTAACTGTTTTAATTTCACTCGAGGTTCTGAAAGATGAGGAAATCAGCTCCACCTCCTGCTTTTTTTAAAGCTATACTGTACAATATAATTTTCTCATTATAAGTATTTGTATTGTGTTCTATAATCACAATTCTTATAGATGTTAAATCTATAGTTCTATATTTAAATGGATTCATTGCTGATAATTAGTGTTTTCCCCCCTTAAACTAAACCTTCTTTCTTCCTAAGTTTTAATTCCTATCTCAGAATAATTGCTTTTAATTTTAATTCATATCAGAATAACTGTTTCATCAAGAATGGCTCATTAACACTGCTCAGTCCTTGCACGTCTGGGGATACCTGCCTCTTGTTTATATACACAAGGGACAACTTAGCTAGGCATAAAATTCTTAGTCTACTTTTTTTCCCCTCGGAACTTTGTAGATGCTGCTCCATTGTCTTCTGCATTTAGTATCATCATTTAAGCTTTTAAACTATGAATTCTCTACACTCCTCTTGCTTGGCTAGATACACATCCTGTGGGCCTTCACATACTTTGTTAGGAAGGCTTTGGGTCACTGTCTTCTGTGAGGTCTTCATCTCTGAGGAAGTCTGACCATGACTGTTCCATTTGTACTCATCTGCTTGTTTTTTCATGCTCTTCCATGCTTTTCAGTTCTTTTTACACTTAGACATTCTGACAGTACTTCCAGTTCATTTTTCTCAGGTTTAAGGGTGTAAGTGCTAGTCTTTGGTGAGTTGGTTAACTCATAATAATACTTTCCTTCACGGGTTCTGTAACTTTTTTCTATGAGGTTATCATCAGGGGGATTAATGTTTGTGTGGTTTGTTGTTCCCTTGACAACACTATGGTTCTACATTTGGGTTTGTGTGGCATCAGGCTTTCAACAGTCAGGACTCATTTGTTGGCCTAAGGAGTCCCATACCTTATATCTGGTATAAATCCTCACCAGATCTTGGTCCATGAGCTTGGCTTCTCACAGGGGAGCACATTCTACCCACAACTTGCATGGAAATAAACTCTCTTGTCATCTCTCTAGGCCAGGAGAGCATTTTCTGACTCTCTTTCCCATCCCAGCCCTCCACCTCTTTCCATCCCTATGTCACATGGCCTGTTCCTGCTTGGACATTAAGACTAAAGACCCGCTAAGCCTCTAGTGCAGCATCCTTTAGATCCCTTGGTCCAGATTTCTCTCTTCATTGACAGCAGGTTTCCCTTTTATTCTTTACAGCTGTGCATTTATCAATTGATTTTGGCCTTGATTTCATTTTATCCATCATTTCTTTTTGTGTGTGGAGGAGAGGGTTCTCTATTGGCTCTTTTGCAGGATCTGACTCAGTCACTCTCTTTCTTCATCAGTTTTTCTGAATCGTATCCCTTCTTGATGAGTCAAGTTAGCTCCTTTTTCATTTCAAGGATGTCTTCTTCTAGTATTTCTAGAAGTACTTTTCTGTTCCGTGTGTTGGTCTTGTCTTAGGTTAAATGGTCATTTATTATTTCATTGGCGGCTGGAGAAGGGAAACTATGATCTGGCCCCTTGTCTTAGGTTAAATGGTCATTTATTATTTCATTGGCGGCTGGAGAAGGAAAAACCTATGATCTGGTCCCATGCTGCCACTTTCATTTGGAAGACTCATTATTGCCATTTGCACTCTGCATTTGTCTGCTTAACATGAATTACACCCAGATTCCCCCTTCTCAGTATCCTCTTCCACCTTGGCAGGATGCCTCATTGTAGCGCCACCTTCCCGGATGTACATGGAGTCAGTACCATTTGCTAGGTATGTGAATTGATTTTAACAGTGGAGGATTTTTTTCATCATATTCCTGCTGGTCTAGAAACCCTAAGTATGCATTTTATCCTTAGGGAGACTTCTTGGAAGTAACCCACCTTTAGAGATGAGGTCGCCACTCTGAGGGCAGTGCCATACACCTTGGTATATAATAAGGTTTGTGTCCCATGGTGTCGGTTTCTTTATGAGCAGTATTGCAAGCTCGGCTTCTTTGGAATGAACTCCAGCTTTGGAGGGCTTCCTGGACACGAGGCGTGAGTCAGAAAAGGGCCACTGCTGCCAGCCTGGATGCAAATGTGAAATGAGGCTGTGTTCCGTGCCAGGATAAATAATGCATTCTTATCCCTTGATCTCTCCACCATGCAATACCCTTGAAACTGCTTCTTAGATATCCTGTCAAACAGGCAAAGGTGTTGACGTCTGGGCTACTTCAGGGTCTAGGATGGGACAGTTGAATGAACTCGGGGGTGTTTCACTCATGACCCTTTCTACCAGTTTGTTAACACTCAGTATTCCTTCTGTCCTTAGGACTTTCTGGAGGAGGCCAGCTTTGAAGATGAGACCCTGGCACCTGGTTAGTGCTAATCTGCGGGACTTGAAAATAGGTTATCCGTGTAGCCTTCGCTTTACTTGTGACGAATCATACACGGTTCACCTATTTTTTAGTACCAAATCCCGCCTTGGAGAGCTTCCTGGGGGCGAGCCCCTACCCTCCTTCAGGGCGCAGGACCTTGGAGTCAGCGCCTCTCCATGGTAAGTGCAGGGACTGTTGATCACAGCTGGATGGCAGCACATGCGGTCTCCTGGTCCTCATCCTGTGTGTGTGTGAGACTATCCACAGGAAGATGCCTGGAAGTGGTGCCAACGTGAAGCAAGAAGTGGGGCTTTTCTTACCAGAGATACTTGGTGGTACTTGAAGAGAGGTCTTCCATGGTGCATTCGCTTTATTCTTTGACGAATCATACATGGTTGACCTTTTTTTAGGTATCAAATCTGGCCCTAAAGCACCTGGAAACTAGAGTCAATGTCCTCACACCTGGATGGATGGTTGAGCTGAGTGTGTGCATGTTGCCCCACGTATGTGTCACCTGTGTTCGCTCACTCCCGTGTGTCATCCACCTCGGGGTACTGCTGGTCCACAATGCCGACTTCCCCAAAGAAGCAGTACTTCCACTGCAGATCCACTTCCTGTCTGACAGGAAGTCATCCCCATGCCGCTCTCTTTGTGTACAACATGATGCTTTGCTCCTCTCGGTTGCAGTGTGTCCTTCCTGGATGGCTCCCCAGAAGGGGTGCTAATTCCAAGGAAGGGGCAGGAGGGTCCATGCCTGTTTCCTTGACAGTGTGTTGCCAGCATCTTCACTGTTGGTATCCCATCCATCCTTGGGCCCGATGTCCAGGACACGCCGGAAGCCAGCATCCGAGTCGGGTACTCGAATGGAGGTTGTCCATGGTGTGTTCATTTTATTTATGATGAGTATTACATGGCCAATCTCCTTTCAGTACTAAATTCTTCTTGGGAAGACATCACAAGGGAAAGTTTCAGCAAATGCCTCTCCAGGGTAAGGAAGCCAACCATTTACCCATAATGAGTGCTTGATGTGTGGCCCATGCCACTCTGCCCAGAATTCCCAGGAATGATGCTGACTTTGTAGGTGAGACCTTGGTTGTCCTCCCTTCCTTGAAGACTCACTGGTGAATAAAACATCTTTGATAAGCCTCTTTTTAGGTATGAGGTCACCTTGGATATGACGCACCTTGTAGGGAAAGGGCCTTCTGCATTATCCCAAGAGGCTGAATGAGTAGAGAGCGCATACTTTATTTATGCAATGTGTTACTACCCCTAACGTATCTTTATCCTCAGGGTGACCTCTGGAAATCAAAGCCAGCAATGGGGAGATGGTGGTGTGTTTGTGGGGGTTGGATGGGTTTCCTCCACAGGGAGAATCAACGGAATCTGAAGATACGTTTCCATGGCTTGATTCATGTATTCCTTGCGCAAGATAAGAATCAGTAACACATTTACTAATACCTTATGTTTGCTACCTACGTGATCTTGAGGTTACTTGATGTGTCACTGTTCTGTGCCTCAGTTTATTCATCTGTAAAATGGAGTTAATGCCCACTCATAGGGTAGGTAAAAAACTCAATCATGTGCAAAGGGGTGTAGACAGTGTCTGGCACATAGTCAAGCTGAAAAAGAACTGGTTCTTGTGACGATCACCTACATTATGATATTGTTATTACACCTTAGATCTGCCTTTCTTGTCCCCTCACCCACTAGACTGTGCTTCCTGGAGGCAGAGTCTTTGCTTACCTACTGCTGTGTCCCCAGCTACATGCAGTGAAGGCGGTGTTGGGTGAATGAATCAAAGGCAGGTGACATATTTTCTCCACGAAATGCCCTCCTGGAGGCCTCCTGGGCAGAAGAGTGAAAGAAGGACAATGGTGAGTCTGTGTCTTCCTGGTGACAAAGCCTCCTTGCCCTTGCAGTCCTGCCCACCTTGAAGGAAAGTCGCTGGTCTTTCGGTCAGGATCCTGCAAGCTTGGCGCTACACGGACCCTGCCATGGTTACAACACTTACGGAGAATGTTAAACAGCTGCTCCCTTCTCTGTTCAGTTGCAGCTCAGGGACCCCTCGGAGGAGATGCTGGCCTTGGTAGGACCTTCCTGTCTGCGCCTCTCCAGGGTAAGGGACCACATGCTGCCCCAAGCCTGGGCCAAACTCGTGACCTGTGAGCTCGTGACCTCATCCACCACTCAGGCCTGGCCTAAGCCAGCTCAGGGGCCCATCCCTCTCCATACTGCCATTAGAGCTGGGGCATGATACCCTCCCATATGGGAAGAAAGCAAAAATAAGTATGTTTCGATCACATGCAAGGGGTCCCCTGGACGTAGGGCCAGTCTCCAGAGATAGAATAGTTGGGATCAGTACCCTGCTAGACGCCCGCCTGGGTGGACATGCGCAGCTAGACCCTGGAGACAGTGCTGCCTCTTCTGAAGAGGTATCTTGGTGCTCTGGCCCTGCTGACGTTTGATCCTTGAGCAGAGGTTGCCCTTGGTGAATTCGCTTTATTTATGTTGAATCACACAAAGGCAACTTTTGTTTGAGTATCAAATCCTGCTTGGCATGGCTTCTGGGACCCAGTGGCAAGCTCAGGGTCTACACCTCTCCCTTGATCAAGAACAGACAGTGGTGATATGGGTCACTCAGGGCCCCGAAGGAGGGTGTCAGTGCTGAATCCGCTTCAGTTCTTACCTCGGACCCTCTGTGATCACCTTTACATCTTACCGCTGACCCCAAAGACCTTCTGCCTCTCTGAAGGTACTCTGATCTTGTGACTAGGCACAAGTTTGCCCTAGGAAATTTTAGAGGCCATAGCTCCTCATCCTCTCTCTGTTTCTCCCTCTCTCTCTTTCCATCTCCTCACCACTGTTCTCAATTTTCTCCTGGGTTATCAAATGAATAGAGGCTATCAATGTTTCATCTCATCTGCATTAAACGAGTAATAAAAATAATCAACGCAAAATAAAATTAAAAACAGCCAAAATAGCACACAGCAAAGCAGAACGTGTTCAACTGACTACAAATTGGCAGAATTCAATTTTCCTGACCGCGTGTCAGCTGCCGCATATGACCTGGGGAAAACAGAACCCTGTAGACACGGCGGCCACATGGTGAATTGATAGTGGCAGCCGCGCTAGATGGTGAGATTTGACGTCGACAGAAGCAAGTTGAGGAAATCAAATCTTCATTCAAATTTTTAAATGGAAAAGAATTGATCCTAATGAAAATGATTTGGAGAACGTAACAAGGGAAATAAAAGAAATGAAAACAGTTCAACAGCGAAGCCAGGAAAGCTAAACTGGGAATTGGATTAGTTTAGTGGAATTCAGTCTGAAAAACAAGTTTTTATGGAAATCAATGTTGGTATAATTCTCATTAAGATGGTTAAATTCACGTGTATTTGGATGGGAATCAATGGGGTCAGTAGGAAGACGGGGTCAAATCTCAGCATCCTTTATGCACCTTTTCTTTCTTTCTCACGTCTGCCCAGAAAGCTTTCCAGAGCGACGTGCTGACTTGGGGGTGACATGTTGGTAAAGTGGGTGCATGTTGTCCCCAGCGTAGGTGCCGTCGTGGGACACATCTCACCTGGTCTGCTCCCTTGTGCTCTCCTTCCATCCCCTTGTGGGGCTCTGAGTGACAGGCTGAGTCTAGAAGTGAGAAGTTCCTTGGTCAGTGGGGTCTGGTCCTTCAGGACCACTGTACCCAGTAGTGCTGAACACAGAGGAGGGCTGCAACATTCCCGGGTGCGGTGCTTCCTAGGGTCCCGGTGTTGGCACCTTTCAGGGCTCCTTGCTGGCCCCACAGACATGCTCCGCATTGGTGCTGAATGCCACATGGTCACAAAGGCTGAGCCTTATTTGGGAGGTGGTTTTGGAGTTGATGCTTCTGGGGTCAAAACCATTGCCTGGGATGTGAAAAAAAAGACTGTCCTTTGGGGGCAGGCCTCCCAGATGACCAACACGGCATGGTGGGTCTCTTTCCAGAACAACCCCCAGCTCGGAGTATTTGCAGAAGCTATGCTACCCACAGGAGGTGGCCAGCAGCCAGAGCCCTCTCCCGGGTAGGTGCAGGGGTGCGGCCCCAGGACATGCCCCGGAGGTACTGATGATGTATGTCATCTGGCCCGCTAGCCATCAATGTCCAGACGGTCCCCATGAGCCCTTCCGGGAGGCGGTGCCAGCCCTGGGAAAGTCTCAGAAGCGCAGGTCAGTATCCGTGACTCCTGAAGGGCACCTGCCCGTAATATGTTTTCTCTCTTTAGGACAGACCTTGGGTGGCTGGCCTCTTGCTCCAACCGTAGCAAGACCCATGGGGTTTTCTGAAATTGTGCCAACGTCAGGGAAAGGATTCTGCTGTCGGTCCCACTCCAAAGTTCGAAAAATGGGTGGTGGGCACAGAATCCGGCCTCTGCTTGTGGCATACATCGTCTGCTCCCCAACCCTCAGGGGCCAGCCCATGACTGGGAGGCGGATTCCGAGCATATTCAACTCTGGGAAAGGCTGCAGTTCTGATGACAGTTGCCTTGTTTTGAAGAGCAGTCATCTGTGGTTCATCTGCTTGTTTCTGTTCTCTCTTTCTCCCCTTTGTCTTTGGTGTTTCACTTGATTTGTGTATGAGGCTAATCAAAGGGTCACCTGGTTTCTCCATTTTAAGTCACCACTGAAGGAGGCTGGGGTGGCACTCCCCCCACCCCCCGCGTGGGCCAGAGGCAGTGTTGGTGGGAGCTCGGAGAGCGCAGCTGTGGGTGTCAGGGTCAGGCACACGCACAGCACCTCACTGAGCTCCTTCCAAAGGCAACATCTTCCAAGGGGAGCCCCTGTGCCGGGGGTTGGGGGTGGGTGCCCGGAGTCACCCTCTCTGGGTTCTGGGGCTGGAGAGTTGGCCCCACAGGGTTTCGTCTCTGTTAACTCCGGTCAGGGTCCGCTCCACCTGCAGACTGCCCAAGGGTGGGATGGCTGGGGGAAAGAAGCATTCTCAGATATCCATGGATGCTCGTGGGCAGCCTCTGGGGCACTGTACCCAAGTGTGGGCACCTCTCTGCAGGATAAGATCCCACCTGGGTCTCTCGCTTACCTTCCAGGGAGGCATTGGGAGGGTTGGCCTTAGACTCGGGAGGGTTCCCGCCGAGGGTGATGTCCGCAGCATTCAAGCTGCCCCAGAGTGGGGAGGGTCGTCTGGAAGCTCAGCCATCTTGAAGCATCCGCCTTAGTCCACGCGTCCGAGCCTCTCCATGGTACGCGGGGAGAGGTTACCCGAGCAACTTTGCATCTGGACGACGAATGTTGCTCGGTGAACCCCTTTTCGGTATCAAAATCCATCAGAGAGGCCATCTGGGAGGCACCTCGGGGAAGAACGTCAGTACCGGCAACCGCTCTGGGGTACAGGACAGATGGTCGACCAGTTGGAAAGTAATTGTTTCTAATGTACTTCACCTGGTCCACTAGCCGTCCGTACCCACTGCAGCCTGCAGGGCCCACGGGCCGGGGCAAGTCACTGGCTCCTCAGCTCAGCATCTCTCCTGGTACCTGAAGGGAGATCGACCGTGTTATATTCGCTTTATTGACTTCGAATAATACATGGTTGATCTTTTCTCAGTATCAAATCTCACCTTGGAGGAACGCTTGTTGACGAAGCCCATACTGGGGGTGAGGATGGGGTGGGGTCTTCCTGTGTCACTGCCTGGGCAGGGTGCCCAGATGGAGGCCAGGTTCTTGAGGGGAGGGGGGCGGTGCCTGGCTGTGTCCTTTCCCTGCCTCCTCTCACCTGTGGCATCTGATCCACCCTCAGGACGGCTCCTGGGAAGCCCGCATCCTTGGTGCACACCTGCTGTCTGTGGAGTAGGCCCCACTTTGGGTACTTGAGGAGAGGTTGTCTGTGATGAGTTCGCTTTATTAATGACGAATATAACACAGATGGCCTGTTTTCAGTACCACCCACCCCTCGTGCGCAGGGCCAGGCCTGAAGCCCGCCCCATCCAGGGTATGTGAATGCATGGGCTCCACATTCATCCTGCAAGAGTTTCCTGGAGGGCAGGCTGACTTTGGGAGGAGGCGGGGCTTGCCCGGGGAGGCTGATCATGAAGCATTTGCTTGGTGTGTGATGAACGGCTCGGATTCAGTCTTTTGTCCACGCCCAATGCCACTGAATCACAGGGAGGTCCCTGCAGGGGCCCCCCCAAACTGGCCCACACCCGTCACTCTGCAAGGCCTCCCGCCTGGGGCGGACCCTGTGTATGGCCTGCGCCTGAGCATGTGTCCCGGCCGCTTCCCCTCGCATCCCAATGCCCTGAGACGCAGAGGGACGACCCCCTTGGAAGAGAGCCCCAGGGCCGGCCTGTCTGCCTGCCATGCGTGCTGCTCCACTTGATGCTTGAGGAGAGGCTGCCCGTGGCCCGTTCGCATTCTTCATGACGCACAATACACGGTCGGCCTCTCTTCGGTATCAAATCCCGCCTTGCATGCCTCCCGCACACTCACCAGTGTATGGTGTCCTCGAGGCCCAAGCACGTGCTGACTCATCTGTGGGCGGGGCCTTGGGTGGGGTTGTTGGGGGCGCTGGGGCGGGGTTGTAGGCGGGATTTTGAGGTCAGGGCGGGGTTGTGGGTGGGGCTGTGAAGTCGGGGCGGGGACGTCTGGGGAAGCAGCCTCTGTCTGCTGTCAACCCTGTTCAGTGGTACTTGAAATAGGTTGTCTGTGAGGTGTTCTCTTTTCTAAACGATGAATATTATACAGTCAACCTCTTTCCGATATCGAATCCCACCTTGGACACCTCCGGTGCTGATTCCGAAGCCTCCATACAGGTTGACCTGGGGACTTGATGTAGCACAAGCAACCGGCTTGTTCATTTTCCAGCTGCATCCATTCTGGAGGGTTCCTGAGAGCAGCACGGAGCGGACCCCCTGCCCGGCTCCCGCAGTCCCTGACTGCCGCACTGCCAGGGTGCTGGGCTAGGTTTACCTGCCGATTCTTCCTTCAAGTTGGCACCACCACCCCCACCCCGACCCTACCCAGACCCCGCAAGGCAGGATCACCCAGGGCGTGGGAAGGGTCCAGGGCAGGGGCTGGGGAGCGCCTCCAAAGGATGACCTCGGGCTGTTTGGTGTTTGTTATTTGCCTCCTGAGCTACCGGAAGCCCCTTCTGACGTGGGCATCATTCCCACCCCCATGAAGCAACATCCTTAACCTCTTACATCTCCTCTCTGGGCATGCTTTTCTCCCCATTGGTTCCTCTTCTGGCCCATGGCACAGAGGGGTTGCTCCAGCTCCAGGAAGACCAGCAGTGACCACGCCAATGGAGCATCAGGACTCTAAGTTCTACAGACACTCCTCCTTCTCATGAGGTCCTCATGCTCCCTCTCCAGGCCCCCAGCCACAACCCTGTCGGAGGGACCACCCTTTCTGGCCTGGACCACCACACAGACCCCCCACATGGGTCTCCTTCCAGGCTCCCTTCTCCTCCTTTTGCCAGGGAGAACCTTCCAGAGTGCAGTCTGGCTCTCTCTGTCCTGTCCAGAGCCCCTCTTTGGCCACCCCCTGCCCTCATGCTGGGCTCCAAAACAGTAACTAGTGTCTCAGAGCCCCCAGACTGGCCCACCTCCCCTGCCTGCCACACTTTACGGTTTATCCCCCTTTTAGGTCCATCCATCTTTCTGATCGAGTTGAGTCCTAAGCATGCTCTTCATGCTCCTTTTTGGGGACCCTCAGCAGAGTCTCTTGCTTCCCCCTTCCCCCACCAATTGTTGCCCCCTTTCTAGAGCAGGGATTTGGGATTCCAGAGGTGATGAAATGTCTCTTGTTGGCAAAGCTGTCTCTGATCACCCAGTCTGGCCCCTACCTCTTCCTAGCCACCTCTTTCATCATCCTGTTAATACTGTCTTCCTAGCTTATCTGAAATTACATGAAATTAAACTAAATGGATGTTAATATTTTCTGTCTCCCCCTTAGATTGTAAAATTTCTCAGGGCAGGAGTTTTTTTCTGTCATGTTTCCTGCTGTGCCCCCAGTCCTAGGATCCAGGCCAGGACCAGAGTAGAGAAAAGGTGAGTGAGTGTTGATTGACTAACCGACTCCCTGAGGGCTGGGACCTTATCAAGTGAATCTCTAGGAAAGTGCCAAGGCACTCAAAAGATGTGGTGATAAGCATATGAATATGGTAATTGGTTTTTAGAATTTCTTCACATTTGTTAAAAGCTGTTTGGTTTTCCATGTTTTTCTGCCCCTTGCAGGATGTCATTTGAGAGTCAGGGGTTTGCTGTTGGGTCTGGGCCCTTCTTTCCACTTTCTAGTGCCCCCAGGGCCCCAAAAGGAGTGATAAGCCTCAGTACAACCCCACACATGCCAATTGAGCCCCCTCCCCACTTTCTAGCCAACTCTCCAGCACCCAGAGCCAGGTGTTATGGGAACTACATCTGCAACAGGCTGGAGCGTAGTGTTGAGGCTAATATTTTATGCATGGAACTGAGAGAATGGGGACATTTGGAGATGAAAATTGTTGTTAATGCATCCACACATCTTTGGAATACATTAAATGTATGTAGGTGGATGGGAGGCAACATTAGCCTTTATTTAATAGCTCCAATGTAACCATCTCCACACCGCAACACAGCAGTAATGAGCACGGCCGCCTGAGTCCCCTCATCGCCCAGGCTGCCGCGCGGAGAAGCGTTGGGTACATTGCCGCCACTCGAGAATTATGCATGAGACAAAGTGTCAGCCCAGGGTACCAGGCACTGGGCAGCGTGCGGTGTCCAACGTCACTCTAGACCCGAAGACGGGTGACCCTGTGCTGCTCGGTGCAGAATTTCATTAAAAGCCAAATTACTGGTTTATCTATTGTTTGAAGAGACGAGAAAATAAACAAAGGGCCTGTTTTCATCTGACAAACCGAATGAAAATGTCCGCACAGAGGCCAGGAGGACAGGCACAGTGGACCCCGGAGCCAGAGGGTCAGTGACTTGGGGCCACCACCCAGGCACTGTGTCAGTGAACCCGCTGTGGGTCCAGACTCAGGGCCGCTGACCGCTTTCTGGTGCCTGTGTGGGCAAGGGCCCCCGCGGCTGCAAATGCTCCTTGCGCGATGACGTAGGCTCACTTTCCCCAACATTCAGCTTGCCATGCTTTTCACAGTTGTCCCTGCACCCTGCATTTAGTGCCGTTACTTTCGGAATGGGATATTTGCAGTTGGGTGTAGTCCCTACCGCCCCTGGCCCAGAGGGTGGGCCACTCACCCCATCGGGAGACCCAGGGCACGGTGGGGATCTGAATACCCAGGGCCCATGCGGAGCAGCTTTGAGCGCATTTGATGGCTCTGTTTGCCCCCGGGTGAGTACAGATCTAGTCAGAATGAACACTCAGACCAGCCGCGGGGCTCTGCTGGGTGGGCTCGGCTCCCCCTGTCTGTGCTCTCCCCAACCCTCACTTGCACCCCGAGTCACCAGGGTCAGCACCTGGTGCAGCCCTGGGGACCCACAGAGGTCTCAGTTCTCATGGGCCTTTGAGGATGCAAAGCCCCCCAACTCCAAATCCCAGGGCTGAGTGGGACCCCTGAGTTTATTCCCCTTCTCTTCTGTCCCTCCACTCACATTCTCATGCGGATAAGAAAACTGAGGTCCAAGGGGACAGAGTGCTTTGTCGTGGCTGTTTTTCCCGAGGCTGGTCTCAGACTTTGGGATCAAGACCCATCTCTGGCAAATAGGCAGTTTCCCTCTTATTGACAGGGGGATGACAGGGGGTGACCCAGCACCCCGAGGCTATGAGAGGGAGTCCCAGGTGGAACTCAGTACCTTGGTTCTCAAGGGGTTGTATGTGGGGATGTATGACATTGCTGCCTTGCCACAGAGCTTCTAGAAGCCAGGGCGCTCACTCTGCAGTGTCAGCTCAGCTCATAGTTGGTGGTCAGTGAATAGCTGGACTGAAGCTGGCCTCAGACAACAGTGCAAAGCAGGTAGTCAACCAGGGAGTGTGTTGAATCAGGTCTTTATTACCCGGAGGAAGCACACAGGAGGCGCGGGGAGGACGTTTGTGGAATGAATAAATAAAAGCGTGCTCTTTGAGGGAATGAAGAAGCAGAGAAACTGAAAAGAATCTAGGGAAGATGGACATAAATCTCCACCGTGTGCCGCCAAGGCTCTGTAGTCGAGGCCTCTGAAAAGACCCTGCAGAGGCTGAGGGGCCATTTGTCACAGTAGGGACGGGCTCAAGGGCCAAGAAGCAAGGGTGTGATGGAGACTCGTTCATCATTTTCACATTATCCTGGCGGCAATGGAGAGGAGCCCATGAGTGCACAGCCAAGCTGCCCCCCACCTGATGGAATGAGTGCCAGGCTGGGGTGGGGAAGGATCCTGAGGAAGTGCAGGCTGGGCTGGGGGAGCAGGCAGGCATCTCAGTGCCCACCTCATGCCCTTAGTGCTGCAGTATTGTTTTCATTTAGCCCAGTATGAGTCCCCTGGGCCCTGCTCCAATGCCACTTCCTACAGGAAGCCCTCCCAGATCTGCCAAGCCTGATCCATACAGAATGTCAATCTGCAGTCAGATATCAGTCTTCTGAGTCTTTGATCAACAGGTATCTCCTTGCAAAGCCTGCAAGCTCCATGGGAGCAGGGGCTGTGTCTGGTGTGGTCCCTGTGGGGCCCCTGTGCCTGGTTGGGAACTCAGCCCTGGGGAAGGCACCATATCATGCTCTTGGCCATGTCTGCCCTTTGCAGGCACTCTGGACCTGGCACCCGGCAGGTGCCTGGTATGTAGACATCCCACGGGCCGAGCCTTGGGTAGACCCCAAGCAAGAGCCAAGGGCGGAGCCAGAGCTGGCCACAAGGAGAACTTCTGCCTAGAGAAGTCTGACTGTGAGCTGAGGAGCCTGACCTGACCCTGGAGGCATTCTTTGGGTCTGGTAAGTGCCCATCAGAAGCACTACTGGACTTCCATTTGGGCCTGGAACTGAGGTGGGGTCTGCCCAGGACATACAGGGTTCAGGGAGCCCACACTGTTAGGAGGGTCAGGACCACCTTACCCAGAGTAGCTCCTCTGGGTTTCAAACAGTGTTTGTTGAGTGAGTGAATGGAATGGAGCCTCCTAAGTCCTCCCCGGAACACCCTGCCCTGGTTCACACAGCCTTGCTCCAAGGAGAGGCCAACCCTGCGCCCTCTGGCTGTGGAAAAGGGAGGGAAGCCCCCCCAGGGCAGGGCTGCAGTTAGCGTGTGGGGCCCTGATCAGGCTGAGCCCTGACTTGGGTGCCCCAAGCCCCCAGCCCGGGTTCCCTTGTCTCCCCGGGGCAGGACGCTACCGAGAAGGTGCAGCAGAGTCCAGGGTGCAGGAAAAGCGGCCAGGATACTGCTTTCCACCATCTGTGATATCTTCGTTTTCTCTAACACTCAAAAATAGTAGATGTTTCTGTTATGCTCTCTCGTTGGCAGGGGAGCAGCAGGGCCTGCCAAGGCCTGGGGGAGCCCGCCAGCCTGCGGAGTTTTACTGTACAAACAGTTGGGGAGGGGGTGTCTCTGCTAACTTGAAATCCCCCATCAGTAAACATGCCAATTTAAAGTGTAATTAACTCAGGCCGGAAAACATTCAGCTTTGGACTGCCTTTCACAGTTGACGTTGTTTTTCTTTTATTTATTTATCTCTTTACGGGTGTGGTGGTGTCTGTGGCAGGTTTCAGCCAGGAAAAATCGAAGAAGGGCTTGAGTGGGGAGGGGGCCTGGTTGGGAGAAGAAGCGATGCAAAGAAGGAAGGGGAGGCTGGTCTGACACCCTCAGGGCCCTTGGGCCCGGTGTCTCCCTCTGCTTTCTGTCCAGGGCGGTAGGTGCCCAGGAAGGGAAACAGAGTCGGGAGTGGGGCAGGGGGCAGATCCCTGTACCAGCTGGGCCCAGTGATCTGGGAGTCCTGGGCCCTGTTCGGGACCCCGGGACGACACTGGGCTGGTGGTGGGGGCGCTGGGTCCCACCTGCTTCCTCTGACCCCATCTTGGAGTCTCAGCCCTTTCCTCTGCCTCCTGCTTCACAGGGCTGCGCCATGGTCCCCGCTGATGAACCAGGCGGAGGGCACCCATGCCCCAGCAGATCGATGCACAGCACCCTGCCTGCCGCACCCAGGAAGCTGGGGGAGACCCCTGCACCCCCCGCCCCCCCACCATTTGAAGGACCCAGACTGATCTCCAGGGGGCCAGTCCTGCTGCAGATGGACAGGCCTTCACATGGACCCTGGGGAGGACCCTGTGGACTCAGGGGAGACAAACTCAAGGCCAGTAACCATGCCGTGTCCCACCAGATAGTGGGGCTTCTGGAAGGTGAAAATGCTGGCTAGAAGGATGTAAGAATTCCTGCTCTTCCTCTTCAGATACTCTTCAAATACAGACCATTTAAATAATAAATACATGTTATCAAAATCTAAATGCACATGTGTGTGTCTGTATATTCCAAGACAGCATTTGTTAAGTGGGGGGTTTCAAAAGAAAGACCCTCTGCCTCTGGTAGGGCTTTTTCCCTACAGCCATCCCCATCCCCACCCTGACCACAGAGCATCTTCCTGCAGTCCACTGCCATGCGTGCGAGCTCACGTCCTGACATGAACCAGGCCACAGAAGGACATGCTGCAGGTCTGAGACAGCGCCCGCCCCCCCACCCCACCACCTCGCCCAGGCCCCGCTGCCAGCCCCCGCGAGCAGAGAGGCCAGGGCCCAGGGGCAGAGCTGGTGCCCACGCCTCGCTCTGCCAGCCTCCGCCTGGTCACGACACAGCCGGGCTGACTCAGAAGCAGCCGCGAGCGGGAGCCTCATAAATTACATAATTACCTATGAAACCTGCCACTGCCGGTTCTCAGCCGGGAAGGACACGCTCCGGCCGGCGGGTGACTCATGCTGTTTTCCCCAGAGCCTCTCGCCTGCGCTCTGCCCACCACCTCGGTCTGGGCTGGGGGGACCATGGGGGTGAGGTGGGCAGCTTGGTTTTCTCCCCAGCTCTGCAGCAAAGGAGAGGCAGGCAGCCACCCTCTTGCCAGGGTTTTGGGTGGAGGGTCCCGTCTCCAGCCCCCCATTCTGTAGCCCCCCCATAGACCTCCAGATGGACAGCCCCCCATCTGACAGAGGGGAAACTGAGGTCCAGAGAGGTTGCTCTGACTAGTGTCAGTGACCACCGGCCCCCCCCCTCCAGCTTAGACCTTTGGTGAGCACAGCCATGGGGTAGACCCTCAAACCTCCAGCCCCTTCCCCTGGGAATCTTCTGCTTCTCTAGAGTCCCTTGATGGGGGCAAACTCTACCTTTGGAAAAATATTTCCACTCTTGAAAGTGACTGTGACTTTGGGAAACAGGTATAAGTTGCCTTCTCAAGGGGAACTGGGTGTATACACCTGGCAAGGGATGCTGTGGTTTAGTTGCTAAAGTCATGTCCTACTCCTTGGACTGTAGCCTACCAGGTTCCTCTGTCCATGGAATCCTCCAGGCAAGAATACTGGAGTGGGTTGCCACTTCCTTCTCCAGGGGATCTTTCCAGCCCAGGGATCGAATCTGTGTCTTGTGCTGGAGGTGATCTCCTGCATTGCAGGTGGTTTCTTTTACCAACTGAGCCACCAGGGAAGCCCAGGGGCTGCTGTAGGGGTGCTGTTCTTTCAAAGGGAAAACCTGGTAGAGTGGGGTCTGGTGGGTGTGGGCCCCAGATGAGGACTTAGGCTCAAATCCAGCCTTTGTCACTTATTGTCACTGAGCCTCAGTTTCCTCATCTGCAAAATGGGCACCCATCCTGATGATGGGGTGAGAGGGAAACAGGTTTTGAGTATATACTAAGTGCTGACCAGATCAGGTACTCATTAGAGTGGGGGGCTCCCTCATGCTGAGCCATGGCTGGTTAGGGTCCCCAGGGATCCTGAAGTCACAGCAAGCCTGACTCACCCGGACCTGGAGACCACCTGCTCCTGATGGTCCAGGACCCCGTTACTACTGGCCACAGCACCCAGTTCTGGGCACTCCCCATCCGTCCCCCAGCTCCGGAGGTCACCTGCAAACAGAACCATGAGCAACAGGGCCCATTACATTCAGAAACACAGCCAGGTATGCAGCAGCAGGTCACAAGGGTGCTGAGGGTTCCCAGACACATATGCCGAGGGACTGGCTTCCTGGGGAAAAGCTTGGGGTGGGTATTCGGCCTCTCATGGCCCCAGCCCGCCCTGCCTTCCTCATCATGATTGCCCTGGGGCTGGCCCACCATTCCAAGAGTGACACCACCACCACCCTTGCCTACTGTGCACCAGGCAAGAGCTGGGTGCCACATCCAAACCCACGGAGGAGGTCCGGGCAAACAAACGGCACAAATCTGGATGCAGAGCTTGTCAGGATCCTGGCTCCAAGCTAACACTGGGAAGTCACTTGCCTGTACTGGGCCTCGGTCTTCTCATCTGTAAAATGGTGTAATTGAATCAGCCTGTGACATCAAAGTCCCAAGAGTCCCTTCCTGTGCCATCACCCCACATGACCAGCCCTGCAAGCTCTGGGGTTACCATCCCCTTTACCACCAAACTACACAGCCATAATTTCTACCCCTCCATCACCCAGGGAAGCCCAGCCTCAGCATCGGCAGGAGGTGGGACAGGACAGGACTCACCACCCACTCCTCCCTGGGATGTCTCACCTCCTCCCTGCTTCTGCTCCAGGCTCCCCTGCCTCTGCTCTCTGTCCCTTTGTTCTTTTTTTCCCAATGCACCATCAAGCCAGAACTGTCCATGGAAATTTCTAGAAGTTACCTAGGGGAATTGCAGCTCCCTAGAGGGAACAGCTGGAAGCTGAGCATCACTGCTCATGAAGCTTTGGTCCTGGCAAAGGATGGGGAGAGGGCCTGTGGTCTGGGTCCAGCCCCTGTGGCTTGGGGGCTGGGCCTCTCCTCATCCCTTTCTGCAGCCCCTCATGGGACTCTGGTCCTCTCGAGGATGCTGGGGCCTCAGAGCGGCTCTGCTGGTTCCCTGGCATGCAGAGCACAGCCATTTCCTCAAGGCAGTGTGGCAAGAGCCCTAGGGCCCAGGCTCTGCACCCCAACTGCCTGAGTTCTTATCCCAGTTTAACACCGTGGTGCTACTTCATCTCTGTGGGCCTCAGTCTTCTTATCTGTCAAATGGAGCTGTTGCAAGGATTAGATGAATTAATCCGAGCAAGTGGATGAATATTAGCTGTGAGATGATTCTCTGTGCACTGTTTCTGAGACCCCTTGAGGTAACTAAGGCTCCTCCCTTTACTTTTGTGGGTCAGATGGTGGTGTCCTCCACTATTTATCCCCTCGCCAAGATCACTGACATCTTGGGCCCCCAAACTGAGAAGTCATAATTTGATTCCCACGGAGGTCAACTTCTCAGCAGCCTTCAGACCTGACTCCCCCCAGGGACCCTCCTGTCCTGGCTTCTGGACCGTAGAGCCTGGAGTTGGGGAGGGGTGGCTGGAGGCTTGGACAGGAGGGACCAGAAATGGAATTCTGGTTCCAGGGGCATAGAGTTAGATGCTGGGGGACATGACTAGAACTCAGCACATGGCTTGGCCCTGGAGAGAAGCCAGAGAATCAGTGATGGAATGGAGAGCCCCTGGGCTTGGGAACCCTCATATGAACCTTATGTAAAAGAGCTTGGGGTCAGAGGACAAGACAGACGGGTTCAGGCAATGCTTCCCAGCAGTCAGTGCTGTGACTCGGGCTGGGCTGGGCTGGTCCTGGGTACAGTGGGAACCCCTGATCTGGTGTCCCTAAACCTCAGCAAGGCGCCTTGTGACACGGCACTCTGTCCAGCCCGCAACCCCCACCGCGGACGGTCAGAGGGCTGAGGAATGTGTGTGGACGTGAGTGAACGATTGCAGACCCCGCTGTGTGCACGTGCGCACACTCGCAGATATGCGCTTGAGGAAGAGGGGGCTTTCTGTGTGCCTGCCAAGGTCAGGAAATCTGGACAGGGTGCAAAGAGGCCAAGGGAGTCAGGAAGCAGAAATGTCTGCTGCCAGAGATAGGGATGAGTGATGGGCGTTAGCGGAAAGTGAGCATTCTGGATGAGGAGCTGGGCTAGAAGCAAGCTCTGGGGTCAGAGTGGACCCAGTCCTCTCTAAGTATGGCTCCTCACTAGTCCTTTCTGAGACTAAAGCAACGGACCCCCTGTGCAGCTGCCCGTGGGTCTCCCTGATGCCGCTGAGTCACAGGACTCTCATCCCTGCTGGTCGCTAATGAAGCTGACCCCACTCTGGCCTGGTGATAAGCCCTCTCTTCTCCGAGGCTGGCAGTCACTTCCACTCACACCCAGTTCCCCTAATGGCCACGTTCATTTGCTTCGCAGGGTCACAGGGGGCAAGTTCTCTCTCCGAGGACCGCTCAGCAGACACACCCCTCCTTTGGCCGAACAGCTGATGAAGCTGGGCTGGGGTGACTCCTACCCAAGAAGACAATCAAGTATTGTTACAGGAAGAAAGCTTGTTTTCTAGAATACAAGGACAGGGACAGGAGCTGGGCGTGGGGAGGGCAGGGGGTTGATGGCTTAAAGGTGCTTCACTCCGCATCTGGGTTCTAACCCTTCAATCCTGAACACTAGGAGAGGAACGAAAGTGGCATTGACGTTGGCAAGCATCACACCCTCCAGCACCTAAGCCATCAGCCCAGCTCTGTGCTGTGTGACCTTAGGGAAGCCACTCAAACCCTCTGAGCTTTCATTTCCTTACTGGATGACCTGGGTCTTTTTGAAAGAGACCCGACACCATGCCTGGAGCAGCGTCACATGGATAGCTGGTGCTCCCTCACCCCAAGGTCTCTCTGCCAGCCTCCTCTGCTTCCCTACCCCCCCCCCCCCACCCCACGCCTGGTGCAGACACGGGGGATGCTGGGTGCATGGAACAGACCACCTTGAGCTTGGGGCATGGGCACTGTGCACAGCCTCTCCCCCACAGAAGAGGAAGATGCAAACGGAGCCCTCAGAAGGGCCACAAGCGACTGCCGGTGCAGGGGTTCCCAGTGCGCGGGGGCCGAGGGCCCCTTCCTGCCGAGTCCTGGCTGGGTCGGTGGGGCTGTTGTTTGTCTATTGTCATCTTCCATTTGACATCCTCCTCCTGGTGCTGATATTTTCCTGAGGCCGGTCCAGAAGGAAAGGGGCTGGTGGCTGCTCCACACACACAAGGAGGGAGAAGGGGCCACGGGTCTGGGCTTTACTAAGGCTTCCTTTTCCCTGGCTTGGGGTACAGAGATGGTGCAGACCCCTCTGCCATGGCGGCTCACTCCAACGGTCCCCCTCAAGCCCCAACAGCCGTGGGTGTTGTGCACAGCAGAGCGGGTCCGTGGGGAGCTCTCCCAGCTTGGAACGTGCTGGCTGTATGGTTCCCTCCTACACCTTCCATGCCTGGGCCTCTACGTGCCTGTGTCTGCCGCAAAAGGAGTCTCCCTGGGGCCTTGGTGGCCTTTCCTGGCCACCTGGCGCTTTGTAACCTGTAACAGGGCAACAGCCATCAGTGTATGCTCATGAGTAAACTCATGCATGTAGTTTCCACGGAACCAGCGGTTTCAGAACACCCCATGCTTTGGACAGAGAGCCAGCAGTCTGGAACATGTGCAAGGCCTGGAGACAAAAAGTGTGAGACCCCAAGAGGCCTGGGGCAGTTAGTGGGACTGGGGATGGACTCTCAATGTTCAGGAGAAGTGGCCACAGGTCAATCCCCTCAGCACAGTGGGAGGAGCCCAAGGCCCCAGGTTGCCCCCCACCAAGGGCCCAGGAAGTTGCCTGATTACAAGTGCGTTTCCATCTTTTATTTCCAGGAAAGCCCCTGCCTCCTGTCCAGCAGTTTCTAATACCACCCCTCCCATTTTCAGCTGGAAGAATGTCAGCTTCGGCTTGAGAACCCATCTGCCTGAGGGTCTGGAACCAGCAGGAGGAAGAGGGGGTGCTACTCCAAGTCAGGGTCCCCTGGGGAGGCAACGGTGGTGAAGCTGGTGCAGGGGAGCCAGGCAGAGCCCCTGATGGGATGGCAAACCCTCCAGAAACGAAGGTGCTGGCCGTGACTGTTCCAACAGACACCCTGGACCCCTGGCGGCCGGTGGGAACCCCCGGGAAAAACCCAACTTGGGGACCCAGGGAGGTGGACTTTGAGGGGATGTGGTGGGCACACCGGGAGGTAAAGCCATGAAAGGCAGAGAAAAGGCCAGAACAGGGCTGAGTGGGCAGGGGTGGGGGCGCTGGAGGGGGGAGGTCTGGGGCCCCGGGTGTCCCACCCTCTGACCAGTGACTCAGGCAGACCATTGTACCCGGCTTCGCAAAGTTTGTGCTTTTCTCCAGGCGGCGGGGGCGGCAGCGGAACAAAGACCCCTCCCCGCCCGCCCAGGGTGGTTCAGCGGAATTACGGGGAATGAGGCTGCTGGTTGCTAATGGGCCTGGGGAAAATGGGATGCAATTTAGCCGGTGTTTTTCAGGCCCAGAGCTATTGAATAAATGAAGTGCGCTAGGTTTGAGTCACCGGCTGACGCACCGCCGGGCTCCTGGCGTCAGGACTGGCGGGGGCGGGAGCGGGGGCGGCGAGTGGGGCGCTGCGGGGCCCGGGGCCCTGGGGTGGGGGGGACGGCGAGGCTCGGTGATGGGGTGGGGGGCTGCACGGCTCCATCCTGCCCGGCGCGGCGGGTGCGGGCTGGGGCGGGGAGCTGAGGGGTGGATCTCGTGTGGGGCGCAGGATGGAGGGCGGGGCGGGGGGGGGGGGGCGGAGATGGGGTCGGGACGCAGAGCAGACACCGGGAATCACCGGGCAGGATGGGGGCGCGCGAGAGAGGCGACTGAGAGGGAAGAGGGCGGTGGGCAGTGAGGGCCTTCCAAGAGATCTTGACCTTGCCCCAGATGGGGGGCCGCTCCTGGGGAACCGTGTGCAACAGTCACTCACAATTAGGGGCCTCCCCCAGGCTTGGGGACTTGTGGAAACGTGAGCAGCAAGCCGACAAGAACTGCTTGGGGGAGGGGGGAGATCAATCTGTCTGCGCCTTTGGCATCTCCGGCTTAGGACCCCCGCTGTGGTACTGGGTTTATCCTGAAGACAGCAGCGCTGTGGCTGCCCCTGCTCAGCTGTGGGAAACGTAGAACCCAGCCTGGGGTCCTCTGGTGTGTCCCCACCAGGGATAAGCCCAGATCTGGGGGCGGTGGGCCCTGGAGGTTGTGGTGGGGGTGAGGAGCTCCCATACCTGTAGGACGCCCCTGGATGACCCGGCCCAGGCTCCTCCGAGAATCTGCTGTGTGACACTGGGCAGGCTCAGGCCTCTCTGAGCCTTCAGTCTGCAGGCGGTAAAATGAAAAAACTGCAAACAGTGGGAATCCCTACTTTGCAGGCACGTTAGTGCCAATCTGCCTCGCTGGGCCCCGTGATTGCTGAAGTCCGCAGGGCCCAGTTTGGACCCCTACTCTAAGCTGCTTCATTCCTCTCACACTTTCTAGAACACACAGTCAGAAGCAGGAGGGGGCAGGTGCTTCCCACAGAGAGACCCCACCCCACCCAGCTAAGCTTTTGCAGGGGGGCCTCCTCTTCCTCTCCCCTGGTCCCCCTCTTTGTCACCCATGCCACCCCACAGATCCTCCTTCCAGCAAACCCTTCCTCCTTCCTAAGCCACTAGCAAACCACCCCCCCCCCCCCTCCGGAAGCCTGCAGGAGGACAGGGGCAGTTGTGAGCCTGGACCAGTAGAAAGGAGAAGCGTGGTTTCAAGATGCTGACCTCCGGGTCCAGGGGTCTGAACCGTGGAAGGACAGGGGCAGCTTGGCATAGAGTGCCCTGGGATGGACAGCTGTCCTCACGAGCCACGGAGCCCACCCACTTGCCCGCAGGTCCCAAATATCTCTGGGGGACTCCCTGCTCCGCTGCCAGCACCGCCAAACCCTGGAGGTCCCCGGGAAGGTGTTGCCGGATCGCAGAATACAACATGGCCGAGATGCCTGCGCGACCATCTCCCCAGTGGGCGGGGCCTCTGCCCAGGATGCTCAGCCTCCAATCACTGAGGGTCCCTCTTTGGTCCTCTAACTTCCAGGTGAGTCCGGAGCCACACAGCTGGCCTGCCAGTGCCCTGGGTCAGAGGCCATCGGGGATCCTACCCGAGCTTAACAAGTCAGGGGTATCACATGTTCCTTAGGGAGCCTGGGGCCGTCTCAGTGTGACCTGATGTGGGCTTGGGTGGGAGGCTAGGGAGTGTGTCTAAGGAGGCAGATCTCTCTAGATGGACTGGATTCTGTCTCAGAGCGCAAGTTTCTATGATTGGTCATCTCAATGAAACTTTTCTGCAGACGAGAGTGAAGACGAAGCTGCAACCGGGAAAGAAGCAGCTGGCCCTCACTGAAGCCAAGAGAGGGGCTGCTTGGTATTCTGCGGGCAGCTGAGCGGCCTTGCTTCTCTCTGTGCTGAGACAGAGTCGTGAAGTGGCCTTGCTTTGTCTCCCCCCACCACCTCTCCAGGGGCCTTGCCTGAGCTTGGCGTCTGTAGGATGGTTTATGTCCAGGAGGAGAACACCTCCCCACACCAACCCCCTGGCTGGGAGCACCAGGCCAGCTTCTTGGGGGGCAGGGCTCCTCCTTCTTCCCCAGTAAAGAGCAAAGTCAAGCTCAACCAGGTATTGGTAACTGTCAGAGCACACTTACCTGCAGTGTCATTCTGAGCATTTGTTATTAGGTTAGGATTTTTTTTTTTCTTTTTCTTCCCCCCAGCTCTATTGAGGTGTAACTGACAAGGCTATACATTTAAAGTGTACAGTGTGATGGTTTTGGTGTACCTGTACGTTATGAAATAATTACCATAATCAAGTTAATTAATACATCCATCATCTGACAGAGTTACCTTTTTCCTGTGTGATGAGAGTGCAGAACACCTACTCTCTTAGCAGCTTGCAAGCGTACAGAACATTACGGTTAACTATAGCTACTGCTTAGGCGGTAAAGAATCTGCCTTTACCAAATTCTGGATGATGGAGATGCTGGAGACCCAGGTTCAATCTTTGGATCGGAAGGATCCTCTGCAAGAGGGCGTGGCAACCTACTCAGTATTCTTGCCTGGAGACTACCATGGACAGAGGAGCCTGGCGGGCTACAGCCCATGGGGTCGCAAAGAGTCAGACATGACCAAGCAACTAACGCTTACTTACAGTCACCACGCTGTGCATCAGATCCCCATAATTTATGTTAAAACTGGAAATTTGTACCTTTACTCAACCTCTTCACTTGCAGGGTCCTGGCAACTGCTGTTCTACTCTCAGTTTCTATGGGCATAACATTTTTTTTAGGTTAATTTCTTTCATTACAGTTACACTATACTTTCTAGTTGTGACGGTAAAAATATAAATGTAAATCACTGCTTTGGTTTCTGCAAAGAAATAAGAGTACTACAATGTTCTCCATCACAGTACCTTGCTTTCTATTCTTTAATTATACAATATAATTTACAAATAAAAGTTGCTTAAAGCATGTTCGTTTTGCTTTTCACAGTGCAGTCATATGCCGTGCCCTATTATTCAATATTGCAAAAAAGAAGGTTGCTAACCTTTATGTACTTGATGAACATCTGAAGCAAGAGAAAGGAAAAAAAAATCAGTTCCAAAGGTAACCTTTTTAAAATGTATTTATTTGGCTGTGCCGGGTCTTAGTTGTGGCATGTGGGATCTTTAGCTGTGGCTTCCCTGACCAGGAGTGGAACCCAGGCTCTGTGCCTCAGGAGCATGAAGTCTTAGCCACTGGACCACCAGGGAAGTCCCCCCTCCACCACCTTTTAAAAGTTTCTACATACAAGTGACAACAAGTGAGAGTAGCTGTCTTTCTTTGTGCAGCTTATTTCACATGTCCACTAGGGTCATCCGTGTCTCATATGGCTGTATTCCCTTCTTTTCACGGTTGAGTAATATTCCATTTTGCATATGAACCACAGTTTCTTTACCCATTCTTCCGAAGTTGTTTCCATAACTTTTCTATTGTGAATGAGGCTGCAATGAACATGGGATGGGACAAACCTTCTCAAGTTAGTGTTTTAATTTCTTCGGATAAATATCCATGAATGAAATTGCTGGATCGTGTGGTCATTCTATCTTTAATTTTTCAGGAACACCCCTAGTGTTTTCCATAGTGACTGCACAGATTTAGAGTCTCACCAACAATGCACACACACGGGTTCCCTCTTTCCCCACGTTCTAGCTAACACTTGTCTTTCTGATAATAGCCATTCTAATAGGTAGAGCATGTTATCTCATGGTGGTTTTGATTTGCATTTCAGTAATGTTTAGTGATATTGAACATCTGTATTGTCATAATACCTGTTGTTGGTGCTGGTGTTTCCCGTGGAGGGCAGCACACCAGGCTTCCCTGTCCTTCACCATCTCCTGGAGTTGCTCAAACCCATGTCCACTGAGTTGGTGATGCCATCCAACCATCTCATCCTCTGTCATCCCCTTCTCCTCCTGCCTCCAATCTTTCCCAGCATCAGGGTCTTTTCCAATGAGTCAGCTCTTCACATCAGGTGGCCAAAGTATTGGAGCTTCAGCTTCAGCATCAGTCCTTCCAGTGAATATATCATACAGTATTTGTCTTTCATTTTCTGATTTATTTCACTGAGCACAATGCCCTCAAACTGTATCCATGTTGCTGCAAATGGCAAAATATTGATTTTTTCCCCTATGGCTGAGTAGTTTTCTACAGGGCTTCCCAGGTAGCTCAGCTAGTAAACAATCTGCCTGCAATGCAAAAAACCCCAGTTTGATTCCTGGGTCAGGAAGATGCCCTGAAGAAGCAATAGTCTACCCACTCCAGTATTCTTGGGCTCCCCTAGTGGCTCAGATGGTAAAGAATCTGCCTGCAATGGGAGAGACCTGGGTTCGACCCCTGGGTTGGGAAGATCCCCTGGAGGAGGGCATGGCAACCCACGCCAGTACTGTAGCTTGGAGAACCCCCATGGACAGAGGAGCCTGGCAGACTACTGTCCATGGATCACAAAGTGGGACATGGCTGAGCAACTCAGCACAGCACTGTTTTCTACAGTGTGTGAGTGTGTGTGTGTATAAATCACATCTTTTTAATCTACTCATCTGTTTATGAACCCAAGTTGCTTCCATATCTTGGTTATTGTAAATAACGCTGCTGTGAACATTGGCGTGCACGCATGTTTTCAGCTTAGTGGGTTGTTTTCTGTATACACCAGGAGAGGGATTGCTGGGACATATGGTAGTTTTACTTTTAGGATTTTGAGACGCCTCTGTGTTGTTTCCCACCATGGCTGTACCAGTTTACATTCCCAGCAACAGTGTACAAGGGTTCATGTTTCTTCACCTTCTTGACAACACTGGTTACTTGTGTTCTTTTTGATGGCAGCCATTCTGACGGTGCGGTGACACCGCGTCACGGGTTTGACTCACATTTCCCTGGTGACAGCGGTGTGATCATCCTCTCACGCGCCCGTTGGCCGTCTGCATTTCCTCTTTGAAAAACCATCTACTCAGGTCTTCGGCCCATTTTTAATTGGGTTGTTTGCTTTTGATGTTAAGTTGTATGAGTTGTTTATATATGTTGGCTATCAGTCCCCTTCTGGTGGTATGATTTGCAAATATGTCCTCCCATTCTGGAAGTTGTCTTTTCATTTTGTTGATTGTTTCCTTTGCTGTGAAAACCCTTTTTAGACTAATTAGGTCCAATTTATTTGTTTTTGTTTTGATTACCTTTAGGAAATGGATCAAAAAAAATTGCTACAATTTATGTCAAAGAGTGCTCTACCTACGTTTTCCTCTAGAAGTTTTATAGAATCCAGTCTTATATTTAGGTCTTTAACCGACTTTGAGTTTACCTTTATATATGATGTTGGAAAATATTCTAATTGCATTATTTTACATGTAGCTGTCCAGTTTTACCAGCAGCACTTATTGAATAGACTGTCTTTCCTGTTGTATATTCTTGTATATCTGAAAGCAACAGGATGCACATTACTTTCAAGCACACATGGAACATTCTTCAGGACAGATCACATGCTAAGCCACAAAACAGGCCTTGGTAAATTTAAGAAAACTTAAATCATATTAATCCCCTTTTCTGACCACAGTATTATGAGACTAGAAATCTACTATAAGAAAAAATTGCAAAAAGAACACAAACACGTGGAAGCTAAACAAAATGCTGCTGAATAACCAATGGGTCACTGAAGAAGTCAAAGGGAAAGTGGAAAATGCCTGTAGATGAATGAAAACCAGACCACTATGATCTGAAACCTACGGGACGTTGCAAAAGCAGTTCTAGTTGGGATGTTTATAGCAATAGACGCTTATCTCAGGAAATGAGAAAAGTCTTAAACAACCTAACATCATACTTAAAGGAGCTAGAGAAAGGAAAACAAGTAAAACCCAAAGTAAGTAAAAGGAAACAAATCATAAAGATAAGAGCAAAAATGAAATAGAGACGAAGAAAACAATGAAAAGAACAATGAAACTAAAAGTTGGTTCTTTGGAAAAATAAATAAAATTGATAAACCTTTAGCCAGACTCATCAATAAAAAAAGCAAGGATTCAAATTAATAAAATCAGAAATGAAAAAGGAGGAGTTACAATCAACACCACAGAAATACAAAGGATCATGAAATACTATTATGGACAACTGTATACAAATAAAATGGACAACCTAGAAGAAAGGGAACCAGGAAGACATAGAAAATATGGACAGACTGGCACCAGTAATGAAATTTAATCAGCAATTTAAAACCTCTCCATGGACAAAAGTTCACGGTCAGACAGCTTCACAGGCGAATTCTACCAAACATTTAGGGAAGAGTTAACACCTATCCTTTTAAACTATTCCCAAAAATTGCAAAGGAAGGAATGCTTTCAAACTCATTCTATGAGACTAGCATTACCCTGATACCAAAACTACACAAAGTTACCACACAAAAGAGAAAACTACAGACCAGCATCATGGATGAAAACAGAGGCAAAATTCTTAACAAAGTTTTAGCAAACTGGCTCCAACAATACATTAAAAGGATAATACACCGTGATCAAGTGAAATTTATTCCAGGGTATGCAAGGATTTTTCAATATCCACAAATTAATCAATGTGATATGCCACATTAACAAATTGAAGGATAAAAATTATATAATCCTCTCAATAGATGCAGAAAAAGCATTCTGTAAAGTTCAACATTTATTAATGATAAAAACTGTCCAGAAAGCAGGCATAGAGGGAACACATCTCAACATAATAAAGGTCATATATGACAATCCCACAGCTAACATCATATTCAATGTTGAAAAGCTGCAAACATTTCCTCTAAGATCAGAAATGAAATCATAGGAATGTGAAAATTTGACCATAAAGAAGGCTGAGCACGGAAGAATGGATGCTTTTGAACTGTGGTGCTGGAGAAGACTCTTGAGAGTCCCTTGGACTGCAAGGAGATCAAACCAGTCAATCCTAAAGGAAATCAGTCCTGAATATTCATTAAAAGGACTAACGTTGAAGCTGAAGCTCCAATACTTTGGCCACCTGATGTGAAGAGCTGACAGGTTAGAAAAGACCCTGATGCTGGGAAAGACAGAAGGCAGGAGGAGAAGGAGATGACAGAGGATGAGATGGTTGGATGTCATAACACCCAATGGACATGAGTTTGAGCAAGCTCTGGGAGACGGTGAAGGACAGGGAAGCCTGACATGCTGCAGTCCATGGAGTGGCAAAGACTCGAGAATCAGACATGACCTAGCAATTGAACAACAAGATCAAGAATAAGACGGGGTGATGATTCTCACCACTTTTATTCAACACAATATTGGAAGTTCAAGCCACAGCAGAGAAAGAAAAGAAATAAAAGGAATCTAAATTGGAAGATTTAATAAGTCACTGTTTGCAGATGATGTGATACTATATATAGAAAATCCTACAGACACCACTGGAAAACTACTATGCTATGCTATGCTATGCTAAGTCACTTCGTGTCCGACTCTGTGCGACCCCATAGACAGCAGCCCACCAGGCTCCCCCATCCCTGGGATTCTCCAGGCAAGAACACTGGAGTGGGTTGCCATTTCCCTCTCCAATGCATGAAAGTGAAAAGTGAAAGTGAAGTCGCTCAGTCGTGTCCGACTCTTAGCAACCCCATGGATTGCAGCCTAACAGGCTCCTCCATCCATGGGGTTTTCCAAGCAAGAGTACTGGAGTGGGGTGCCATTGCCTTCTCCGGGAAAACTACTAGAGCTCATCAATGAATTTGGTAAAGTCACACGATACAGGATTAATACACAGAAACCTGCTGCATTTCTATACACTAAGAACAAAGTAACAAAAAGAGAAATTAAGGAAATAATCCCATTTATCATCACATCAAAAAGAATAAGTAGGAATAAACATACCTAAGAAGTCAAAAGACCTGTGCTCCAAAAACTGTAAGACACTGATGAAAGAAATTGAGGACAACAGGGAAAGATGGCAAGATGTACCATGTTCCTGAACTGGAAAAACCCATTTTGTTAAAATTACTATACTACCCCAAGGCACTCTACAGACTCAGTGCAATCCCTATCAAAATACCAATCACGTTATTCATAGAACTAGAACAAATAATTTTAACATCTGCATGGAAAACACAAAAACTCCAACTAGCCAAACAATCTTGAGAAAGAAAAAAAAGAGCTGGAGGAATCACACTCTCTGACTTAAGACTGTGTAACAAATCTATAGTAATCAAAACAGTATGATGCTGAAACAAAAGCAGAGATGTAAATCAATGGAATAGATTACAGAGCCCAGAAATAAACCCAAGCACTTATGCTCAGGAAATCCACAACAAAGGAGGCAAGAATACACAAAGGAGAAAAGTCTCTTTTTCAATGTCTCTGGTTTTATGCCAGTACCATACTATTTGATGACTATAGTTTTATAAAATAGTTTGAGATCAAGAAACATGATACTTCTAGATTTGTCTTTCTTTCTCAAGATTGCCTTGGCTATTCAGTTTGTGTGTGTGTGTGTGGTTCCATATGAATATTAGGATTGTTTGTTATATTTCTATAAAACATTTCATTTGTATCTTGATAGGGATTGCATTGAATCTATAGATGGCTTTGGATAGTACGGATATTTAACAATATTAATTCTTCCAGTTCAACACCATCAGATATCTTTCCATTTATTTGTCTCTTCTTCAGATTCTTTTAATTGATATCACAGTTTTCACTATACAGAACTTTTTATCTCCTCAGTTAAATTTATTCCAGAGTATTTTTTCTTTTTGGTGCAATTGTAAATGGAATTACTTTCTTAGCTTCTCTTTCTGATAATTTGTTATTAATGTATAGAAATGCAACATGTTTTTATGCATTGATTTTGCATTCTGCACCTTCACTGCTGCCCTGACTGCACTAAAGCCTTTGACTGCGTGGGTTACAACACGAGAAACTGGAAAGGCTTAAAGAGATGGGAACACCAGACCACTTACCTACCTCCTTGCAGGTTAAGTAGCAACAGTTAGAACCTGATATGAAGCAACGGACTGGTTCAAAATTAAGAAAACAGCATGTCAAGGCTATATGGTGTCACTCTGCTTATCCAACTTTTATTCACAGCATGTCACGTGAAATGCTGGTTTAGATGATTCACAAGCTGGGATCAGGATTGCCAAGAGAAATATCAACCACCTCAGATATGCAGAGGACACCACCCTAATGGCAGAAAGCGAAGAGGAACTAAAGAGCCTCTTGATGAAATTGAAAAATAAAAACCATATGATTATCTCAATAGATGCAGAGAAAGCCTTTGACAAAATTCAACATCCATTTATGATAAAAACTCTCCAGAAAGCAGGAATAGAAGGAACATACCTCAACATAATAAAAGCTATATATGACAAACCCACAGCAAACATTATCCTCAATGGTGAAAAATTGAAAGCATTTCCTCTAAAGTCAGGAACAAGACAAGGGTGCCCACTTTCACCATTACTATTCAACATAGTTTTGGAAGTTTTGGCCACAGCAATCAGAGCAGAAAAAGAAATAAAAGGAATCCAAATTGGAAAAGAAGAAGTAAAACTCTCACTATTTGCAGATGACATGATCCTCTACATAGAAAACCCTAAAGACTCCACCAGAAAATTACTAGAACTTATCAATGACTATAGTAAAGTTGCAGGATATAAAATCAACACACAGAAATCCCTTGCATTCCTATACACTAATAATGAGAAAACAGAAAGAGAAATTAAGGAAACAATTCCATTCACCATTGCAACGGAAAGAATAAAATACTTAGGAATATATCTACCTAAAGAAACTAAAGACCTATATATAGAAAACTATAAAACACTGGTGAAAGAAATCAAAGAGGACACTAACAGATGGAGAAATATACCATGTTCATGGATTGGAAGAATCAATATAGTGAAAATGAGTATACTACCCAAAGCAATCTATAGATTCAATGCAATCCCTATCAAGCTACCAACAGCATTCTTCACAGAGCTAGAACAAATAATTTCACAATTTGTATGGAAATACAAAAAACCTCAAATAGCCAAAGCAATCTTAAGAAAGAAGAATGGAACTGGAGGAATCAACCTACCTGACTTCAGGCTCTACTACAAAGCCACAGTTATCAAGACAGTATGGTACTGGCACAAAGACAGAAATATAGATCAATGGAACAAAATAGAAAGCCCAGAGATAAATCCACGCACATATGGACACCTTATCTTTGACAAAGGAGGCAAGAATATACAATGGATTAAAAACAATCTCTTTAACAAGTGGTGCTGGGAAATCTGGTCAACCACTTGTAAAAGAATGAAACTAGAACACTTTCTAACACCATACACAAAAATAAACTCAAAATGGATTAAAGATCTAAACGTAAGACCAGAAACTATAAAACTCCCAGAGGAGAACATAGGCAAAACACTCTCTGACATACATCACAGCAGGATCCTCTATGACCCACCTCTCAGAATATTGGAAATAAAAGCAAAAATAAACAAATGGGACCTAATTAACCTTAAAAGCTTCTGCACATCAAAGGAAACTATTAGCAAGGTGAAAAGACAGCCTTCAGAATGGGAGAAGATAATAGCAAATGAAGCAACTGACAAACAACTAATCTCGAGAATATATAAGCAACTCCTACAGCTCAACTCCAGAAAAATAAATGACCCAATCAAAAAATGGGCCAAAGAACTAAATAGACATTTCTCCAAAGAAGACATACAGATGGCTAACAAACACATGAAAAGATGCTCAACATCACTCATTATCAGAGAAATGCAAATCAAAACCACTATGAGGTACCATTTCACACCAGTCAGAATGGCTGCGATCCAAAAGTCTACAAGTAATAAATGTTGGAGAGGGTGTGGAGAAAAGGGAACCCTCCTACACTGTTGGTGGGAATGCAAACTAGTACAGCCACTATGGACAACAGTGTGGAGATTCCTTAAAAAACTGGAAATAGAACTGCCTTATGACCCAGCAATCCCACTGCTGGGCATACACACTGAGGAAACCAGAAGGGAAAGAGACACGTGTACCCCAATGTTCATCGCAGCACTGTTTATAATAGCCATGACATGGAAGCAACCTAGATGTCCATCAGCAGATGAATGGATAAGAAAGCTGTGGTACATATACACAATGGAGTATTACTCAGCCATTAAAAAGACTACATTTGAATCAGTTCTAATGAGGTGGATGAAACTGGAGCCTATTATACAGAGTGAAGTAAGCCAGAAAGAAAAACACCGATACAGTATACTAACCCATATATATGGAATTTAGAAAGATGGTAACAATAACCCTGTGTACGAGACAACAAAAGAGACACTGATGTATAGAACAGTCTTATGGACTCTGTGAGAGAGGGAGAGGGTGGGAAGATTTGGGAGAATGGCATTGAAACTTGTAAAATATCATGTATGAAACGAGTTGCCAGTCCAGGTTTGATGCACGATACTGGATGCTTGGGGCTGGTGCACTGGGACGACCCAGAGGGATGGAATGGGGAGGGAGGAGGGAAGAGGGTTCAGGATGGGGAACATATGTATACCTGTGGTGGATTCATTTTGATATTTGTCAAAACTAATACAATTATGTAAAGTTTAAAAATAAAATAAAATTAAAAAAAAAAAAAGAAAGTGGAAGAGGAGAGTGAAAAAGCTGGCTTAAAACCCAGCATTAAAAAAATGAAGATCATGGCATCAAATCCCATCACTTCATGGCAAATAGATGGGGAAAAATGGAAACAGTGACAGACTTTATTTTCTTGGACTCCAAAATCACTGTGGATGGTGACTGTGGCCATGAAATTAAAAGCTGCTTGCTGCTTGGAAGGAAAGTTATGACAAACCTGGACAGCATTTTCAAAACCAGAGACATCATGTTGCTGACAAAGGTCCATCTAGTCAAAGTTATGATTTTTTTTCAGTAGTCATGTATGGATGTGAGAGTTGGACCATAAAGAAGTCTGAGTGCTGAAGAATTGATACTTTCAAACTGTGGTGCTGGAAAATATTCTTGAGGGTTGCTTGGACTGCAAGGAGATCAAACAAGTCCATCCTAAAAAAAATCAACCCTGTCTATTCCTTGGAAGGACTGATGCTGAAGCTCCAGTACTTTGGCCACATGCTATGATGAGCTGACTCACTGGAAAAGACTCTGATTCTGGGAAAGATTGAGGGCAGGAGGAGACGGGGGGCAACAGAGGATGAGATGATTGGGTGGCATCATCAGCTCCATAGTTATGAGTTTGAGCAAGCTCTGGGAGATAGTGAAGGACAGGGAGACCTGGTATGTTGGAGTCCATGGGGTCACAGAGTTGGACACGACTTAGCAACTGAACAAAACTGAATTAATTTATTAGTTTCAAAAGTTTTTTAATGGAGTCTTTAGGACTTTCCCTATATTATATAATATCATCTGCGAATCAATGACATATAAGTCTCTTACGATTCTTTGTATTTTTCTGTTATCAGTTGTGACATCTCATCTTTAATTTCTGATTTTACTTATTTGAGTCTCTATTTTTCTGAGTCTAGCTAAAAGTTGGTTAATTTTATTATCTTTAAAAATCAGCTCTTCATTTTGTCAGTCTTTTCTTTTTATTTCTGCCCTGATCTATATTATTCCCTTCCTTCAGCTAACTTTGGGCTTAGTTTCTTTACTTTTTCTAGTTACTTGAGGTGTAAAAGTAGGTTGATTATTTGACATGAATCTTTTTTCTTAATGTAGACTTATTCCTACAAATTTCCCCTCTTAGAACTGGTCTTACTGCATCCTGTAAGTTTTGGTATTCTGCATTTCCATTTGCATTTTCTTAAAATTTAAAAAAATTTACCTTTTTATACTTTTTTTGACTCATTGCTTGTTCAGGAGTGTGTTGTTTAATTTCCACATATTTGTGAATTTTACAATTTTATTCCTGTTATTGATTTCTAGTCTCATACTATTTGTGATCAGAAAAGATACTTTACAAAATTTCAGTCTTTTTTCCTTTGTTAAGACTTGTTTAGTGACCTAACATATTAATCTATCCTGGAGAACTTCTTTGTGTGCTTTGAGAAGAATGTGTGGACTTGCCTTATGTGTTAGATCCATTTTCTCTGAAGTATATCTCAAGTCCAATATATCCTTATTGATTTTCCATCTGGATGATCCATCCATTGTTGAAAGTGTAGTATTGAAGTCTTCTACTCCTTTAGCATTGCTCTCTATTTTTGCCATCAGGTCTGCAAATATTTGCTTAATATTTAGGTACTATTGTGTTAGGTACATATATGTTTATAATTGTTACATACTTTTGATGAATCTTTTCTTTTCCAATTGCATGTAAACTCCTCTATTCCTTTACTTTAAGCCTATGTGTGTCCTTAAAGCTGAAGTAAGTATCCTGTAGGCAGCACATAGTTGTATTGGTTTTTTGCTGATTCAGCCACCCTATGAATTTTTATTTTAAAATTTAATCCACTTACACTTTAATTACTTATAAGTAAGACCTAGGAAACCAGTCCTGAATATTCATTGGAAGGACTGATGCTGAAGCTGAAGCTCCAATACTTTGGCCACCTGATGTGAAGAACTGACTCATTGGAAAAGACCCTGATGCTGGGAAAGATTGAAGGCGGGAGGAGAAGGGGGCAGAGGATGAAATGGTTGGATGGCATCACTAATCGATGGGGACATGAGTTTCAGTAAACTCCAGGAGATGGTAATGAACAGGGAAGCCTGGCGTGCTGCAGTCCATGGGGTGGCAAAGAGTCGGACATGATTGAGCGACTGAACTGAACTGAACTGAAGACGTAGGTATTGGGAACTTGTTGTTTTCTGACTATTTTATAGTTCCTTTACTCCTCTCCTTTTTTCCTTTTGCTCTCTTCCTCTGTGATTTGATGACATTCCATCGTGTATTCTTTGATTCCTTTTCACTTTATCATTTGTGTATCTGCTGTAGGTTTTTCCTTTGTGATTACTGAGCTCGTTGTTGTTCAGTCACCCAGTCATGTCCGACTCTTTGTGGCCCCATGGACTGCAGCATGCCTGGCTTCCCTGTCCTTCACCATCTCCCAGAGCTTACTCAAACTAGTGTCCATTGAGTCAGTGATGCCATCCAACCATCTCATCCTCTGTCATCCCCTTCTCCTCCTTCCCTCAATCTTTCCCAGCATTACGGTCTTTTCTAAAGAGTTGGCTCCTTCCATCAGGGATCCTAAGTATTTTGGAGCTTCAGCTTCAGCATCAGTCCTTTCAATGAATATTCAGGACTGATTTCCTTTAGGATGTACTGGTTTGATCTCCTTGCAGTCCTAGGGGCTCTCAAGAGTCTTCTCCAGCACCACAGTTCAAAAGCACCAATTCTTCAGTGCTCAACCTTCTTTACGGTCCAGTTCTCACATCCATATCTGACTACTGGGCAAACCACAACTTTGGCTATAGGAACTTTTGTTGGCAAAGTAATGCCTCTGCTTTTTAACCGTGAGCTTACATAATACATATTGTAGTTATGACAGTCTGTTTTAAGATGATAACAGCTTAGTTTTGATTGAATACAGAAAGCCTAGACTTTGATTCATCCTCTGTATTTTATGTCTTTGATGTCACGAGTGAGTGATAGTCTCTCAGTCATGTCCGACTCTTTGCAACCCCATGGACTGTAGCCTGCCAGGCTCTTCTGTCTATGGAGTTCTTCAGGCCAGAATACTGGAGTGGGTTGCCATTTCCTTCTCATTTGATGTCGTAATTGACATCTTTTTATATTGTATTTGTTGTTGCTCTTCAGTCACTAAGTTATGTTCAACTCTTTGTGACCCCATGGACTGTAGCATGCCAGGCTTCTCTGACCTCCTCTATCTCCTGGAGTTTGCTCAAATTCATGTTAATTGAGTCAGTGATTCTATCGAATAATCTCACCAGTTGTTGCCCACTTTTTTTGCCTTCAATCTTTCCCAGCATCAGGGTCTTTTACAATGTGTCGGCTCTTTGCATCAGGTGTCGAAAGTATTGGAGCTTCAGCTTCAGCATCAGTTGGAATATTCTGATGGAATATTCCAATATATTCTATTGGAATATTCCAATGAATATTCAGGGTTGATTTCCTTTAGGATGAACTGGTTTGATCTCCTTGCAGTCCAAGGGACTCTCAAGAGTCTTCTCCAACACCACAGTTTGAAAGCATCAGTTCTTTGGTGCACAACCTTCTTTATGCTCCAACTTTCACATCCATACATGACTACTGGAAAAACCATAGCTTCCACACTATGGATATTTGTTGGCAAACCAATGTCTCTGCCTTATAAATCACTTTCTAGGTTTGAAATAGCTTTCCTTCCAAGGAGCAACAGTCTTTTAATTTCATGGCAGCAGTCACCATCTGCAGTGATTTTGGAGCCCCCCAAAATAAAATCTGTCACGTCTTCCACTTTTCCCCTTTTTATTTGCCTTGAAGTAATGGGACTGAATGCCATGATCTTAGTTTTTTTCAATGTTGAGCTTTAACCCAGCTTTTCCACTGTCTTCTTTCACCTTCATTAACAGGCTCTTTAGTTCCTTTTCACTTTCTGTCATTAGAGTGATATCATCTGCATATCTGAGGTTGCTGATATTTCTCCTGGCAGTCTTGATTTTAACATGTGCTTCATCCAGTCCGGAATTTTGCATGATGTACTCTGCATATAAGTTAAATAAGCAGGGTGACAATATATAGTCTTCACATAATCCATTCCCAATTTTGAATCAGTCAGTTGTTCCATGTTCAGTTCTAACTGTTGCTTCTAAACCTGCATACAGGTTTCTCAGAAGGCAGATAACGTGGTCTGGTATTCACATCTCTTTAAGAATTTTCCCAGTTTTTTGCAATCCACACAGTCAAAGGCTTTACGTAGTCAATGAAATAGAAGTAGATGTTTTTCTATAATTCTCTTACTTTTTCTATGATTCAATGGATGTTGACAATTTGATTTCTGGCTCCTCTGCCTTTTCTAAATCCAGTTTGAACATCTGAAAGTTCTCGATTCATGTACTGTTGAAGCCTAGCTTGGATCATTTTGAGCATTACTTTGCTGGCATGTGAAATGAGTGAAATTGTATGGTAGTTTGAACATTCTTTGGCATTGCCTTTCTTTGGGATTGGAATGAAAACTGACGTTTTCCAGTCCTGTAGCCACTGCTAGTTTTCCAAATTTGCTAACATGTTGATTGCAGCACTTTCACAGCATAGTTTTTTAGGATCTGAAATAGCTCAGCAGGAATTCCATCACCTCCACTAGCTTTTTCATAGTGATGCTTCCTAAAGCCCACTTGCCTTAGCGCTCCAAGATGTCTGGCTCTAGGTGAGTGATCAGACCATCCATGGTTATCTGGGTCATTAAGGTTTTTTTGTATATTTCTTCTATGTATTCTTGCCACCTCTTATTAATATCTTATACTTCTGTTGGATCCATATGTTTCTGTCCTTTATTGTGCCCATCTTTGCAAGGAAATATTTCCATGGTGTCTCTAATTTTCTTGAAGTGATCTCTAGTCTTTCCCATTTTATTGCTTTCCTCTATTTCTTTGCATTGCTCACTTAGAAAGTCTTTTTTTAGCTCTCCTTGCTGTTCTCTGGAACTCTGAATTCAGATGAGTTTATCTTTCCTTTACTCCTTTCCTTTTTGCTTCTCTTCTTTTCTCAGCTACCTAATATTCATATGAAACCACAAAAAAAGCTCAAACAGCCAAGGAAATCTTGAGAAAGAAAAACAAAGCTGGAGGCATCATGTTTCCTGATTTCAGGCTATATTACAAAGCTATAGTCATCAAAACAGTATGATTTTGGGATAAAATAAGATATATTGGCCACTGGAACAGAGAGCTCAGACATAAACCCATGCATATACAGTCAATTAATATTTGACAAGAACACCCAAAGCATCCAAATGGGAAAGGATAGAGTCTTCAATAAATGGTGTTGGAAAAATGGAATATCCTCATGCAAAAGACTAAAACTGTACTCTTATCTTACACCATTCACCAAAGTTAATTCAAAATGAACTGAAGATTTAAATGTAGAACCTGAAACCAAAAGTCCTAGAGGAAAGATGGCGGGAAGGCTCCTTGACGTTGGTCTTGACAGTTCAATCTTGGAGGTGACACCCATAGCACAGGCAGTAAACGCAAAAGCAAATAAGTGGGACTGTATCAAGTTAAAAAGCCTCTGCACAGCAGAGGGAACCATCAACAAAATATAAGAGCCATCAGCTATATGGGAGAAACCTTTGCAAATCATATATCTGATAAAGGGTTAGTATTCAAAATATATAAGGAACTCGTATAACCCAATAGCCAAAATACAAATAACCTGATCAAAAAATGGGCAGAGGCTATGAATAGATATTTTCCCACAGAAGACATACAGATGGCCCAGCATGTACATGAAAAGGTAGATATTCAACCTCACTAATCATCAGTTCAGTTCAGTTGCTCAGTCGTGTCCGACTCTTTGCGACCCCATGAATCGCAGCATGCCAGGCCTCCCTGTCCCTCACCAACTCCCGGAGTTCACTCAGACTCACGTCCATTGAGTCAGTGATGCCATCCAGCCATCTCATCCTCTGTCGTCCCCTTCTCCTCCTGCCCCCAATCCCTCCCAGCATCAGAGTCTTTTCCAATGAGTCAACTCTTCGCATGAGGTGGCCAGAGTACTGGAGTCTCAGCTTTAGCACCATTCCTTCCAAAGAAATCCCAGGGCCTATCTCCTTCAGAATGAACTGGTTGGATCTCCTTGCAGTCCAAGGGACTCTCAAGAGTCTTCTCCAATACCGCAGTTCAAAAGCATCAATTCTTTGGCGCTCAGCCTTCTTCACAGTCCAACTCTCACATCCATACATGACCACAGGAAAAACTATAGCCTTGACTAGCCGGACCTTTGTTGGCAAAGTAATGTCTCTGCTTTTAAATATGCTATCTAGGTTGGTCATAACTTCCTTCCAAGGAGTAAGCATCTTTTAATTTCATGGCTGCAGTCACCATCTGCAGTGATTTTGGAGCCCAGAAAAATAAAGTCTGACACTGTTTCCACTGTTTCCCCATCTATTTCCCATGAAGTGATGGAACCAGATGCCATGATCTTCATTTTCTGAATGTTGAGCTTTAAGCCAACTTTTTCACTCTCCACTTTCACTTTCATTAAGAGGCTTCTTAGTTCCTCTTCACTTTCTGCCATAAGGGTGGTGTCATCTGCATATCTGAGGTTATTGATATTTCTCCCAGCAATCTTGACTCCAACTTGTGCTTCTTCCAGTCCAGCGTTTCTCATGATGTACTCTGCATATAAGTTAAATAAGCAGGGTGACAATATACAGCCTTGACATACTCCTTTTCCTATTTGGAACCAGTCTGTTGTTCCATGTCCAGTTCTAACTGTTGCTTCCTGACCTGCATACAGATTTCTCAAGAGGCAGGTCAGGTGGTCTGGTATTCCCATCTCTTTCAGAATTTTCCACAGTTTATTGTGATCCACACAGTCAAAGTCTTTGGCATAGTCAATAAAGCAGAAATGGATGTTTTTTCTGGAACTCTCTTGCTTTTTCCATGATCCAGCGGAATACGGAATGAAGCAGGGCAAAAACTAATAGAGTTTTGCTAAGAAAATGCACTGGTCATAGCAAACACCCTCTTCCAACAACACAAGAGAAGACTCTATACATGGACATCACCAGATGATCACCACCAAAATCAGAATGATTATATTCTTTGCAGCCAAAAATGGAGAAGCTCTATACAGTCAGCAAAAACAAGACCAGGAGCTGACTGTGGCTCAGATCATGAACTCCTTATTGCCAAATTCAGACTTAAATTGAAGAAAGTAGGGAAAACCACTAGACCATTCAGGTATGACCTAAATCAAATCCCTTATGATTATACACTAATCATCAGGGAAATGCAAATTGAAACCACTATGAGATCACATGTTTCACCTGTCAGAATGGCTATTAATGAAAAGACAAGCAATAACAAGTGTTAGTAAGAATGTGGGGGGAAAGAGGGAACCCATGTGCTCTGTTGGTGGGAATATAAATTCACTACCACTATGGAAAACAGAATGTGTTCCTCAAAAATTAAAAACAGAATGACCTTGTGATCCAGTAATTCCAGTTGTAGCTATTTATCCAAAGAAAATAAAAAGCATAAATGAAAATGTGTCTGTATCCTATGTTCAGTGCAATTTCATTCACAATAGCCAAGATATGGAAACAACCTCGATGGAGAAATGGGTAAGAAACTGTGGTATGTACGTACCTTGGAATATCATTCAGTCATAAAAAGAAGGGAGTAATAGTTAATACTTTCTTAACCCTTCTTATGTGCCCAGCACTGTTTTAAGCCCTTTACATGAGTCAACCCATTTATATTCCCTCAACAGCCTATGAGGTAGGTACTGTCTATGACCTTGCTCTACAGATAAGGAATCCAAGGTGCAAAGAGTGTAACTTCAAGGCAGTTAGTGGTGATGTGTTAGAGTAAGGATTCAAGCCCAGGGGGCAACCCTCACTTAGACCACGAAGCTTCACTTAGACTCTGCCTGATACCTTTCTACGCTCTGCTGCAGGGAAAGTATGTGAAGACAAAGTTCTTAACAAAGATTCTATACAGATTTGAATTTTTATTATATAATTTTGCATTTGTGTTTCTATAAAAGTATAATGAGTAGGTAACTCAGCTGGTAAAGAATCCTCCTGCAAAACCAGGAGACCCTGTTTTGATTCCTGGGTCGGGAAGATCCCCTGAAGAAGGGAATGGCTACCCACTCCAGTATTCTGGACTAGAGAATTCCGGACTGTGTAGTCCATGGGATCACAAAGAGTTGGACATGACCAAGCAACTTTCACTTTCGCTTTCATAATGAGTAAGGGGAAAAAAAAAAGTAAACCCTCTTGAAAGCAGGGGAATACATTTTGTCTAGATCCTTAGTACCTGACCTGCAGAACCCAGATGCTCATTGAGAACATATCTAGGTGTCCAGACTGCAGTTACCAACCAAGTCTATGGGAATGGTAGACAGAGGGCTGTTGACTTAATCACAAGTCTTATCTGTTCAATCAAATATAAAGACCCTAATTTTTGAGTTTTGCTATGTGCTAATCTCTGGCTTCCCAGGTGGCTCAATGGTAAAGAATCTACCTACCAAGCAGGAGACATGGGTTTAACCCCTGACTGGGAAAGATCCCCTGGAGAAATTAATGGCAACCACTCTAGTTTTCTTGCCTGGGAAATCCCATGGACAGAGGAGCCTGGCAAGCTACAGTCCACAAGTTCGCAAAGAGTCAGATATGACTGAGCAACTTAACAACAAAAAGAAGGATATACTGCCATTTGGGACAACATGGATGAGCTAAGGACGTGGCACTGATATTTCAAGCATTTTATATCTATCGTCTCATTAAGTCCTGATCTTACCTCCAAGGGGTGGATATTACTGTTAGCTCCTCTTTACTGATGAGCAAACTGAGGCCAGAGAGTTTAAGCAACTTACCCAGGTCCCAGAGCTGCAAAGTGACCAGCTGGGATTTGAACTTAGGTCTTTAGGCTCTAGAGTCTGAGCTCCTCTCTGGGGAGCTTTCCAGCCCACTGAGAGAGTGAGAAAAAGCTGGGTGAGTAACAGGGGCACCAAGGATCCTGACCCAGTCTAGCCCTAGGGTTGGTGGAGTAGAGGGCCAAAGGCTGTGAAGATCAGAACACAACTGGGACCCAACAACCGAGCCGTGGTTGGCCAAATAATTCCCCCAAAGATGTTCAAGTCCCCATATCTGTATCTGTGACTATGTCATATATGCAATGCACCTGTGAATATGTCACTTCTGCAGGTGTGACTGAATTAAAGACCCTGAGATGGGGAGATGAGCCTGGATTATCTGCATGGGCCCAATATAAGCATAAGTGTCCCTACAACAGCAAGGCAAGAGAGCCAGAGACACAAAAGAAGGGTTGGGGGGAGAGGAGACGATGGAAGCAGAAGCCAAAGAGAGGAATTGGAAGATGCCGTGCTCCTGGCTTTGAAGATGGAGGAAGGGGCTGTCAGCCAAGGAGTGCAGGTGCCTCTAGAAGCTGGAAAAGGCGAAAACTCAAATTCTACCCTGGAGCCTCCAGAAGGAATGCAGGCCTGCAAACACCTTGTTTCTAACCCAGTGAGAACCATTTTGAGGCTCTGACCTCTGGAAGTATTATTATTATTAGATAATAACTTTGTATTATTTAAGATGCTAAGTTCACAGCAATTTATTGCAAAAGCAACAAGAAAACAAGATACCTGGGTTTAAGTCCATGGGGCTGGGAGGCCCCCAAGCCTCCTTGTTGCCGCCCCACCCTCTGTCGGGGCTACCAGGATTCCAGGTCAGGGCTGCACGTGCATTCTTTCATTGCATCCTGAGATGCAGTAACAGGCACAGCTGGAGTGCTGATGGCAGCTGAAACGTACAGATGCCAGGGCCTGCCTTCACATGATCCCCGACAGGAGCAGAGGCCTTCTCGGGCATTTGCAAGGTGGCCCGGCTGGCGACTAGTGGAGGCGGGACCCAGCCCCAGAGCTGTGGGATGTGTCCGAGCCTGCGCTCTTGGTGACTGCTCCCCACTCAGGCTAGGTTTTGTTCACGTTTTCAGGGAAGGGCTCTCGTGTACAATATCTGCCTGATGGGACTTCCCTGGTGGTCCAGTGGTTGAGAATCTGCCTGCGAATGCAGGGGACATGGGTTTAATCCCTGGTCTGGGAAGATTCCACGTGTTGCAGAGCCATGAAGCCCGCCCATGTGCCACAACTGCTGAAGCCCACTCGCCCCAGAGCCCGTGCTCTGCAACAAGAGAAGGCACCGCGAAAAGAAGCCCACACGCCACAGCTAGAGAAAGCCGCAAGCAGCAACAAAGACCCGACACAGCCAAAAATAAGTAGACAATTAATTTATTTAAAAAATTTTTAAAAGCCTGACAGCAAATGTAATTGAAAAACATCTAACTGATGTTCAAGCTGGATTTAGAAAAGGCCAAGGAACCAGAGATCAAATTGCCAGCATCTGTTGAATCATCAAAAAAGCAAGAGAATTCAAGAAAAACATCTACTTCTGCTTTATTGACTACACCAAAGCCTTTGATTGTGTGGATCACGACAAACTGGGAAAAATCCTTAAAGAGATGGGAATCCCAGACCACCTGACCTGCCTGCTGAGAAATCCATATGCAGGTCAGGAAGCAACAGTTAGAACTGGAGATAGAACAACAGACTGGTTCCAAATTGGGAAAGGAGTGCATCAAGGTTGTATATTGTCACCTTGATTATTTAACTTATATGCAGAGTACCTCATGAGAAATGCTGGGCTGGATGAAGCACAAGCTGGGAATCAAGATTTCTGGGGAAAATATCAATAACCTCAGATACGCAGAAGATACCACCCTTATGGCAGAAAGCGAAGAACTAAAGAGCCTCTTCATGAAGGTGAAAGAGGAGCGTGAAAAAGCTGTCTTAAAAATTCAACATTTAAGAAACTAAGATCATGGCATCCGGTCCCATCACTTCATGGCAAATAGATGGGGAAACAAGGGAAACAGTGACAGACTTTATTTTCTTGGGCTCAAAAATCACTGCTTATGGTGACTGCAGCCGTGAAATTAAAAGACGCTTGCTCCTTGGAAGAAAAGCTATGACCAACCTAGACAGCATATTAAAAAGCAGAGACATTACTTTACCAACAAAGGTCTGCCTAGTCAAAGCTATGATTTTTCCAATAGCCATGTATGGTTGTGAGAATTGGACCATAAAAAAACTGAGTTCTGAAGAATTGCTTTTGAACTGTGGTGTTGGAGAAGACTCTTGAGAGTCTCTTGGACTTGCAAGGAGATCCAACCAGTCCATCCTAAAGGAAATCAGTTCTGGGTGTTCATTGGAAGGACTGCTGCTGAAGCTGAAACTCCAATCCTTTGGCTACCTGATGCGAAGAACTGACTCATTTGAAAAGACCCTGATGCTGGGAAAGATTGAGGGCAGGAGGAGAAGGGGACTGCAGAGGATAAGATGGTTGGATGGCATCACCGACTCGAGGGACATGAGTTTGAGTAGGCTCCGGGAGTTGGTGATGGACAGGGAGGCCTGGTGTGCTGCAGTCCATGGGGTTGCAAAGAGTCAGACATCACTGAGCAGCTGAACTGATGACGTCTCTCTACTTGGCAAAGGGTTGCTGTCCCCCCTGACCCCAGGAACGTGCCGCTGCCCCTCTGGGTCCAGCTCGAAGCCAGCCTGGGCACGGGAAGGTTGGGGCGGGAAGGAACAGGTAATCTTGGCAGGTGTGGGGGTGCCAGGAGGAGGGAGAGGGCCCCTGGGAGAGGTGCCAGAGGAGGGGCAGCCCCAATCTTGGAAGCTTCCCCACCTGCCAGAAAGGAGCCACAAAGTCTCAGACAGGAGGAGGAGCTTGTGTGAAGGGGCAGAACTATGAGGGCGCTGGGCCTGGTGAGGAGCCCGGATGTGTCTGCAAGGACAGGGACTCAGGTTTCAGGGAAGGAGGGCCCTGAGGCTGGACGCTAAATCCAGCACCATTTCTCACAGGCCTTTGCAGGCTGATGCTGGGCCCAAGGTTTGCGAGGACGATGTGCAGAGCCTGGAGTCCACGGGACTCATCTCGAATCCCCATTAGGTGCAGTGTGTGTGTGTGTGTGTGTGTGTGTGTCAGTGGCTCAGTCGTGTCCGGCTCTTTGCGACCCCATGGACTGCAGCCCACCAGGCTCCTCTGTCCCTGGGATTCTCCAGGCAAGAATACTGGAGTGGGTTGCCATGCCCTTCTCCAGAGGATCTTCCTGACCCAGGGATCGAACCCATGACTCCTGTGTCTCCTGCACTGGCAGGCGGGTTCTTTACCACTAGCGCAGACGAGGCCCAAAAAGGGGACCTGACTCCTCACTCTGCCTGGGAGACTCCTCCAGACCCGCCCCTCCCTGGAGCCTCTCTGTCCCAGATGGGGACACGAGGGGTGAGGGTCCCCTTTCATAGGGTCTCACCTGCCAGCCCATGGTGTACAGACAGGTCCTATGGGTCTCAGGCAGCCCTGTCCCCTGCATAGGCTGAGGACGTCCTGCCCTTGGGAAGACCAGCAGGGCCAATGGGGGAGCATGGGGTGGGCACGGTCAGTCCCTGGCCTGGTGGACTCATAGCAGGAGCTGAGGGGGATTTCAGGGGACCTTCCCACTCTGGGGACTGTGCTAAGAAGCCAGGTTAGCTGCATTAGCAAGAACCCTTGGTTCATGACTCCGGGGTGTTTCAGGATAGAAGAATCTTGCTCATGGCAGCTGGGGCTAAAGAGGCAGGTGGTGCCCAGAGACACAATGGACACCTCATGGGCTGTGACAGGCTCTGGTTTTCCCACTCAGGAGTCCACCCTAGATGCTGTTGGGGGTCTGGAGGGGAGCGTCAGCAGAGGCTCCTGCCCATCAGGAGGAGATGGAGGTGACCTGGTCCAGGGGATGAAGAGAAGCTGCTGGGTCCATGGGATGCTGAGATGGTTAGGACCGTGGGGGCTGGGGGTGTGAAGGGAGGAACCTTGGGGCTCCTGACTCAAGCCTGAAGTGCTCTCTGAAGCTGCTGGTAAGAAGACGGGGCCAGGGACTTCCCTGGTGGTCCAGTGGTTAAGGCTGCGTGCTCCCCATGCAGGGGAGCACAGGTTCAAGCCTTGGTCAGGGAGCTAGAGCTCACATATGCCACAGCTGAAGGTCCTGCCTGCAGCAACAAATATCCTGCGTGCCACAACTGAGAGCCTGTGTAGCCAAATGAATTTAAAAGGAAAAGAGAGTTTCCAGGAGGAGGGACCATTGGAGGAGGGAGAGGCTAGTAGAGGAAAGGTAGCAGTTTGCCTGGGGGGTCCATGGGTCATTCTCGTCCAGCTGGGAGGTGTCAGTGAGCCCTGAGGGCAGGGCACCCCACCACCTAACCCTAGACTCCTGAGTGGGCCTCTACACAGCTAGTCCTGCTCCTGGGATTAGAGGCCCCTTGTGAGGCCTGGGCTGAGGACAGAGGGAGGGCCTGGCCCGGCAGCACGTGACTCCAGCCCTCAAGCGACGCCCCAGAGGCTGCGTGGACATCCAGTCCCACTCGCAGGCTCAGCCGTTGAAGGCGAGAGGCCCAGGCCTGGCACCCCGTGCGCGTTTCCAGAACAACGGCCTTCCGAGACTTGTTTGGCACCCATCGAAAACCACGAGCAAATTGCCAGTGGTAAAACATCACATAAACATTGTTTCCTTGCAAAATACTGGAAATAACCGAGGCGGCCTTACCCAGCAGCGAGGCAGGGCCCACGTGTGGAGCCGCGGAGCCAGGCGCCGGCGCTTGAACGGCATGTCCCGCCAGGCTGGGAGCATCCTCCAGCTCTCCGCCAGATTCCTCAACAGCCACTTGGAAACAGAGACAGCGGCCTGGGGACAGGAGCCTCTTTTCACTCCCGCTGGTAGGAAGTGTTTACAGCCTGAGCCTGCTCAGCCTGGCAGCCCCCTGGCCTCTGCGGCCAACAGGCCAAGGCCTTTAGGCTGGAAGCCGTTTCCAGACTCTGCTCCATCAACAGGGCTGGGATGGCCCTGGGCCTGGTGGTGCTGGAGGGGCTGGCTGGGGGTGGGCCTCACCCCTCCGAGTCCCCAGTGTCTTTGGGAGGAGAGAGGTCTTATCCACCTCGGCTCATCTAAGTCCATTTCTCTCTTCCCTCAGTCCAGGCATGTACTTTGAGGGTGTGACTGGGACGGGGATGGTGGAGGAGGGTGGATAGTTCCTGGCAAGTGGGTCCCAACAGTAAATCTCCACCATTAAAACAGGCCCAAGTGCTAAGTGGTCTTTTGGGGAAATTAGGAAACACGTGTAGGAAAATAGGAGAAAGTTAAGAATTTTATGGTTTTGAAATCTGCCCTTGTCCTCCACCCGTTCCTGCAATATCTCCAGTGCACGTAGGGTGACTTCCCTGTTGGCAGCCTTGTGTCTGGCCGGGCAGCTTAAAGGGCTGCCCAGGGCCCGAGGCTGCACTGAAAGCCCCAGACACGCCCTTCTGCCCAGGCTTTTTCCTGGGGCCCCAGGTACTGGGTCTACACCATAAGCAGTGGTTACCACCCCACTTCTCTGATTGGCAAACTGAGGCTCCAGCTATTAAGAAGCCTGAGATCTCAGGGGATTCTGATCCACAACCTGGGCTGACCACACAGCATGGTGACCCCACTCGGGTCCTCACTGTTCACAGGCCACCCCCTCCCCAACCCAGCTCCTCTGAAGGACCTTTATTTCAGAGCCATTTCTGGCTCATTCACTCTGCCTTCTGCCCCTTCTGTCATGGCCACTGGGAGCTCACTGCATCCACCTCTTCAGACACCTGTGGGCGCTGGTCTGACCTGGGCACCCACCTGGGCTGCACCATCCCAGACCCAGACCCAGACCCAGACCCAGACTCAGGCTCTGGGTCATCCCATTCACTGGGGAGCTTTATCGGCTGGGTGTGCGCACCCCCCACCCCCGCAAAGGCTTCCCTGGGGCTCAGATGGTAAAAAGTCTGCCTGCAATGTGGGAGACCTAGGTTCGATCTCTAGGTGGGAAAGATACCTTGGAGAATGGAATGCCTGGAGAATCCCATGGACAGAGGAGCCTCACAGGCTATACAGTCCATGGCGTCAAGAGTCAGACGTGACTTAGCGACTAAACCACCACAAAGTTCAGGTCAGGAAGGTAGGCCCTGATCTAACACATCTGACATCGTTATAAGAAGAGGAATTTGGACACAGAGGGTGATGGGCAGAGGGAGAACCCTGCCCAAAGATAGAGACGGAGAACAAGATGAGGCATCTCTAAGCCAGTGGTCCCCAATCTTTTTGGCACCAGGAACTGATTTTGTAGAGGACACTTTTTCCATGGACCGGGGGTGGGAGGCGTGGTTTCAGGATGATTCAAGTGCATTGCATTGATTGTGCATTTTTGTTTTTGTTTAGTTGCTGCTGCTGCTAAGTCGCTTCAGTCGTGTCCGGCTCTGTGCGACCCCATGGACGGCAGCCCACCAAGCTCCCCCGTCCCTGGGATTCTCCAGGCAAGAACACTGGAGTGGGCTGCCATTTCCTTCTCCAATGCATGAAAGTGAAAAGTGAAGGTGAAGTCGCTCAGTCGTGTCCGACTCTTAGCGACCCCATGGACTGCAGCCCACCAGGCTCCTCCGTCCACGGGATTTTCCAGGCAAGAGTACTGGAGTGGGGTGCCATTGTCTTCTCCTGTTTAGTCGCTAAGTCATGTTTGACTTTGCAACCGCATGGACTGTGGCCTGCCAGGCTGCTCTGTCTGTGGGACTTCCCAAGCCAGAAGACTGGAGTGGGTTGCCATGTCCTTCTCCAGGGGATCTTCTAGACCCAGGGATCGAGTCCATGTCCCCTGCATTGGCCAGAAGATTCTTTGCCACTGAGCCCACCTGGGAAGCCCCATTGCGCACTTTATTTCTAATCTAACCCAGCTGCTGATCTGACAGGAGGTACCGGTCCACAGCCTGGAGGTCCACAGCCCGGAGGTCTGTGGCATTCACGTTGCGTCTCAGGTGACCACCCCCAACCCCAGCGGGGGGAAGTTTTTCGTCGACCTAGGGGGATCCCTGCAGGGAGAAGAGACTCCGCCTTGGAGCTTTTGAGACCTCAGAGGGTTGACCTCAGACCTCAGAGACCTCAAGCTGCCCCTTGATGAACAACCATTCGCTCACCAATTAGCTGTAAGTGAATCAGAAACATGAGGATTCAATTTCCCCTGAAATGTAAATGGGTTTATAGATGTTAGGGAGTGAGTATGAATGTTTTTTTAAGGGCATTTGAGCACTGGCTCCCACTGGCTGCCGAGGACCTGGAGACAAGTAGAGACGGCCGGCCGCGAGGAAGGGCCGATGGCAGGCGTGTGGCTCCCCCGAGGCGGGCGGGCGCCGCCTGCACTGCCTGCCAACAGCTGCGCGGTCAGTGCCGCCCGCCCCACAGATGGAGAAACGGACACAGGCCGGACCGAGCCCTGGGAGGAGGAGACAGCCGCGGCCTGCACCCTGCTTCTCCCGGACTCTGAGCCCCAGGCCCTTTCCACACGGTGGGGGTTTTCAGGATCCCCGGGGGAGATCAGGGCGGCTCCGGAGGGGAGCAGGGTGTGAGAGGGCCCTGGGCAGGGCCGGAAGCTGGCCGGGGCTCGGGCTGGTGGGGCAGCGTCGGCCACAGCCTAAGGAATTCTGAGTCCCGGCTGGGTGAGGGGTTCGAGGCAGCCAGATGGCCTTGGGCTGTGAGCAAGCGGCGTGTCTCCCCTGTGATCCGGACACATTGCAAGGTGCATGGTGGGGGCCTTGGGCCACGGCCAGGTGCTGCGAATGACCTCCCGTGGGGCCTCTCATGGTCTCCCTGGAGCCCTAGTCACTGGCCCCCAGCCACACTGTCCCAGGCCTCTGGCCCAGAGCCCTGGGATGGCTCCGTCCTTCGGCCCGGTGACTCTTCCAGCTGCCAGGGGGACCTACAGGGGGTCATTCGGGGCCACTTCGTCTGGACAGAAGGATGTGGAATGCAGGAGAGGGGAAGAGGGCTTATGAACTCTGAGAGCCCCTCGAGAAGCCGAGCCCAGGCCAGGGAGGAATACAGGGGTCCCCTCACCAACATCAAGGCCGAGGGGCCCATTGCACAGGACTTTGGACGTACGGTTGCTTTCTGAGCCAGGCATGGCAGCCCCCTGACACCCAAGCTCACCCACACCTGGGCGTCCTCACCCCTGCCGTGTCCCCCCCAACCAGGGGCCCCCCAGCTCTGTAGCCCTCTCAGCTCTGCCCACTTGGCAGAGTCCGCCCCACCAGGTGGAGCCGCGCCCCAGCCCCTGACCCTGTGCAGGCTGCCTGTGGGCACCTGGAGGCCACTGGTTCTGGCATCACCACCCACCTCCTCCAGCACCGCAGCTTGAGACCAGCCGGGCTGCCAGCCCCAACACCCAGAAGAGCCTGTGGCCACTGGAAGCCCCGTCACCCAGGCCCCCCCATCTCCCCTGGTGGAGGTCCAGACCGCCTGGGGAGGGCCAGTGGCTTGGCTGTGGTCCGACCTGCTCCCCTTGTAGTCCGCACTGTCTCTGGCAGGCCTCTGGGCCCTGGGATCCTCCATAAGCAGGGAGAATGGGGCTCAGACTCACAGGGCAGCGCTAGAGGGTGCCTGTGGGGGCCTGTGGGGAGGAAGGACGTGCTCCCTAAAGGTTCATTTCCCAGCCTGAGACCCCCGCCCCAGTCTCATCCTCTCCTGAGGGCCGAGGGCCAGGCCCAGAGGCAGGACCGCAGCCCCGGGTGGCCCCCTGGTCTGCCTGATGGCAGAACGTAGGCTGGGTGGAGGGTGGAGGCCCCAAGGGGTAGGGCCTTATGGCGGCCGAGGACCTCAGAATGGAATTTGGGGTGCAGAGCTGTGTGAGAGCTCTAATCGGGGAGCTCAAGAGCCCAGAGTAGGGGAAGGTCACTCTTTGGATGGAGAGATTCACTGAGCGTTTCAGAGCCAGCCAGCCAGGAGGTACCCCCTGGGGGTCTGGGGCCCTGACTGCAAAGCTCTGCAGGGCAGAAGGTTCCGAGCCGTGGAGGAGGGAAGCAGAGGGCGGAGGATGTTCAGCCGCCCAGAGCCGGACAGACCCTCGGCGACCTGTGTGGCCTCTCGCCTCCCAGGTGGGGAGACCCGGCACAGAGTCAAGGCGTGAGGGGATGGGCGCCTTCAGGGACGGGGTGGAGACTGTCCGGAGATGAGCTGGTCCAATGCCCACTCACCTGCAGAGCCAGGCAGAGCCTGGGGGCCGGGGGGACACGGCCAGTGCTGCACAGATGCAACAGGGACCCCAGAGCCGTAGGGATCAGGGCCCCTGGGCTGGGGCTTAGCCTGGTCCCCTGAGAGAATGGGAAGCCTGAATGCAGAGGACCCCGGCCTGACAGTGCTGCCACTGAGCTCTGGGAGTGTTTGGTCACATGTTCATCCTCTCTGGCCAGAGTCCTGCCAGTTGATGTGAGTTACATCCTGGCGGGGCTGCCAGCCCACAGTCCAGTAGGGCACCTGACTAAGCTCGAGCAGGCTTCTGGCCTCAGTCTACCTACCCACCCATGCGTGAGTCACTGTCCCATGACCTGATGATGGTCATGGTCATGGCTGGAAGAAAGTGGTAAGAAGCCCCTGGACAAGGCAAGGCCTCGCCTCAAGACCGCCCTTTGGCCTCAGTCCATGGACAGTGCTGTCAGCGAATCCAGAGACTATTCTGACCTCCGGGAACTGCCCAGCGGTGGGTGGGGTGGCCAGACTCTGGAATGGACTCATTGCTCCACAGGGGACTCCACTCCCACCCACCCCCATCAGTTTACCCATCTGCAAAATGGGCTGACACTGGGATTTCGTGAGTGTTGAATACGAGCCCCAGCTGGACTATTTCCCGAAGGTCACTGGCAGGGCAGGGCAGGGCGTCCACCGAGCACTGGGCCCCGTATGGCCAGGCCTGGTCCCACCACATAGCCCAGGTGGCGGAGCCTCCGGAGTATTCTTGTCCTCTGGGTCAGGATTCTCATGCAGTTTCCGGGTTTTCTTCTCTTTGAGCTTGTTTGTAGCGTGGCTGATTTCCTGCTCGTGGCTGCACGTCCGTCCAGGCACCCCCTGGGCTGATAAAGAGGACAGGGCTCTTCCTTGCACCTGGGGACCTGCTGCCCCTCGGGTGGCCTCTCGCTGCCCCACTCGCCACCCCCTCCCCCAGGCCCCAGGCTGCTGTGGCCCAGTGCTTCTCCTGGAGCCCAGAAGGGTCTTCCTGGGGGAGCACCGCGCTCTCAGGGGCTGCCTGGCTGACCCACCAGGGTCAGCGTCATGCTTGTCCAGCGGGGATGAGGGTCAGGGGACCCCAAGTGTAACCGTCTTCCAGGAGGAAAGGGACCCTGGAAACTAGAGATCCGCAGACACAGGCTCGTGTTCCTGGGGCTGAGGTGTGAGCCCAGAAGGACTGGCCCTGCCCATGCTGGTCTCCCACGTGGCCGAGACCCTCATGAATGATACAAAGGTCCCAGAAAGGGGACAAGGGAAAACCAGGTGCCAGGTGCCTGCTTGCACTGAGCAGCTCAAGTGCCACATTTCACTCACCCTTGCAAACTAGAAGGGGCTGGTTGAAAGTGAGTGTTAGTCGCTCAGCCGTGCTCTTCTCTGCGACCCCATGGACTGTTGCCCACTAGACTCCTCTGTCCATGGGGTTTGCCAGGCGAGAATACTGGAGTGGGGTGCCATTCCCTTCTCCAGGGGATCTTCCTGACCCAGGGATCAAACACAGGTTCTCCGGCATTGCAGATAGGTTCTTTACCCTCTGAGCCACCGGGGAAGGAAGATGGATGTGGGGGGCCCATTTTACAGATGGAGAAAGTGAGTTTCAAAGATAGGAAGGGAGTTGCTGGGGTCATGCAGCTGGTCTGAGATGGGGCCAGCATCACCTACCTCGAGTTTGGGAGGTGGGATAAGGTGCCGAGGCTGACTTGAAGGATCTCAGGCCATGCGAAGTTCTGACATCCCCACTCTGCTTACTCTACACCCGAAGACGTTTTCCTCAGGTGAGGGGACAGCTTGATCAAGGGCTCAGAGGTGGGAAATGACCCCTCCCACCCTGTATGTTTTGGAATTAGCACAGGGTCAGGCCGGCTGTGTTGGGGAGGACCCTGAGGATTGGGGAGCACTGCAGAGCTTAGAGGGGTCAGGGTGTTCATCAGAGGCCCCTTCTCCAGGCAGGGTAGGCTTTAGGAGCTTCAGCCTGGGACCACTTTCCTGAGCTGACCCCAGTGGCCCAGAGCCCTGTGGGCGGGCAGCAGAGACCTCAGGTCACCCCGGGGAGACAGGGGGTGCTCACGGCTCCCATCTGGCCCAGTGCTCCCCTCGGTGCTTGCAGTTGGCAGGACCACAAAGAGGGTTTTGTTGACCCCCTGCAAGGGCAGGCCCATGGGGGCTGACCCCTTTCATTTCCAAGGCCCCTCATCACCCCATTTCTCTGGCAGGGACCAAGAGGCTTTTAAATAGCAGCAGTCAAGAGGCCGAGGGGGCTGAGGGGCTCGGGGCCTCCGAGGCTGCTCACAAAGGAGTGAACATTGGGTCCTGGAGATGCCAAGAAAGACGCCCTGCTTGGGTTTAAAAATAGATGCCTGGTGCAGGATGTTCTGGCCCATCTCCCTGCCCAGCTCAGAACACAGGGCTTGACCCTCCTCTCTTCCCCCATCTGCCCCACCCGCCCTGGCAGGCATCAGTCTCAGAAAATCCTCTCAAAGACACCTAGAGGAGGTGGTTGCAGCTGGTGTGGAGGCAGCAGCCAGCAGAGGTCCCCCTCCACGCCCTTTCCTGGGCCGCACCCTTCACCTGGCACACCTCCTCTCTCCCCACGTCCCTCCTCCTGGGAGCTGGCTCAGGTGCCACCTCCCCACATACCCCTCGGCATCAGGCCCAGCTGCAACTCCAACCCTGTCCCCTGGGCAGCTCGCTGCTGTGACTTCTGTCATGATGTCCCCCACTGGCCCTGGGCACCCCCGGGTGGTCATCTCTGAGCTCTTGGTCCTGAAGCAGAGCCTGATACTCAGAGAAGGGAGGGAGGGAGGAACCAGTACAGGAATGAGTGAAAAGCAGATACATTACTTTGCCAACAAAGGTCCGTCTAGTCAAAGCTATGGTTCTTCCAGTAGTCATGTATGGATGTGGGAGTTGGACCATAAAGAAAGCTGAGTGCTGAAGAATTGATGCTTTTGAACTGTGGTGTTGGAGAAGACTCTTGAGAGTCCTTTGGATGGCAAGGACATCCAACCAGTCCATCCTAAAGGAAATCAGTCCTGAATATTCATTGGAAGGGCTGATGTTGAAGCTGAAATTCCAATACTTTGGCCACCTGATGCAAAGAACTGATTCCTTGGAAAAGACCCTGATGCTGGGAAAGATTGAAGGTGAGAGGAGAAGGGGACGACAGAGGATGAGATGGTTGTAGGGCATTACCGACTCGATGGACATGAGTTTGAGCAAGCTCCGGGAGATGGTGATGGACAGGGAGGCCTGGCGTGCTGCAGTCCCTAGGGTCGCAAAGAGTCAGACATGACTGAGCAACCAAACTGAGCTGAACTGAATTTGCCTTGGGCTTCCCAGGTGGCACAGGTGGTAAAGAACCCACCAGCCAATGCAGGAGACATAAGAGACTCAGGTTCAATCCCTGGGTCAGGAAGATCCCCTGGAGGAAGGCATGGCAACCCTCTCCAGCATTCTTGCCTGGAGAATTCCATAGACAGCGGGTAGTCCATAGGGTCACAGAGTTGGACGGGACTGAAATGACTTAGCATGCACAATCCGCCTCCCCTGGCATCATCTTTCTGCCCTCTGCTGATCACCCCCCAGGTCTGTCCCCACATCCGCTGGCCTGCCCACACCCACTCCATGGTCCTACCATGGAGGACCCATCATGTGCCCTGTGGTCCTGCCACTCTGGGATGAGGACCCTTTTTGATGGCCCATGGTGACCCATTCTGGAGGAGAGGGGTCGAACCCTGGTCACAGTAGGTATCTCCAGTTATGTCTGGTTATCACTAGTTGTCTCTCACCCCACACCCAGAATCCCATTCAATGATACTTCCCCTCCCAAGCCTGCTCAAGAGTCAGCTTCAAGGGTCCAACTGATGTATCAGTCCAGCTTTCTGGAGGGAAGATGAGGTCCCAGCTTCTCCGTCCCGTCTCCTCGGGGACCCCCCTGGATGGTTTGGGGGCGGATGGCTGTGGAAGGAGAGTCAGGGGGTACGGAAAGGGAGCCCCCAGGCTACAGATTCCTGAAACACCTCTGAGGGAAATCACAGGCTGGCCTCAGCCTGCAGACAACCAGGAGCTTGGCACGAACTAAGGAATTCACTGAACCAGCTATAAGCAGGACCTGAGCCACCGAGCCCTGGGGATTCGGGTCCTTTGGTGCAAACTGGGAAAATGAAAGCTGCTTCCACAGATGGGGCATCTGCTGGACCAGGGAGGGGGCGGGGAGGGGGGCAGGGGGCAGGAGAAGGCCAGTGTCCCTGATGGCAGCGCGAACCCAGACTGAGACCGTGCCTTCCCTTCTGGTCCCTGCCCCCCAGCAGTCCTGGAAATGTGGCTGCTCAGGAGCCTCGAGGGCGGCCGCAAGTTGATTTGTTGTGGGGCAGCTGGTCAGCTCTGGATCTGTCAAAGGGATTTTCAGGTGGGAGCCTCTGATCACAAGCTCTTTGGATCAAGGGCACCAAGGGCTCTGACAGTTGGGAACCTGAGGGTTCCGGGGATTTCCCAATCTCAGGAAGGAGCACATCCGCTGAGAGCAGGGACGGGGAGCAGTGGAGCTTCACTGGGCATGCACATCAGCCCTGAGGCCGCCTCCGCCATGGAACCTCCGCTTGCCCACCGTGGGCACCCCAGCTTGGGAGCCCCAGGCCGCAGGCTTCTCAGGGGAGTCACAGGTTCTGATGCTGGTGACCTGGGCTCCACGTGGAAGCTGCTGCTACTTTGTGTGCAAACCTCAGGTCCAGCTGATTCTCAGGGGCTGACCAGAGCGAGGAACCCGGCGACCTGACCGGGCGTGTGCCTGGCGCCCCACCTGCCCAGACTCGGGAGTGAATGCACCAACCCCATCACACTTTGGGGCTCACACTCCCAGGCAAGACACCCGCTACTGTTCGGCCTCCTCTGTCTTCTTCTTCCCCAGGAAATGGCAGAAACTGAAGCGGAGCTAACGTGCCCTCTCCCACCCTGGGCACCCAGCAAGCTGCTGCCCCATTGGGCAGGGACCAGACTTATTGGGGAAAAACGACCTGAAGGCTGGACCCTGTAGTGTCAAATTCTGGCCATCTGTTACTTGACCTTGGGCAAGTCCCTTCCTCTCTGAGTCTCAGTGTCTGTAAAGTGGGGACGATGCTCATCTCTCCATGGTTGTAAGGGTTAAATGAGGTTGTGAACATGTTTTCTGTATATTGGGAAACATGAAAATGATTGTTATGGTTGTCCTTCTGTAGGAGGCCTATTCCCCGTGGCACATGGAGACGATCTGAAGTTCTTTCTTTCCTATCCCTTTCATTTTGCCCATGAGATAGGAGTGCTGAAAAAAAAATCAGAACTGGTCTAAAGCCTTAAAAGGCTGTGGTTCTAAAATTGCCAACTAGTAGGCAAAGCTGAAACTCTGACTTTCCCTCCCTTGCTTCTCTTTCCTCCTCCTCCCCCATCCATCCATCTCTATCATCACTCAGCCAACTCTCTGTTTACCCGTTTATCCATTTTTCCATCCACCATCCACCTCTTCTTCAAGCATCCACAAACACTCGCTCCATGTGGAGCACAAGAAAACCCAGACAGAATCAGATCCATGCACCTAGACTGCCATGGGAGAGTCCGACATGGAAACCGGAGTGGAGAGTGGTATAGAGGAACCCAGGGTTGGGGAGGATTATATAAGGGCCCAGAGGGGAGCTTCAGAAGCAGCCAAGGGAGGGGCATGGTCCTCTAGGAGCCTGCCTGGAGCAGGCAGCACCATGTTTTTCCTGCAGCTGTTGGAAGGGCAGAGAATCCAAACACATCTCCTTTCTGGCCCACCCTGGTGTCTTCCTGCCCTGCTAGCCAGCCGAGAGCTACCTGAACCCTGAAACTTAATCCCGGTTCCCCTAGCATCCCCTAGGTTTCCTAGACTCAAAGACAAAGATAAAAACATCATGATAACCACAGTGAGAAGCAAAATAATAACAATCCCCAGTGCTGGAAAAAAATAAAATAATGAGAGGCTGTCGCTTACATCTCGATAAACTGAAAAATTTATCTCCTTGTGCCGTTTCACCCCTTCTTTATTTCATTTACAGTGAATTTTTTAATAAAAAAGTTGATAAATATCAAAGCAACATAATCAAAATATAAAAGCTTGACATTTATAGATGTTGTTTATTACATTAGTGTTTTAAAGTATTAAAAAGGCGCACCAAAATTAGTTTCTTATCAAATGTCAAATTTTCATCAAGTTCTCGCCTACAAACTAGTTAAACTTTGTTCTTTGGAACCAAGTTGAGCGTCTCCCTGAGGATGTGGCGGAGAGTCCCCACGGACTCACGACGATGTCTTTCTCTGCCTCGAGGCTCCACGGAAGGCGTGGTGGCATCATGCTGTCTTCCTAAGAAGCTTCAAGAAGGCGGCTCTTCCCATTCTCTGCTTGCCTTTCCACAGGCATCCCTGTTGCTGTTTTTGTGTAGCCTGTGAAACACACGGTGGATGGAAACTGCAGTGCTGCAAAGGTCTTCTGACCTTGGCTTTGCTCCAAATTCTCCAAATGAATCCGATCTTGGCCCTGAACGAGCTGATCCTTTCTGCACGTACAGCTGCCACGAAGGGCAAAGAAAGCTGCTCTCCTGGCAGCTACAGCAGCTGTCCCGGAGGGGAGAAAGCCAAGGTCTCAGGTGGGCGAGTCTGAGTGCCTGGAACAGAGACCAAGTTAGACCAGCCTCTGCAGGAGGGAGACTCCTTGGAAGGAGAGGGGTCCCTGAGGGCACGGGGGTCACAGAACATCCGGAACAAAAGCCCAGAAAGTTGGGTGTGGCCAGGGCCTGCTTGGGGCTGGGTCTCCCCTTCTTAAAGATGGATGTCAGGGCTTTGGCCCCTTGACCTCCTAGAATGTGTGGTCGGGGGAAGAGGCAGGGGAATCAGAGGAGATGGGTCTGCATGAATCCACTTGTACCACCCGCTGTGTGTCTTGAACTAGCTCGCTTCTCCCTCTGAGTTTAGTTTCCCAGTGACTTGGCCTCCCCTGGCCTCTGTGATAAGAGCAAAGTGGCCCCCTTCCCAGCACAAAGGGGTGTAAGCACCAAACACGCATACTTCCTGCTTCCGAAGTCTCCCCCAGTTTGGAAATCTGTGGTCCAGTGGGGCTGTGATCCAAGAGCTTGACTTTGATGGCGTCTTGCCCTGCCGGCAGCTTCAGGGTCCCCAGGACATCGTAAACTCTGAGCCCCGTTTCTCCCTCTGTCCTCTGCACTCCGCACCACACAGCCCCGAGGAGGGGGCCGCTTTCTAACTTCCAGAACCTTCTGAAGGGGGTTGCATCCTCTTCCAGAGCCAAATCTCTACAGAGCGCTGTGAGTTGGACAGCTGGTGGATGGAAGACAGGGGAGGCAGAGATGCCAAGAGACACAGCATTTCCAGATGATTAGAGGAGAGGAGCTAATGAGGCTGCTTGTCTTGGAAAAATCTGTGCAAACAGCTGTCAGGGAGATTTCTCCCCATCAAAGGCATGTGAAGAAGGAGATGAGGGAAAGGGGAGTCTGCCAGCTCTGGGGTGGACAGGAGAAGCAGCACAAAGTGATGGATACGCATCCACAGTGATGGATACGCTGCCATGAGCTGCCTCTTTTATAAACAGCCCCATGGAGCAGCCTGTGCCCTAGGCCCCCACCTCCAGTCTGCGGGACCCTCCAGTGCAGGCAGGGAGACCCGGGAGTCTAGAAAGTCACCTGTCCCCCCCAGGTGATCTGCTACAAGCAGGGGAGACTCAGAAGAGGCGGGAGTAAACTCCAGCTTGGGATTTAGAAAACACACTCTATTCAGGGACAGCTAGAGAGGGTCTGTGTACTTGGTGCCCCCTTAATGAAATTATAATAGACGAGAGCGCACAAAACCTCCAGATCTCACTGTGGCTTGACTCCCGCACTGATCTGTCTGGGCTTCGGCCAGCTCAATGCCAGTGTTCCTCCTGCTCGGTGGACAGCCGTCCCCCATGGGTGACTCGGGGACCCAGGTCCCTTTGCTCCTGTGCCTCTGCCCTCCCCCGGGAACATCAGGGGGCCTCTGGGTGCCACTGGCAGATGGGGAATGCGATGGTGGAGAGGGTGCCACCCCATCTCAGAAACCCCAGCCTGGAAGTCACCACATCCCTCCCAACTCAGAACGCTTTGGAGAACAAGCGCCTGTCTTCGTGGAGAAGCCGGGGCCGGGGTGGGGGGTGCCTGGAAATGGAGGCAGGTGGGAAATGAGGACAGAGTTGGAGGGTCCACCAGGAGGACGGAGCCAGAGGCACCCACCCACAGGATGGAGGCATGGGGTGGAAAGGGTTCGGGCCCCAGAAAGCGAGTCCGCGGGGACGCGTGGCTGCTCCGTGTGGCTGCGCCCGCTCCCCCTGCCCTGTGTTAGCCTGGCCTGCGGAGTCTCCAGGCCATGTCAGCAGTGCTGGGACGAGTCCACGCGAGCGGGGCTCCAGGCTGGACGCCACCAGCCCCTATTTACATTTCCTGAGGCAAGAGACAAATGGGTTCCGGCTATATATTTATGACCAGACTGCTGTCTACATTTCGAGATCTGCCCTTCGATATAAGAAACAACAACAGGAATAGGGTGGATAACTAGACATTGGATACTTTATGGCAGGAACAGAGAGGGGTAAAACCTTGCTAGGGGATCAAGAGGTCAAACATTTCCCATCCTTGGGGGCGAGGGAGACACTGTACATGCGCAAAAGCCTCCACGGAGGTCAAAGAGGCAGGGGGTGCCACACCATAATAAGTCTCGCTACTGCGTGCTTAAAAAATAATTCACAGTCTAAAAGTCGAGAGTTATATTTTATTCGGTGGGAATTTTTAGGACTTCAAGCCCATGAGACAGCGCTCAAGTGAGCCCAGAAGAGCTGTTCCAAGCAGGCAAGGGGAGGAGTCAGGTTGTACAGAAGTTTTGCAACGAGGGGCAAGTAGTCTGAACATTAAAAGATTTTTGCTAATTAAAAGAAAACCAGACAATGCCAAGTTAAGAACTTTGGTGCTTTTCTTTGTAAAGGAAGATGCAAGAGTCTGGGCTCACTGAATCCGTCCGTTGACACGCACCTCAGCCATCCTGGGGTCAGTGTCCTGCATTTCTCACCTTCCGAGTACCCTCCCAGCTCACCACTGCAAGAGTGGCAGCAGCCTGATGGCTGCTGGATGGCAGGCATCCTTTCCTCCCTGAGTTCCCTCAGGGCTCAACAGCTCACCATCCAGGGTGGCTGCAGTTGCTGGTGACCCTGTGTGCTAAGCGCTTCACTCATCTCCAGCTCTTTTGAGACCTCATGGACCGTAGCTTACCAGGTTCCTCTGTCCATGGAGTTCTCCAGGCAAGAATACTGAAGTGGGTTGCCATTTCCTCCTCCAGATGGATCTTCCTGACCCGGGGGGCGAACCCGCATCCCTTTATGTCTCCTATGTTGGCAGGCAGGTTTTTTTTGTTTTGTTTTTCTTTTTATCCCTAGGGCCCTGTGACAGACTTGTTTACTGATCGGGAAGGAAATACTCCATTTCTCACTGTCACCCTCCCATATAACCTCTGTGAAGAAATCCATCTTGACTGAGGAGCGTGTTTTCAACCAGGGGAGGGTCCTGAGACAAACTAGCCAGAGGGGTCAAAGCAAGACGATTGGCCTAGAGGGCCACAAAGACCCAGGAGTCTGCCTCGTTATAAAGGGGTGGGTCCGGGATGTACAGAATTCGAGAGCCCTGTGCAGGGCGGGGGCCACAGGACCGGAGGGAGGGACCACCTTCTGCCACTGACCAGGACCCCTCCTTGACTACACTTTAGCCAGGCTCCCCCTGAAGGAGGAAACGGAACAGGCTCCATCTTGAGAGCAGGACTCCATCGTGGGCCGGACTGTGGACTTTGAGCTCTATGCTCAGTATCTGTGGAGACGACATACCAACCGGAAAGCCAGACCGCCAAAGGAAGAGCCCCAGGGCTCTCCTTCTCCTAAAAGAATACCCTAATTATCTATGTAACTGAATAGAATCAGACATTCTATTATGCTTATTGGGGTATGACCACAAGCCTGTTGATAACTGTCCACTGTTAACTACCTAGGCTTAAGGCATATGAATCTCGGGTTAACTCTGTCTTTCTTTTTCCTTTGTTCAGACTAGTTTCAGGGAATTCGGGGAGGTGGGTTTGTGCACGGTCCACTTAGGGTATACAAAGTTTCCACAAAAAACTGGTCGGGGTCCTTGGCTAAGAGGAGCCTCTGCCTTGGCCCCGCACTCTGCTATCTGCATTGTCCTTCTGAGTGAGTTTGTTTCCCGGAACGCGTGGCTACAACATCCTGAATCCTCTTCCCATCTAAGTATCCACCTTGGTGTGCAGTCTGCCCTGGGCCCACTGAGCCCAGTTTTGGCAAAGGGTCTGTTACCTCCGTTTGGTGAGAATCCCACCCACCCCCTGCCCACCTTCATACCTGACCAGCTTCCTCCCGGGAGTTTTCTGCCCACTGACTCTCTCACTCTGCCCATTGGCTACACAAGCCCAGCTGTCTTTTGCTGCACTCAGTCTATTCCCTCACCCCTCTTATAGCTGTCTTGACTAAAAGCCTTTCCTTGTCATTTTTAACTGGTCCTGTGCAAAATTTTCTCTCTAACAGCATCAAGGGTCCGAGACGATCTCTTCCAGAATCAGTGTTGCCTGCTCGGGGTGAGAGGCCCCGGAAGAGGGCTTCCCCCATGTGGATAGCAGTTCAGGGACCCAGAAGGTCATGGCCAGCTAAGACGGCCGGAATGGGGGAACTTTCAGCCTAAGGAGATACTGCCGGGGAGGGTCTGATAGCTAACACCATGTTCGTCCTGTGGCCCCAGGTCTGGGACAGAAACTCCTACGGAGACGTCCTGGCTGAGTTGGAGACTGTCCACCATCCAGGCTGGAAATGCAACCGAGCAGGACCCGATGGGGCCTTTCCGGGGCAAGCCCTTCCCCTCTGACCTCTGCTTTAGCTCCTCTCTGGAGCACCCAGATAACCCTACCTGCAGCACGTTTCCTGAGTTGTTTTACAGATGTGAACACCAGCCCCCCACCCTGAACCCTCCCCACACCAAAAGGAAGTTGTTAACTACTTGATGATCAAGAGCAGGAAGCCCCAGACCTCCTGGAGCCTAAGGACTGATAATGTTGACCCCTATGACACCACTGATGTTCCTGCACCATCAGTCCATCTGAGAACTGGGAAGGGGCTCGTCACATCTCTCACAACCCCCTCCTCCTTCGCCTGGCTTCTAAAAAGTGCAGGAGACCCAGATTGGATCCCTGGGTCGAGAAGATCCCCTGGAGTAGAAAATGGCAACCCACTGCAGTAATCTTGCCTGAAAACATTCCATGGACAGAAGATGCTGGCTGGCTTCAGTCCATGGGGTCCAGAAAAGTCACACAAATTTGCGGGTTTTTCTGGCAGGAGCCACAGAATCTCCTTGCATGGCCCTGTAATAAACCTTTCCCTACTCCAAGCTCATGTTCTGTGTGTTTGGCCTCACTCTGCACTGCGTGTTTGAACTTGCACTAACAGAAGGAGAGTGTCCACCGTGGGGGTGGTGGGGGGCAAAGGTGGGAAAGGCACTACCCCCCAGGCTCCTTTGTCCACCCGGGAGCCCGTGCTGGCCTCTGCCAGGCGGAGCGCGAGAGCTCCTTTCTGACCCCCCTGCTTGGGACAGGGGTGCATTTCCCTGGGGAACGGGTCCCTGGGCCCTGCCGTGAGAGTGCCAGGCATCCTTCTTTAAAGATTGTTTCTGTTTTTAAACCTCTTCTGTCCAAGTGCCAGTTGAGGCTATTTTCGGGGAATCAACCATTCACCCCAGGGCCGCCTGGCTCTCCTGAATGCCCTCATTAAAGTGCCCATCAGCAGAAACCAAACACTTGGCCTGGGGGTATCCAGGTTTCTTGAGAGCCCCAGATGCCCTTGATCATAGGGCCTCCTTGTTCAGACCCTTGCTGGAGAGGCCAGTGAGGGAACTTGGCTGGCCACCTAGATCTTGTTAGTGTCTTTTCCCTCAGAAATGCAGATCCGTCTTCCAAAACCACCATTCCCCCAGAGTTCACAAGTATTGCTTCTGGCAACACACATTTACCCACGCATGTGTACGTACACCCCTAATCCCACCCACCACCCCAGGGAGTGGACAGCTTCCAGTAGGTGATTAATTAGCTCTATGGTTCAAGGTCATGACCTCGGGAGGGGTGGTGGGAGGCTTTGTTTCGGGTGATCACGGAAGGGTGATCACGGAACGGTGGGAGCTCCAAGGGCTAGGATGGAGGTGACCCCTAGACTTTCTGCTTCCCAGGACCCCCAGAGAGTTGGAGCATGCCTAGCCCCTCCAGGGCCCCCTCCTCTGGTCGGTCACATAGGAGAAGAAGCCCACGCCTTAGTTCCTTGAGGGGAAAGTTGTAGAAAAAGTTGAATTTGAAGTCAAAATCATTTTTATTTGCTGTGGGATAACTGGGTCAATTATTTAAACTTTCTGAAAAGTTAAGGGAGAAAAGGTAAGGAGCGAAATATTTGGGGGAAGTTTCTTGGGAGGAAAAAAAATACGATCCTTTGAATGAAACACAGAAAGGACCACACAGGAAGCTTATATTATGTGTCAGGCCCTGGGCTGAGCACTTTAAAATAGCTTGTAGCTTAATTGTCATGGTAATGATACCCATTTTCCAGATTGAGAAACTGAGATTCAGGAAGCCAAGCACTTGCCCTTGGCGCCCAGCTCCTAGATGAAATGCTGTGACCTTGAGTTCCAGCTAACAGAACTGGGTCCTGAACACACAGATTTCCTTCCTTCTCCAGCAACAAGTGTGGCCCAGAAACCTGGAAAGGAATGGGATAATGCCTGCCTCTCGGAGACCTCTTGGGAGGCTGTCCTACGGCTGGAATAGAGGGAAGGAAGGGCTGCCCTTGGGGGCGGCTCCAGGGACCTTCCATCCCTTGGAACCTGGCCCCTTTCTACAGCTCTCAAGTCCCCGAACTGCGGGATGAGGGCCCTTCAGCCTGGGCGAGGCGTCACCCAGGGGATGTGATTTCTCTCCATCCCTGACACAGTGGGTCTCTGTCTTTGTGAGCACTTGCCTTCCCGGGAAGGCTCAAGGAGGTGTACAAAGCTGCAGAAGTGAAGACAAGCAGGACCGTGTAGGGGCTCCTGGGCACAGGAAGCCTTTCTGTTCAGCCTCGATGACTTTCTCTGAGTTCGAAAGGGCACATTTGAACTGTTGCTAATCCAGGACGGGAGGGAAGGAGCAGCCAAGAAACTGGTGCAGCCCTGAGGCAGGGTCTTGGCGCCGCCTCAAAGGACACATGTTCTTTAAGCCCCTTGAGTTAATTCTAAAGGAAATCAACCCTGAATACTCATTGGAAGGACTGATGCTAAAGCTGAAGCTTCAATACTTGGACCACCTGATGTGAAGAGCAGACTCACTGGAAAAGACCCTGATGCTGGGAAAGATTGAGGATAAAAGGAGAAGGAGGCAGTAGAGGATGAGATGGTTAGACAGGATCACCAACTCAACAGACATGAGTTTGAGCGAAGTCCGGGAGATAGTGAAGGACAGGGAAGCCTGGCCTGCTGCAGTTCATGGGGTCACAAAGAGTCAGACATGACTTATTGGCTGAACTACAATAACAATAGAATTTAAACAGTTTCTTTAAGAAACTTTAACAGTTTAAGCCCTTTTATAGAATTAAAACCCAACAAATGAAAGATGGCACCATTCACCATACCAAAGAAGACCACCTGAAGTCAGACTAAAGGAACCAGAGAAGCTCATCAGGACTACCTGAGACCAGATTTAGGGCAGGCCCTGCACACACTCTAGTCTTATCAGCAAACCCACCCTTGAACCTTTGCTATAAAACTCCTCACCAAATACTCCCAGGTGGAGACTCATAGTTTTTCGGGATGGGAGCCCTCTGTATCCCCATTTGCTAGCAAAGCAGTAAAGCTCTTCTTTTCTTTCTTTTTTTTAAAGTTTATTTTTTATTGGATTATAGTTGCTGTACAATATTGTGTTAGTCTCTGCTGTACAACAAAGTGAATCAGCTGTATGTTTGTTGGTGTTGTTCAGTTGCTAAGTCATGTGCAACTCTTTGCAACCCCATGGACTGCATCACGCCAGGCTCCTCTGTCCTCCACTCTCTCTGTGCATATATACATATATCCCCTCCTTCTTTGACCTCCCTCCCACCAAGCTATTTCTTTCTACTTCGTGCAAAACTCTGTCTCTGAGATTTGATCCGGCATTGGTGTACAGAAAGGCTGAGCTTTCAGCATCAAGAGGAGGGGAAGAGGCACCCCTGGGTTACAAACCAGAAGGGCCAGATTGCTAGAGACAGTCTTAGCCACACGCCGACTGAAGGCAATGTGGGCAAATACAATCATGTTAGAGCCATCAGCGGCTTCCCGGATAGCTCAGCTGGTAAAGAATCTGCCTGCAAAGTGGGAGGTTCAACTCCTGGATTGGGAAGATTCACTGGAGAAGGGATAGGCTACCCACTCCAGTATTCTTGGGCTTCCCTTGTGGCTCAGCTGGTAAAGAATCTGCCTGTAATGTGGTAGACATGGGTTTGATCCCCAGGTTGGGAAGATCCCCTGGAGAAGGGAAATGCTACTTCAGTATTTTGGAAAGACGGGAATGAATATTCTAGTATTCTGGCCTGGAGAATCCCATGGACTGTATAGTCCATGGGGTCACAAAGAGTTGGACCCGACGACTGAGCCATCAAAGGAATACTACACAGCTAGGAAAAGGGATAAAGTACAAGCAATAGCAGAGCTGAATCTCCAGGATCTGCTGTTGACATAAAAAAACGCTGACACCAAGAACACAGTGCTTGAGGCCATTTAGACTTGTCCCAAACCAGGCAGCACCAGGCTGTGGTGACAGATTTGTGTTGTCTCTGTGGGGCTATTGACTGCGAGGCAGGGGTTCCCGGGACACGGGGAATGTTCTATGGGCAGAGGGTGGCTTCCTGAGTGTCTCTGAATATAAAATTCAGTATACTGCACTCTTAAGATTTATGCACTTTTCTGTATATATTGTGTCAATTTTTTAAGGTCCTCGTTTAACCCTAAACAACCCCACAAAAGAAACAAAGCATAGAACAGCCTGAGCCTCCTGATAACCTGCCTGGATCACACACCACCCCTGGGCCTCTGGATCCTCTAGAAGTTAACAGTGCCCCCACAGAAGAGAAGATTTTTAAGGCCTCTCTCCAGCCGGGTGATGGAGCCTGCTTCAAACCCAGGGGGCTCTAAAGGAAAGATCCTGAGCCTCCCTTGAAGAGTGCTTTATGGCATGTCACACAGGACAGCTGCTGATGTCGGCCGGCGCCGGGGGCGGAGAGTAACTGAGGGCAGGGGGGTGGAAAGACGCCCGGAGCCTTCCCCGGCAGGGCCCGCGGGGCTGGTGGGGCTCTCGCAGCGTTGTCCCTCCCCAGCCAGGGCCCCTGCCCTTGACAAGAACCATCTCGTGCATCTGGACCCCACGCCCTTGCCATTATCTCATGTTTTCCTCTGCAGCCTCCCAAGCTGGGGTCCCAAGCCCCCAAGACACTGCCGGGCCAGTGAGTTTCCATGCAAGGCTAAGACCTGGCCTTGTTGCAGAAGCAGGTCGACGGACCCTGGTTGTGGCCCGTGACCATGGACTTGAGGGGTGCCAGTCCCAAGTCCCCCAAACTCCAAGTCCTTCTGTGCCTGAAGCCTCTAGAAGAAGACCGCCAGACCTTCAGCTCTGGACTGTGTCTCCTGACACCCCCACAACCAGCTAGTTCCCTCTGCTCTTGGGGCCCCTTGGGAGCTGATGACCACAGGCTGGCCCTAGGGAGAGGACATGGCCTTTTATTCTCCTGGGGGGTGGGGGTATCAGAGGCTCAGAGCAGTTAATTTATCACCACAGCAGGCCCGGCTGGTCCCAGAGCCCAGAGCTCCTACCCTAACATCAAGGCCCTACCCAAAGTCCCCAGCAGAGTCTACTTAACCCTCACACCCAACAGAATTCTGTGGGCATCTGCAGATCTCCAGGTCTAGCCCCAGTCACACAGCCTGGATGACAGGTAGAGGGAAGAGTGGATCCTTAGGGACAGCAACAACTCGGTCCGAGCAGCACAGGGAGCATCCTCAAGCCACATGGAGGTGGAGAGAGCCTGCAGAGCTCATGGGCAGGCAGCTGTGGAGCCGAGGCACCGCCCAGCTCTGCTCCATTCCTCTGTTGGACCCTAAACCACATCCCCTCCCTGGGCCTTAGCCCCTTTGTACACCCCCCTCAAATAGCCCACCAAGCCAGATGGGATAAACTGCCAGGACCCCTGCAGGCAGGAAGGGTCTTTAGGGCGGCAGGGTCTGGGTTGGGGGCTTACAGCAGGTTACGAGTCTTCCCCCGACCTTGTCCTCAGCCAGCACACTGGAGCCTTCCTCTCAAACCTATAGCTCCTTCTTCCCAACTGAAGTGGGTTCTAACAGGGACGCAGGCTTGAATTAAACATGTGTTAAACAGTGGCCTCCACAAGACAAGGCTGTGCCTTAAGTCTCCAAACCAGTGAGCGAATGTGATCTTACTTGGAAATAGGGTCTCTGCAGATTTGGAGACGGGATCTTGAGATGAGGTCATCCTGGTCTTCACTTGGACACCTAACTCCAAGGACAGGTGTCCTAAAAGGCGACAGAAGACGGGATGCAGAGGAGGAGGAGGCCCCGCGGAGACAGAGGCAGAGGTCAGAGTGATGCCGCCACCACCCCAGGAACGCTGGTGGCCGCCAGAAGCTGGAAGAGACCAGGAAGTCTCCACCCCTGGAGCCTTAGGAGGGAGCGTGGCCCTGCTGGCATCTTGATATCAGCTTTCAGACTTCCAGAATCATGAGAAGGTACATTTCTGTTGTTGCAGGCCCCTTAGACTGTGGTCATTTCTCCCGGAAGTCACAGGACAACACAGGAGACAGGTGGATCTTGGTTTAGACCCAGGGTCCGAGAACAACTCCTGTGTGACCTTTGAGAAGTCACTAGGCCTCTCTGGTCTCTGCCTCCTGGGCAGAAATCTCCCTCCTCCATCTCCTCACATCACAAGGAAGAAACAATCCATGTTCTCTGCGGCTCCGCGTCAGCCTTTGTGGAGTGACCGGCAGGGAAGAAGCAGTTCTGGGCAGATGCGACAGCCATGCTGGTGAACTTGAAGGCCATGTTCTGCGAGCAGAGAGCCTCGTGGGGCCCCACAGCGAGAGCTTTCTCCCAGCACTTGGCCGGTGGCCGCGGCGGTGATGGACAGCTCGGCAGGAAGACGGTTCCAGACGGCTGAAGTCATGTTTATTGTATACGCACCATAGATACGTCCCGTGGTCAATTAGCCGCCCCTACGGCCAGGAGCAGGGGAAGGGACGGGGCCCCCTCTGTTTGCAGCTTGGCCCTGCGCCCCGAGATGTTTGCTCTGGAAGCTTCTCTGCGCCCCAGGGTCCTGCACATGCGTGGGGCGGGGGAGGTTTGACAGGCACGTCCAGGGCCACATGGTCCCCGGACCCCAGGCTCTCAGAGAGGCTGATGGTAGGGGGTGTGCAAAGTCCCCAACTCTTCCTTGGACTTGGAGGGCATGAGACAGCCCCACCGTTTTTGTGGAATTTGAGAATTCAGAAGTAGCTGAAAGGAGGGCCTCAGGGACCACCTTGCCCCCTCCCCATAATTTTTCAGGCAGGGAAACTGAGGCCCAGCTGGGGAGGGGGCTTCTTGGATGATACACAGCAAGCCAGAGTCAAGCCAGAATAGATTCTCTGGTCTGCAGGGCCCACAGCCTCGGAGCCCCCACCTGGCCCTAAACACAAGGTCTGGAGACCCTCATTCAAGGCTGGGGCTCCCAGGCATCAAGACCCTTTCACAGACTCCCAGATGGGGGGCTCACCATCTGTCAAGGCTGCCTCTTGAGTTCTCGGAGAACAACTCCTAGGGGTTAGACAGCCTTTGTTACACAGCTGAGATCCCTTTCCTGGGGACCCCTCTTCTTCCCCAGCTCCATGGAGCAAAATACTTTTCCATCTTCCACCCTCCTTCCCTGAAAGAGACCTCAGAGACAGTGGTAATAAAGTGACCCCAGAGTCAGCAGTCTCAGTCTCTGTGGCCCAACTCAGCCCCCCTCCCCTCTCTGGGCCCAGCCTCTGGACCACCCCACCCCCGACCCCGGCCCCCTCCCACGGGGGTTGAATGTGGACCCGCAGCAGGAAGAAAACCCATCTGAGCCGTGGCTGTTTACAGTCAGGAGGGTTCCCGTCAGCTGAGGTCATTCTCCCATCAAATGAGAAGAGCGGGGGAAACACGTCGTACGCTTTAAAGAGGTTACAGATTCTTATTAGATTATACACGTCCTGCCAGATGTCCACGGAAACATTCACCGTCAGATCTCATGTAGCTAATCGTGTCAGTGGCCGTGTCCAGGCTCAGGCCCTCTCTAACCAGCCCCATATGTCAAATGTACACACGCTGGTAAGGAGAGCTGACACGTACAGAGCCCTTCCACAGCGCAGGCCCTGTTCTCAGCCCGCTGCCAGTGTTAACTCATAATCCACAGCCCCATGAGGAAGGTATTGCTGGGACCCTGTTCTGCTAAGGTGAGCACTGAGGCATGGAGAGTAAGTCATTTTCTACACACACACACACACACACACACACACCCCACACACACTGTGCAATCGAGTGAGATAGACTACTGATGGGAGCTCAAAAGGCAGAGGTGCCAAATGTAGATACATTTGTATTTTGCTGTTACTGTTGTTCAGTCACTCGGTTCTGGCCAACTCTTTGCAATCCCATGGACTGCAGCACTCCAGGCCTCCCTGTCCTCCAATATCCCCCAGAGTTTGCTCATGTTCATCTTCATTAAGTCGGTGATGCCATCCAACCAACTCATCCTCTGCCACCTTCAATCTTTGTATATGAATCTGCTAATTCATGTATTCATTTCTGGGAAGGAGTTCAGGAAGAGTGTGCACAAGGTGACCTAAAATACATAGGTAGAGGCAAAGCCTACAAGGTCTCTGCTGACACCTCTGTCCTCTTATCTTCTCGGCTCTGGCCACACAAGCTGTTCCCAGAATATCTGAGGTCTTTTCTGGGCATGAGGCTTTGGCACAGCTGGCTCTGTCTCATTAATGAGCTCTCAGCTAAAGTGTCACCGATTCAGAGAGCTCTCTCCCCGTCCACACTTGTCCACCCCTGTGAAGCAGCTCCTGCCTGATGGTCAGTTACTATCCCATCCATGTTCTTGTTTCATCCTTGTCCCAGAGCTCATCACTGGTTTGAAAGGCTCTTGCTTATTTACCTGCTGACTCTCGAGTGTCACTACATGATAACCTCCCTGAGCTCTGTCTCCCATGGTCATTGCTATGATCCTAGCCCTGGCACAGTGACTGCCATGAGGCTGTGCTCAGTAAGGGACTGAATGAATGAATGAGCAAAATGAGAAGGCGATGGGGAAAGAGAGGCCAGGGGGAAGACCTGGGCAGGGGCAGCTAATAGACCCAGAGCTGAGGCTGGGCTCACTGAATGCCTACCTTGAAGACCTGTTTGCTGAGTTTCCTGGCAGCCAAGGGGAAGAGAGAAACAATCAGTGAGTGAAACGAGCATGTGAGTGAAATGATGGTGAGACAGGCCAAATCAATGGGTCGGGAGGTGCAGGACTGTTTGTGGTCTTGAGACTAGATGGAGGCGGTCCTTAGAGTCTTTCTGAAGGGACTTTCCACCCTGCCACTCCCCACCCCAGGTGTGAACCCACCTCCTCACGGGGAGCACAGAGATGCTCTGGGTGCAGCTGATTTCAGCACAGACGGATGGCTCATCTCACTGAACAGTTAAGGCCGAGGCAGAGACTCCGGGGGGATTGTGAGAGGGTTGGAGGGAGGTGGCCGGGGGCTGGGGATGCCTGCCCACCCTGGGGTCTGACAAGAGCTGGGCTGCAGCTTCTTAGTGGCATGCTGTGGCTCAGGAGCAGACTGGGAGGGCTGGACATACACCCCATCCCATCTACAGTAACGATTATTATCTTTAGAATGACGGTTCCCATGCGCCCGGGGGCTCTGTCATTCCCACGAACCCCGGGGGCCCTGGGGGCAGGTGGGATCACGGGGCAGGTTGTACGTGCGTCAGCCCTGCTCTATAGGTCAGCCGGCTTCGTCAGTAACTAATCCCTCTCCCGAGACACAGAGGCGGGGGACGGTCGATACAAACTAAAAGCAGCCTGGAATGTTTTTGACAGATTTCTCTTCAAGATAGTGAAAGTCTAACAGGGGTCTGCAGTGCCTTGGCCGTGTCTAAATCCTGTCTGCTTGGCCCAGACACCAAGGCGCTGGTGAGCACAGAGCCAAGCGATATTTCCCAAGGCACTTCTATGCCCACCACGGTCAGTCCCCTCGAGACCCAGTCGTGTCCCACTTTCCAATGCCTCCTTCGCCAAGTCCACCTTCTGGACCTGACCATGTATTGAGGGAAGCAGAGAAAAAAGGAAGGTGTTAAACAGTCGAAAGGCATCATCGGAGACAGGCATAGGAAAAGGAAAAAAATCCCACTTAATAGAATCATCCTGGTGGCATGGTCCAACCTTACAGGGAGACCGTAACTAGGGAGAACGTGGGTCCGTGTATAGAATCTCTGAATGTTAAAATAGCATTTGAAATGGGAAACATGCACTAATTTACACTTTTAACCCACTGGATTGAAGCAGGGGAGTGAATAAAATGCAGAGTAATTACAAGGGTGTACAGAATGTCCCGAAGATATTCTTGCCTCAATGAAAGGGGCCAGAGGGAAAATTGACATCAGCGATGTAATGAAAGCTCATCTTGTGTCTAACCCGAGTACTCACCTCCGAGCAGATCAAATGGTATAAAAAATAGAAATTGACGGCAGTTCTAAAATTGCTTATTGATGAAACCATGGTATTATGCGATAGAAGAAATCAATTAAGTACTAAGAGGTGAGGCCCCTGCTGAAAGCAGAGGCTTGGAAATTAACAAAGGAAATTGACATAGGTGGTGAGAAAAGGACTTGAAATTATCTTGCCAAAGGAAAAGTAAAATTAGGCTGCTTTGAAAGACTATATCTTAAAAATATATATATAAAAGTCTGATGGAAGGGAGAAATTTGAAAACGACACTTACCAGGGAAAGAAGGACGAAAAACAGGAAGAAGATCACATTTGCTGACTGAACCCCCAAGTTAAACTAATAAAAATGTATGGAGAGAGAACAGTGGGCCCACACTGACATCTTTCAGATGGAGAGACCCAGGCCCTGTGAAGGGCAGGTCCTGTGGAGGAGGTCCTTCCGCTCCAGCCCACCTTTCTGGGCTCAGTGGGGGAGGCAGACTGTCCAACTTTAGATGCAAATCTTAGTGTCCAGCCCGTGTGTTCAAGCACAACCATGGCCTGGGCAGCCATCTGGCACTTTACCCAACTGTCACCTCTATGAGGCCCTCCTTGACCACCCCATCTAGAAGAGCTTCCTGTCCCACCAGCTGTGGCCATACTACAAGAATCACTGATTTTTCTTTCTTCATAATATGATTATGGTGTGCCAAACCATTTTTGTACTTCTCTATTGCTTTGCATGGAGAAGACAATGGCACCCCACTCCAGTACTGTTGCCTGGACAGTCCCATGGATGGAGGAGCCTGGTAGGCTACAGTCCATGGGGTCGCTAAGAGTCAGACATGACTGAGCGACTTCACTTTCATTTTCACTTTCATGCATTGGAGAAGGAAATGGCAACCCACTCCAGTGTTCTTGCCTGGAGAATCCCAGGGTTGGGGGAGCCTGATGGCCTGCCGTCTATGGGGTCCCACATAGTTGGACACAACTGAAGTGACTTAGCAGCAGCAGCAGCAGCATTGCTTTGCAGCCAAAGATGGAGAAGCTCTATACAGTCAGTAAAAACAAGACTGGGAGCTGACTGTGGCTCGGATCATGAACTCCTTATTGCCAAATTCAGACTTAAATTGAAGAAAGCGGAGAAAACCGCTAGACCATTCAGGTATGACCTAAATCAAATCCCTTATGACTATACACTGGAAGTGAGAAATAAATTTAAGGGCCTAGATCTGATAGACAGAGTGCCTGATGAACTATGGATGGAGGTTCGTGACATTGTACAGGAGACAGGAAATCAAGACCATCCCCAAGAAAAAGAAATGCAAAAAAGCAAAATGGCTGTCTGAGGAGGCTTTACAAATAGCTGTGAAAAGAAGGGAAGAGAAAAGCAAAGGAGAAAAGGAAAGATATACCCATTTGAATGCAGAGTTCCAAAGAATAGCAAGGAGAGATAAGAAAGCCTTCCTCAGCAATCAATGCAAAGAAAAAGAGGAAAACAATAGAATGGGAAAGACTAGAGATCTCTTCAAGAAAATTAGAGATACCAAGGGAATATTTCATGCAAAAATGGGCTCGATAAAGGACAGAAATGGACCTAACAGAAGCAGAAGATATTAAGAAGAGGTGGCAAGAATACACAGAAGAACTGTACAAAAATGATCTTCATGACCCAGATAATCACGATGGTGTGATCACTGACCTAGAGCCAGACCTCCTGAAATGTGAAGTCAAGTGGGCCTTAGGAAGCATCACTACGAACAAAGCTAGTGGAGGTGATGGAATTCCAGTTGAGCTATTGCAAATCCTGAAAGATGATGCCGTGAAAGTGCTGCACTCAATATGCCAGCAAATTTGGAAAACTCAGCAGTGGCCATAGGACTGGAAAAGGTCAGTTTTCATTCCAATCCCAAAGAAAGGCAATGCCAAAGAATGCTCAAACTACCGCACAATTGTACTCATCTCACATGCTAGTAAAGTGATGGTTAAAATTCTCTAGCCAGGCTTCAGCAATACATGAACCGTGAACTTCCAAATGTTCAAGCTGGTTTTAGAAAAGGCAGAGGAACCAGAGATCAAATTGCCAACATCCATTGGATCATCAAAAAAGCAAGAGAGTTCCAGAAAAATATCTATTTCTGCTTTATTGACTATGCCAAAGCCTTTGACTGTGTGGATCACAATAAACTGTGGAAAATTCTGAAAGAGATGGGAATACCAGACCACCTGACCTGCCTCTTGAGAAACCTGTATGCAGGTCAGGAAGCAATAGTTAGAACTGGACATGGAACAACAGACTGGTTCCAAACAGGAAAAGGAGTACGTCAAAGCTGTATATTGTCACCCTGCTTATTTAATTTATATGCAGAGTACATCATGAGAAATGCTGGGCTGAAGGAAGCACAAGCTGGAATCAAGATTGCTGGGAGAAATATCAATAACCTCAGATATGCAGATGACACCACCCTTATGGCAGAAAGTGAAGAACTAAAGAGCCTCTTAATGAAAGTAAAGGAGGAGAGTGAAAAAGTTGGCTTAAAGCTCAACATTCAGAAAACGAATATCATGGCATCCAGTCCCATCACTTCATGGGAAATAGATGGGGAAACAGTGGAAACAGTGTCAGACTTTATTTTGAGGGGCTCCAAAATCACTGCAGATGGTGATTACAGCCATGAAATTAAAAGATGCATACTCCTTGGAAGGAAAGTTATGACCAACCTAGATAGCATATTGAAAAGCAGAGACATTACTTTGCCAACAAAGTAATAGTCTAGTCAAGGCTATGGTTTTTGCAGTGGTCATGTATGGATGTGAGAGTTGAACTATAAAGAACGCTGAGCGCCTAAGAATTGATGCTTTTGAACTGTGGTGTTGGAGAAGACTCTTGAGAGTCCCTTGGACTGCAAGGAGATCCAACCAGTCCATCCTAAAGGAGATCAGTCCTGGGTGTTCATTGGAAGGACTGCAGCTGAAGCTGAAACTCCAATACATTGGCCACCTGATGCGAAGAGCTGACTCATTTGAAAAGACCCTGATGCTGGGAAAGATTGAGGGCAGGAGGAGAAGGGGACAACAGAGGATGAGATGATTATATGCCATTACCGACTCGATGAACACGGGTTTGGGTGAACTCCGGGAGTTGGTGATGGACAGGGAGGCCTGGCATGCTGCGGTTCATGGGGGTGCAAAGAGTCGGACACAGCTGAGCAACTGAACCGAACTGATGGCCACCCAGAAGAGCCGACTCATTGGAAAAGACCCTGATGCTGGGAAAGATTGAGGGCAGGAAGAGAAGGGGGTGACAGAGGATGAGATGGTTGGATGGCATTACCAAATCAATGGGGATGAGTGAGCAAACTCCTGGAGACAGTGAAGGACAGAGGAGCCTGCCGTGCTGCAGTCCATGGGGTCGCAAAGAGTCAGACGCAACTTAGCAGCTGAACAACACATGGCCACCCACCCTCTAGAATGTCAGATCCAGGAGTCCAGAGGCCTTGTCTGCTGCTGGGTTTTTTGCCTATTAAATTAGTCAGTAAGTGTTTGTTGAATGACTAAGCGGCAGCCTCTTGCCTGGGCCCTTTTCAGAGCTCCCCCTGCAGCCTGCACTCCCCCGCCCTCCTCCCATCCGTATCACTCAGCTTGGTCAGCTCTGGTCAAGGTCAGCCTGGTATCTGAGACCCAGCACCTGGCATCATGCCTGGTACAGAGCAGGTTCCCCAGGGGTCTACTGAATGTTGTAATCTCAGAGCAGCCTGGAGTGGGGGGGGTGGTCCCAGAGCAAGACTGCAGGGCTTGGAGGTTCACAAAGCCCCCCCACTTTACAGGCACGAAAACCAAGACACTCGGAGCAGCTGGGGGCTCTTAGAGGGTGAGCAGTTGGCACCCCTTCCCCTCTGTGGGGCCAGGAGATGGGCAGCCTCTGGCCTTTCAGACACAACTGGGGGTAGTGCTTGGCACTTCAAGAGCCAGCACACGCCTCCCTCCTTCCACGTTTTCCCAGGTGAAAATTGGATCTTCCCCCCGGGAGGCTCAACCAATTTTGAGCCCCTGCAGGGGCTGTGCTTGGCTAATAATGTTCAGATGCCATCTCCCTTGGGCTGTGGCAGAAGTAGCCCCCGGGCACCAGAGCCCTTTGGGGGGGGGTTGGCTGCAGGAAGGGGACCCCCATCCTGGGGCTGGACTGTTGCTACAGGATCAGGACATCCCAGGATGCCTGAGGTCCGCTTATCCAGTCACCAGGAGCAGGTCAACACCAGGTGTGACACTTTTTACCCATCCCTTGGACCAGGCTGGGCACTGGGGAGGTAAGCAAGTCGTTGTGTGTCTGTGTGACCAAGTTTCTGCCTCCCAGGACGGCATGCAGGCTCTGGTCTGGTCCTACATCCCATCTGGCTTCTCCTATTGACCCCCAAAACAGGTATTTGAGGCCCAGTGGGACCACTGGAGATGGAGTTGGGGTTCCCTGAGCCTCAGTCTTCCCATCTGAAGGAAGGATGTCAGCTTCCAGGTGAAAAGGTCTCCGCACCGCAGCTCTGTTGACAAGCCCTAGCCAGGAGACCACTCTCCGCTGAAGGCATCCTGTGCAGGGTCTCCCCAGCTCCCCAAACAGCAGGTCCAGGACATGTGGCAGAAAGGGGGCTGGTCCAGGACTCCCGGCACCTTCATCCTCACCGTCCCTCCCACCGGAGACAGGCTTGTCCTGTGTCTCCTGCCAGGACACCCCCACCCACCCACCCTGCCAGCCAGCCACCAACCCCAGCACGTGCCTCCTGAGCCACCCCCAGTCCCTGTGCTCAGACCCACTGAGGAGAGCGGAGTGTAATCAGAGAGACAGGACCAAGTCGGGGGGACGGACATCATAAATAGATAAAATGGAGGATGGGGATGCCAAAGCAGGGTGCGGGGCTGAGGTCAAACAGTTATTTTGTGGCACAGAAATGATCCCATTTCAGGTGACTGAAGGCCTCACAGCTGGAGGACCCTTTGGCGTTCACAAAACAAGTTGATATTTCTTTCTTATTTAGTAAAAACCATCTGGAGTGGATGGATATATTGTCTCCATTTTATAGGAAAGGAGAATACAACTCTGAGGAGCAAAGAGAGGGATTTCTCAAGTTTCAAGCTCACTGGCGACCTTGAGCACATCTGCTCAGGTCTGCCTGGGTTGGCCTCTGCCATGACCCCAAGTAGACCCCCCTCAAAATCTCTGGAGCCTGTACCTAGGCAGCCGGCTCCAGGGTGGGGCTTGGGAGGTGAGGCGGGAGTGGAGGGAATGAAATTTTATTCCTGATGGTCTGTGGGACACTTGGATTCACTCTATCTTACATAGTCTTTTTTTTTTTACTTATTTATTTTAATTGGAGGATAATTGCTTTACAATAAGCATGGCTCTTGCCATACATCAACACTAATTAGCCACAGGTACATATGTGTCCCCCGATCCTGAAACCCCCTCCCACTTCCCTCCCGACACGTTCTTGAAATTTATAAATCTTTGGCCTCACAAAACAGTCCACTTCCTCCAGGACACAAAGTCATCCCATTTCCAAAGTTTTTTTTTTTTTTTTTTCTCTTGGCTGTTTCTTTGTTCTAAATGTTAAGGAATCACAAGATCAATTCATTTCACAAAGGTCACTCCAGCTAGAGTATGGAGACTTGATTCAAAGGACAGGTTGAAAGAGAATTTGGTTGTATTGAATACATTTTAAAATATGCATCCTCCTTAACCAGTCAATAGCACTTCTAAAAATCCACTCAATAGAAAAAAATAGTTACAGGAAGGTCTGCCAGACTGTTATTTTTAAAAGCAAAAATAAAAAGTCCTTCAACAGAAAAATTGTTCAACAAAATAATACTTCTATACAATAATACTTCTATACAACACTTCTATACAATTGACAGAATGTGATGCTATCAATAAAAATATGGTAGATCTATAAGTAATGCCATGAAAATCTGTCCACAAGTGAAAAAAGTCCTCGAAGGACAACACTGAATAATATCTTTGATAGAATAACTACCTAGACATTAGTACATAAAAGGAAAAAGGTCTAGACCACAAATCAATATCATTGGTCACCCAGAGACATAGTTTCACAACAATAAAGGAAACCATGTTTAAGCAATGGACTTTCCTTAAATGACATTTGGGTCCCGTCACCTCTGCGATGCAGCCTGGTGGGCTCCAGAGATGGAATGTGGGCGTGTCCCTGAGTGTGATGTGCAGACCTGTGTGCTATCCTTGTTCAGTTCAGTCCAGTCGCTCAGCTGTGTCTGACTCTTTGCAACCCCATGAACTACAGCACGCCAGGCTTTCCTGTCCATCACCAACTCCTGGAGCTTACTCAAACTCATGTCCATTGAGTCAGTGATGCCATCCAACCATCTCATCCTCTGTCATCCCCTTCTCCTGGCTTCAATCTTTTCCAGCATCAGGGTCTTTTCCAATGAGTCAGCTCTTCATATCAGGTGGCCAGCATATTGGAGTTTCAGCTTCAGCATCAGTCCTTCCAATGAATATTCAGGACTGATTTTCTTTAGGATGGACTGGTTGGATCTCCTTGCAGTCCAAGGGACTCTGAAGAGTCTTCTTCAACACCACAGTTCAAAGGCATCAATTCTTTGGCACTCAGCTTTCTTTATGGTCCAGCTCTCACATCCATACATGACCACTGGAAAAACGACAGCTATCTTTGTTATCTAACGACAATTGTGGAAGTAGAGAAGGCACAGGACGGGGAGTAAGAAAGATCAAGGGACTTCCTTTGTGGTTCAGTGGATTAGGACTGAGTAGATTAGGACTGAGTAGGAACTCACATCCTACTGCAGGGGGATGTGAGTTCTATCCCTGGTCGGGGAACTAAGATCCCAGATACAAGGCCAAAAATAAATAAATAAATGAAAGTCACATGAAATGTTCTTAAAAAAAAAAAAGAAAGAAAGTTAGATCAGGCTGAACGTCCCAAGAACATTCTCTTCATGAAAGAGCTGAGATGTTGCTGAAGCCCCCAGATCTCACCCACCCCCACCACAGCTCCCAACAGCTCTGCAGTCATGGAGCAGTGGTCCCAAGGCAGCGGGTAGCAGGAACACTCTCGGCTGACATCTTACAGACACCTCCGAGGATGGAGGCTGATCAGAAATGGATCTGGGAGATATCAGATGAAAGACAGGCCTCGCTTTGCCTCCATGGTTGCTGACTTAAAAAAAAAAAAAAACCCTACCACAAAACATGAGCTCATGTGGGAATTTGCTGGAAAGGCGGCAAGCGGGGCCCAGGGAACATGGCTAGCAGAATGGATGTCTCCACTGAAATCAACAAAGAAAGCCGGGGGCTCTGAAAAGAGGGTTTCATGCAGGACGGGGAAACACAGTGGCACGAGTGGACCAAATAGGATGGAATGGACGAAATAAATAAAGCAGAAAGGGATGGAAAATAAAGCAGAAAGGAATGGAATACACACACAGGGGAGTGTGTGTGTGATAGAATGAATGGGTGAAATATAATTAACCGAGGCCGATAGAGTGGGCTGAAATGGGAAGTGGAGAAAAATGGACAGAACAGACTGGAATGAAATAAACTGAATTAGGTTGGAATTGAACAGTCAGAGGAAAATGGAACAGACTGGGGAAAGGATGGGGCTGCCTTCTTACAGCAGGAGAGGACGTGGCCCATTGTACAGATGAGAACATGGAGGCCTGAGATGGACCAGCTTCCCGTCCTCACTGCCAGGACCTTAGTGGGGCCTGCAGTTGAGGTTTGCAAGGTTCTGAGGAGGGGAGCATCTCGGTGTAGGGGGGAGGCAGTTATGTGCAGACCCCATGCTCTCCGCTCCGGCCCTGCCCCTGACTTTGGGCAAGCCCCACCCCCTGAGCCTCTATTTCCTCCACTGTTCAAAGAGCAAGACTGCTAAGATGAGGAAGAGCCTCTCTGTTCCCAAACTCCAGGTTCCTTAATTTCACAGTTATTAAAATTGGCCATGGACTGCAGGAACAAAAAAAACGAGCATGAGAAGGTCATAGAAACTGTGATGTGTGCTGGAGCCAAGGGCCAAAGAGCAAGCAGACCACCATAGGCCGGTTTTCCGTGGGCGACGCAACGCCCTCATGGCCCCGACACTCAGGAGCACCCATCTGCCAGGACAGGCAGTGCCGTGCCGAGGGTACTGTGGCTTGAGACCAGAAACTAAACCTCAGATAGACTAGTTTTATCTTCATTTACACTTTCGATATTTTGTTCATCATGAATATATCTGCATTAATTTTGACTTTTTTGAAGATTTTTTTTATGCGGACCATTTTTAAAATCTTTATTGTCTTTGTTGCAAAATTGTTTCAAAACCAATATTGTTTGGGTTTTTTTTTTTTTGGCCACGCAGCATGTGGGATTTCAGCTCCCCAGCCAGGGATTGAACCCACGTTCCCTGTGCTGGAAGGCAAAGACTTAACCCCTGAACTGTCAGAGAAGTCCCAATTTTGACTTTTTACTAGACTGTGTTAAAGTATTACTGATCTTGACGACTGAGTTTCTGGTGCCCTTTTTATTTTATTTTTTTTTAGTCATTAATGTTCATTTTTATTTATTTATTTTTAAATTTTATCTTATTTTTAAACTTTACAATATTGTATTGGTTTTGCCAAATATCGAAATGAATCCACCACAGGTATACATGTGTTCCCCATCCTGAACCCTCCTCCCTCCTCCCTCCCCAGTCTATCCTCTGAGTCGTCCCAGTGCACCAGCCCCAAGCATCCAGTATCGTGCATCGAACCTGGACTGGTGACTCGTTCCATATATGATATTATATGTATTTCAATGCCATTCTCCCAAATAATCCCACCCTCTCCCTGTCCCACAGAGTCCAAAAGACTGTTCTGTACATCAGTATCTCTTTTGCTGTCTTGTATACAGGGTTATTGTTACCATCTTTCTAAATTCCATATATATGTGTTAGTATACTGTATTGGTGTTTTTCTTTCTGGCTTACTTCACTCTGTATAATAGGCTCCAGTTTCATCCACCTCATTAGAACTGATTCAAATATATTCTTTTTAATGGCTGAGTAATACCCAGATGGCTAACAAACACATGAATAGATGCTCGACATCACTTATTATCTGGCGCCCTTTTAAATGCTGCACCCCAGGCAAGAGGCCTCTCTTGCCTCATCCTCGTCCCAGCCCTGTTGGTAGGTTCCATGATGACCCTGTTCTACGAAGGAAGAAACAGAGGTTCAGAGAGGTCCCCTGACTCTTACGGCACTGAGGATGCTTATGGGAGGGGCCACTGTCTGCTGGGAGAAAAGTGACGAGGACTGTGCTTGGTGGGCTTGTGCATGTGGCTGTCTTTTGGAGCTGGGTCTTTCAGAGGACCTGTTATTCCACAAGCAGGGAAAGAGCATGGGAGAGAGGTCCAGGCAGAAAGACTGGCCTGTGCAAAGCAGTGGAGAGCCAGGGCAAAGCCACCCGGAGTGCAGGTCAGCACGGCCAAATCCAAGGCCACTGGGGGATTTGGGGTTGGACTTTTAGAGCCTGCTCCCGCCTGCTCTTGGCTGCATTCTCTCCATGCATCCCCGGACAGAACACCAGGCGTGTGTGGATGATAGAAAGACAAGCCGCATCAGCCGCTCCCAGCATGGGTGGAAGCAAAAAGCCCCAGCGGTGATGAGCACATCTGGGAAACCTGCTTTCTGTGTATATACGGTCCCGGCCCCTCGGGTGCTGGGCTGTCAGTGTGGAGGGGGAAAAATAGGCCTTCCCAGCCTCAGCTTGGAGGCAGATTTATTTGGAATGTATAGTATTTACAGAAATCCTCTCCAAGTGCAAAGCACTGAAATGCAAACAGGAGATGTGAGCCACATGTTGTCTGCTCAGATATGGGGAGAGACCGGTGAGCCACGTGGACACCCCTGCTTCTCCTCAGTCTTGGGCAGCTCCCAAGGCTTTGGGGGACCACCCCTCACAGTTCCCACCTGCCCACCGAGCCCCTTGGTTGCTGCAAACTCTCACTCATCAGGCAAAGCATAGACAAATAAACGTTTGTGTCCTAGGGCTCTGAGCTGTCTCAGGAAAATACTCTGGCTTCAGGGCTATCGGATGCCTTAGGATGAGAGTGCTATGGGCAGCATGTGGCCACAAACTGCTCGGTGCTGGGCATCCCAGAGGTGGGGCACCCCTGGGGACTTCGCTGTGCCCAAGGCCTGGCTCCCATCCTGAGAGAAGTGACTGTTCCCGGGGAGCTCACAGATCCACACCACAGCCTTCTGGAAAGAGAGCTGACGGTCCTAAAGACGTGGCCCTGCCCTGAGGGTGCCCACAGCCCTGAACCAGGGCCCTGTCCCCAAGGAACTCGTGGGGCACTGCAGAGCCCTCACCTATTAAGTCTTGAGGGAGCCTGGGGGCCCAAAAGCCATGAGCTTGTCCCAGGGGAACCCAGAGCCCTGAAACATGGCCCTGTCCCCTGGGAGATCATAGTTCCAAATTCTGTGTTCCCCCAGATGCAGAGCTTAGCCCTGAAGACACAATAGTGGGAGACCGAATGCCCGAAGGGGCAATGAGCAGACCATACATGGAAACAGACCTCTGACCCCACTGCCTGCGGCCACCAGCCCAGGGAGCAGAGCTGTCCCTCCAGAAAACCACTAGGGCAGGGGGCAGGGGGCAGTGACCCTGTAACCATCGCCGGGACTTGATCAATAACTCACCGCTGCCCCGATTCCTGTTCCTGCTTCCAACGCGGGTCCCGGCAGAGAGAGCCAAGTGCGCCCCTAACAGGCCCCCTAGGAGCCCGCCTCCCATGAGCCCCCCACCGTCCCAGACCAGCAGCCCTGTGGGTCACGAGCCCACCTTTCCTGCCGTGAAGCCCCCCGTCCGCCCGTCCGTGAGGCTCCCCAGGGGTCAGTGGGGCACCACCTCCCGGCTCCAGCGGCTCTGAAGGAACAGCCTTGCCTTGTCCCGTCTGCTCGGTCTCCTTTATCTCCACAGCTGCCATCGGATTTGGGGCCTACCTGGATAATCTCCCCTCCAGATCCTGGGCTGCATGACATCGGCAAAGACCCTTTTCCCAAACGAGGCCACAGTCACGGTTTCTGGGGGTTCAGACATGGACACAGCTTGAGGGGGGCCATTCAAGCTCCTACAGCAGGGAACTCAGGCACACCCCTGCCTCCACTTTGGTGGGTGTGAGTCAGGGATAACAGGACCTGCCCCACATGACCACTGGAACGGTTACCACACGTGTATTTGGAAAGCCCCTGGAATAGGACCCGGCAGGGTGTACAGTGCCCACTGACAGCCTGTCATTATTCAGAGTGGAGAGGAACCTTGGCTTTTCCCCCTTTGGTTCGTCTTCACTGATTGCCACAATTACACGACCATGTCCTTCAGGAAACCGCAGCCCTAAGCTACGGCACTGCTGTAAGGGCACGCTTGTCCTAAGGGATCCGACAGACCTAAGGCTGGGACGCTTTGCTGAGAAAGCTCACAGTCCTACTTGGATCGAGCGGGTTGGCCCACATCCACCTCCCAGGGGACTTTTGAGTCTTGGAAGCCCAGGCCCTCTAGCGTTTCTCCTCAGCCCCCGTGGATACCAGGTGTCTCCCTCTGCTCCGCCCGACCCACAGCTCCTCTGTCCGCCGGTGTGAGCCTTCCCACAGCCCCTTTCCTAGGTGATCAGCCTGGAGCCCCCGAACCTGGGGGTCCCAGCTTCAGCCAACCACCTTGCTCGCCTCTGCTCCTGTCCTCCACCCAACAGTCCCCTGAAAAGGGGCCAGATTTGGCTTTCTGCTTCTGTGGAGGAAGAAAAAAGCTGTAAAGAATGTTGTTTCCACCCTAATAATGAGAAAAACCCAGAGAAGACTCCAAAGACTCACCCCCACGGGTCACAAACCCGCCAGTCATGTCACCTGAATGACAAAGAAGGACGATCACCTCCAGACGGGCTCACGTGGGCCTCATGTGGCAGGAAGTGGCGGCTGGGTAAGAATAAACAGCTAAAATGCTGGCGAGGCCAGGCGCAGGCTCGAGGGGGACTGCCAGGGGGCTGCACCCAGGTGAGTGGCTTACCCCCACTTGGAGCTTGCTCAGGGGCACCAGCCAGAGTGCGGCAGGAAGACTGGGGCTGGAGAGAGGCCCCTCAAGGGCACCGGAGTGAGAGAGGCGCCTCTGGATACGATGTAGGTGGAGGTCTGCTAAGAGATGCGTGCTCATCCTCACCCATTTTTAAAGGCCCTCCTCTCCCACTTTTAAAGGCCCTCCTCTCCTAAGAAGTAAAAGCTTTAAACTGACGAGAGAGAAGTAGCAAAATCTGTCACCTCGAGGGCACACAGGCAGATTCCCACCGTGGCTGAAGCGAAAGACAAAAGGGAAAGCCGTCTACCTGGGGGCAGGACAGGAACCCACCTGAGGTCCAGGATCCGACGCTGAAACCGAACACTGGTCTGCACTGTCCTTCTCGGGAAGCTCCCCCACAAGACCAACCGGAGACCCGAGCAGAGTTACGAGGGTCAGGACGGCCACCCTGACCTGAGCCCAGGCTCACAGAGCCTGCCTGAGACAGAGACTTTCGTTGATTACCAACTGACCACAAATACACCAATTTACACCTGAACTTTCAGTTCTGTTCTGCTGATCCAGATGTCTTATCTTTATGCCAGTGTCTTACCGTCTTTTTATTTTATATATCTATTTTGTTTTTTGTTGATTTTTGTTGAAGTAGGGTTGATTTACACTGTTATCTTAGTTTTTACTGTACAGCAAATTGATTCAGTTACACGTGTCTATACATTCTTTTTCATATTCTTTTCCATTATGGTTCATCACAGGATATTAGTTTATCACAGGAATATAGTTCCCTGTGATACACAGGAGGATCTTGTTTTTAATCCATCATCTATATATAATAGTTCATATCTGCTAACCCTAAACTCCCGATCCACGCCCCCCTCCACCCCACCGTTGGCAAGCACAAGTCTGTTCTTCACGTCTATGAGTCTGCTTCTGTTGCGTAGACAAGTTCATCTTAATAAGGCAGCAGCCTTAAGGTAAGTTTTGAAATTGAAAGTCCTCTGTAGTGGACTGGTGGCTCCCAAGAAGATAGGTCTGTATCCTAATCCTGGAACCCGTGAACTTGGCCTTGGTTGTAGAAGAGGTCTTGGCGACGCGGCTAAGGTGACGATCTTGAAATGAGGTTATTCTGGGTTATCTGACTGGACTTTAGACCCGCTGACAAGTGTCCTTAGAAGAGACACAGAGGAGAGAAGAGAAGAGGGGAAAGGACCTGACCATGTGAAGCTGGAGGCTGAGACTGGGGTGATGTGGCCACAGGCTGCAGAAGTCCCCAAAACTGGAAGTCACAAGGGATCCAGTCTCCCCTGAGAGCCTACTCGTACCTTGATTTCAGATTTTTGACCTCTAGAACTGTGACAGAGTAAGTTTAAGAATTATTTGCCATTTATTAGTAATTTATGTAAGGGATTTCTCTGGTGGTCCAGGTTAAGACTCTGCACTCCCACTGCAGGGCACACAGGTTCTGTCCCTGGTCAGAGAACTAAGATCATGCATATCACACAGTGAAGCCAAAATAATAATAGCAATGTATGTAATAAATTAATCTATTGTTTCCAAGCCACCCCAGCTGTGGTATCTTGCTGGCAGGTCTAGCAGACTAATCCAATATCCTCCAACTTTTTTCTCCTTTTTCAAAATTGTTTTGTATCCTCCGGGCCACATCGGCATGTCCATATAATTTTTCGGATCAACTTCCCAGTTTCTGAAAAGAAAATTTCTGCTGGAATTGTGATAGGGATCGTGCTGAGTCTATCGGTCAGTTTAGGGAGAATTGCCATTATTACAGTATTGAGTCCATGAACATGGAATGTATCCCCGTCCAAATAGATCTTTAATTTCCACCAGCCACGTTTTATCAATTTCAGTACATCTTTCACCTCTTTTGCTAAATCTATTCCAAAGCGTTTTATGTTTTTGATTTTGTTGTGAAAGGTATTTCAGCCTTAATTTTTCATTTCTGATTGTTCCGTTGCTGGTTTACTGAAACAGAACTAACTTTTGTACGTTGATCTGGTAACCTTGCTGAATTCATTTATTAGCTCCAATAGTTTTCTTTATGGGTGTTTTAGAGTTAGTTATATGTAAGATCATGTTACCTGATGAAAACAAAGATTCAGGGGCTTCTTCTGATCCAATCTGGATGTCGTGTATCTCTTTCCCTTGGATAATTTCCCTGTCTAGAACTTCTGTACAATGTTGAGAAGAAGTGGTAAGAGCAGACATGTCTGTCTTGCTCTTGATCTTGGCAGGAAAGCATCCAAGCTTTCACCATTAAGTTTGATGTTCACTCTAGGTTTCCTCTAGATATTCTTTATCAGGTTGAAAAGGTTCCCTTCACTTCCAGTTTTATTTAGAGCTTTTATCACAAATCTGTGGTGGACTTTGTCAAATGCTTTTTCAGTATCTATTAGAAATTATCATATGGTTTTTATATTTTATTCTATTAACATAGGGTATTACATTAATTGCATGTTGTTTAACTAGTCTTATTTCTTGGGATAAATCCCACTTTGTCTTTCTGTGTAAGCTTTTTTATTTTTATGTTGCTGTATTCAGTTTCCTGGTATTTTATTGGCGATTTCTGCATCTATATTCGCAAGAGCTATTGGTTTTTGTTTCACATGATGTTTTAGTCTGGTCTTGGTATCAGGACAATGTCGGCTGCATAAAATGAGTTGGAAAGTATTCCTACCTCTTCAACTTTTTTGGTTTTGGTTTGATTTGGACTATTGTTAATTCTCCTTTAAACATGTGTTAGAATTCACCAGTAAGTACCTGGCTTTTCTCTATGAAGAGAACTGTGATTACTAACTCGATTTCTTACTTTCACAAATGTATTCAAGTTTTTTTTTTCCATTTTCTTGTATATTTTGTGCTTTCTCAGAAATAATTTCATCAAGTTATCTAACTTGGTGGCATGCAATTGTTCATAGTATCCCCTTATAATACTTTTTACTTCTAGGAGGTTGAAAGTAATGTCACCTCTTTCATTCCTGATTTTACTAATTTGAGTTCTGTTTTTCTCTTGGTCAGGCTAGCTAAAGGCTTGTCAATTTTGTTCATCTAGTTTAAGGACCAACTTGTGGTTTCATTGATCTGCTCTATTGTTTTCTATTCCTTCTTCCATTAATTTTTTACTCTAGTCTGTATTATTTACTTTCTTACTGTTGTTCAGTCACTCAGTCGTGTCTGACTCTTTGCAGTCCCATAGACTGCAGCACGCCAGGCTTTCCTGTCCTTCACTAACTTCCAGAGTTTGCTCAAACTCATGTCCATTGATTCAGCGATGCCATCCAACCATCTCATCCTCTGCCACCCACATGTCCTCTGCCCTCAGTCTTTCCCAGCCTCAGGGTCTTTTCCAATGAGTTGGCTCTTCCCATCAAGTGGCCAAAGTATTGGAGCTTCAGTTTCAGCTTCAGCAGCAGTCCTTCCGATAAAAACTCAGTGTTGGTTTCCTTTCTTGTACTTGGTTTGAATTAAGTTTGCTCTTCTTTTTCTATTTCTTACGGTAGAAAGTTACATTATGGTTCTGAAATCTGTCTTAATTTATAATGTAGGCATTTACAACTATGCATTCTCCTCTGAGCACTGCTTTCTCTGCACCTCACAGGTTCCAGTATGATGTGATTTTGTTTCCATGCGTCTCCACATGAGCTCTACTTACCCTTCTGATTTTTTTTCTTTGATTCATTGTCATTTAGGAACATATTTTAAGATTTCACATTATGTGTAAATTTCCCAAGTTTCCTTTGTCTTTTTTTGTTTGTTTGCTTAATGAGTTTATTTATTGGCTGTCCTGGGTCTTCCCTGTTGCACGGGCTCTTCTCCAGTTGCAGTGTGTGGGCTTGTCATTCATTGCTGAGGCGTCTCTTGCTGCTGAGTGCTCCAGGGTGCACGGGCTTCGAAAGTTGCGGTTCCCGGGCTCTTAGTGCGCAGGTTCAGTAGTCATGGCTCATGGGCTTCGTTGCTCCTCGGCCTGGAGGATCTTCCCAGACCAGGGATTGAACCCCGTCTCCTGCACTGGCAGGCGAGTCTTTACCACCGAGCCACCAGGGAAGCCCATGGCATTGACTTCTCATTTCATTCCATTATCATCAGAGAACATGCTCTGTATGATCTCTGTCCTTTTAAAATCTTTTAAAACTTACTGACACTTGTTTTATGGCATAATGTATAGTCTTCCCTGGAAAAAGCTCTGTGTATACTTGAGAAGTGGAGAAGGCAATGGCACCCCACTCCAGTACTCTTGCCTGGAAAATCCCATGGACAGAGGAGCCTGGTGAGCTGCAGTCCATGGGGTTGTGAAGAGTCGGACACGACTGATCGACTTCACTTTCACGCATTGGAGAAGGAAATGGCAACCCACTCCAGTGTTTTTTGCCTGGAGAATCCCAGGGACGGCGGAGCCTGGTGGACTGCCGTCAGTGGGGTCACACAGAGTCGGACACGACTGAAGCGACTCAGCAGCAGCAGCAGCAGCAGCACTTGAGAAGAACAAGCATTCTGCTATTGTTGAGTGACATTCTCTGTAAGTTCCTGTTCGGTTTAGCTGGTTGACAGTGTTGTTCAGGTCTTCCAGTTCCTTGTCCTCTCCAGCTGTTTCACGCATTATTGAAAGTGGAGTTTTGAAATCTCCAACTACTCTTGTTGAATTGTCTATTCCCATCTTCAACTCTGAGTTTTTTCTTCAGGTACTTTGGGGCTTAGTTGTTAGAAGCACAGATGTTTATGACTGTCACTTCTTGATGAATTGATTCTTTTATCCTTTTAAAATGTCATCTCTCTAGTAACATTTATCTTAAAGTGCATTTTATCTGATATTAAAGTAACCACTTCAGTTCTCTGTTACTATTTGTAACACATATCTTTTTTCATCCATTTACTTTTGAGCTATTTGAGTCTTAGTATCTAAAATGCACCTAGATCAAATATAGTAGAGTCCTACCTTTTGTCCCTTCTTCTAATTCCTGCGTTTTAGTTGGAGCCTTTCATAGACTGATGTTTAGTATAAACAAGTAAGATTTATGTATGCCATTTGCTGTTAGTGTTTGTGGCCTATGTTGTATGCCTTTTTGGCTTTTCAGTGGGATAGCTGTAAGATTATAAAAATGCAAATATAATTTATCTTTCCTTTTCTCTCTCTGCCCTTTTTTGTCTTCTCTTCTCCAGCACTGAGTGTCTTCACAAATGTCAGGTACTCAGAAAGTGTTTCTTCTCCATTCATTTAAGATTTGGCTGCCTTCAGGGTTGTGTGCTGGCTTCATGTGCTGGACTCACCGGCTCTACGTTGGTTTTGTTCCTACACTTTGGTTACGGCTTTGTTTGGTTTCTTAGAACTTGCAGCAGACTCGTTGGGTTACATTTAGTCCAGGAACTGTGTGTGTAATGTTACAGGACATGGTCTAGTGATACAGTCATCTTTCCTCGAGCAAAAACGACCTCTAGGTTGCGGTAAGCTTTTACTGCCCTGCGACAGGGGCCACAGGTGCCTTCAGGTTGCAAAACTGTGACTTCCTGCAGAGTTTCCATACAGAAATTATCTTTTTGGTGTCCTGGGCTATTTTGAAAAGCTTCCACCGGTAGCCTTTTTAAAACATCATTTAAAAAACATTAATTTAGTTATTTTGATTGGAGGCTAATTACTTTACAACATGGTAGCGGTTTTTTCCATAGATGGACATGCATCAACCAAGGGTGTCCTGAAACCCCTCCCACCTCCCTTCCTCCCCATCCCCTGTCTCTGGGTTGTCCCAGTGCTCTGGCTTTGGATGCTCTGTTTCATGCATAGAACTTGGACTGGTCATCTATTTCACATGTGGTAATAATATACATGTTATATATAAGGAGCCCCTGGTGGCTCAGACAGTAAAGAGTCTGCCTGCAGTGTGGGAGACCCGGGTTCAATCCCTGTGTCAGGAAATCCCCTGGAGAAGGAAATGGCAACCCACTCCAGTATTCTTGCCTGGAGAATCCCATGGACAGAGGAACCTAGCAGGCTACAGTCCATGGGGTCGCAAAGAGTCGGACACAACTGAGCGACTTCATTTTCACTTTTCACTTTCAATATACATGTTTCAATGCTATTCTCTCAAATCATCCCATCCTTACCTTCTCCCACAGAGTCCAAATGTCTGTTCTTTATATCTGTGTCTCTTTTGCTGTCTTGCAGGTAGGGTCGTCGTTACCATCCTTCTAAATTCCATATATATGCGTTAATGTACTATATTGGTGTTCTTCTTTCTGACTTACTTCACTCTGTATAATAGTCTCCAGTCTCAGCCACCTCATTAGAACTGACTCAAATGCGTTCTTTTTAGAACAGCTGAGTAATATTCCATTGTGTTTATGTACCACAACTTTCTTATCTGTTTGTCTGCCGATGGACATCTAGGTTGCTTCCATGTCCTAGCTATTGTAAACAGTGCTGCGATGAACATTGGGGTACACGTGTCTCTTTCAGCTGTGGTTTCCTTGGTGTGTATGCCTAGCAGTGGGATTGCTGGGTCATAAGGCAGTTCTATTTCCAGTTTTTTAAGGAATCTCCACACTGTTCTTCCTAGTGGCTGTACTAGTTGGCATTCCCACCAACAGTGTAAGAGGGTTCCCTTTTCTCTGCACCCTCTCCAGCATTTATTGTTTGTAGACTTTGAGATAGCAGCCATTCTGACCAGCATGAGATGGTACCTCATTGTGGTTTTGATTTGTGTTTCTCTGATAATGAGTGATGTTGAGCATCTTTTCATGTGTTTGTTAGCCATCTGTCTGTCTTCTTCAGAGAAATGTCTGCAAAGTTCTTTGGCCCATTTTTTGATTGGGTTGTTAAAACATCATTGTTAGTAGCTTCCCCCTGTCCCCATCCCCAGCTTCAATATCTTCATTACTCATTCTTCTGCTCAGACTACGGTAGCTTAGTTGGTAAAGAACCTGTCTGCAATGACAGAGACCTGGGTTTGATCCATGAGTTGGCAAGATTGCCCTGGAGAAGAGAATGCAACCCGCTCCAGTATTCTTGCCTGGTGAATCCCACAGACAGTGGAGCCTGGTGGCCTACAGTCCATGGGGCCATAGAGAGTCTAGGAGTGACTAATGCCTCTTCCACCGTTACTGCTTTATTTTGCGCTAAACAGAACAGTGCACCCTCTTTGGGGTCGCGAAGAGTCAGACACAGCTGAGCGGCCTAACCGAACTGAACATTGTGTGTCTACCAACACAGAACCAAACTGAACATTGTGTGTCTACCAACACAGATTTGTAATGACTGCTTTATGCACTTGTTTTAAATTAGATAGGAGGGAGAAGGAATCACAAACAAAAGTACCTTTCTATTGTTCATATTCACCTATGTGGTTAGCTTTCCTCTTTTGCAATCTGAGGAACTCTCATTCGCATTTCTTGTATGGCTAATATGATGTCCATATATCCTCTGTCTTTGTTTCTCTGGGAACATCTTAATTTTTTTAAGTTGAAAGATAATGTTGCTGAATACGAAACTATTATCGATAGTCTTGACTTCCAGTGCTTTACAGATGTTCTTCTGTTTGCTTCCATGGAGTCAGTGGTTAATCTTACTGAAGTCCCCTTGTACATTTTAAACAGACTTTTTTTCTCGCTTCTTCCAATATGTTTTTTCTGGTTTTGACTTTTGTCAATTTGACACTAATGTGTGTAGGTACGGATCTCTTTGAGTGTAATCTGCTTGGGTTTTTATGAGCTTCTTGGCTGTGTCTGTAAATCCTTTTCATCCAATTTGGGAGGCTTTTGCCTCTTAGGTTTTCAAATGTTTCCGTCTCTTTCTCTCTCCCTCATTTTGGAACTCCTGTTGTGCATGTATTGGTACATGTGATGGTTCCCCCTCTCTCTGTTCCTCTTTATTCCACCAGGGACCTCCAGGTTATCACATCCAAAGACCAACATTATTATTTTAATCTTCATCTCAGCAGCATTCCACACAATTTAATCACGCCCTTCTTCTTTTTTAAAAATAACTTTATTGGGATGTGATTTACATACCATAAGACTTATGCATTTAAAATACCCAGCGGCCTGTAGTATACTAGATGACTGCAAGCAGTACCATGGTCAATTTCTGTCGTCTCAAAAAGCAGCCCTTGTTTCTCGGCCGTGATCCTCCCACACTTCATCGCTCCTTCTTCCCTTCTCTCAGCCCTGAGCAATCACTAATTCAGTTCTGGTCTCAATGGACTTTTCCTATTGAGGACATTTCGCACTGTGGACTCCTATCATATGTGGCCTTTTGTGACTGATTTTTTTCACTTAGCATAATGTTTTCAAGGTTCGTCCATGATATAGTGTGTATCAGCGTTTCTTTTCTTCGTGTTGTCAAATCGTACTCCATTGTACTGCTACACCACATTTGTTTACTCATTTACTCATTGATAGCCATTTGGATTATTTCCACCTTCGGGCTTTTTCAAGTGCTTATCAGGTGTACAATTTGCAAATATTTTTCCCATTGCATGAACTGTCTCTTTTGGTAGGGTCCTTTGAAGCGTAAAAGATTTGAATTTTAATGAAATCTGGTATGTCTATTTTTTCATTTATGGCTCTTGCTTTTGGGGTCATATCTAATAATTCATTCACCAAGGTGAAGGTCACGAAGCTTTAGCCCTGCGTTTTCTTCTGTACTGTAGTTTTAGGTCTTACATTCAGGTGTTTGACCCATTTTGAGTTAACTTCTGAGTATGATGTGAGAGTCCAGGTTCACTCTTTTGCTCATGGCCATCCAGTTGTATTAACACCATTTGTTGAAAAGACTATTTTTTCTCTGTGGGATGACCTTGGCACTCTTGTCAAAAATCAGTTTACCCAGAAACACATTGGTTTATCTTTGGACTTTCAGTTGAATTCCATTCATCTAAATACCTCTCCTTATTCCATAACCACAATGCAAGCATTATTGCTGCTTTGTAGTAAGTTTGGAAATCAGAAAGTGCAAGTCTCCCTACTTTGTTTTTTATATATATATTTTAAAATTTCCTGGAGGCCTCTCTATTTTATTATTTTATTTTTATTTGTTTATTTGGCTGCACTGGGTCTTAGTAGAATCTTTAGTCACATCATCGAACTCTTGGGCTTCCCTGATAGCTCAGTTGTTAAAGAATCCGCCCACAATGCAGGAGACCCCGGGTTGATTCCTGGGTCAGGAAGATCCGCTGGAGAAGGGAACGGCTACCCACTCCAGTATTCCGGCCTGGAGAATTCCATGGACTGTGTAGTCCATGGGGTCACAAAGAATCGGACACGATGGAGTGACTTTCACTTTCACTTCACTTCCGAACTCTTTAGCTGTGACATGGGGGGTATGGGATCTAGTTCCCCATCTAGGGGTCGAACCCAGGTCCCCTGCATTGGGAGTACAGAATTTTAGCCACTAGACCACCAGGGAAGTTCCTATTCTTTTTAAAGATTGTTTTGGCTATTTTGGACTTGGAGTCCCTTGACTTGTATATGAATTTTTAGATCCAGCTTGTAAATCTTTACAAATAAGTCAGCTGGGAATTGAGTGTGGATGGGTTTCCCTGGTGGTCCTGGTGGTAAAGAATCTGTCTACCAGTGCAGGAGACATAAGAGATGCAGGTTCATTCCCTGGGTCAGGAAGATCCCCTGGAGGAGGGCATGGCAACCCACTCCAACATTCTTGCCTGGAGAATCCCATGGACAGAGGAGCCTGGCAGGCTATGGTCCATACAGTCTCAAAGAGTCAGACACGACTGAACAGACTCAGCACACACACAGTGTTGCGCTCACAGATCAGGTTGGGGAGGACAGCCACCTTGACAACATTAAGTCTTCCAATCCTTGGACATAGAATTTTTAAAAACTTATTTAGAGCTGCCTTCATTTCTTTCAACAGTGCTTTGTAGTTTTCAGATAGTAAGTTTTGCACTTTTCTTGGTAAATTTATTCCCAAGTATTTCATTCTTTTTGATGCTATTATAAAAGGATTTGTTTTCTTAATTTCACTTTGGATTGTTTATTGCAAGTACAGAGGAATACAACTGCTTTTTTTAACATATTGGTCTCACGTGCTATAACCTTGGTGTTCTAGTGGTGTGTATGTGTGCGCATCATGTCTGACCCTTTGCGACCCCATGGCGCCTCTGTCCTGGGGGTTTCCCAGGCAAGAATACTGGAGTGGGTTGCCATTTCCATCTCCCGGGGATCTTCCTGACCCAGGGACTGAACCCGTATCTCCTGCATTGGCAAACAGATTCTTTCCTACTCAGCCACCGGGGAAGCCCCGCAAGGTCATAACTGCTGCAAATAGAGATCGTCTTTAATTTACTTCTTTGTTAATTGCCAAGGCTAGAATCTCTAGTACAATGCTGAGTAAAAATGATGGTAGACCTTCTTGTATGGGAGCTGTTTTGGAAAAGGCATCCAGGACTTCACTATTAAGCACAATGTTAGCTGTGGGTTTTTCACAGATGACCTTTGTCAGTTTGAAAAAGTCTCCATCTATTGCTTTTTTGTCAAGTGTTTGCTGGAATTTGTCGTGTGCTTTATTTCCTGCATATATTAAGAAGATTGTGTGGTTCGGGTTTTTGTTATTCTATTGATGTGTATTATATTAATTAATTGATTTTTAAATGTTAAATCAACTTTTTATTCCAGGGATAAATCCCCTTGGTCATGCTGTATATTTTCCTTCTGTTTTCCTGGATTTGATTTGAAATATTTTGTGTTCTGGAGTTTTGATTTTTTGGATTTTGGATTTTGGATTTTTTCATGTATATTGATAAGACACATTGATCTGTAGTTTTCTTTCCTTGTAATGTCTTTTTCTGGTTTTGGCGTCACGATAATGGCTTCATACAATGATTTAGGATGTATTTCCTCCTCTTCTATTTTTTTAAAGAGTCTGTGAAGAATTGATATTCATTCTTTGAAAATTGTTTGGTTCCTGATTCTTTCTTCTCGTTGCTGTTCAGTTGATAAGTCATGTCTGACTCTTTGTGACCCCACAGACTGCAGCATGCCAGGCTTCCCTGTCCTTCACTATCTCCCAGAGTTTGCTCAAATTCCTGTGCGTTAAGTCGGTGAAGCCATCTAGGCATCTCACCTTCTGTTGTCCCCTTCTCCTTTTGCCCTCAATCTTTCCTGGCGTCAGGGTCTTTTCCAATGAGTCAGCTCTTTCCATCAGGTGGACAAAGAATTGCAGCTTCAGCTTCAGCATCAGTTCTTCCAAAGAATATTCAGGGTTGATTTCTTTTAGGATCGACTAGTTCAACCTCCTTGCTGTCCAAGGGACTCTCAAGAGTCTTCTCCAGATTCACAATTCAAAAGCCTCAGTTCTTCAGTGCTCCAACTCACATGCGTACATGACTTCTGGAGAAACCATATCTTTGACTATATGGACTTTTGTGGGCAAAGTGATGTGTCTGTTTTTTAATACTCTGTCTAGGTTTCTCATGAAATTATAAAAAAACACTTGCTCCTTGGAAGAAAAACCAGGACAAACCTAAATCCTAGAGGAAATCATCCTGAATGCTAGGAAGGACCGATGCTAAAGCTGAAGCTCCAATTTTGGCCACCTGATGTGAAGAGCCATCTCATTGGAAAAGACCTTCATGCTGGGAAGGATTGAAGGCAAAAGGAGAAGGGCAAGATGGTTAGATACCATCACAGACTCAATGGACATGAATTTGAGCAAACTCTGGAAGATAGTGGAGGACAGAGGAGCCGGCATACTGCAATCCTTGGGGTCACAAAAAGTCAGACATGACTAATTGACTGAACAGCAACAACTAGGTTTGCCACGGTTTTCCTTCCAAGGAGTAAGTGTTTTTTAATTCCGTGGCTGCATTCACCATCTGCAGTGATTTTGGACCCCCAGAAAATAAAATCTGTCACTATTTCCACTTTACCCCCTTCTATTTGCCTTGAAGTGATGGGACCAGATGGCATGATCTTAGTTTTTTGAATGTTGAGTTTTAAGACAGATTTTTCACTCTCCTCTTTCACTTTCATCAAGAGGCTCTTTAGTTCCTCTTCATTTTCTGCCATAAGGGTGGTGTCATCTGCATATCTGAAGTTGTTGATATTTCTCCTGGCAGTCTTGATTCCAGCTGTGAACTGTGCATTTCTCATGATGTGCTCTGCATATAAGTTAAGCAGGGTGACAATATACAGGCTTGACATACTCCTTTCCCAATTTTGAACCTGAGTCTGAGTCTGTCGTTCCATGTCCAGTTCTAACTGTTGCTTCCGGTCCTGCATTCAGGTTTCCCAGCAGACAGTTCAGGTGGTCTGGTATTCCCATCTCTTGAAGAATTTTCCACAGTTTATTGTGATCCACACCCATCAAAAGCTTTAGCGTAGTCAGTGAAGCAGAAGTAGATGTTTTTCTGGAATTCCCTTGCATTCTCCATGATCCAGGGAAGGTTAACAATTTGATCTTTGGTTCCTCTGCCTTTTCTAAACCCAGCTTGTACTTCTGGAAGTTCTTGGTTCATGTACTGTTGAGGCCTAGCTTGAAAGATTTGGAATATAACCTTGCTAGCATGTGAAATGAGTGCAATGGTATGGTAGTTTGAACATTCTTTGGCATGGCCCTTCTTTGAGATTGGAATGAAAACTTTTTCCAGTTCTGTGGCAACTGCTGAATTTTCCAAATTTGCTGGCATAGTGAGTGCAGCACTTTCATAGCATCATCTTTTAGGATTTGAAATAGCTCCACTGGAATTCCATCATCTCCATTAGCTTTGTTCGTAAAAATGCTTCTTAAGGCCCACTTGACTTCACAGTCAAGGATGTCTGGCTCTAGGCGAGTGACCACCACGGTTATCCAGGCCATTAAGACTTTTTGTATAGTTCTTTTGTGTATTCTTGCCACCTGTTCTTAATCTCTTCCCAGGTGATGCTATTGGTAAAGAATCTGCCTCCCGATGCAGGAGATGCAAGAGACGCGAGTTTGGTTCCTGTTTCAGGAAGATCCCCTGGAGGAGGAAAATGGCAACCCACTCCAGTATTCTTGACTGAAAAATTCCATGGACAAGAAGATCCTGGCAGGTTATAGTCCATGGCATTGCAGAGTCGGACACCACTGAGTGACTTAGAACACAAACATTCTTTCTTATGTGAGTTCAAATTTGTTGTTGAGTTTCTGTAGTGAATTTTTCGTTTCAGATTTTGTACTTTTAAACTCCAGAATTTATACTTGGCTCTTTTATTTTTTTCCTTCAATTTAATTCTTTAAACATAGTTTTTAAAGTTCTTTGAATGTATTTACACTAACTGATGTAAATTGTTTGTCTCCTAAATCCAACATCTGGGTTGCCCCAGGGGTGTTTTCTGTTCATTGCTTTATTCCTCTGCATATGCTCTATATTTTCTTGTCTCATGGCCTGGGTCAGAATTTTTTGTTGAAAACTGGAAATTTTAAATAACGATTTGTAACAATTCTGTCATCAGCTCCTCTCCCTCCAGGGACTGGTGTCGTTCTGGGGTTTCGGGGTGTGTTTGTTTGCTTTTGTTTCTGTGATTGCTGCCTTTTGCTTTAGTGGCTTTCCTGGGATAACTGTATTCCCTGCGGTGTGCAGCCGCTGAGTTCTCTGCTTACTTTTTATTGTTTTTTTAAGTTCTTGCTTGTATTTTAAAGCCTGGCTTCCTGGGGTTCGCCCTGTGTCCATACAGCATCGCGCTCAGCCAGTGATGGAGCAGATTTCCTTGACTGCCCTGACCATCAGTTTTCCATCCTTTGTCAAGTTTATCAGTGAGTGAAGGTAATCTTCAAACTTCAGGTGGTTTCCACACTGTCCCTAGTTTTTTCTTCTTGCTCTCAGAGGGCCTCAACGTCAGTCCACGGTGAGTAACAGACTCTCGGCCTTTTCCAGACCTTTCCTGGGTACACATATGCTTGTGTGCGTGCAAAGTCCCTTTAGTCCTGTCTGACTTTTTGCAACCCCGTGAACTGTAGCCCTCCAGGCTCCTCCATCCATGGGATTCTCCAGGCAAGAGTACTGGAGTGGGCTGCCAGGCCCTCCTCCAGGGGATCTTCCTGACCCCCCGATCGAACCTGCACCTCTTACGCCTCCTGCATTTGGCAGGTGGGTTCTTTTTCCATTAGTGCCACCTGGGAAGCCCTCCTAGTCCTGTGCATTCGCACAAACTTTTAGAACCTCAGAATTTGTTGAAACTCTTCAAAGTTCCCTTTAGTTTTCCAGTTCTCCAGGTCTTCCTTTTAAATTTTGACCAGGCTCTCTTCTTTGCGCTAACTGAAATCACAGCCTCTGACAACTGTGATGTTACCAGCAGATTTTTTTCTTTTTCAGTAACGCCCGGGGCATAGGGCTTTGTTCACAGAGCCGAGCTCACAGTCAAATCAAAGAGTAATAACACCCTGGGAATAGAGATTTTCCTGCGCAATCTAGTTCCCGGTCAGGCTACTGACTGTGCTCTGGGTCTGAGCCTTTCAACAGAGTGTACCCCTGAGCTGCAAAAGGAGCAGCTCCAGAACAGCCCCAAATCTCAACTACCACAGACTCACTGCTCTTACTGAGGTTCAACAGTTTCTCTTGAAGCCCTTCAGTTTGTTCTCTGCCTATAATTTCTCTCATTCCAAAATGGTGGAATTTTACCACTTGCAAGACTTTTTGTTGCTTTTGAGGGAACGTGGTTTCACTGAGTTTCTTGCTCTGCCATTCTTTGCACAGGTCTTTTTTTGTAAGATGTTTTATTGAGTATATTTGATTTTAAACGTTATGTTAATTTCTTCTGTACAGCAAAGTGATTCATATATACATATGAATATACATGAATATATATGAATATACATATATACATATACATTCGGTTATACATATATATGTATGCTGTTGATGTTTGTCACTCAGTCATATTCAGCTCTTCTCAACCCCACGAACTGTAGGCTACCAGGCTGCTCTGTCCATGGAATTCTCTAGGCAAGAATACTGGAGTGGGTAGCCATTCTCTTCTCCAGGGATCTTCCCAACCTGGGTCTCTTATGTCTCCTACATTGGCAGGCAGGTTCTTTACCATCAGCGCCATCTGGGAAGCCCCACATATATACCGTGTGTGTGTGTGTTCTTCTTCATTTTCTTTCCTATTATGGTTTATCACAGGATGTTGAGTATAGCCCCCTGTGTTATATGACAGGACCTTGTTTATCCATTATATAGATAGTAGTTAGCCTCTGCTGGACTAGTCCCAAACTCTGAACCCAACCCTCGCTCACCCTGCCTGCCCTTTGGCAACCATAAGTCTGTTCTCTGTGCCTGTAAGTTTGTCTCTGTTTCATGAATCATTTCATTTGGTCACTTTTCAGATTTCACATATAAGTGACATCATATGATAATTGTTTTTATCTGTCTTACTTGACTTCGTATGATAATCTCTAGTTGCATCCAGGTTCCTGCAAATGGAATTATTTCATTCTTTTTATGGCCGAGTAGTATTCCATGTGGGCTTCCCTGGTGGCTCAGAAGGTAAAGAGTCTGCCTGCAGCGCAAGAGACCTGGGTTTGATCCCTGAGTCGGGAAGATCCCCTGGAGAAGAAAATGGCAACCCATTCCAGTATTCTTGCCTGGAGAATCCCATGAACAGGGGAGCCTGGCAGGCTACAGTCCATGGGGTCGCACAGAGTCAGACACAACTGAGCGACTTCACTTTCTTTCTTTCTTTCTTCTAGTATTCCATGTGTATTATATCTTCTTTATCCGCTCACCTGTTGATGGACATTTTTCAGGTTGTTTCCATGTCTTGGCTGTTGTAAACAGTGCCAATAGGAATACGGAAGGGTGTGTATCTCTTTGAATTATAGCTTTGTCCAGACATACTTCGCATAGGCTTTGTGAATCTCACCGTATTGACCCATTCATCCAGCATTTGTTTCCATTTTGTATAGCAGCCCACCTTGTGGCTTTATCTCACTTTGATTTTGCATTCACTGGTCAAATGGTATTTGTGTCATTTTCAATTTTGGGTGACTGTAAATAAAGTCACCACAAACTCTCAAATACAGGTTTTCTGTGACATTTGTTTTCATTTCCCTGGGATAAATACCTGGAAGTTGGGTTTCCAGGCTGTGTGGTAAGCATGTGTTTAAAGTTGTAAGAAACCACCAAACTGTTTTGCAAAGTTGTCGTGACATTTTGCATCTCAATCAGTAGAAATGGAGGCTCCAGTTGCTTCATACCCGCTCCACCACTGGGACATTTGAGAGTCTATACATTTGGGATAAAAGTCATTTATCAGCAATATGTTTATCAAATATTTTCTCCCATCTGTGGCTTATATTTTAGTATTAATGACAATATTTGAAACACTAGAATTAACAATTTTGAAGCAGTCCTATCTATTAATTTTATTTTTTTATGAATTGTGCTTTTGGTATCATTTATAAGAAATTTTTGGCTTCCCAGGGGCTCTCCTGCCAATGCAGGAGATGCAGGAGATATGGGTTCAATCCCTGGGTGGGGAAGATCCCCTGGAGGAGGAAATGCCTGCCTACTCCGGTATTCTTGCCTGGAGAATCCCATGGAGAGAGGAGCCTGGTGGGCTACAAACCATAGTGTCGCAAAGCGTCAGACACGACTGAGTGACTGAGCACGCACATACATAAGAAATCTTTAACTAATTCAAGGAAAACCATGAAGATTTTTTCCTATATTTTCTTCTAAAAGTTTTGTAGCTTTGGGTTTTACATTTTGGTCTAGGACTCATTTTGAACTTTGTGTGTGTGTGTGTAAGATTTGCAGTATATTGAACTTTCTGTGTGTGTGTGTAAGATTTGCAGTATATTGAACTTTCTGTGTGTGTGTGTGTGTGTGTAAGACTTGCAGTATAAGGAAAGTTTCATGGTTCACATTTGGATGTCCAATTATTCCACCATCATTTATTGAAAAGACAATTTTTCCTCCATTGAATTACCTGTGCGCCCATATCAAAACTGGCAGGATGAGTGGGTTTATTCCTGGAGTCTCTATTCTTTTTCATTGATCTGTCCTTTTACCAATTCCCATGCTGTCTTAATTTCTGTAGTTTATAATAAATCTTGAGATCAGATAGTAAGGCCTCCGACTTTGTTCTTCTTTTCAAAATTATTTTAGCTCTTCTAGTTTCTTTGCTTGTCCATATAAATATTAGAATAAGCCTGTGAATACCTGGAAAATATACTTTGGAGATTTATAGATCAATTTGGGGAGAGCTGAAGTCTTAACAGTAATTGGTTTTCTCGTCAGTGGATGTTATTCCATTTATGTAGGTCATTATTTTTTTCATCCGTGCTTTTGAGTTTTTACATGCAGTTCGTGCACAGATTTTGCTGGATTTATACTTAAATATTTTACTTTGAGGTGATATTATTAATTTCTCTGTTTTATAATTTCTCCATTTTCATATACTCCTGTAGATTTTTTAATATTGACCTCATATCCTGCAGTCTTAGTAAATTCACTTAGTTCTAGGAATAGGCTGTAGATCCTTTGAGGTTCTCTACATGGATAAGTAAGTGAAGTGAAAGTCACTCAATCATGTCTGACTCTTTGCGACCCCATGGACTGTAGCCCACCAGGCTCCTCTGTCCATGAGATGCTGGCTTTGAAGATGGAGGGGGGCTCATGAACCAAGGAACGCAGCTTTAAAAGCTGGAGAGCTAAGGAGACCGATTCTCCTGGAGGGCCTCCAGCCTGCACAAACCTTGATCCTGACTCAGGGAAACCCTTCTGGACGACTGGATCCAGAGCCCTAAGAGACCACATTCCCATTATAAGTCATTGAGTTTGCAGCAGCCCTAGGAAGTGAGTACAGGGATTTTCTGGTCAATAAGCAGGGCAGGATCCCTGAAAGAAACAGACAACCAGAGGAGCCAGCTTTCTGCTCAGACCACCTTTCCAGTCCAGTCTACAGCACAAGGGAGAGACAAGGTTCTCCAGGCAAGGATATTGGAATGGGCTGCCATTTCCTTCTCCAGGACATGGATAAATATGTTGTCTGCAAATGCATACTCTATATATTCACTTAACCTGTATATCTGCTATATGTGCTATGTCTTTCTGCACCAAGTTGGACCTCCAACACATGCTGAATAGAAATGATAAGGGTGGGTATCCTTGCTTTGTTCTCTACTTCAGAGGGATGGCATTCAGTCTTCTTCATGGTTATGTGTGATATTAGCTGTAGACAGCTAATCTTCTGTAATGCCCATCTAACTCACGTTAGATACTTAACATTTTTCAGTTCTAAAATTCCCAAGTTATTCCTTTTTGAATAGTTTTCTTTGCTCTTTTGACATTCTGTATTTGTTTCCTCATTAAGTGCATATTTTTCCTTAAATCCAAGATCATATTCCTAATAATTTTTAAAATATTTACTAATTCCATATTTTGTGGTCTATTTTTTGCTAATAGTTTTATGAGTTGTGTTTTTCCTCTTTTTGTTAAATTCTGGACATTTTGATGCTCTTGGGCTAAATGTCTTTTGTCATCTCCTTTATTTAAAATACTGAGTTTTGCTTCAGTTGGTAGTTAGTCTCTTGTGGGTAAGCTTGTTCTTTTCAAGACGTTTCTAAACTGTAGCTTTTCCTTTGGGGCTTGTTTTGTTGTTGTTCAGTCATTCAGTCATGCCTGACTCTTTTCAACTCCATGAACTGCAGCACACCAGGCTTTCCTGTCCTCACTGTCTCCTGGAGTTTGCTCAGACTATGTCCGTTGATGCCATCCGACCATCTCATCCTCTGTCACCCCCTTCTCCTGCCCTCAATCTTTCCCAGCATCAGAATCTTTTCCAATGAGTCAGCTCTTTGCATCAGGTGGCCAAAGTATTGGAGCTTCCGTTTTAGCATCAGCCCTCCCAATGAGTCTTCAGGGTTGATTTCATCAGCCCTCCCAATGAGTCTTCAGGGTCGATTTGCTTTAGGACTGACTGGTTTGATGTCGTTGCTGTTGTCCTACTTTGAAGTGTGGCTTTTCCAGTGTCTCCACTCCAGCCAGTTGAGATGTGAACATCTTCCAGGTCTGGAGACCGTCCCGTCCACAGCTGCCCAGAATGACCCCCGGCCCAGCCTCAGGGAGCCTTGCCTGGCACGTGTACAGCTTAGCGTTCAGAGACCCAATCCTCCTCAGACTCCTGGAGCTCCTTCTCTGCACAGAGCTGTTCTTTCCTGAACTGATGCTGCCGGTTTCAGCTGCCCTGGCAGGCTGGAGCTGCGGCCCTGCCCGTCAACATGAGACCACCTTGTCCACATCAACGCCCTCTCCCTTGTGCTGTAGACCGGACCGGAAGCAGAAAGCTGGCTTCCCTGGTTGTCTGTTTCAGGGATCACGGTCCTGCCCCGCTTGTTGACCAGAAAATCCTTGTAGTCATTTCCTAGGGCTCCTGTAAACTCAGTGACTTACAATGGGAATGTGGTCTCTGGATCCAGTCGTCCAGAGCGGTCTCACTGGGTCAGGAACAAGGTGTGTGCAGGCTGGAGGCCCTCCAGGAGAATCGGTCTTCTTAGCTCTCCAGCTTTTAAAGCTGCGTTCCTTGGTTCATGAGCCCCCTTCCACCTTCAAATCCAGCACCACAGCATAGCACTTGCGTGGGCACATTGCCTTCTCCTGCCGCGTCAAGTCTTCCTTTCACAGGGACACTTATGATTGCGCTAGGGGTCGTCTGGGTAGCCCAGGATCAATTCTCTATCTCAAGGTCCTTAGGGTAATTGGATTCCATCTTAGGAACAAGCCATGGGCTAAACCGCACTTCTTACCCTGGGCCCAACCCCGTGAGGCCACAGAGCTGGAATCAAGCTCCAGAAGCACAGGGGGCTCCACAGGGCGTCGTGCCATGGTGGTGATGGAGCTGAGGAGGCTGTAGGATGCTCTCCTCCCAAGGCTGGGAAATGCCCACCCAGGGGGCGCCCTTTTCCCGGAAGATGATCTCAAAAGTCTTGAATCTTCTCCAGTCACAGCTCCAGGTTCCCCAAACCCCTGCCGTCTCCTGGTTATTGTAACAGCCTCCTTGCTGTCTTCCTTGCCTCCGACTTCTGGTCACCTCCACAGATCCAGCCATCATGCCCTCTCACAACCCTTTTCTGAAGCCTGTGGTCCTTTGGACATCTGGCCTGCCACTCCAGGCCCCCTGGGAACTGCCTGCCCCCAAGGAGGAGGTCTGTGGGCTTCCTGGGCTCCAGGTCAGCCAGACAGGGCACAGCCAGGCCCTGCCCGCACCCACGACCTCCTTTGCCTGCAACCAGCTTCTACTTTTCTCTGGTGGAGCCAGGCCCCTCCCTGGCCCTCTGTGCTCCCTGGTCAGCATAGTAGGGGACGCGTCCCCCAGACCTGTGACCACCTGTCTGTTGTTCCCTCTTCCACAGCCAGGAGAGCTCTGGAGGGCTGATTTCTGGGTGCCCTGGCCTCCGCACCCACCGGGTCAGGGCAGGGGCCTGGAGCTACTTAGAGGTGGAGGAAGAAAGGGAGAGACTAAAGAAGGGAACATCAGGGGGCAAGGGGCACCCATCCAAGAAGGCAGGACTCCCCCTGCCTTCACCTGGGGAGGGCAGGGACTAGGGGTGGGTATGAAGGAGGCCACTACACCTGGTCCCTCCCTTCCGTGAGCCTCCACAGGAGATGGAGGCTCAGGGTTCCCCAGTGGACAGGGTATGCAGAGCCAAGCAGGGCCCTGGGGCCCAGGCCAGCCGTGCGGCACACCCGCAGTGCAGCTGGAGGGAGACAGCGCCCTTCCCTTCCCTTCCCTTCCCTCGGGCTCCTCAGGGCAGCTTGGCACTCATTTTCCCATCTCAGACCTTGGAAAGACTCTGCTGCGGCCAAGCTGCCTGCTCTGAGTCCTTGGCCTGAGGTTCTGGTGGAGAGGAAGCCAGGTTTAGGCTGCAGGGAGGCGGCAGTGAGTCAGGAGAAGGGAACCGGGGCAGCAGCAGCCCCCGCTGTCTTGATGGGGATGCTGGCTGCGTACACACAGGGCCGTGGAGACGGAGCCCCAGGCCCCGCGAGGGACACGTGACCACCCGGCCCCCCTGGGGTCTCTGCCTCCCTTCCTATCACCGTCTCCTTCCCCTCCGTGGCTGCCCCCATCCTTCCTGACCTCACGGCTCCACCTCATGCTCCATTTCCTGAGATCCAGCCGGGGACGCTGAGCCCCAACCTGTGTGGCCCCGGGGGTCCTTAGCACTCCCACCCCGAGGACCTCTCCCTGCGCCCCAAGCAGCGCGGGCCGTGGCATGGATGGACGGCCAGGAGTGGGGCTCTCCAAGAAACAGCAGATCGGTTCCCCTGGGGCGTGGTCCCACCGCCATGAACATGCCTGGCAGCTTTGCCAGCCCCAAAGCAAACAGCCTCCGTTCTGAAAGCTGTCTGGAGCATGGACCCAGCTTTCCTCTCTCCTGTGTCCACCGTCCCCCTCCACCCCCAGCACTAGCACCAGCTCCTGGACACAAGCTCTCGTGTTTCAGAACTCACTCGGTGGCACAGCTATTTTCAACAGCTCAGTTCCAGGGCCAGTGAACAGGGCCAAGTCCCTTTGCCCTTAACTGATCCTGGGGCTCAAGCTCCCCATCCAGGGCCTACTGTGGGACGAAGGGCGGTGGGCCTTGCAGTGTGGTGGTGGGGGTTGCCCAAAGCAGGGAGACTCTGTGACCCCCTGATGGTGCCGTTCCAAGAGCATGCCCTCACACACCAGGATTCAGACTGGCCCAGCCTCCCCACTGGGGAAGGGTGGAGACCTTAAGCCCTGAGGTCAGAACTTGTGGGGGCCATGTGCAGACTCCCCACAGGAGGTGACAGACTCACCTCCCAGGGCTGGAATCCTAGAGAGGCCACCAGCCACCTCCCAACTTGTCTCAGGGTTATGCCAGGAGAACTGGTGGGCAGGCTACCGGGGCACACGGAGGCCTGGGGGCCAGGCCCAGGACTAGAGCCCTCTCCAGCCTCCAGCAACCTCACTGTGAGTGGTAAGGGGACCCCAGCCCCTCCCCACACCTATCTCACAGAGAGACACTTATGAATACGGAACATTCTTCCTTGTGTGTGTGCTCAGCCGCTTCAGTCGTATCTGACTCTTTGCGACCTCATGGACTATAGCCCGACAAGCTCCTCTGTCCATGGAGTTCTCCAGGCAATAATACTGGAGTGGGTTGGCATGCTCTCCTCCAGGGGATCTTTCCGACCCAGGGATCAAACCCACGCCTCCTGCATCTCTGGCATTGCAGGTGGATTCTTTACTGCTGAGGTACTATGGAAGCCTTAATATTCTTCCTTCAGTTCAGTTCAGTTCAGTTCAGTCGCTCTGTTGTGTCTGACTCTTTGCAACCCCATGGACTGCAGCACTCTAGGCCTCCCTTTCCATCACCAACTCCCAGAGCTTGCTCAAACCTGTGTTCATCAATTCGGTGATGCCATCCAACCATCTCATCCTCTGTCATCCCCTTCTCCTCCCACCTTCAATCTTTCCCAGCACCAAGGTCTTTTCCAATGAGTCAGTTCTTCACATCAGGTAGCCAAAGTATTGGAGTTTCAGCTTCACCATCAGTCCTTTTAATGAATATTCAGGACTGATTTCCTTTAGGACTGACTGACTTGATCTCTTTGCAGTCCAAGGGACTCTCAAGAGTCTTCTACATCACCACAGTTCAAAAGTATCAAATCGTTGGCACTCAGCTTTCTTTATAGTCCAACTCTCACATCTATACATGACTACTGGAAAAACCACAGCTTTGACTAGACAGACCCTTTTTGGCAAAGCAATGTTTCTGCTTTTTAATATGCTGTCCAGGTTGGTCATAGCTTTTCTTCCAAGGAGGAAGCGTCTTTTAATTCCACAGCTTAGATTAAGCCAAATCTCTCTCTCTCGTACTTCACACAGGACAGTCATGGGCTTTTTATTTTTATTTTTAGCTGGAAGGGCTCCTACATACCAACTGGTTAATCTGCCTCATTTCAGAGGTGGAGAAACTGAGGCCCAGAGAAAGGCTGTGCCTTAACTGTGGTCACACAGCAAGGCAGGTCCCAGGCCAGTTCAAAACGTGACCACTGTCTTTGCCCACTGGCCTCTCCCACTGATCCCAGAGACAGCCTAGTTGGCAAAGCGTGGGGCCTCTCACCAGCTCCTCCACAGTTCCAGCTCAGCCTGTTTCTGGCCAGCTCACCATCCTGGCCATCCTCACTCAGACACCTCCAGAAGAATCACAAAGGCCCTCCAACAGCCAGACCCCCAACACCTGGAGCTGTCTCCCCGGGCTCCCTGATGCTCAGGGGGTCCTTGCTGGGTGGTGTTGTTGTTCAGTTCTCAAATCATGTCTGACTCTCTGCCACCTGTGGCCTGCAGCACGGCAGACCTCCTTGTCCTTCGCCATCTCTTGGAGCTTGCTCAAACTCACGTCCATTGAGTAGGTAATGTCATCCAGTTAGTTTATCTTGTCCTCTGCAGTCGCCTTCTCCTCCTGTCCTCAATCTTTCCCAGCATCAGGGTCTTTTCCATGGAGTCAGCTCTTCACATCACATGGCCAAAGTGATGGAGCTTCAGCTTCAGCATCACTCTTTCCAAAGAGTAGCCAGAGTTGGTTTCCTTTAGGACCAATTGGTTGATCTCCTTGCTGTCGAAGGGGACTCTCAACAGTCGCTGGGTGTAGGGGACCACCAGGCACCCCCAGCAGTGCTCGTGAGTCCCTCCCCCAGGCCCCCCTTCAGGTCCTCCTGTCTTCAGTCTAAAGGATTTCCTTTAGCATTTCTTATAGCATGAGTCTGTTGGCAAGGAATTCTCATGGATGTCACTTGCCAGAGAATGTCATTGTTTCTCCTTATTTTTAAAAATACATCTTTGCTGGACACAGAATTCTAGAATAGCTTTTTTTTTCCCCCAGGACGTCAACAATGTTGTTCTGTAATCTGTGACATCCATTGTTTCTGATGAGAAGTCAGTTAAAACTATTTTTGCTCTCTGTGTACTTTTTAAAAGAACAAGTTTTATGGTATTTCTTTTCATTGTTAGTCTTTTCACGTGTTTTACTATGGCATACCTGGGTGTGGTTTCTTGTCTATGTTCTCTCTGTTGGCCCACTGAGAATCTTAGATCTGTGAGTTAATGCTTTCAATTAAATTTCAATTTTTTTAAACTACTATTATTTAAAATATTTTGTCTGCCCTGTTTGACTTTCTTTTTCTCCTCGGACTCCATTCACATAAATGTTAGGCTGCTTGAAATTGTTTGAGGCTCTGTCCCATGGTTTAAAAATCTTTTTATCTCCAGGTTTCAGTTGGTGGGTGGCTCAGACAGTAAAGAAGCCACCTGTGATGCAAGAGACTGGGGTTTGATCCCTAAGTCAGGAAGATTCCCTGGAGAAGGGAATGGCTACCCACTCCAGTGTTCTTGCTTGGAGAGTTCCATGGGCAGAGGAACCTGGCGGGCTACAGTCCATGGGGTCACAAAGAGCTGGACATGAGTGGGTGGCTAACACTTTTACTTTTTCACTTTTTGTTTGCTTTGTTCATATTGAACTGCTTTCAAGTTTACTAATGCTTTCTTCTGCAGTGTTCAGGCTGCCACTCAACATGTTTTTTACTTCAGCTATTGTATTTTCCTATTCTAAAATTTTAATTTGTTTCTTCTTTAGAGTATTTGTTTCTCTCTTGATATTTCCCACCTCAGTGGGAAAATACATACAATCAATCCATCTTTTTCTGTAAATTTTAAAAATATATCTATCATACTTAAAGTTCTTATCAAGTAATTCCGACAGCTGGGTTTTCTGCCAATTTGCTTCTTCTGACCGAGGTTTTCTTTTATTTATGTCACACGTTCTTGATTCTTCGCAGGCCTGAAAAGTCGTTAAAGTGTTAGTCGCTCTCTTTGCGACCCCATGGACTATAGCCCTCCAGGCTCCTCTGTCCATGGAATTCTCCAGGCAGGATTACTGAAGTGGGTTGCCATTCCCTTCCCCAGGGGATCTTCCTGACCCAGGGTGAAACTCGGATCTGCTGCCTTGCAGGAAGGTTCTTTACTGCCTGAGCCACCAGGGAAGTCCTCTTTTCATGCCAGGTAATTTTAAGTTAAATAATGGACATTGTGAATGACATATTGTAGAGGCTCTGGATTCTGGTATTCTCCTCAGAAGAATGCTACTTTTTGTCCTTGTTGTTTTTGTTTAATTGCTAAATTTGCGACCCCACGGACTGTAGCCCGCCAGGCTCCTCTGTCCATGAATTTCCAAGCAAGAATCCTGGAGTGGACTGCCATCCCCCACCTCCGCCTCCTGGGGCTCTGGCACTGGCAGGTGGATTCTTAACCGCCAGCGCCACCTTTTGTTTCAGTGTCAGCTAAATTACCAACAATCGCCTGGACCTGGTGCAAGTTTGGGGTCTAGGTTTTGAAAGGGCAGGTCTATTCCAGTTTTCCCTCAGTCCGACAGCACCACCCTAAGTCTTAGGACTCGACCTTTATGCCTAAGGCATAGCCTTTCCTTGGCTCCAGTTGAAGGACCAAAACTACAGACATTGACCTTCCAATTCTGTATCCCCTGAGCTGACCAGGCAGTTAAGTCTCTGCTCTCACCTTAAGGACTGTGGGTGTTGTTTTCCACTGATGTTTTTGGGTGTGACCTTGTGCATGGACCATGTGTGAGTCAGCCAAGAGGCATTTATATGCAGATTCAAGGATATCCTCTTCCAGCCCTGGACTCTCTTTGTCCTGTATTTCCTCATTTTCTAGGCTCTCTGGTTTTGCTGAGTTCAGGCCTTGACTCCTCAGCCTTTTTAGACAGCCACTTCTTTATCTCCGTTCCTGCGTGCCTCGTATACTGGAGGGTGCCTCCAGGGCAGAAGTTCATTATGCATATATCTCATCCGCTGCTTCCTTGTTTTAAGTGTCATATCCTTTCAAGTTTCAGCCCATTGTTGATTGTTTTTAAGTGTCTTCAAGCAGCTGTTTCTATGTTTTGTCCAGAGCGCAATTATAGTCAGGAAAAAGCCTGATCTGTTACAAGCAATCCCACTGTTATTGGACTATTCAGACATTTAATTTTACTTTAAAAAATTATTATAGTCTTCCTGGAAATTGATAAAATAGTACATGAAGTCAAATACATTGTTCTCTCAGCTTCCCCTAATGATGATAGCGTTAGTGCAATATCAAGGCAAGGAAGCTGACGTTGTTGGTACAATACTGTTAATTAGACCACAGAAGTTATTTAGTGTCCACCTGCACTCATTTGTGTGTTGTTTGTGTGCACATGTGTGTATAGTTCTGTGCACTGTGGTCCCACATATAAGTCATGTAACCGTTCATCACCCAAAGGATCTCCTTTTGCTCTTCCCTTATATTCTCACCCCTTCCATTCTTGTGCCTTAGAAACCATTCATATGTTCTTGATTTCTCTATTTTTGTCATTTTAATAATGTTATGCAAATAGAGTTAAATAGTATGTGAGATTTTTTAGATTGACTTTTGCAATGATCACAGCACCCTTGAGATTTGTCCAAGCTGTTGTATGTCCCAACACTTTGCTCCTTTTCTTTCTTTTTACGTTTGAATTTTTCAAACTAAACTTATACTTTTAAAACAGTTTTACACATACAGAATTATTCCAAAGGTTGTACAAAGAGTTCACTTATACCCCACACCAAGTTCCTCCTATTATTAACATCTTACATTAGTATGGCAATTTGCCACAATTCATGAGCCAGTACTGATATGTTGGTATTAACTAGAGCCCATACATTGAGTTGGCCAAAATGTTTGTTCTGCTCTTTCATATCAGATCAGATCAGTCACTCAGTCGTGTCAGACTCTTTGCGACCCCAAGAATCGCAGCACGCCAGGCCTCCCTGTCCATCACCAACTCCCGGAGTTCACTCAGACTCACGTCCATCGAGTCAGTGATGCCATCCAGCCGTCTCATCCTCTGCCGTCCCCTTCTCCTCCTGCCCCCAATCCCTCCCAGCATCAGAGTCTTTTCCAATGAGTCAACTCTTCGCATGAGGTGGCCAAAGTACTGGAGCTTCAGCTTTAGCATCATTCCTTCCAAAGAAATCCCAGGGCCTATCTCCTTCAGAATGGACTGGTTGGATCTCCTTGCAGTTCAAGGGACTCTCAAGAGTCTTCTCCAACACCACAGTTCAATAGCATCAATTCTTTGGCACTCAGCCTTCTTCACAGTCCAACTCTCACATCCATACATGACCACTGCAAAAACCATAGCCTTGACTAGACGAACCTTTGTTGGCAAAGTAATGTCTCTGCTTTTGAACATGCTATCTAGGTTGGTCATAACTTTCCTTCCAAGGAGTAAGCGTCTTTTAATTTCATGGCTGCAGTCACCATCTGCAGTGATTTTGGAGCCCAGAAAAATAAAGTCTGACACTGTTTCCACTGTTTCCCCATCTATCTCCCATGAAGTGGTCGGACCAGATGCCATGATCTTCATTTTCTGAATGTTGAGCTTTAAGCCAACTTTTTCACTCTCCACTTTCACTTTCATCAAGAGGCTTTTGAGTTCCTCTCCACTTTCTGCCATAAGGGTGGTGTCATCTGCATATCTGAGGTTATTGATATTTCTCCTGGCAATCTTGATTCCAGTTTGTGTTTCTTCCAGTCCAGCGTTTCTTATGATGTACTCTGCATATAAGTTAAATAAACAGGGTGACAATATACAGCCTTGATGAACTCCTTTTCCTATTTGGAACCAGTCTGTTGTTCCATGTCCAGTGCTAACTGTTGCTTCCTGACCTGCATACAAATTTCTCAAGAGGCAGATCAGGTGGTCTGGTATTCCCATCTCTTTCAGAATTTTCCACAGTTCATTGTGATCCACATAGTCAAAGGCTTTGGCATAGTCAAAAAGCAGAAATAGATGTTTTTCTGGAACTCTCTTGCTTTTTCCATGATCCAGCGGATGTTGGCGATTTGATCTCTGGTTCCTCTGCCTTTTCTAAAACCAGCTTGAACATCAGGAAGTTCACGGTTCACATATTGCTGAAGCCTGGCTTCGAGAATTTTGAGCATTACTTTACTAGCGTGTGAGATGAGTGCAATTGTGTGGTAGTTTGAGCATTCTTTGGCATTGCCTTTCTTTGGGATTGGAATGAGAACTGACCTTTTCCAGTCCTGTGGCCACTGCTGAGTTTTCCAAATTTGCTGGCATATTGAGTGCAGCACTTTCACAGCATCATCTTTCAGGATTTGAAATAGCTCAACTGGAATTCCATCACTTCCACTAGCTTTGTTCATAGTGATGCTTTCTAAGGCCCACTTGACTTCACATTCCAGGATGTCTGGCTCTAGGTCAGTGATCACACCATCGTGATTATCTGGGTCATGAAGATCTTTTTTGTACAGGTCTTCTGTGTATTCTTGCCATCTCTTCTTAATATCTTCTACTTCTCTTAGGTCCATACCACTTCTGTCCTTTATCGAGCTCATCTTTGCTTGAAATGTTCCTTTGGTATCTGATTTTCTTGAAGAGATCCCTAGTCTTTCCCATTCTGTTGTTTTCCTTTATTTCTTTGCATTGATCGCTGAAGAAGACTTTCTTATCTCTTCTTGCTATTCTTTGGAACTCTGCATTCAGATGTTTATATCTTTCCTTTGCTCCTTTGCTTTTCGCTTCTCTTCTTTTCACAGCAAATAGCTCTTTCATAAGATGTTACAAAAAAAAACCTGAATGAATTTTTGGCCATCCCAATACTATACACATTTCCTTACTCTTCCCTTAACGTCCTTTTTCTCTTTCAGGATTCCACTCAGGAAACCATATTATGTTTAGACGTCATATCTCCTTAGGCTTGGAGGAGGGCATGGCAACCCACTTCAGTATTCTTTCTGGGAAAATCCTGTGGATTTTCCATAAACAGCTTGGTGGGCTACAGTCCATGGGGTCACAAAGAGTCAGACGTGACTGCGGCAGCTGAGCATTCTTCGGTCTCCTTGTGACAGTGTCTAAAGTATTCCTTTCCTTTTGTTTTATTATTTTATTTTTTAGAGTTTTGAGGAGTACTTGTCAGATGTTTTGTAGAATGTTTCAAAACTGGGATTTTTCTGACGCCTGTCTCATGGTTAGAACAGGATAATGTGTTTTGGGAAAGAAGACCACACAGGAAAAGTAACAGTCTCTTCACATTGTATCAAGGGAAGATACTATCCATATGCCTCATCATTGTGGACGCTGACCCTGATGGCCTGGCTTGGGGTCGTGCGTGATTGTCAGGCTTCTTCACAGTAGCTATACTCTTTTGATCTCTCCCCTTTGGAAGAAAGTCTTTATAGGCAGCCCTATAAAATCCTATACTTGAGGACTGGAAGATATGCCCCCCATCCTGAGAGCTGCATGTTTGCACAATCTTCTGGAATTCTCCTGTATAGGATATTGTCTATATCCATTCACTCATGGGTTTATCCAACCATTTATTTATGTCAGTATTAACTCAGAGATATTTAGTTTATACCTTAGCTTATAATCCGATACTATGTTTTTTAGAAAGATTGATTTCTTTATTTGGCTGTGCCAGGTCTTAGGTGCAGCATGGGGGACCTGGTTTCCTGACCAGGGGTCGAACCCAGCCCCCTGCATTCGGAGTGCGGAGTTTTAGTCCCTGGACCTCCAGGAAAGTGCTCCAGCGCTACGTTTCTATTTTGTTCCCGAGAATTGTTTCAGCTCTGGCCATTGGGCTCCCTTTGAACTGACCGCTTTATCCGGTTGACGTATTTCAGGCGGTTATGAGTTTTCCGGTTTGGCTTGGTTCTTAGGCGCTTTCTTACGTATTTCAGGCGGTTATGAGTTTTCCGGTTTGGCTTGGTTCTTAGGCACTTTCTTACGTATTTCAGGCGGCTGTGAGCTTTCTGGTTTGGCTTGGTTTTTAGGCACTTTCTTCCTTCCCAGCACTGTAGGATGCTTCAGGCGCCTCCTGTACTTCCTAGCCTCCCTCCTACAGTCAGTCGTTTTCCCGAGGAACCCTGGTTCCTTCTCTTGGATAATGTTACGAGAAGGCAACATCTGGGTACAAGATGTGTTCGCTGCTTCTGGAGAGTCATTGCTTCTCGGCCCTCCAAGCTGACAGAGCAAGGAGCCTGTTTGCTTATCCTACCTCGTATATATGCGCATCAATACGAAGCTCTACATGTAACCATCTGTGTTTATGTTACAGTGAACATGTTCATGCTGGTGTCTCCAGCTCTGCTGCATCGGCACGTGGATCATTCTAGACTCCTCCCCTTACTCATCTGTAACTTCTCACTCAGACAATGAGAAATTTGGTTCCTACCATCTGCCATCTATTTTTTAATTGTTCACTTCCAGTGTACAGCCTAGTGGCTTCATAATCGTTAGCCCACACATTCCCGCATAGGAAACAGCTCCTTGAATTAGAATACCGTGTTTATGTGCACTTGTGTGCATTTCTTTTGCCCTCAGTCTTACTGACTTTACTATTTCCAAAGTTCCTTACACCCACCCCATTCCCTTCACTGAGGTTGTGTCATCCGTGTCTAATACATATAGATTATTCTGTCACCGTCTGCATTTTATCCTGAGATGCCCCAACCTCCTAAATGATTTTTTAATTTGCATATAATGCAGTTCACTCTTCGTACTACAAAGTTCTACAGGTTTTGACAAATGATAAGGTCATGTGTCCAACACTGTAATGTAGTAAAAAAAAATAGCTTTGCTACCCTAAACTATCTCTTATGCTTCACTCATTCAATACCTTCCCCCAACCTCTCAGCAGCCAAACTTTTTTCACTATCTCTATAGTTTTGTCTTTCCCATAATGTTGTATCAGAAATCTATTGTACACAGCCTTTTAAAAGAATTTTTTTCACTTAACAATATTTTAAACAGTATAATTATTCATTTAGAAATGGGCATTTAGTACAGGCATTATGGAGAACGGTATGATAATCCTGCAATCCCATTTGTGGGCTCACACCCAGAGAAAACCGTGGTCTGAATGGACGCCCGCACCAGGGCTCATTGCAGCACTGTTTACCAGGCAAGACACGGAAGCGACCCAAATGCCCACCGATAGAGGCGTGGACCCGAGTGCCCACCGACAGAGGCGTGGACCCGAGTGTCCACCGACAGAGGCGTGGATAAGGAACATGTGGCACATATGCACAATGGAATATTACTTTGCCATTAAAAATCATGAAATAATGCCATTTGCAGCTAATATGCCTATAGATTGTCAGACTGAGTGATGTAAGTCAGACAGAGAAAGAAGAACATTGTATCACTTAGAAGGGGAATCTAAAAATTAAGGATACAGATGAACTTACTTACAAAACAGAAACAGATTCACAGACTTAGAGAACAAAGGTATAGTTTTCATGGGGGAAGGGTAGAGGGAAGGGATAGTTAGGGAGTTTGGGACTGACATGTACACGCCACTGTGTTTAAAATGGATAACCAAGAAGGCCCTACAGTGTAGCACAGGAAACTCTGCTCAATACGGTATAACAACCTAAATGGAAAAAGAGTGAAAAAGAATAGATACACGCATGTGTATAACCAAATCACTTTGCTGCACACCTGAAACTAACAAAACATTGCTAATCAACTATATTCTCTAAGTACAGTATAGAACAAAACGTTTTCCAAAAATGGGTTAATATATGATATTATGGAAAAACAGACAGAGAGAACAGACTTGGGGGCACAGTGCGGGAAGGAGAGGGCAGGACGAATCGAGAGAGAGGCATGGAAACACACACATTACCGTGTGTAACACAGATAACCAGTGGAAATTTCCCGTGACCCAGGGAGCTCAAATCAGGTCATCTGTGACAACCCAGAGGGGCACGATAGGGTGGGAGGTGGGAGGGAGATTCAGGAGGGAGGGGACATATGTGATGCTAACATATGGCAGAAAGCAACACAATACTGTAAAGCAATTATCCTCCAACTAAAAATGAATAGATGCTTTAAAAAGAAACGGACATTTCATGTCTCTCTACGTCTTTGTGAGTCAATAGATCGTTTCCTTTTATTGTTGAATAATGTTCCATTGTCTGGATGAACCCCAGTTTATGTATCCGTTCTCCTAGGAAAGACACCTTGATTGCTTCCAGTTTGGGGCATTTGCGAATAAAGTTTCTATCAACATTTATTTGCAGGGTTTTGGGGACTTGTGTTTTCAATTTGGTTGGATAAATACTGAGTAGTCTGATGGATCCTGCAGTAAGATTATGTTTCACTTTGTAAGACACTGTTGAGCTATCTCCTAGAAGACTATGCCGTTTTGCCTTCTGACCAGCAATGAATGAGATTTCCTGTTACTCTGCACCTTTACCAGCCATCACGAATTGGATCTTAGGCAACCTGATGGGTGTGTTGGTATCTCATCGTTGTTTTAATTTGCAAGTCCCTAATGGCAACAGAGGTCCGTCTATTCAAAGCTATGGTTTTCCCAGTAGTCATTTAGGGATGTGAGAGTTGGACCATAAAGAAGGCTGAGCTCTGAAGAATTGATGCTTTCAAATTGTGGTTTAAAAGGAAATCAAACCAGTCAATCGTAAAGAAAATCAACCCTGAATATTCACTGGAAGGACTGGCACTGAGGCTCCAATACACTGACCAAGCTCTCTGGTCAATTGTTACAAAGAGCCGACTCATTGGCAAAGACCCTGATGCTGGGAAAGATAGAGGGCAGGAGGAGAAGGGGACGACAGAGGATGAGATGGTTGGATGGCATCACCGATTCGATGGACATGAGTTTGAGCACACTCTGGGAGACAGTGAAGGACGAGGAAGCCTGGCGTGCTGCAGTCCATGGGGTTGTAGAGAGTCACAGACGACTGAGCGACTGAACAACAGCAACGGCATATGATCTGGAGCCCCTTATTTACTTATTTTCTATGTGTGTGTCTTCTTTGATGAGAAGTCACTTCAGGTCTTTTTTCCATAAGTTGTTTGTTTTCCTACTGCTGAATTTTAAGAGTTCTTTCTTTTAAATTTTGGATATAAGTCCTTTAGCAGCTATGTGTTGTGCAAATATTTCTTCCCAGCATGTGAACTGCATTTCCATTCTCTTCAGTGTCTTTTGCAGAAGTTTTAAATCTTAATAACATCCAATTTATCACCTTTTCCCTTCACAGAGCATGCTTTTGATCGTGCATGTACAAGCTCATCACCAAACCCAAGGTCAGGTAGAATTCCTCCCATGTTTCCTTCTAGGAGTTTATAGTTTCAGGTTTTAAGTTTAGATTTATGATCTGGGCTTCCCTGGTGGCTTAGTGATGAAGAAACTGCCTGCAATGCAGAAGACCTGAGTTCAATCCCCGGGTTGGGAAGATCCCCTGGAGGAGGGCATGGGAACCCACTCCAGTATCTTGCCTGGAGAAGCCCATGGACAGAGGAGCCTGGTGGGCTACATGTAGTCCATGGGGTCACACAGAGTTGGAAATGACAGAGCGACTAAGCATAGCGCCAGTTCATGATTTATTTCCCTTTTATTCTTGAAGAACATTGTTTTCTTGATATAGGATTTGGGGGTTGACAGCTCTTTTCTTTCAGAACTCTAAAAATATGCCTCTTCTTCCTGACCCTCATGAGAAATCTGCTTTTGTTTGGATTGCTGTGCTGTGCTCAGTCGCTCAGTCCTGTCTGACACTTTGTGACCTCCTGGACTATAGCCCGCCAGACTCCTCTGTCCATGGAATTCTCCAGGTAAGGTACTGGAATGTGTTGCCATGCCCTCCTCCAGGGGATCTTCCCAACCCAGGGATTGCAGCCTCATCTCCTGCACTACAGGCAAATTTACCACTGAGACAACAGGGAAGCCCTGTTTGGATTGAGGTTCCCCTAAATATAGTATGTCATTGCACTCTGGTTCAGAGAAGGCAATGGCACCCTACTCCAGTACTCTTGCCTGGAAAATCCCATGGGCGGAGGAGCTTGGTAGGCTGTGGTCCATGGGGTCTCGAAGAGCCGGACATGATTGAGCGACTTCACGTTCACTTTCACTTTCATGCATTGGAGAAGGAAATGGCAACCCACTCCACTGTTCTTGCCTGGAGAATCCCAGGGATGGGGGAGCCTGGTGGGCTGCCGTCTATGGGGTCGCACAAAGTCGGACACGACTGACGCAACTTAGCAGCAGCAGCAGCAGCACTCTGGTTGGTCTCAGCAATCCTGTCTTCGGTTTTCAAAAGTTTCATTATGATGTTTCTTGGCATGGCTTCTTTGGGTTCATTCTATTTAGGATTCACTCAGCTTCTTGAATCTATAGGTTGACACCTTTTGCCAAATTAGAGGAATTATCAGCCATCATTTCTTTAAATCTTCTTTCAGCCTCACTTTTCTGTCCTCTCTTTCTCAGACTCCAATGACTAGAGTGTTAGAACCTTCAACAGGTCAACTGAGTGTCTATTTTTTTACTTGGGGTTTTTTTTTTTTTTTTTTTTCATTTTATTTTCTCTCTTTGGCTCAGGCTGGGCCTTCTTTGATTCTATTGATCTCTTTAGAGTTCAGAGCTCTCTTCCTTTGTTATCTCCAATTCACCTTCAAGCCCATCCAGTGATTTTTAAATCTCAGTTATTGCTTCTTTTTTTTTCCTTTTAGTTTCAAAATTTCCCCTTGGCATCATTTTATATCTTTCATTTCTGATTTTCTGGATTTTTTTTCATGTGTCTCAAGGGTCTTCAAATTGCTGTGGAAGCACTTTTGTGATTGCTGCTCTGTAATCCGTGTCAGATAATTTCAACATCTGATTCATCTCAGTGTTGGCATCTGTTGATTGTTGTTTCTCTTTCAGATGGTGATTGCCCTGACTCTTGGTATGATGAGTGATGCTTTATTGTATCCAGGATCTTTGCGGCATTATATAACAAGACTTTGGATCCTATTTGATCTCTGCCTAGGCTTCCTTGTTTAGGTGTCATGTGCAGGCCTGGGTGGGGTGAGTATTCAGCTTCCCGCCTGATGTCTTGAACCCCCACCTGAGCTAAAGTGATCCTCCAACTCACAGCACCTTGCTGGCAAAAGGCTAGACTGGAAGCTTGCTTCCCCCCTCCCCCAACTCTGCTGATACCACCTCAACAAAAGCATAACACTGCCATGCAAACCATCTGCTTGCCATTGGCTAAGGGTGGGGATTCAGCTCCCCACTGGGCCCCACTGGGCCCCACTGGCACCAAGTGTGGGGAAGTCAAGTTCCAAATGGTGCCGTCTCATCCTGCCTCCAGGATCTGTGTTGCATGTCCAGGAGGCTGCTGACTGCTCTGGGAGGTGTACATTCATTCACTGAGCGCTTGGGCTGCCTCTGTGTCCTGGTCCTGCTGCTACTAGGGTGGATGGTACCTCCTTGCTTGCTCCGCCAGCAGAGAGGCAGTTTCCTCATTGGCATTTGACTCCACGAGGGCACGTATCTTTAAAAATGGCTTTCTGCTCTGATAAGCTGCCTAATCCCTTTGGCTACAGGGAGCAGGCTCTTCTTGGGGCTTTTTTTTTTGTCCAGGCCTCACTGTCTGGTAAGAATTATGCCAGTGCAGGATGGATGGGAGGCAGAGAGAAAGCCCAGGGGCCTAGGGCCACGTTGCCCCTAAGTCTTAAGACCCCTTGGCCAGCCTTTGTTTCATCCTTCAGGATCTTTCCAAACTGGTTAGGTTATGCCGAAGGGTTTTGTTTTTTTTTTTCATTGTAAAGGGGAAGAAGGAAGAAGGAGGCCACTCCATCATGGCTAGAACTGGAAATTTCTATTTTGACATCTTCCTTCACCATTTTAGTAGGAAATAGGGTTCTCGAGTTCCCCAAATGGGCCAGTGAACCCTCTCAAGAACCACAATCCTCAGTGTGGGAAACACTTGGGAAGTCCCTACAAAAAGTTTTACCTTTACAACTGGCAAAATAAATGTTTATGTTATTGTTAAAAGGAACACAGGTGTGCGTGTTTAGTGACTTCTGCTGCTGCTGGGGCTACTAAGTCGCTTCAGTCGTGTCCGACTCTGTGCGACCCCATGGACCATGGCCCACCAGGCTCCTCTGTCCATGGGATTCTCCAGGGAAGAATACTGGAGTGGGTTGCCATTTCCTTCTCCAGTGAAAAGGATCACACACACATTAAAAAATATTCTCATAGAATGTGTAGGCTCTGTGCCCAGACCTGGACAGCTTTGTTTGGTTTGAGGACAGAAACGTGGGCACTGGTATGTGGGCACTGGTACGTGGGCACTGGTACGTGCCCTCTGCCCCTTGCCAGGTCTCCACGGTTGTTGTCATCACACGTCTGATCCCTCTTCTGATTCTTCTTATTTTAAGATTTTAAAAAAAAAATTGATGTTTATGTTTTGGGACTTCCCTGGTGGCTCAATGGTAAAGAGTTCGTTTGCCAATGCAGGAGATGCAGGCTCGACACCTGGGTCAAGAAGATCCCCTGGAGGAGGGCATGGCAACCCATTCCAGTATTCTTGCCTGGAGAATCCCATGGACAGAGGAGCTTGGCAGGCTACAGTCCATGGGGCTGCAAAGAGTCAGACATGAGTGGAGGGGCTTAGTACACACGCACTTTTATGTTTTGGAATTTTGGTCTCGAGGCACATAGGATCTTAGTCCCATGCTTGGGGATCAATCCCGCACCCCCTGTGTTGGAAGGGGGTCTTAACCACTGGACTGTCAGGGAAGTTCTCTAATTCCTAATTTTTAGCTTTTCTCAATGTGGTGAAGAAGCAATGCAGACCCAGGTTCCATGCCTGCGCCTGCCACTCACCCGCTGAGTCACAGCAGATCCGCAAAGATGGCATAGCATGTGAACAGACCTTATGGGGTAGCTGTGATGATAAATTTAATAAGTTGGTTGAAGGTGAGAGTGCAAGGGCCATCATCAGTTCTCAGTAAACATTTGTTAAATGGATGGAAAGAGAGCCTGGCTCAGTGGCTGGAGTGTCAGCATTGATCCTTGACATACTATGGTACTTCTTTCTCAGCCTCCTGGAATCATCTCCAGCAGCCAATCCTCGACTGCCTCCAGGGCACAGGGACCCCTTCTGCGACCCCTCACTGCCCGTTATCAGCCCTGTGATGGCCCGTGTCACTGTGTCCTGCAATTGTCTCTTCTGATCTTGGTGCCCCTGGGGAATGGACCCTCCTGGAAGGGTTCTTGTCTTGCTTTATCTACGGGACCTGTAAACACCACAGCATCACTCAGTGGCGGTGGGGCAGCAGAAGGGAGGAATCCTAAGGCTAATGCCCCCGAGCAGTGTCACCAATGAGTGGGTATGAGAGGACAGAGAGCCCGCAAGGGAAACCGAGATGGTCAGCAGATACCACAGACGCCAGGGAAGAAGAGATTGTCAAGAAAGGAAGGGAGACACCGGATCTGGCGACACGGCTGCTCTTGGTGTGACTCTGTGTGGCTGGCTTGGGGGGTGGGGTGGGGGTGGGGCTAAATGAGCCCTGCTTCTGGAGCAAGGTGCTCCCTGAGTCTGTCCATGGCCCAGCACAAGTGTTCCTGCAGGAGATGCGCCCAAAGCAGCAAAGTCTGGGTGCTGCCTCCTCTGCACAAGACTCCCCCTCTTCCAGAAACATCCACAAAACCCACAGTGTGTCTAACAACCATAGCAACTATCCCCACCTTCGTCATCAGAGCTACAGTGCTCTGCGAGCTGAGTCACTCAGTCGTGTCCCACTCTTTGCGACCCCATGGACTGTAGCCTACCAGGCTGCTCTGTCCATGGGACTCTCCAGACAAGGATACTGGAGTGGGTTGCCATGCCCTCCTCCAGGGGATCTCACACTGAAGCCTGGGGAGGGGAAGGGGCTCTCCTGAGCTCCAGGCTGACAGACCCTCTTGGAACACTCTCTGAGATCACTCTTTCCAAATGCTGGCTGGCCATGCCAAGGCAGGAGGCCAGCAGAAGAACCCTGGGCGGGAGTCGGGGGCGGGCGGGCAGTCTTCGGAGAAAGCCAGTTAGGAACGTAACTGCGGCGCTGGCCTTGTGAGCGTGCGGGTCCGGGTCACCAGGGGTGGGCCAGCACGCGGGCGGCCGCCACGTGTCAAGGGCTCCTTGGGGATGGGGAGGGTGGGAGTAGGGGGTCCTAGATCCCTTGGCACCCACTGCCCACGGCTCCCCTTGTTCACAGAGGTTCTGCTTCTGCACGGCCCACAGCAACAGGGCTGTCCGTTCACATCAGCCCCTCAAGCTGTCCTCCCTGTGTTTCTCAATCGGCCTCTTCCAGGTCCTTTACATGGCAGCTCACTGCTCCTCTGTTTTAAAAAAAAAAAAGAAAGAGGAGGGAATTTTTTTTTTTCTCCCCCAACAAAAAGCACAAGGCTTGGGAGAGAGAGGAAAGGCTGACGCAGAGATGCCAGCTCGGGGTCTGGCCTGCCTCCCCTCCGGTCCCTGAATACCAGGCTTTCACCCTCGGTCACCAGTGGGGTCTCAGAGACTGCCCCTCCTGAACGACACTGCATAAAAGGGAGACACTGGGCCTTGCCCTGGTCTGCCACCACTCCCCTCACAGCAGGGAAGACCTGAGCCCAGAGAGAGCGAAGGATTTACCCAGAGTCACAGAGCAGAGCCGACACAGGATGAAACCATCCAGGACGTGAAGGGGGTGGGAGGGATTATGCTTGGCTGAAGACAAGCCTGGGCCTCACCTCTAGTCATTAGAACATGGCAAAGGGACAAGATTTTGCAGATGCAATGGAAGGCCCAAATCGGAAGATTTTGAGTCCATCAAAAAGAATTTCACACTGGGTTGGGCCTGATTTAAGCAGGGGACTGGGCCTTCCCTGAGGTCAGACACTCTCCTGCTGGCCTGCAAAGCAAGCCACCATGAGTCCCAGAGCTGCAGGGATGGGAGATCTGCCCGCGACCTGAGGGAGTCGGGAGACAGATTCTCCTCCCTGGCCGTCGAGCCTCCAGATGAAAACCTGGCCCCCGGATTGCAGCTTCGGGCATCCAGGCAGAGGACACAGATCTGCCAGCCTGCAGTTCTGTCCCTGGAAGCTGTGAGGGGAAAAAAGAAAAGTGTGTTGTTTTAAGCCACTGGGTTCTGGTCGTTTGCCACATAGCGTAGGTAACTGATAGGAGAAAGGAGAGCCAGCATTTCTTCCAGGGGACCACTTTTATCATTATTGTTATTATTATCTCATTATTTATTCTCCTGCATTGGGTCTCAACAAACAGGATCTCTCATTGAGGCATCCAAACTCTCTGTTTGTGGCACATGGGCTCAGTGGTTGTGGTTTGTGTGCTTAGCTGCTCAGGGGCGTGTGGGATCTCAGTTCCCCGGCCAGGGATCGAACTTGCATCCCCTGCATTGCAAGGCAGATTTTTAACTACTGGACCATGAGGGACGTTCCCAGGGCACCTCTTGGAGCCAGGTCTGTTCAGTCACTCACCAGCATGTTGACTTTGGCATTCTTCTTCTTTTTCTATCTCAGTTTTATTTATTTATTTTTTACTTTACAATATTGTATTGGTTTTGCCATACATTGACATGAATCCACCATGGGTGTACATGTGTTCCCCATCCTGAACCCCGCTCCCACCTCCCTCCCCATCCCATCTCTCTGGGTCATCCCAGTACACCAGCCCCGAGCACCCTGTATTATGCATCGAACCTGGACTGCGATTCATTGCACAGCCTCGGCATTCTTATCTGTGAAATGGAGTCACTGGGGCTGATTCTCCGTGCCACTGAGCAGACCAGGTAACAGAAGACAGAAGGACCCACTGGCCGGGGCTCAGGCTGAGAAGCGGAGCCATTGATCCCCCAAGCCTGTAACTGGGTCCCTGCATTTCTTTCCACACTGGACCACAAAACCCTTGGGCCAGGAACCCAGGTGTGCAGAGGATCCTACCCAGAGCTTTAGGACAATGTTGGGCAACACCTAGCTCTGCCGAGTCTCAGGCCACCCGGGTCCCCTGCACATCAGAGATCACCCAACCGCCCTCACCCAATGTTCAGGCCTCCAGCCTGCCCTGCCGGACACACCTGACCCAGGCCACTGTGTGTGGGGGGCCACGCTGAGCCCTGGAAGGGCTTTTGCCCCACGGAAGCCACGACCTGCCTGTGGCAAAGGCCCCTTGGTGTCCTGAGGCTGTACTTACCAGGCACTTAGGAGACCCGGGCAGGTCTCAGTGATCGGGGTGACGGCCATGCATAGGGGCCTGCCCCTGTCCGTCACACGGGGAGTCTCTCTGGCTCTCGGAGGACCAGCACTGCCGTGGCAGCAGGCGGGGCACCAGATTGAGGGAGAAGATGTCCTCACGGTGGGCGCAGATGCAGCTCCACATCTCCTTGGATCTCACATTTCGGAGCGTGCCAGGCGGTCCTCCAGCTGCCAGCAACTGCATCTTGGCCTTAGGGCTTTCTTTGAAGTGGCAAATACTCACTCCACTCCTGCACCATGGTTGGCCTCCAACACTGGGGGGTTAACAACCTCGGGAGTGGTCCAGGGGCCTAGGTGCAAGCCTGCCAGCTCCCTACCCCCACTGGCTCATGGAGAACCCAGGGGGACTAAGCCCCCGTTACCCTAGGGGGAGCTTGCTTAGAAATGCACCGTGCTCCCTTCCTTCATGTTTCCAGGACCACCTTCCAAATAAACTGCTGGCATGGTCATCTTGTCCAGAGTCTGCTTCTGAGGGGCCCAAGCTCAGTCAGTAATTAGAGCATGTCCCTGCCCTCAGGAGGCTCACCGCCTGGTAGAAGCAGGTACGGGACTTAGGGTTGCCATGGAGCTCCAGGTGGGACAGGAGGGTGCAAAGCCCCCCAGCTTCTCTTAGCAGCCCGATGTCCACTCAGCACCTGGCGCATGACTGGCATCCCTGCCTGACATCCGAGGGCCTCCGAGGATGCTGTGAGCGGGCACAGAGAAGGGGAGAAGGGCGCTTCCTGGAAAACAGACGGGCCTGCCAGAGCACTAATCACAGGAAAAATGACAGTCATCCCAGCCAACCTTCGATTGTTGATTGGGGTAAACACAGTGGGATTAAAAGAAACCACCAGCATTCCAGCTCATTAGAGCTAAAACGTTTCTTAAGCTTGGAACATCATCTTGTCAGGTCCCTCCAGACCCAGCCAGCCGGTGGAAAATCCGGCTAATTTAGAAATGAGTGTGGGAGCCTGCTCTGTCTCAGGCCCTGCAGGTCAGGGATCTGGCTGGAGGGGTGCGGGGCCCCAGGCCGGCCCTTCGCAGGCCTGTGACAGCCATGATCTCACCCGCCCTCCCCCAGCTCCCTGCCAAAGAGGGGCAAGAGAGGGGCGACCGCCCGCTGAGACCTCTGGGGTGGATCCTTCCTGGTCCCCCCCTCCCCGGCAATGGGCTGCACCCACACACCCAAATCAGCCCCCTCCTCATCTTTCCTGCCCTGATAGAGGGACAGTCCCGCCTGCAATCTTCACCCACGTGGAGAGGGCTTTCCAAACCTTTCTGTGAAGGCCCAGAGAGTAACATTTTAGGTTTTGCCATCTAAAATGTTTTTTTTCTCCTCTCTGTTGCATTTTCCTCTTGACTTTTTCTGTGTGCTCAGTTGCTCAGTTGTGTCCGACTCTTTGTGACCCCATGGACTACAGCCCTCCAGGCTCCTCTGTCTGTGGGATTTTCCAGCCAAATGCTGGAGTGGGTTGCCATTTTCTCCTCCAGGGGATCTTCCTGACCCAGGGATCAAATCTGCATCTCCTGTGTCTCCTGCGTTGGCAGATGGAATCTTTACCACTGAGGCATCTGGGAAGACTTATTCTCTCTAAGCCTTCACAAATATAAAACAACTCTTAACTTGCCAGTTGCTTTTTCATACTGTTCATGGGGTTCTCATGGCCAGAATACTGGAGTGAGTTGCCATTTCCTCCTCCAGAGAAGGTCCGTCTAGTCAAGGCAATGGTTTTTCCAATAGTCATGTATGGAGACTGGGACCATAAAGAAGGCTGAGCACCGAAGAATTGATGCTTTCAAACTGTGGTGCTGGAGAAGACTCTTGAGAGTCCCTTGGACTTCAAGGAGATCAAACCTGTCAGTTCTAAAGGAAATCAGTCCTGAATGTTCATTGGAAGGACTGGTGCTGAAGCTGAAGCTCCAACACTTCGGCCACCTGATGCAAAGAGCTGACTCACTGGAGAAGAGCCTGCTGATGGGAAAGATAGAGGGCAAAAGGAGAAGGGAGTGACAGAGGATGAGCTGGTCAAAGAGCATCACTGACTTAATGGACCTGAATTTAAGCAAACTCTGTGAGACAGTGGAGGACAGAGAGCCTGGTGTGCTGCAGTCTATGGGGTTGCAAAGAGTTGGACACGACTGAGCGATTGAATGATGACAAAACTTGCAGGCTGTGCAAAATAGATCTCAGGCAGAATTTGGCCACTGGGCTATAGCTTGCCAACTTCTGGTCCCCAGACATACAGAGGTTCATGTGGCGCTAATTCTCCACTTCTGCCTCTCACAGACTCCTATCCATCCTTCACAACCCAGTTCGAATGGTCTCTTCTGCCTGAGGTCTTTCTCAGCTTCTGTCCTCCAGGCACCTACACTCCGGAACTGCCCTCTGGCCGCAGGAGGGCTCCAGGCGGTGATGACGGCACTCAGGTACCATCTGAATCCAGCCCGTACCCGCTGGGGCATCCTCCAGGCACCAGGCGTGTGAGAGGAGCCAGAAGGTGTGTGAGGGGCAACATGGCTCCATGTCAGAGTCACAGGTTTCCAAAGGGACCCTATGCAGGGAAGCCGGTGCCCTTCAGCTCACACCGGAGCCATCGCCAGGGGTACAGACCCAGAGGTCAGAGAGCCGAGGACAGCACTGGGTGGGCTGCGGTGATTCAGGGATGAGCTCCTTCCAGAAAGGGGTCAGGAGGACAGGCCATGGTGGCCAGGTGGGGGCGGCTGCGAATGGAGGAGGAGCCTTCTCAGGAAGGAACAGCGCTGACGAAGTCCCGAGGTGGGGAATGCACAGCACGGTTTAGGAAGTATGAGCAGTGGGGTTGGGAGGCCCTCCACAAGGGCCAGGAACCTGTGTGCTCTTCTCTGGCGGTGCCCTGAGCCCCCCAACACAGGACACAGGATGGAGGGGCTGAGTGCAGATGGTGGAGAAGGAGCAGGAGGCAGAGATGGGACGGCGAGGTGCCAGCAGCCTTCCTAGGGCATGGGGTGGTCTGGGCACTGAGGGTCCTGGTGGACGAGGCTGCTTCAGGCAGGAAATGCTGTTGGCTATACTGTGGCTAAGAAGGGTGGGCACGCCCTGTGGAGGGTATCAAGAGTGTAGACATAGGGAGGACTTGCTGGTGGACCCAGGTGGGGCTCAGCCTCCCCAGGCGGCACTAGTGATAAAGAGCCTGTCCGCCAACGCAGGAGATGCAGGAGGTGTGGGTTCGACCCCTGGATCAGGAAGATCTCCTGGAGAAGGAAATGGCAACCCACTCCAGTACTCTGGCCTGGGAAACCCCACAGACAGAGGAGCCTGGTGGGGTCACGAAGAGAAGGAGGAGACTGAGCAGAAGGCATAACCAAGTGGGGCACGGAATGGAGAAGTGGGTTTGAGAGTCAGGCTGGATTGCGAGGTGGGAAGCAGAGGGTCTCGCCCAAAGCTGGATCCCAGACCCCCATCGGCACAATGAGGCCGTTGATGAGGACCTTGATGAAGCCTCCTGAACCCCATGGAGCCTGAGCATCCTGGAGTCCGATCAGGACACATCCAGCCTGGGGGCCCGACTCCCTCCGAAGAGAGGTGAAGGCCAAGGACTGCTAGGCCCGCATCGAGGGGAGGGGCTGCAGCCCAATTTCAAGCTCAGCCCAGAACCTCCCACCATGCTGGGTTTGAGAAGCCACCATCCCATCCCACCTGTGACCTTGATTCGACCTTCCCCTCTAGCAGGGTTCAGGTCCAAGCCCTCCCGTGGGCTGTGCCGGGCTCTAAGGAAAGCAGATCTTGCCTGAGGGGCCAGGGTGGCTGGGATGGGTGGTTTCCTCTCCACCCCCTCCGTGCTCCCTTCCCACCTCATCAGCTTCAAAGGCCTCCTCTCTTCAGGCAAGAGCTTGCAGGCTCAGAATTCTGATGCAGCAGCTCAGCCCCTCCAGGACCGTGGGCAGCGGGCAACCCTCCTGTGCCAAACCAGGATGGAAAACATACTCTTACAGCCTTAATGTAAAGCATGTGTTCCCAGCTGTGCGGGAGCAGGGGCCTCGGAGTAGGCCAGCGACCCCCAGCCCGGCCCCAGCTGCAGCGGCTCATGGGGTTCTGTCTCAGCCACTCCGGGGCCACAGGGAGCCCCCCACCCACACCCCTTGAACCAGCAGGGCCGCAGGCTGACTGAATCAGAGATGATGTCTGGGGGCCCCAGGGAGGGTCCAGGCTTCAAACCTACCAGCCATCCCCCAGAGCCTCAAGGAAAGGTTCAAGTCCCCGAGACTGGGCTTCAAGACTGATCCCCATAAAGCAGCCCCGGAGCCTTGTCGGCTGCCAAGCCTGAGAAAATCTCAGGTTCCCTCTGCGGTCAGCAGGATCACGAACCCCAAAGATGCCTGTGTCCTAAATGTTGGAACCTGTCAATTTGACCTGACCTGGCAGAGGGGGCTTTGCAGATGTGATTAAGGACCTCAAGGGGCAGGTGGATGATCTTAGACGTTCCAGGTGGGCTAGTGTCTCCCCAGGGTCCAAATACAGAGGAGGGAGGCAGGAGGGGCGGAGTTTGAGAAGACACAACAATGGACCTGAAGCTCAGTGGCCTCTGGAAGCTGGAAAGGGCAGAGTACGGGTCCCCTGTACCTCAAAGACCCCAGAAACAGCCAGCTCTGCTGGCCCCTTGATTCTTGCTGCACTGGGACTGCGGCCTCATAGACCATAGAGGATGAATCGGTCTTGTTTCAAGTTGCAGTTTGCAGTGACTTCTCACAGCAGCCATACGGCCTTCGCTGCTGTTTAGTCGCGCAGTCGTGTCCGACACTTTGTGAGCCCATGGACTGCAGCACGCCAGGCCTCCCTGTCTATCACCATCTCCCGGAGCTTGCTCAAACTCATGCCCATTGAGTAGGTGATGCCATCCAATCATCTCATCCTCTGTCGTCCCCTTTTCTTCATGCCTTCAATCTTTCCCAGCATCAGGGTCTTTTCCAATGAGTCAGTTCTTCGAATCAGGTGGCCAAAGGATTGGAGCTTCAGCTTCAGCATCAGTCCTTCCAATGAATATTCAGGACTGATCTCCTTTAGGATGGACTGGTTGGATCTCCTTACAGTCCAAAGGACTCTCAAGAGTCTTCTCCAGCACTGCAATTCACAACCATCAGTTCTTTGGCACTCAGCTTTCTTTATGGTCCAACAATCATATACTCTCCCTCCTCTGTCTCCCCTCTCCGACTGGTGCCTGCTCAGGGGGCCCTCCAGCCCTTGGACCAACTGCTCCCCTGGTCTCCCTACTGAGCAGGCTCTGCTCCAACAGGCAAGTCCTCAGTGGACAAGTCCTGTCTCAATGGTCAGCCACGTGGTTTAGACACTCCTCTTCTGCCACCATCACATTCTCAACTCTGTCCAACTTTCCTGCTGAGTGCCAGGACTGGGAGACTTCCTGCAACAGGGTGCTCATCACCTCTCAAGACAGCCCAGCCCACCTATCCTCCCAGAACTGTGCAGCTTGTTCCTGCTCGCAGGCCCAGACTGAAGAGGTGAGTGGGGCAGAAACCAGCCCCAACTGGCCATGGAGGCAAGGGGGTCAATTCTCAGGCTCTGGTTTTCTAGTTAAGTCTCCAATTCACATCTACCCTGTAACATCGTCCACCTGCCCTTGTCATAGGATTGCCAGATTTAGCAAATTAAACAACTTCAGACCAATAATGGGTACTTTTTCAGTCCCTTGGACAGCAAGGAGATCAAACCAGTCCATCCTAAAGGAAATCAACCTTGAATATTCATCGGAAGGACTGATGCTGAAGCTAAAACTCCAATACTTTGGCCACCTGATGTGAACAGTTGACTCATTGGAAAAGACCCTGATGCTAGGAAAGATTGAGGGCAGGAGGAGAAGGGGATGACAGAGGATGAGATGGTTGGATGGCATCACTGATTCAATGGACATGCGTTTGAGCAAGCCCTGAGAGAAGGCAGAGGACAGGGAAGCCTGGTGTGCTGCAGTCCATGGGGTCACAGAGAGCTGGCCACAACTTAGCGATTGAACAACAACAACATTCTAATATGTGAACCGAGAACTTCCAGATGTTCAAACTGGATTTAGAAAAGGCAGAGGAACCAGAGATCAAATTGTCAACATCCATTGGATCATAGAAAAAGCAAGAGAATTCTAGAAAACATCTACTTCTACTTCATTGACTATGTAAAGCCTTTTACTGTGTGGATCACGAAAAACTAGGAAAATTCTTAGAGTTGTGAATACCAGACCACCTTACCTGCCTCTTGAGAAACCTGTATGCAGGTCAAGAAGCAACAGTTAGAACTGGACATGGAACAGTGGACTGGTTCCAAATTGGGAAAGGAGTACATCAAGGTTGTATGTTGTCACCCTGCTTATTTAGATTATATGCGGAGTACATCATGCAAAATGCCAGGCTGGATGAATCACAAGCTGGAATCAAGACTGCCAGGAGAAATATCAACAATCTCAGATATGCAGATGAGACTATTCTAATGACAGAATGTGAATAAGAACTAAAGAGCCTGTTGATGAGGGTGAAATAGGAGAGTGAAAAATCTGGCTTGAAGCTCAACATTTAAAAAACTAAGATCACAGCATCCAGTCCCATCACTTCACAGCAAATAGAAGGGGGAAAAGCGGAAGCCATGACATATTTTATTTTCTTGGGCTCTGAAATCACTGTAGATGGTGACCTTAGCCATGAAATTAAAAGACACTTGCTCTTTGGAAGGAAAGCTATGACAAACCTAGAGAGTATATTAAAAAGCAAAGACATCACTTTGCTGACAAAGGTCTGTATAGTCCAAGCTGTGGTTTTTCCAGTAGTCATGTATGGAGTAAGAATTGGATAAAGAAGGCTGAGCTCTGAAGAATTGATGCTTTCAAATTGTGGTGCTGGAGAAGACTCTTGAGAGTCCCTTGGACTGCAAGCAGATCAAACCAGTCAATCCTAAAGGAAATCAATCCTGAATATTCATTGGAAGAACAGATGCTAAAGTTGAAGCTCTAATACTTTGGCCACCTGATGCGAACAGCTGAGAAAACGCTGATGCTGGGAAAGATTGAGGGCAGGAGAAAAAGGGTGACAGAGGATGAGATGGTTGGATGGCATCACTGACCCAATGGACATGAGTTTGAACAAACTCCAGAAGATAGTGAAGGATAAGGAAGACTGGCGTGCGGTAGTCCACGAGGTCACAAAGAATCGGAAATAAGTTAGCAACTGAACAGCAACAACAAATGTCCCAAAGGCTGCATGGACGCACTTTTACTAAAAAGTTAGTTGTTGGTCATGTGATACTCGGGTCTAACCAGGAGTCCCGATTCTTATCAGGTGGCCACACACTATCCACCCTCTGGAATGCAGTGGACAGGGCACACTTCGCCACAGCCCACCCAGAACTGGGGCCCCCAGGACACAGGCAAGGAGGTGGGGAGATCCATCGGCCTCAGGGTCGGGGTGCAGGTACCTCTCTGATCCCCTTCTCTCTGTGGGGTGCCCTGGGGTTTTCCCCTGGGGCGGCTTTGGCCTCCATATTCAGTGAGGCTTATGGAGTTCTGTTCTGGGGCCAGGACACCTGGTTTGGGGGCCCTGCCCTGTTCATCCGTCCGCAGAGATCCTGCCATGACTTCAGGACACTTTGTTCTCTTCTGGACCCCAGATCCTCACTCCCAGTGGGGTGGGGGACCCTGGACTCAAAACTTCCTTAGCCTCCTGTGGGGTTGCAGTGGCCCCTGTCTATTTAGACAGATCTTGGAGACAAGCATCCAGCACAGACCCCCACCCGCCCCCTCCACGCCCCACCTGCCTGCCCAAGTCCATCGTGAGTGACAACGAGGCCAGCTGGAAAGTTGGGAGGGTAGCTGGGGAGGGAGAAGGGGGTGGAAGCTACCTCCCTGTCCCCACTGCCTCTTGTCAGAGTTCAAGGGGCCAACTTGTGTGAAAGCACCGCCCACCAGTGCAGTCCCCCCAGGCCTGGAGCCCTCAGGACACCACCCTCCAGACCCAAAGTCAGGGCCGTGCTCTGCCAGGCCGTCCTGTGGGGAAGGGCTCCATCCCCGAGCAAAGCAGCAGGGGCCTCGAGCAAACCCCACCAGCTATAGGCCTCAGTTTCCTCATTTGTAACTCTAAGACCAGACCTGAGAGAGCCCTCAATGAGCAGACAGCATCCAGACAAGGCCCACACCCCCTGAGAGGCAGGCCTCCTGTATCAGCTATCTCTGGGTTTCCCAGGTGGCGCTAGTGGTAAAGAATCCCCCTGCCAATGCAGGAGACAGGAGACGTGGGTTCGATCCCTGAGTCGGGCAGATCCCCTGGAGAAGGGAATGGCAGCCCACTCCAGTGTTCTTGCCTGGAGAATCCATGGACAGAGGAGCCTGGCGGGTTACAGTCTATAGTGTCACAAAGAGTCGAACACAACCGAAGCGGCTCAGCACATGCTGTGTAACCATCAGCCCCCAGCCTTAGAAGCTGGAAGCAATAAACACTTCTCGTCTCTGACAGGTGCTGCCGAAGCTCAGCCCCCGGCCTGCGGCTCCAAGGCTCCCGTGAGCCCACAGAGGGGCTGTCAGCTGGGGCTGCCGTGTCAGCAGAGGGCTCAGCGGCTGTGGGAAGGGTCCCCCTGCGGCCCCGCTCACTCCCCCTCCCCGTGGCTCTGGGCAGCCTCTGTCCCCAGCTGTGTGGCCTCTCCACAGGGCCCTGTCATGACACTGCAGCTTCCTCCCTCCAGAGCTCGCAGTCTCAGAAGCGAGTGAGCCATCTCTCCCCAAACAGAAGCCACAGTTCCTTAAAAACCTAATCTTGGAAGTGACGTCCCAACCCTCGTGCTATTTTCTGTTCGTTGGAAGCAGGTCAGTAGGAAGGGCTCACACTTGAGGGAAAGGATGACATGGTGTAATAAATACCAGAGGGCAAGTCACTGGGGACCCCCTAGAGCCTGCTCCCCACACCTCCCAGTGAAGTTGAGAGTGTTGGGCAGCTGATGCCTTACCTCCAAACGCTTTCACAGATGGGAAAAACACCTTACCTAGAGAGGAAGGAGGCTGGTGTTTAAAGACTGGGAAGGTGAGGGGACCATCAGAGTGGGGGAGAACGTGAAATTCTCAGGTCCATCAGTCCCCTTCCTTCTCCCTTCCCTCTTTCTCCCTCTCTCTCTCTCTCTCTCTCCCCCTTATTCTTCATTCCTTCCTGTTCCTTCTTCTTCCTCTCCCCCACCCACCAACCCTTTCTTTTACTCCCCTAACTAGCAGCCCCCCAATAAGTCCCAGACCCCCACCCCATCCATGAGGAGCTAGCCCCTGTCTCCCATCCCAGCTCAAAGGAGCCTTGAAGCAGGGGGACCCTGGCCAGCTAGCAGGACCCAGCCACAGGAGTGCCTTCCCCCTGCACCTGGGGCTGGGGCTGTTACCCCGTTTTTATGGCATCGAAAGTGAGCACTTTAAAGATGGACAAAGAGAGATTTGGGGTGGATGGGTGGACGTGCCCTGGAGACACAGAGAGGACGATGTCACTGACAGAATGCTAGATCCCTCCAAGGTAGAATTGCTGGACCCACATGATGGAATCATCGACTCAGTGGACATGAGTCTGAGCAAACTGGGGGAGATGGTGAAAGACAGAGGATCTGGCGTGCTGTAGTCCACGGGGTCGCAAATAGTCGGACACGACTGAGCGACTGAACAACAGCAACAACATCATGAAATCTGCTGCTAAAGCACCCTCCCCCGAACGCCATCCCAGGGCACAGGCTGTGGACATGTCTGCACACGCCACTCTCCACACCCTTGTCAGCTGTCGCTGTCGGGCTGCTGTCATAGGAAAAAGAAAAAAAACCTCCAAAAAATCTCATCATTTCATTTTGTAATTTAAATTTCTCTGGTTGAGGAGCTCTTCAGATATTTGTTGCTGCTTTTACCCCTCTTCTGTGAATTGCCTATTCAGAGCTTCTGTCCACATTTCTATTGAAAGTGATTTCTTATTAATTTGTAGGATACTTTGCTTATTGAGTATCAGCCCCCTGTCTATCAGAAATGTTGCAAATATTTCCTCTGGTCTACCATGTGGAAATATTTGTGGAAATCTATCTAGTAATTTTAGTCTGCGTGTGACTCTTCAGCTCTGAGAGGTCTTGCGATTCTCCTTTATGGCTTCTGGGGTTTTCATTTTGTGTGGGAAGGCTTTCCCCCACTCCAGAGCTGAGCATTAGCCCTCTGTTCTCCGATGCTCTGTTATTCATTGTTTGCAGCATCTTTAGTACATTTAGGACATTTGTTTGGTGTGAAGTAAGGGACAAACTCAACATTCAAAAAGCTAAGATCGTGGCATCAGTCCCATCATTTCATGGCAAATAGATGGGGAAAAATTGAAAGAGTGACAGACTGTACTTTCTTGGGCTCAAAAATCACTGCAGATAGTGACTGCAGCCATGAAATTAAAGGACGCTTGGGCCTTGGAAGGAAAGCTATGACCAACCTGGACAGCATACTAAAAAGTAGAACCATCACTTTGCTGACAAAGGTGTTTATAGTCAAAGCTATGTTTTTTCCAGTAGTCATGTACAGGTGTGAGAGTTGGACCGTAACGAAGGCTGAGCACCAAAGAACTGATGCTTTCAAACCATGGTGCTGGAGAAGACTCTTGAGAGTCCCTCGGACTGCAAGGAGATCAAACCAGTCAGTTCTAAATTAAATCAACCTTGAATATTCATTGGAAAGACTGATGCTGAAGCTGAAGCTCCAGTACTTTGGCCACCTAATGCAAAGAGTCAACTCATTAGAAAAAACCCTGATTGAAGGCAGGAGGAGAAGGGGACTACACAGGATGAGGTGGTTATATGGCATCACCAGCTCAATGGACATGAATTTGAGCAAACTCCAAGAGATGGTGAAGGACGGGAAAGGTGAAGTTCCCTGGTGAAGATGCCAGGGAAGCCTGGCATGCTGCAGTCCATGGAGGTCACAAAGACCTGGACAGGACTTAGCAACTGAACAACAACAGCAACAAAAGGGACAGACTGATGTGGGTCTTTGCCCAGTGACTGCTGTCCCTCCCCTTTCCCTCTGGTCAGGAGCTCTGAGTCCTCATGGGAGCTGCAGGCCCTAGACCAGGAGGAGAGGCTGATGCACAGGAGGAAGCGGAGCTCTGGGCCTTGCCGGTCACTGACCCTCAGGGAGGGGTGCTGGAAAGAGGCTTCCCTGGGAACTGCATACCTGAGTCCCCCGGCCTGTGCCCTACCTGAGCAGCCAGACCCTGCGTCAGGGCCGAGCACAGTTTTATTTATTTTTAAGTTTTATTTATTTTTTTTTTTAAAGCAGACCATTCTCAAAGTCTTTAGTGAATTTGCCACAATACTGCCCCTGTTCCACACCTTGTTTTTTCGGATCTGCAACACGTGGGACCCTAGGTCCCTGACCAGGGATCAAACCCACATCCCCTGCATTGGAAGGTGAGGTCTTAACCTCTGGACACCCAGGGACATCCCCAGGGCAGAGTGGAGTTTTAAGCTTCTCCACAGCTCCAGAGCAGTTTCCAGGGCCTCCCCTCCTCACCCGGCCATCCTGATCTCTGGGGAGGGGACACCGGCATGTCCAGAGCCCCCGTGACTCTGCTCTCCCCGCCCCAGGGCAGAACCCGCATCTTGCACTAGATCTGAAGAGAATGAGTAGCCCCTGCTCAGCTGTGGGGGCCGCTGGAGATTTTTCACTTGGGTCACAGCCTGCAGGGTCTACCAGATGAGGAAACAGCTCTGAGTTTCCCTCAAGGAAATCAGGGAGGCCGCTGGGACCCTGAGAGAGACCGCTGGAACTGTGAGAACCTTTCTAGGCACTTCCCTACCCTCTATACCAAGGGTAGAAAGAGCTCTTCTGACTTTTCCTTCTTTCCTTGAGGGCTGATGCAGACAGGGTAGAAAGATGCTGTGACGGTGGGCGTGTCTCAGGCTGAGCCCTCAGCAAGCTCTTTGCCTTCTTATCACCAGTCTCCACAGCAGCCCTGCAAGGCAAAGTCCCTGACCCCTTTGCTGTTGTTCCATCACTCAGTAATGCTCAACTCTCTGCAACCCCATGGACTGCAGCACGCCAGGCTCCTCCAGCCTCCACTATCTTCCAGAGTTTGCTCAGATTCATGTCTATTGAGTCTGTGATGTTATCTAACCGTCTCATCCTCTGTCATCCCCTTCTCCTCCTGACTTCAGTCTTTCCCAGCATCAGGGTCTTTTCAAATGAGTTGACTCTTTGCTTCAGGTGGCCAAAGTATTGGAGCTTCAGCTTCAGCATCAGTCCTTCCAATGAATATTCAGAGTTGATTTCCTTTAGGATGGACTGGTTTGATCTCCTTGCAGTCCAAGGGACTCTCAAGAGTCTTCTCCAACACCACAGTTGGAAAGCATCAGTTCTTGGGCACTCAGCCTACTTTTTGGTCCAATTCTCACATCCATACATGACTACTAGAAAAACCATAGCTTTGACTATATGGACCTTTGTCGGCAAAGTGATATCTCTGCTTTTTAATATGCAGTCTATTATGCTGTCTATAATATGTTTGTTATAGCCTACCTTCCAAGGAGCAAATGTCTTACTTTCATGGCTGCAGCCACCATCCGCAGTGATTTTGGGAGCCTAATCCCTACTTTACAGAAAACAGAGGCTCAGGGAGGTTAGGTAACTTTCGAAGAGCTACCTAGCACGCTGGGAAACTGAAGTCACAGTGGGAGGTGCTGGACTGGGCCAACTGGCGCGCAGCAGCTGTATGCCTGGCGGGACTGGCACACGGGAGGCACTCAGTACGCTTAGCTGACCTCCCCCCTCCCTCCCTCCCTCCCTTCTCTATGTTCCTTTTTCTCCCCCAGGAGGTTCCCTCACCACCTGAAATCCATGATGACAGTGGCAAGCAAACCCCCATCTTGAGAGGGTGCACTTTAAAATAGGAGAAGAGACAGGAATCCAGCAACTGAGTGGCAAGGGCCATTCATTCAAAGACTTATTCCAAAAACTTCTCCCTGGGTGGCAGCCCCTTACAGGGAGCTCCCAAGAGTCAACATCCCAAATACCTCCCTGTGCAACCAGAGGTTCACACTGAACCAGGAGGGGATGGAGTGGGAAAGTTTCCACCCACAGGATGGCTCTCAGGAGGGAGGGGAATCCCGAGGGGCTGGAGGAGGAGGTATCTAGCCTGCTGGTCAAGGATTTGAGGTATTGGTGTTGGGCAGGGCTAGGGGGAGGGGTAGAGGTAGGGTGGGGCCTCTCCCAGACTTGGGAAGGAAAGTTGTTCTCTTTCCTGGTGCACAGAGATGGGAGACATAACATTTTCAAAGCCTGCTAAACAAGCCACACACAAAAAAGCGCACAGCACGATGTACGATTCCATGTACAAAAATGAAATAACCAGTTAAAAGCAAACAAAAAATGAAAGTGTAGAAATCAGGATAACGATCCCTGCTGGGGCCAAGGGGACTGCTGACCTGAAGAGAGGTGTGGTGGTGGGTTTCTGGGGGTGCTGGTCAGAATGCGTTTCTTAATCCGGAGGAGGCTGGCTGCAGGGGTGTGCCCCTCACAGTGTGAAAACGTCTACGTACCCCTGCAATCCATGTACTTTTCCACCCGCGTATTCCACTCCAGTAAAAAGTTAAGAGTCCTAAAACTAGACCTCGGGGGGGACGGGAGAGTTCGACCATGATTCTGGAGGCAGTGGACAGATCCAGAAGGACTCTGAGCAGTGGCAGTCCGTGACCAGAGCTGTGTTTTCAGATGATGAATCGGGCGGCGAGCAAGAGATGGATTAGCAGGAGGAAGGGGCGGGCTGGGGAGCAGCACAGGTGAGACGTAATTCACAGCTGCCCCGGGGAGGACTGCCGTGCACCAGCTGTCCGCGGCTTCATTAAACCCCAGAAAAGAGAAATGAACCAATTTCCCGGCCGCGGCCAGCGCTTTCTCCCAGGATGTGGAGTCAGAGGCTCCGCAACTGAAGGCCAGTAGCAATCCGATTAATTCCCCAGGATAAAGCCTTTAATCTAACACATAACAGCAAATTCTTGTTTTTCCATTAAAAACAATACCTCAGCCCCCAGGTCGGCTGCCAGGGCCTTAATGAGATCCCTTTCCCACCCGGGAGCCTGAATTGGACCTTTGTTCATCGCAGCACGGGGCTTTGCTAGTTTGGCGGTAGGTCTGGTAGGGGGTATTTGCACTGATGGGGAGTGTGAGGCTGGAGGAGACCTAGGCGGTGCAAGGTCCTTGGCGACCTCAGCTGAACTGAAAGTTGGCCTAACTTCTTGGAAGAGTGTGTGGGGAGGTTTGCTGGGGCCAGGTCCAGGCAGAGGAGGGAGCAGAAAAAGCCATGGGCTGGGAGGTCAGAGCTCTGGAGTCTGTCCACCAACTCTCTGAGTGACCTTGGGCAAACCTTGCCTTCTTTGGCTTCCGTGTCTCTCCGGGTCCCGTGAGATGTTTGGCCCCTTGGGAAGACCAGTTCCCTAAAGAATTGGGCTCCTGGTTTCTAGTCCCCTGATGACAAGGACTGAACAAGACTGTGGGCGGGAACATGCTGGTCTACCGAGCTTGAGGGGCAGAAGAGGTGGGAGAACTGCCCCCAGCACTTGGAAGCAGCTGGGGGAAACTTAATGGTGTTGCACAGGAAGTGCGGTGGCATCCCAGAACATGGCAGAGGAGAGATCTGTTCACCCTGGATCCTGTTCAACAGAAAGTGACTCACCACCAGAGGAGGTGGCAAAGGCACTGCCCAGCTCCCAGGATAGGGTGACCACCGACTCATCCTGATCTGCCCAGGACTTTCCTGCATTAACTTGGAAGCTCCACTCCCCAAGAAAGCCCGTAGACCCTGGCCAACCAGGATGCTTGGTCACCCTACTTCTGGATGGCTGAACAGAATGGGACTGTCCTCTTGACTCTGCCTATGGTTGGGGTGTTTGCTGTGGTGGATCAGATGTACCCTTTCTGGGCTGTAGCCCCATCATCCTATCGAATTCTCTTCTTCGCATGTATGCGTGCTCAGTCATATCCAACTCTTAGTGACCCCATGGACTATAGGCCCACCAGGCTCCTCTGTCCATGGGGATTCTCCAGGCAAGAATACTGGAGTGGGTTGCCATTTCCTAGTCCAGGGGATCTTCCTGACCCGGGGATTGAACCCATGTCTCCTATAGATAGGCGAATTCTTTACCACTGAGCCACGTGGAAGCCATCTTGTCTCTAGAGATCGCAATTAACAGGACGCCCTCCAGGAAGAGCTGAGGAGGGGCTTCCTGACCTAGTGGTCCCACCTGACCTCTGCAGCCAGGCTTTGGAAGCCATTAGGGCCAAACCAGGTGAGTGGCCCTCCTCCAAGCCCTTGACTCAGCCAGGCTTTATTCGGACTGGACATGTGCCAGTTACAACCTTGCTAGCTGGGGCCTTGGGGCCTGGCTCACCTCACCAGGCTCCCCAAGCTCCAGCTGCCTCTGCCTCCAATGAGGAGCCAGGCCCATGGTCACTGGGTGGCCCCCCAGCCAGGCCAGAGGAGCTCAGACGTGAGGCATCACTTTCGAGGGAGAGTTTTGGTAGCTTTCTGCCCAGCCATAATTTCTGGGGCTGGAAGTCTCACTCTTCTTAATGAGGTGTCACTGGAGAGGTGTCCAGGACAGGCCTGGATGCTGGATGGGCAGACAGAGCTTCCAAACAGATTCCACACTGGGCAGTGTGAGTCCAGCTGGGACGCCTGGTGTCTAACGCCTGGTAGGTGGGGGACACCACTCGTGGGAAATGGCAATGGGCAGTGACCTATGAATCAGGAGCAACAGGATACAAACGTTTGTCTCTGAGAAAATAAGTTTATGCTTATTAGAACAACATGTTTTCGGGCTCATAGCAAATAAACACGTTGGGTCGAATATTGCCATGAGTCTTACGTTTACAAAGGGATGAGGAAGGTATGAAATTGTGGTCGGGAGCTGGCAAGAATGAAAAATTACAGCGGGGTGAGCTTCTTGTGCTGTGAATTGGAAATTTCAGAGATGTGTGGCACCGCTGTGAAGGCCCAAACTTCTAAATGAAATTTATTATTTCTGTAAAATCTGGAAACAACATCTTCAGGGATAACAAATACAGAGAAAACATGATTTCAGTCTTGATATTTGGTCTCCTTGCAGATGGTTTTCATTAAAAAGGGCTTTATAAAAATGATAAAAATGTTATAGTTTGCTAAATTAAGTCTGAAATGGCTCTATTTAATAATCTGGTGCATTTTAATCATTTTTTGAAAAGCCTGACATATTAAAAAGAACCTCAGTCTTGGGCACCACCGAAAAAAAAAAGGGAAAAGAAATCGTCTCAACGTATCTTGGGTTGTTTTGTGCGTTTCTTACATTTGTCCTCCTCAATGAAAGTTGGTGCCAACTGAGTAAGCATCTGAGGTCCAGACCTCCAGAGCTTTAGGAGCTGCGACAGGGGTCAGGTGGCAGTGGGGTTTCTGTGCTCATTTTTCTCTCTGGCCCCTGAGTAGAAAAGGGGAAGTGCTCTGTTTCCACTCTTGGCCCCCGATGCAAAACTGAGGAACGAGGGAGAGACAGGGAAGAGGCCGAAGGAACAGACCACAGCTTGAAGCCTGGAGTGGAACCCTCACTCAGCGCCTCTCAGGGGACCAGTAGAAAGGGCCTCCCAAAGGGTCCTTAGAAAAGATCTTGGTTTCGGAGGCAGAAGTTGAATTTGAGAGGCGGCTGTAGGAGTTATAAGAACCGTGGGCTCAGATTCTAGAAAACCAGAGCTACGACACCATTGAAGACCAAGCATTGAGTGCCCTGAACTTGGCCGCGGCCTCCAGACCTGCCTTCCCCTCCCGCGTTCCTACTTCTCCTCAGGCTCCCTGAACTGCCTCTCCTGCTTATGGCGCAGTAAGCAGACCGGTCCCAGCTCTGGCGAGTTTGGAGGAACAGCGACACCCAGAGATGCCTGGGAAGCACCTGGGGCCCTCGTGGGCAGCACCCAGAAGGGATGCCATTTCCCCTGGCCAGCCCCTCCCTGGAAACGGCGCTGCCGTGTGCTTACCTCATCTGCTTTTTCCCTTCTTTTTCACGACCTCGTTAAACTTTTAACTGCAAAGTAAAAGCATCCCCAAGAGACTAAGTAGGATGTGACTCAGTCCCCAAGAGCCGAGTGGCCTCTGGGTGGGCAGCTTCTACAGGGGCCCCCACCCCTGGAGTCGGGCCATGGGTCACCCGGAAATGGGAGTGTTCTTATGGGACTGGCTTCCCCTTCCTCTGATGCAGAGCCAGGGCAATACTCCCCGGTCATCAAGACAGAGGCTCCTGTCTAATTCGCACAAACACAGACCCACTAAGTCTACCACCCGACTTGTGTGCAGTGGGTCAGTCACCCATGGGATGCAATTCCCTTCTGGCTCTGAGTGCTGTCTTTCCCCAGATGATGGAGGAAACTGCTGGGCAGAGTAGGGCAGTGAGGACCTGGTGGCCAGGCTTCTTCCAGGGTCCCTGTTGTACCCTTGGGCACGATTATTGATCTCCAATTCCTTTCTGTGATTTTATGAAAGAACCCCACGTCTACATCTTGAGTCCATGGCTACCCAAATTCAGTTCAGTTCATTTCAGTCGTGTCCGACTCTTTGGGACCCCATGAACCAAAGCACACCAGGCCTCCCTGTCCATCACCAACTGCCAGGGTCTACCCAAACCTATGTCCATTGAGTCGGTGATGCCATCCAACCATCTCATCCTCTGTCATCCCCTTCTCCTGCCCTCAATCTTTCCCAGCCTCAGGGTCTTTTCAAATGAGTCAGCTCTTCACATCAGGTGGCCAAATATTGGAGTTTCAGCTTCAACATCAGTCCTTCCAATGAACACCCAGGACTGATCTCCTTTAGGATGGACTGGTTGGATCTCCTTGCAGTCCAAGGGACTCTCAAGAGTCTTCTCCAATACCACAGTTCAAAAGCATCAATTCTTCGGCACTCAGCTTTCTTTATAGTCCAACTCTCACATCCATACATGACTACTGGAAAAACCATACCCTTGACTAGACAGACCTTTGTTGACAAAGTAATATCCCTAGTTTTTAATATGCTGTCTAGGTTGGTCATAACTAGTCTGTCAATTCAATCCCTCACTAAGAGCCAGAAATTATCTGTGTTTGCCTGTCCACTGGCTAGCAGCTTGGCAATGAAACAGGACTGATTCTTAGTGAACCCACGTTGGGTCCCAGGACCACCATCTTCTGGCCCTCATATTCTCAGGCCATCTGCTATAACCTCTTTTCTTTAATTTGGTTGGGAACCGCCAGGAAGTTGTGTCGTGTGGACCACCTGGGATCTGCAGGACTGCTGTTCTGAACACTTCAGCTTTGGTTCTGTGGTCTTGAGGCACCTCTTCTGTCCTGAAGGGCTCCTGTGTTTGGTGCCATAGGAATGGAGCCATAGGATCCCAGAGTGGCAGGAACAAGGTTGGATGCCTGCCCAGGGATTGACTCGCCTGAGAGGAGTTCACAGGAAGTCCCAGAGATCTGGCAAAGGGGGCAGCCTTATCTGGGGGGGTGGGCAGTGGTGGGGAGAACCAAGAGGGTGTGGGGTCCACTTCCTGGAGGAAGTTTCTTGAAGCAGGGTCTTCAGAGGTTGGGAGGGGCTCCAACCACGTGTAAACCCACCTAGAAAGCAGGTCTGGGCAGCTGGACATTCACTGAGAGGCACCAGCCAGGCAGTGGAGAGGCTTCCTGCAGCCTAGGGAGGTGATGTTCACAGAGGGCAAGCTTCCCCGTTCCTGGGGCTACAAAAGCTGAGGCAAAGATCAGAATTGCCAGCAAACACTGGTGAGCTCTGAGCTTTCTCCCCAAGAGGAAGTCTCCAGAGAGTCACTCAGACATGCCTAGCCCCAAGTCTGGGATGCAACTTCACTGGAATGTCCTTTAAAAGTGGTTCTTGGGACTTCTCTGGTGGTCCAGTGGCTAAGACTCTGTGCTCCCAATGCAGGGGCCCCAGGTTTGATCCCTGGTCAGGGAACAAGATCCCACATGCCACAACTAAGAGCTCGCATGCCACAACTGGGACCCAGTTCAGCTCAGTTCAGTCGCTCAGTCGTGTCCCACTCTTTGCGACCCCATGAATTGCAGCACACCAGGCCTCCCTGTCCATCACCAACTCCCGGAGTTCACTCAGACTCACGTCCATCGAGTCAGTGATGCCATCCAGCCATCTCATCCTCTGTCGTCCCCTTCTCCTCCTGCCTCCAATCCCTCCCAGCATCAGAGTCTTTTCCAATGAGTCAACTCTTCGCATGAGGTGGCCAAAGTACTGGAGTTTCAGCTTTAGCATCATTCCTTCCAAAGAAATCCCAGGGCTGATCTCCTTCAGAATGGACTGGTGGGATCTCCTTGCAGTCCAAGGGACTCTCAAGAGTCTTCTCCAACACCACAGTCAAAAGCATCAATTCTTCGGAGCTCAGCTTTCTTCACAGTCCAACTCTCACATCCATACATGACCACTGGAAAAACCATAGCCTTGACTAGACGGACCTTTGTTGGCAAAGTAATGTCTCTGCTTTTGAATATGCTGTCTAGGTTGCTCATGACTTTCCTTCCAAGGAGTAAGCATCTTTTAATTTCATGGCTACAATCACCATCTGCAGTGATTTTGGAGCCCCCCAAAAAATAAAGCCTGACACTGTTTCCACTGTTTCCCCATCTATCTCCCATGAAGTGGTGGGACCGGATGCCATGATCTTCGTTTTCTGAATGTTGAGCTTTCAACATTCAGTGAAAAGCCAACTTTTTCACTCTCAGACTCTTTCACTTTCATCAAGAGGCTCTTAGTTCCTCTTCACTTTCTGCCATAAGGGTGGTGTCATCCGCATATCTGAGGTTATTGATATTTCTCCCGGGAATCTTGATTGCAGCTTGTGCTTCTTCCAGCCCAGCGTTTCTCATGATTTACTCTGCATATAAGTTAAAGAAGCAGGGTGACAATTTACAGCCTTGACGTACTCCTTTTCCTGTTTGGAACCAGTCTGTTATTCCATGTCCAGTTCTAACTATTGCTTCCTGACCTGCATATAGGTTTCTCAAGAGGCAGGTCAGGTGGTCTGGTATTCCCATCTCTTTCAGAATTTTCCACAGTTTATTGTGATCCACACAGTCAAAAGCTTTGGCATAGTCAATAAAGCAGAAATAGATGTTTTTCTGGAACTTTCTTGCTTTTTCTATGATCCAGCGGATGTTGGCAATTTGATCTCTGGTTCCTCTGCCTTTTGTAAACCCTGCTTGAACATCTGGAAGTTCACGGTTCATGTATTGCTGAAGCCTGGCTTGGAGAATTTTGAGCATTACTTTACCAGCCATAGCCAAATAAATAAATAAAAATAAATATTTTTTAAAAAATGGTTTATGTTCATTTGTCATCAGTCATCACAAATCACTCCCTTTTCTGAGGCTACGGGCAGCCCTGGGTCCACATGAAATAAACTGTAATTAAAAGTGGGAGGACCCCCTTCTCCCTGTAAGATGCATGCTGCCCAAAGCCCTTCCATACCCTGGGGGCTTGTCCTCTGTGGCAGCTGCAGGCAAGAAAGCCCTGGCAGGACCCCAGGCCCAGACCCTCCCAGCAGAAGTTTTTAGTTTGCAAAGGGTATGTTCAGATGCCTCTGATTACTCTTCGAGAGTCTGGCTTATCCGAACTCTTACTCATCTTTCACCATCACATGAATATTTCCTTCGCTCCGTCTCCAGTGAAGCAGAAGGAAACGCTGGGTTTCTTGCAGGCAGCAACCCGGGGAGCCTTATTAGGAAGACAGGGCTCCGGCTGGTATAATGAGTGGGTATCAGCACCAGGCCCTCGGCCTTGGATCAGGCTGCAGGTGTGAGTGTTCCCACCCCGGGCCCGGCCTCCCACCACGGCGCTGTGACGGGCAGTGTGGCAGCTGCTGCCGGAGCACCCTGGGTGCCCCACACAGGCAGGAGATGTCATCTTCCAGAAGTCAGGCCCAAGTGCCAATCAGTGAGCCAGCCAGAGCCACGGGGGTTGGCGAGGGCCCGGGAGATGGCTCCCTCCCAAACCCTTGGAGGCGGGAGCCCCGTTGATACCGTGAACTCTAGAACTCCAAGAGGTCTCCCTGGAATCTGCCCAGGTGGAAGGAGACAGAGCTGCGAGGCCACCTCTGTAAATATCTGAGCTGCAGGAAGTCTAATCTCAGCCCTCCCTGGCCTGAAACCCTCCTCCCACTTCCCTGCATGGTGAGAGATGCCCCCAGAGGCAGGGAGCTCCCCAAGGCCCAGCTCTAAGTATAAGAAGCTTCTAGAGGCAAGTGGAAACTGACCTCGAAGGCCCCATGCGCATGCTCTGCTGTCCAGGGCCTTGCAGGGGTCCTTCTGTCAATGGCAGGAGAATTGGCATCATGGGAGCTTGGGTACATCTCAACAGAGAGATGTTCTAGAGCCAGAGAGGGAGCCCTCAAACAGCAGAGATGGTACTCACTGCCCCGAGGAGCCTATCTCCCATTCATTCCCAAACCTGGGACCCTGATTTCCAAATAGGAGCAGAGGTGGGAATCCTCTGATCCTTCTGGAAGAAGGTAGCACTGGGCCCTCTCCCCAGAGATGGCAGGGTGCCAGGGTTGCCCAGGAGCAAGCTTGCTCCCAGGACCTTGCTTCCTTGCAGGGAGACAGAAGACAGTGAGAAGAGGGTCTGAGCTCCAATGGGCATGGCTCAGGGTACAAAGGAGGCATCTCCTGCTTCCAGAATCTTCTCTGGCTCCTTCTGCCCAGGGAGCTTTATAGACATGGGAGGGCAGCCCTCACACAGAACCCCCTCCCCACCATCCTGCACACCCTAACCTTCCTGACCTCAGACTGTGGACCCCAGTCCGTGGACCCCAGTCCGTTAATAGATTCTTTCTCTGGACCAGCTGGGTCCCCTGGAATGTCCTGAGGTTGGCCCTGCCCATCAGAGGGGTCCTCTCCACCACCACCCCCCACCCAAGATGGGAGAGCATGGGCCCCACATAGGCTGTCCCAGCCTCTCTTTATTTCTCTCCAAGCCGCACACTGGTCTTGGCCAGAGCGTGTTTCCCCAACATGCGCCTCTTGTTTCAAAGCATAAACCTGGCGAGTGGAAGAAGGGGCTGTGTTTTTCTCCTCTTCATGCTTCTCTCGAGCCTCCCACCTTCCTGTAGGGAGAAGTGTCTCTAAAGTTGATCTTGGGTGTTTTTCGCAAATAACTGGGCCCTCCCAGGAGCTCAAGGGAGTCGGCCAGAGGAGCCTGAGCGCCTGGCAGGCTTCTGCTTGCCACCAATCTTGCTAAAGAGGTTTTTGTGCGAAGGGTGTTTCTTGAGCTCTTCGGGGCTTTTCCCGTCCGCGTTGACGGCGGCCGTCCACACATCACCACATTTATCATGGGAAGGGAGGCGGGCCCCACCTGGGTTTCCACTGGGAGCCCGGCCGGCCAGCTGTTGCTGGGCCCCGCTCCCTGCCCAGCCCTGTGCCAGCCCGTCTGCTGTGAGCCCAGTCCTTCCCGCAGTGTCCAGGGCAGACGGTGCTCTGGGCGGTGGGTCAGAACTCCCTGTTCCCTGCGGGCTCCACTTTCCAGTAAAGGTGGCAGGAAAGGTGATGGGGTGAGTGGGCATGCGCCTCCCCCCCCAGCCCCGCCCACCCCAACGCAGGGCCCAGCTGCACTGAAAGTGACCGGCGGGGTCCAGGCGCACCATCGCCAGGGCACAGAGGCAGCACTCGTGCGGGGGCTGTGGCTGTGGCAGTTGTCTCCTGCCTGTCCTGCTGTTTCCATCCGAGACCCCCCACCACTGCCCCGCCGCCCTGATTTCTACTTCCCTTAAGTTACCAGAAGAGGAGGTCTTAACTCCTTGTGGATGGTGGCTAAAAATGAGCTCCTCTCTGAGAATCCATGCCGTCTCTCCAAGGTTGTAAAGGGGTCCCCTCTGCTGTTTCCCTCCCAAGGACTTAGAGCAGGATGCAGCCTTCTTGGCTGGGTAGCGTGAGGCCAGGGTGAGGCTCTTTGCCAGGAGGCTCCTCTTGACCAGACTAGGCCAGACCGTGAGCCCAAAGCCCTGCTGCCCTGGCTCCCCGGTGTCCAGAAACCCATTGCAGGGGTGGGGAAACTGCGGCTCGGTGTCCCCGGGCAATCCAGGCACTGAGGGAGCAGCAGATGGGCCTCACCCAGGGCTGGGTCCCCTCGCCAGCGCCCCGGAGACACAGCAGGCCTCCGTCAGTCACTAAAGGTCAGGCCGAATTACCAGGGAAATGCAAAAAAGGTGCCGTTCCCTGACCTTTCCAGGCTAATAAGGAGGAATATTTGATGCTATAAAACATTGCATTATTAAAGCAACTAGGAAAACCTTTGCGGAGGCACAGCCAACAGGCTTTACTCAATTAGCATGAACAGGGGGCCTCCCCATCCTCTCCAGGCCGCCCACCCATGCTTCCAGAAGCCAGCGGAGGCCCGGCCCAAACCGCAGTCTCTCCGGCGGGGAAGGGCCTGGGCGAGCCCAGGGCTCCGAGCCGCTTGTTTTTCAGTGGCTGCTCCATCCACCCTGGTCGGCTGGCTTCAGTGAGGCGCCTGGGCCGGGCCCTGTACCCTTGACTGGGGCTGGATGTGCATCTGCTTGGAGAGGCTCCCAGGGCAGCGGCAGAGGGGAGGTTTGCAAATCCATGCCATGAGGAACCACAGTGTGTCGGGGGTCTGGCCCAGCTAGGGTCTTAAGAGAAGCTTCTTGGAGGAGAGGGAGTGAAGGGAGCTGAGTGCTGGGGTAGACGGAGTAGGGCAAGCCCTGGAGCAGAGTTGGCCAGAAACTTCTGGAAGCCAGGGTACAGCCTGTGACCTAGCTCAGCCCATCACTTCTGGCTTCTGTGGCTGGCAGCCCAGTGCCCGCACATAGCCCGGGGGGATCCCTCCTCTGCCCCTCAGGCCTCTGTTGGCATCTGTGCTTCAGCCCCTGGCCCCTCAATCTGCACCCTCTGCCCCCAGAGCCGCACCGATTCCATCCGGCTTTCTGGTCACCCAGGACCACCAGTTTCCACACCCTCTCCCTCCCCCAGGCGAGCTCCCAGACCCTGGTCTGTGTCTTCAGAGGGGGTTGCCCAGGACAGAGAGACAGGAGCTCCTGGGACAGGTTTGCTTCAGGAGTGTGGCCCCAGGGCAACCGGGGTGAGGAGAGGGAGCCAGGCAGGGATGGAGGCCAGCGAGGGGAAGGCAGCGAGGGGAAGGCAGCGAGGGCCTGAGCTCACCCGGCTTCCTGAGCTCCCTTCCTGGGCCTTGGGGGCCTTGGAGGCCAGCCTCAGAGAAGCTGCATCATCAATGGCCAGAAACCTCTCCACGGGGCCCTGGGGTATCTGCCCCTGGCTCCATGTCCCACGGTGCCGGGGGGCAGAGAGGCCCGGCTGGATCCCTGCTCCAGCTCAGCAGGGCCTCCCAGGGCCCTGGCCCAGCGGCAGGGAGCAGCAGGGACCTGGCCCCCTGACCACAGAATAGCAAGCCCCCTCCCTGGCCACAGGTGAGCAAGGCTGGGGGGCCTGGGGCCCAGGGCACACCTGGTCTGGTTTGAGTTTCCTCAAGTAGAAGCCCAAGCACTGACCCCTCACCTCTAGCCAGGAGGCCTCAACCTGGAACGTGCCCCACCCCAGCCCCCGATCTCCAAGCTCCCACTTAGTTGTGGGGGGCCCAGACCCAGCCCCCACTCCCTCCTCCCCCTCAGTCAAGCCCGGCCCTCCCTCTAGAAGCTTCTCTCTGCCCACAGGCCACCCCAGAGCTGAGGTGAACTGTGCTTACCTGGGAGCATGTGCACCCACCTGTGTGGTTTTGAGCTGAGCTACCCCTTCTTACAAACATCTCCCCTGGTGGCTCAGAGGTTAAAGCATCTGCCTGCAATGTGGGAGACCTGGGCTTGATACCTGGGTTGGGAAGATCCCCTGGAGGATGAAATGGCAACCCACTCCAGTAATCTCGCCTGGAGAATCCCATGGATGGAGGACCCTGGTGGGCTATAGTCCATGGAGTTGCAAAGAGTCAGACAAGACTGAGCAACTTCACTTTCACTTTTCACCCCTTTTTACACCCCGGCGGTCCACCGAGGTGAACAGAGTCTATTATAAGAGAAGGGAGGCTGGAAGTCCAGATTTCTTTTCCGCCAGCTTACTTTCTTAGAAGAGGGTTGAAAACACATCTCTAATGTCTTTGTCCTCAAGAAAAAAATGCCCCTGACCCTGTTTTTGGATGCACTGTATTATTTGTTATTATTTGAACTTCCCTGGTGGCTCAGACGGTAAAGCGTCTGCCTACAATGCGGGAGACCCAGGTTTGATCCCTGGGTCAGGAAGATGTCCTGGAGAAGGAAATGGCAACCCACCCCAGTACTCTTGCCTGGAAAATTCCATGGACGGAGGAGCCTGGTGGACTACAGCCCATGGGGTCGCAAAGAGTTGGACACGACTGAGGGACTTCAATGTCAATGTCAATGTATTATTTGTTGCTGCCTGGTGTGTGTGTGTGTGTGTGTGTGTGTGTGTAAGTCACTCAGTGGTGTCTGGCTCTTCGAAACCTCATGGACTATATAGCCCACCAGGCTCCTCTGTCCACGGAATTTTTCAGGCAAGAATACTGGAGGGGACGGCTCTGCCCTTCTGAGAGGGGATCTTCCCGACCCAGAGATTGAATCCGTGTCTCTTATGTCTCCTGCACGGGCAGCTGGGTTCTTTACGCCTGCAGCACCTGCTGTTGTCTGTTACTGCCTGCTGATGAGACCCCAGGCAGACCTCATGCTTACTTCCCACCCCTGCTCCCGGCCAGCCCAGAGCTGAGACCAGGTGGGGAAACGGTTGGGTGGGAGACCTCAGCCTCCCTGTACACACGGGACTCACAGCCTGGTTGCCTCCACCTGGCAACCAACAGGCGCCCAGCTTTGTTGGCTCAACCCTAGAACCGGAGCCCTGGGGCTCAGAGAGGTTAAGTGCCCGGGCTCGGGTCGAACAGCACACGGCAGGGTCGGAACTCATCCTCCGTCCTCAAGGCTCCTGCTCTCTCCTACCTCTGCCCTCAGCCAGCCCCCTCCTCCCCCAGGAAGGCTCCATCTGTGTTTGCGGCATGATCCACCCCCCGGAGCCCAGATTGCTCCTCCTGGCGCCCCCCATGCCCAGATCTGCAGCGGGGGGTCTGCGGCTCCAAACCTGCAGGAAGCCTCCAGGGGCGCAGTGCGGCCTGGCAACCTGTGATTAATTTTCCCTTCCTCATTAATTCCCGGATTTCGCCCTCTCATTACGAGGTGGTGGGCGGTGCGGCTTGGGCAGCAGGCCTGCCCGGTTCTGAGGAGCGGTTACAGGAAGGCCCAGCACTCCTAATTGCCTCGCCGGGCCTCAGATGGGCTCATTAGAGGGAAAGAAATCTGGGAGCTCGGGGCCGAGGGGAGAGGCCGCATCCCCCTCCTCCAACTCCCACCCCAGGGAGACGGGCAGGCAGGAACTCTTCAGGAGAAAAACACCCCCGAGAAGCCAGCGAGTGCAAAGGGCCTGGTGGGGTTGAGGGAGCGGGGCCTGGACCCGGTGGGCCAGGGGCCAGGCCTCCAGGAAGAGGGCTGGATCTGGAGGAGGGGTCTGACACCTCCTCCCAAAGCCTTGCTGTGAGTTATCTTTCCTGGGAGGAACAGGCCCCCACCCCAGCCACCCATCCTGTACAGAGGGTCTGCGCTGACCCCTCTTCCCCACCCCACTATCCTACGGGCCACGACCATCCCCTTGACCACCTCCCTGTCCCCAGGGAGAAAGCCCTCTAGAGCCCACCTGGCTCCCAGGTGCCCCGGAACAGGGCTCCCTGGTCCTCAGCCGCACGTTTGTCCTCTGGGTGGGGCCTCGGTCTCCCGTCCAGGCAGCCTCCCCCAAGTCCTTGTCCCCCTGCGCCCCCCGCTTGGCCCACCCGAGCCCCCAGCTTGCTTCCCGGAGCACCCCTGCCTGCGATCAACCTGGTCGGGGCTTTGCCGTGCCTACCCCGCCTGTCCTCTCCGTGCCCCCGATGGATGGTTCTCCTGGAGATTCGAGCGGCCTCCAGGTCCTCCTGGAGCCTGGAGGTTGCACAACGCTTCCTGCCTCTCAGGAGAAGCCCAAATCGAGGCGGCACAAGTGAGGGTGAAGGTCAAGGCGGTGCCCTCTCCCTCACGGGGTCTGGGCTTGGAGATGCTTGGCCAGCCGGGCTGGGCTGGCCTGTGTGGCTGGCTCCAGCCCTGGCGACGAGCAACGAGGGCCACTTCCCCTCGGGGATTCGAGGGCAGAGAGCGGCTGATCTTTTGGGCTCCTCCTGGGGAGGCGCTCAGGTCTGATGTGTGTCTCCTCCCCTCGGGCTGCTACAAGGGAACCCGCTGAGCACACGGTGGCTGATGACAAAACAGACCTCCCACCTCGCCATTCTGGAGGTTGGACGTCTGACACGGTCCCCCTTGGGCTAACGGTGAGGTGCTGGCAGGGCTGGCTCTGTCTGGAGGCTCGGGACTTGAAGCCATCTCAGCCTCTGGAGGCTGCCCGCACTCCTTGGCTCCCAGCCCATCCCTTCGTCTTGAAAGCCACATGGGCTGCCAAGTCCTTCTTGGGTCAGAGCCCTCTGACCCTGACCCTCTTGTCTCTGTCTTGGCCTCATGAGAACCCTGCGGTGGCGCTGGGCACCTGGATAACCCAGGGGATCCACGTGGATCCAGGAGCGCCCTCTTCCCCTGCGCTGCATCCTTGATGACGGTAGGATGGAGCAGAGGGATATTCCACTTGGAACAGAAGCAAGGACCTCAATTCCTGGAGCAGGAAGTGTGCAGTCCTGGCCTTTGCGGGGCTGCTGCTGTGACCACACTCACATCCTGGGGGCCTGGCCTCAGTTGACCAGTGTCTGGGCTGTTTACAATCTGGACAAGTATGAATAATGCTGCTAGGAACACTGAGAACAAATGTCTGCATGAATATATGTTTCCAGTTCTTTTGTGCATATACCGCCGAGTGAAATTGCTGAGTCCTATGAGCTTCCCTCATAGCTCAGTTGGTAAAGAATCTGCCTGCAATGCAGGAGACCCGGGGTTCAATTCCAGGGTCAGGAAGATCCCCTGGAGAAGGGGAAGGGCATGGCAACCTACTCCAGTATTCTTGGCCTGGAGAATCCCGTGGACAGAGGAGCCTGGTGGGCTATAGGGTCCCAAGAGTCAGACAGGACTTAGCGACTAAAGAGAGAGAAAGAGATGGCAACTCTGGGCTTCCCTGGTGGCTCAGATGGTAAAGAATCCACCTGCAATGCTGGAGACCTGGGTTCGATCCCTAGGTTTGGAAGATCCCCTGGAGGAGGGCATGGCAACCCACTCCAGTATTCTTGCCTGGAGAAGCCCATGGACAGAGGAGCCTGGAGGGCCACAGTCCATGGGGTCCCAAAGAGCCAGACACGACTGAGGGACTAAGTCATGGCAACTCTATCCATGAGGAGGCGTTTTCCAAAACAGGCTGCACCGTTTTACGTTCCCCGAGCAGCGTACGAGGCTTCCAATGTCTGCATGTCCTCACTGAAACCAGTTACTTATTTCTTCGTGATGACACTTGCCCTGGGGGGGACGTGGGATCTCGCCGTGGTCTTGATTTGTATTTCCCTCAGGACTATGATGTTGAAGGTCTTTTTCATGTGCTTATTGGCCATTTGTGTATTTTCGCTGGAGAAATGTCTATTCAAATCATTTGCACATTTTAAAAACTGTTTTTTTTTCTTGTTATTCAGTTGTATGAGTTCTTTATAAATTATTAGGTACATCACCTGCAAATCTTTTCTCCCATTTGATGGGACTTCTTTTCACTCCCTGGATGTGTGTGAGCACTCAGTTGTTCAGTCGTGTCTGACTATTTGTGACCCCATGGACTATATCCTGCCAGTTTCCTCTCTCCATGGAATTTTCCAAGCAAGAATACTGGAGTGGGTTGCCGTGCCCTCCTGCAGGGGATCTTCCTAACCCAGGGATCAAACTAGCGTCTCTTACATCTCCTGCTTTGGTAGGCAGATTCTTTAAAACATAAGTTTTTATTTTGGATAAGATTTTACTCATCTACTTCTTCCTGCGAAACCTATACACAGGTCAAGAAGAAACAACTAGAGTCAGATGTGGAACATGGACTGGTTCCAAATTGGGAAAGGAGTACATCAAGGCTATATACTGTCACCCAGCATATTTAACTTATATGCAGAATACATCATGAGAAATGCTGGACTGGGTACAGTACAACCGGGAATCAAGATTGCCAGGAGAAACATAAAAAACCTCAGATATGCAAATGACACTACCTTAATGGCAGAAAGCAAATAGGAATTAAAGAGCCTCTTGATGAAGGTGAAAGAGGAGAGTGAAAAAGCTGGCTTAAAACTCAACATTCAAAAAATGAAGATCATGGCATCCAGTCCCATCACTTCATGGCCATAGATGAGGAAACAATGGAAACAGTGACAGACTTTATTTTCTTGGGCTCCAAAATCACTGCAGATAGTGACCACAGCCACAAAATTAAAAGACATTTGCTCCTTGGAAGAAAAGCTATGACAAACATAGACAGCATATTAGAAAGCAGAGACATTGCATTGCTGAGAAAAGCTCATCTAGTCAAAGCTATGGATTTTCCAGTGGTTAAGTATGGATGTGAGAGCTGGACCATAAAAAAAGGCTGAGCACCCAAAGAACTGATACCTTGCAACCACGATGTTGGAGAAGACTCTTGAGAGTCCCTTGGACTGTAAGGAGATCAAACCAGCCAACACTAAAGGAAATCAACCCTGAACATTCACTGGAAGGACTGATGCTGAAGCTGAAGCTCCAATACTTTGGCCACCTGATGAGAAGAGCCGACTCATTGGAAGAGACCCTGATGCTGCGAAAGATTGAAGGCAGGAGGAGAAGGGGACGACAGAGGATGATGGTTGGATGGCATCAGCGACTCAGTGGACATGAGTTTGAGCGAGCTCCACTAAATAGCGAAGTACAGGGAAGCTTGGCTTTCTGCAGTTCATGGAGTCGCAGAGTCAGACACGACTGAGCAAATGAACACCACCACCACTTCTTTGATTGCTTGTGTTTAGATGTCATAGCTAAGAAACCAAGATCTAATTTGAGGTCAGGAAGACCTGTGTTTTCTTCTAGATAATTTATAGTTTTAGATCTTAAATTTAGGTCCTTGATTGCTTTAAGTTAATTTTGCTTATGGTATGAAGTAGGGTCCCAAGTTCTTATTTTTTTCCTTTTTCCTGTTTTTGGTGTTCAGATATCCAGTCCTATCAACACCGATTATCAAAAAGAATATTCTCTGAGCACTGAATTTTCTTGGTTGCTATTGTTCATGGGGTTGACTCTTTGTGACTCCATGGACTGCAGCATGCCAGGCTTCCCTGTCTTTCACCATCTCCCAGAGCTTGCTCAAACTCATGTCCATTGAGTTGGTGATGCCATCCAACTATCTTGTCCCCTGTCATCCCCTTCTCCTCCCACCTTCAATTTTTCCCAGCATCAGGGTCTTTTCTAATGAGTTGGCTCTTAGCATCAGGTGGCCAAAGTTTGGAGCTTCAGCATCAGTCCTTTCAATGAGCCTTCAGGACTGATTTCCTTTACGATTGACTGGTTTGATCTCCTTGCAGTCCAGGGGACTCTGAAGAGTCTTCTCCAACACCACAGTTAAAAAGCATGAGTTCTTTGGCATTCAGCTTTCTTTATTGGGCCATCTCTCACATCCATACATGACTACTGGAAAAACCATAGCTTCGACTCTATAGACATTTGTCAGCAAAGTGATGTCTTTGTTTTTTAATAGGCTGTCTAGGTTTGTTATGGATTTTATTCCAAAGAGAAAGCATCTTTTAATTTTGTGGTACTCATGTCAAAACTCAAAAATGTCTATGAAGAGTTAATTTCTGGACTCTCAGATCTGTTTGATTGATCTATATGGCTATTCTGATAGGAGTTCTGCACTCTTGATGATAGTACTTTTTTTCCATTCTTTTAAAAAAATTTTCATTGAAGTATAGTTGATTTACAATGCTGTTTTAATTTCTGCTTTATAGAGAAGTGATTCAGTTTTATATATATATATATATATATACTTTTTAAAAATAATCTTTTCCATTAAGTTACCATAGGCTATCGAATACAGTTCTCTGTGCTATACAGCATGGCCTTTTTTGTTTATCCTTTCTATATATAAAAACTTACATCTGTTACCCCAACCCCCTCTCCATCCCCCCCAACCCCCTCCCCCTTGGCCACCCCCAGTCTGTTCTCTGTATCCGTGATTCTGTTTCTGCTTCATAGATCAGTTCATTTTTTCCATATTTTCCTTTCCACATATAAGTGATATCGTATGGTATTTGTCTTGATGACTGTAGCTTTGTAGCAGGTTTGGAAATCAACGAGCTGGAGTTGGGGGGTTCTGCCAACTTTTTCTTTTTCATGGATGCTTTGCTTGTGCTGGGCTTTTGCTTTCCATGTGCATTTTAGAATCAGCTTGTCTATGTCTTTGAAGAGCCAACTAGGACTTTGAAGCGATTGCAGCGACTCTGTTGATTTGGGAAGTGTTGGCATCATAATAATAGTCATTCTTCCAGTTTAGGAGCATGGGCCGTCGCTCCTCTTAATTAGGGCTTTATTCAGGACTATGTATTCAGTGATGCAGTATAGAAATGCAATTGATTTTTATACATTGAGTTTGTATCAGGCCACCTTGCTAAATTTGTTGATTAGTTGTAATTGTGTGTGGGTGTACTCCTTAGCATTTGCTATACACAGTATCACGTCATTTGTAAGCAGAGTTTTATTTCTTCCTTTACAATATATATGCCTATATTTATAGTTCTGCTTAATTTCCCTGGCTAAGACCTTCAGTACCGTGTTGAGTAGAAGCAGAAGGAGTGGGCACCCTGTCCTGCTCCTGCTCTTAGGGGGAGTCTTCCAATCTTCAGCATCAAGCAGCACGTTAGTTGTGGGTTTTTAAGAGATGCTCTTCATTAGCTTGAGAACACTTCCTTCCATTTCAAATTTGTTGAGGGAAACAAAAGCAGTATTAAAATTTTTTTTAATTTCTCTTTTGTATCTGTCGAGATGATCATGTGGTTTTTTGTTTTTCTTTTTAATCCTTTATTAACAACACTGTGTTGAGTTGGTTGACTTTTGGATGTTAAAGCAATCTTGTATTCCTAGGATAAACTCCACTTTGTCATAGTGTATAAGCCCTTTTGTATGTGGCTGGATTTGGCGTACTAGTATTTCCTGGAGGATTTTTGAGACTATATTCAAAAGGGATGTTAATTTGCAGTTTTCTTTTCTTGTGATGTCTTTGTCTGGCTTTGGTATCAAAGTAATAGTGACTCATAGAATGCGTTAGGAGGTATTTGTTCTTCTTTTTGGGGGGCAAGATTTTGTGAATGGTTGTATTAATTCTTCTAATTTTGGTAGAATTCATTAGTGACTCCATCTGTTCCTGCATTTCTCTTTGTGAGAAGTTTTATTGTTATCATTATTACAATTGACCTTCAAAAAATATGAGTTTGAACTGTGTAGGTCTACATATATGTAGTTTTTTTCAGTAAGTATAGTACCTCTGTTTTCATTTTATAAATCTTTAAGTAAGTATGGGGAGAAGTTTGTACTTAATTAGGGATCACACTATGTGGATTCAAAAGAAATAGGGTTTGAGTCCTGGTTTCACCCAAACTGTTTTAGATTCCTGCTCTTAGGCAAGTCATTTATCAGTTCCTGGGTATCAAGGCAGAGAGAGCAGTACAGAGATTTTCAGCTACCTAGGAGCTGCTGTCCCTAACCCCTCACACTGTCCGAGGACCAACTTCATTACTACGATAGCTATTAATTCAGTCTATGTGCTAAAGGTCTATTTAAATTTTCTTCTTGGGTTAGTTTCAGTAATTCATGTCTTTCTAGAAATTTGTACATTTCATCTACGTTATCTAACTTATTAGCATATAATTGTTAATCAAATTTCTTTATCTTTTTAAAAAATTTCTGAATATCTGTAGTACTCTGATAACAAGAGTCTTCTCTCTTTCTTATTTGGTCAGTCTAGTTAAATGTTTATCAATTTTGTTAATCTTTAAAAAAAAAAACTTTTGGTTCCACTGATTTCTTTCAATGTTTTTATTCTCTGTTTCAGGTTTAATTTTTATTACTTGCTTCCACGTTTAGTTTAATCTTCTTTTCCTAGTTTTCTAAGATGGAAGATTAAATTGTTGATTTGAAATCTTTGCTTTTTTAATGTTAACCTTAAACAAAATTAACTGCCATAAATTGCCCTCAGGGCACTGCTTTAACTGCATCCCGTGGGTTTTTGTATGTTGTGTGCTCATTTTCCTTCATCTTAAAATGTTTATTAATCCCCCTTGCTATTTCTTCTTTGGCCCATGGGTTAATAAGTAGCGTGCTGCTTGATTTCCACATCTTTGTTAATTTCCCAAATTTCCTCTATCACTGATTTCTAGATTTCATGCTACTGTGGCCACAGAATTATTTTTTTTAATTATGGAGGCTTGTTTTATTGTCTAATAGACAGCCTATTTTGGAGAGTAATTCAGGTGTACTTGAAAAGAGTGTATTTTGGTGTTGTTGGGTAGAATGTTCCACAAGTAGCTGCTGGGTCTAATGGATTAATATTGCTGCTCAAGTTTTTTATTTCCTTATTCTTTCTCGTTTGTCTGTCCATTATTGAATGTAGGGTATTGAAATCTCCAGCTGTTATTTCTGAATTGTCTATTTATCACTTCATTTTTGGTGCACATATGTTTGTGACTGTCTCATCTCCTTAATGGATTGATCTTTCATCATTACAAAATGTCTCCAGTAACAATTTTTGTCTAAAAGTCTGTTTTGTCTGATATAAATATAGTCACTCTCACTTATTTCTTAATTGCATGGCATATTTCTTATCCATTCATTTATTCCAAATCTGTCTAATCTTTCAAAATCTCAAGTACACCCCATGTAGAAGGAAAATGATTGGATCATATGTTTAGTTCATTCTGTCAGTGCATGCCTTTCAAATAGAATGTTGAATCCATTTACATTTAATATCATGACTGATCAGGTAGCATTTATGTCTGCCATTTTGCCTTCTATTTGTCATGCATTTTTTGTTTCTCTATTTACTGCCTTCTTTTGTATTAACTAGTGTACTTTCTAGTATATAATTTTAATTCCCTTTTTGTTGCTTTTACTCTCTATTTTTACATTATTAATTTTTGCTTTTCATTACAATTACCATCTTTACTTATAACAAATCTAGTTGTTTACATTAATACTAACTTAAATTCAATAGTATTTAAAAACTGTTCCTCTATGCTCCATTTCCTTCCCCATTCGTTTGTGCTATTATCGGAAAATTACATTAATACACATGGTGTGCTCATCAATAGATATTTATAATTATGACTTTATGCAATTGCCTTGTTAATTCGATAGGAGGAAATCACTGCCCAACGCTCTGCCTGTTCACCCCCCCTTCCCCCACTGACCCCTGGCAACTGGCTCCAAAGGTTTGCCTTTTCCAGAATGTCAAATAGTTGGAATCATACAGTAAATCCAGTCTTTTAAGATTGATTTCTTTCATTTAGTAAAAAAAAGTCATGTATTTTCATGGCCTGATAGCTCATTTTTTTAGCACTGAACAATATCCCATTGTCTAGATATACCACAGGTTTTCTTATCCATTCACCTGATCAAGAACATCTCTGTTGCTTCCAGCTTTTGGCAATTGTGAACAAAGCTGCTATAAAGACTTGGGTACAGGTTTTTGTGCAAATGTAAGTTTTCAGTTCCTTTGGGTAAATACCAAGAAACATGATTGCTGGATCGTATAATAAGAGTATGTTCAGTTTTTTAAGAAAACGCCAAACTTCCAAAATGGTTGTACCTTTCAGAGACATTACTTTGCCAACAAAAGTCCGTGTAGTGAAAGCTATGGTTTTTCCAGTCAGCATGTAGGGGATGTGAGAGTTGGACCATATAGAAGCCTGAGCACCAAAGAACTGATGCTTTTGAACTGTCATGTTAGAGAAGTCGTGTTAGAGAAGTTAGAATCCTTGGGCTGCAAGGAGATCCAACTACTCAGTCCTAAAGGAAATCAGTCCTGAATATTCATTAGAAGGACTGATGTTGAAGCTGAAACTCCAATACTTTGGCCACCTGATGTGAAGAACTGACTCATTGGAAAAGACCCTGATGCTGGGAGAGATGGAAGGCAGGAGGAGAAGGGGACGACAGAGGATGAGATGGTCTGATGGCATCACCGACTCGATGGACATGAGTTTGAGCAAGCTCGGGGAGTTGGTGATGGACAAGGGAGCCTGGCGTGCTGCAGACCATGGGGTCACAAAGAGTCAGACACGACTGAGCGACTGAATAACAACAACCACCAGCAATAAACGAGACTGACCATTGTTTCACATCCTTGCAAGCATTCAGTATGGTCAGTGTTCTAAATTTTCGTCTTTCTCAACGGATATGCGGTAACAGCTCATTGTTTTTTTAATTTGCGTTTCCCTGATGATGCAGAGCATCTTTTTATATGGTATTGTTTATCTGAACATTTTCTTTGGTGGGGTTGTGTTAAAGTTTTTGACCTATTTTTAACGAGGTTGTTAAGATTTCTTTGTATATTTTGGATAGCAATTCTTTACCAGATCTTTTGGAAGTATTTTCTCCCAACATGTGGTTTCCCTTTTCATTCTCTTGACAGTGTCTTTCACAGAGCAGAAGTTTTAAATTTTAAATGAGTCCAACTAATCAATTATTTCCTTCATGGACTGTGCTTTGATGTTGTATCTATAAAAATCATCACCAAGTCCATAGGCATTAAATTTTATTCTACAATATCTTCTAGGAGTTTTGTAGTCTTTCATTTTACATTTAGGTCTGTGATGCCTTCTGAGTTAATTTACAGTAGCTTTAAGTAAGTCTACTCCAGTGTTCTTGCCTGGAGAATCCCAGGGACGGGGGAGCCTGGTGGGTTGTCGTTTATGGGGTCGCACAGAGTCGGACACTACTGAAGTGACTTAGCAGCAGCAGCATACCTACTATAGTAAAAATCTTACTAAGTAAAATTTTTACTTAGTAAAAATCTTACTAAGTCTATAGTAAGTTATGACCAACCTAGACAGCATATTAAAAAGTAGAGACATTACTTTGCCAACAAAGGTCCGTCTAGTCAAAGCTATGGTTTTTCCAGTGGTCATGTATGGATGTGAGAGTTGGACTGCGAAGAAAGCTGAGCGCTGAAGAATTGATGCTTTTGAACTGTGGTGTTGGAGAAGACTCTTGATAGTCCCTTGGACTGCAAGGTGATCCAACCAGTCCATCCTAAAGGAGATCAGTCCTGAATATTCACTGGAAGGACTGATGCTGAAGCTGAAGTGCCAATACTCTGGCCATTTGATGCGAAGAGCTGACTCATCTGGGTTGCCATTCTCTTCTCTAGAATATCCTCCCAACCCAGGGATCAAACCCGGGTCTCCTGCATTGTAGGTGGATTGTTTATTGTCTGAGCCACCAGGGAAGCCCAGTGCTATATGAGTCCCTCTAAATACTGCTCTCACTGCATCCTACAAATGTCAATGAGTTGCATTTTAATTTAGTTCAAAATATTTTAAAATTTACCTTGAGATTTCTTCTCTCACTGGTGCATCATTGGGAAGTATGGTTTTTAATCTCTACGTGTTTGGGGACGATGCAGCTGTCTCTCTGTTACTCATGTATATTGTGGTCGGAGAGCAAGCATTGTATGATATATACTCCTTATATTTGTTAAGATGCATTTTATGAATATCTTGGTGAGAGCTCTGTCCTGGTGAACGTTTCATGAGAGTTTTAGAAGAATGTGTGTTCTGCTGTTGCAAATGAGAGGGTCTTTCTTTCTCCCCCCTTTTCCCCTAGTTCATGTAAGGTTTTTCAAGTGAACATTTAAAATCGCAAAATGTGCTAACTCTGGAAATCAGACCTCCCCCCTTTCCCCAGGGTGTGCTGATGCTGCTGTTGGCTATTTTGTTTTGTTTCGCTTCATGCAAACAAAGCAAACTCCATAAAGTCTGTTCTTTGTCATTTGTGGCCACCGAAGTCTCTTCTCACTGAGCTTAGCATTCAGCTAATGATCGGATAGTTTTCCTCGAGTGCTGGAAAACATAAATCTCCAGTCTTTGCCAAGCGGGCCTCTGTGTATGATAGGTGCTCCTTCAGTGCTCAGCCAGGCCGCTGAGAACTCTGCCCCGGGGCCTCTACTTCCAGACCTCAAGGTCAGTCACAGCGAAAAGCTTAGGGTGTCCTTGGGTCTTTCCTGAGCAAGCACAGAGCCTGCATGTGGCCTTCTAGGGTCTCAGGAATATGTTGTAACTTTGAAAATCTCCATGGACACTTCATTTCCCAGCTTTTCTTTGCAAACTTTCTGGTTAGCCTGCTGTTTGCCCCAGCTGGTACCCACTGCCTCAGGTTGCCCTGAAGCTAAACATTTGCCAGTGAATGCTCTGGAGAAAGGTATTTTTGTTTCCAGGAGAGCTCCAAGTGAGATCAATAAATTCAGCTTTGCAAATGGGATCTTTTATGAAGCCACCAGACTGGTTAAGTGACGGCAGTTCTCTGGTATTAAGGCTTTGAAGTAGGTCCCAGGTTCCGTTCTTTTCTCCCTCCGGTGGTTATGGGTTGCTGACCCTCATCTTGATCTTATAGCACAAAGCTAGAGAAAGGGTAATGGGAGCAGGGTAAATAAAAGGCTAACCTTTTCCCCTCATAGAAAATAGATGGGGGAAGAGTGGAAACAGTTGCAGATTTTATTTTCTTGGGCTTCAAAATCATTGCAGATGGTGACTGCAGCCATGAAATTAAAAGACACTTGCTCCTTGGAAGAAAAGCTATGACAAACCTAGACAATGTATTAAAAAGCAGAGACATCACTTTGCCGACAAAGGTCCATCTAGTCAGAGCTATGGTTTTTCCAGTAGTCATGTATGGGTGTGAGAGTTGGACTATAAAGAAAGCTGAGCATTGAAGAATTGATGCTTTCGAATTGTGGTGTTGAAGACTCTTGAGAGTCCTTTAGACTGAAGGGAGATCAAATCAGTCAATCCTAAAGGAAATCAACCCTGAATATTCATTGGAAGAACGGATGCTGAAGCTGAAGCTCCAAAATTTTGGCCATCTGATGCAAAGAGCCAATTCATTGGAAAAGACCCTGATGCTGGGAAAGATTCAGGGAGGGAAGAGAAGGGGGTGACAGAGGACAAGATGGTTAGATAGCATCATCAACTCAATAGCTATGAGTTTGAGCAAACTCTGGGAGATAGTGAAGGACAGGGAAGGCTGGCGTGCTGCAGTCCATGGGGTCACAAAGTGTTGGACATGACTTAGTGATGGAACAACAATGACAACAAAAGGCTGCAAAATCTCTTCTTATCATCAAGATCCAGCTGTTTTTCTGGAATAAATGTTCTTAAAATCACCGCAAGACTTTGGCCAATTTCCATAGTTCTAAAAAAAAGAAGTTGATCATACCCATTTCTGCCAGCCTTCTCACTGTTTTGGAGGAGAAGACTTTGGGAGGAGGTCCATTTTCACTGACATGATCCCTCTTATATGAATTGCTCGCTGTGCCGTCAGGAGGAGGCAGGGGCAGGCCCGGGGCAGAAGCCCTGCGGATGGCCTGGGGAAACTCTGTCCTTCTCTTGGCCTCATTTTCCAGAGCTGTAAAAAGAGATGTTCAACAGAGGTGATCCCAGAGGGCATCCTTACCTCAAATATCCTGTCTCTGTGCCTTGCCTGGAGGCAGATCAGAAACACAGAGGGCATCTCTTTATTCTCCACATCCCCTAAAGCAACCACTTTCAGATTCTTCTCCAAGCTGACTTAGAAATCATGACCCAGCCCGAGCCCTTTGCAGACGCATTTATCCACATGCATTGTGAGTGCATGTGAATAAATTCCCCCAAACAACGGCTGTTGCTTCAGGGACACAGTGTGGTTTTTGTATCCTGCTTTTTTCTTTTTTTTATGTGTTGGTTGTGTTCCACTAAAAGGACTTTCCTGACTCACAAGTTGAAAACCCCAGCCCTCAAGGCACCCCGTGCAGGAGCTGGGTGACCCTAGTTGAGAGAAGACCCAGTGCTCGACAGGACAGCAGGTGGCATGGGGAGCCCGAAGCCAAGGTGTAGCCAGACAGATTTGGTCCTTAGAAGAATACTGATTTTGGGGCTCAGGGGAGTGAAAGGTTGTGTCATCAGGACCCTGGAGCAGATGGGGCAGACACCCTGGTGGGGCAGCTGGAAAGACTCTTCCCTGTGAATTTCTGGCAGGCACATCTTTGAGGTTAGCTACCTGACCCACTTCTCCCACTCCTACGGACACAATTACATCTGGAAATTCACCTGCTAAAGCTCTAACCCCCGATATCATGGTATTTGGAGATGAAGTCTTTGGGAAGTAATTAGGTCATGAGGCTGAAGCTCTGTCATGAGATTAGCGCTTTTTTTTTTTTAACGTGTCTTATTGTGGTAAAAGTCACATAATACAAAACATATTTCTTGTTGCTTGTTGTTTAGCCACTAAATCATGTCCGACTCTTTTCTGACCCCATGGACTGTAGCCCGCCAGGCTCCTCTGTCCATGGAATTCTCCAGGCAAGAATACAGGAATGAGTTGCCATTCCCTTCTCCAGGGGATCTTCCCAACCCAGGATTGAACCTGGGCCTCCTGCATTATAGGTGTATTCTTTACTGTCTGAGCCACCAGGGAAGCCCTGTGTATGTGTATATATATCATAGGTATTTTTATATTCTCTTTCAGATTCTTTCCCCATATCAGTTCAGTTCAGTCGCTCGTTCATGTCCAACTCTTCGTGATTCCATGGACTGCAGCATTCCAGGCCTCCCTGTCCATCACCAACTCCCAGAGCTTACTCAAACTCATGTCCATTGAGTCGGTGATGCCATCCAGCCATCTCATACTCTGTCGTCCCCTTCTCCTCCTGCCTTCAATCTTTCCCCAGCATCAGGGTCTTTTCCAATGAGTCAGTTCTTCACATCAAGTGGCCAAATTATTGGAGTTTCAGCTTCAGCATCAGTCCTTCTGAGGAATATTCAGGACTGATTTCCCTCAAGATTGACTGGTTTTATCTCCTTGCAGTCCAGGGGACTCTCAAGAGTCTTCTCTAACACCACAGTTCAAAAGCATTGATTCTTCATTGCTCAGCTTTCTTTATGGTCCAACACTCACATCCATACATGACTACAGGAAAAACCATATACATTAATTACCCATATACATTATTACAAGATTTAGAATATAGTTCTCTGTGCTACACAGTAGGACATTGTTATTTATTTTATATACTATGATCTGTATATGTTAATGCCAAACTCCTAATTGATCCCTCCCCCCTTCTCTTTGGTAACTATAAGTTTGTTGTCTGTGTCTGTGAGTCTGTTTGTTTATAAGTAAGTGCATTTATGTCTTTTTTTAGATACCACATAAAAGTGACATCATGATACTTCTCATTCTCTGTGTGACTTTCTTCATTTAGTATGATCATCTCTAGGTCCACCTATGGTGTTGCATTGGCATAATTTCACTCTTTTTCATGGGTGAGTAATATTCTGTCGTGTATATGTAGCGCATCTTCTTTATCCATTCTTCATCACTGGAAATTTAGGTTGCTTCCATGTCTCGGCTATTGTAACTGGTGCCGCTATGAACATTGGAGTGCATGTATCTTTTCATACCAGAATCTTCTCCGGATATATGTCTGGGAGTAGAATTGCAGGATCATATGGTAGCTCCGCCTTCTTTATGGTCTGGTTCTTGCAACCATAGGTGACCACTGGGAAGACCATAGCCTTGAATATATGGACCTTTGTTGAGAGAGTAATGCCTCTTCTTCTCAATACACTGACTAGGTTTGTCATAGCTTTCCTGCCAAGAATGCCAAAGAATTGATATCTTCAAACTGTGGAACTGGAGAAGACTCCTGAAAGTCCCTTGGATAGCAGGGAGATCAAACCAGTCAATCTTAAGGGTAATCAACCCTGAGTACTCGTTGGAAGAACTGAAGCTCCAGTATTTTGGTCATCTAATGCAAACAGCCGACTCATTGGAAAAGACCCTGATGCTGGGAAAGATTGAGGGCAGACAGAGAAGAGGGTGTCAGAGGATGAGATGGCTGGATGGCATCACCGACTCAATGGACATGAACTTGGGCAAACTTCGGGAGATGGTGAGGGACAGGGAGGCCTGGCGTGCTGCAGTCCATGGGGTCACAAGGACTCGGACACGATTGGGCGACTGACCGACAACAAGTTTGGTAGCTCTCTTTTTAGTTTTTTAAGGAGGCTGCATGCTGTTTCCCATAGCGGCTGTGCCGATTCATTAATCTATTCCTGCGAGCAGGGCAGAGTCCCACACTCTCCTGACATGGCACCTCTGCTTCCTTGAGGGGTGGAACCTGAGCCAATGAGAGAGCTCTGAGGATGTGGCCATCCCTGCCCACCCCCGCACCCCCTGGTGCACTGAGGCGCTGCCCTCAGCAAGGAGCCCCGGCATGTCTGCCCCCACCCGCAGTCAGCACCATCGTCAACAGCATCCCCGCCGCCGTCACTCACATCTTCTGACCCTCACTGGTGCCATTTCCTTGACCCGCCCCCGTGAGACAAGAGGAGCAGGCACCGGGCATGGCACGTAGTAGGTGCGCTATGGGCATCGCTGCCTTCGTCCTCAGTTCTCAAGCACTCCCCTGGGTGTCTCGCTAATAATGGGCCCCAAAGCTGCAATGACTGCCCTTATCAAGCGCTCTCTGCACGCCAGGTACAGGAAGCAAAGCCTTCCAGGCATTAATTCCCTGAACGCCGACAATTTTCTGCGTGCTCACGCTCAGTCACTCAGCCATGTCCGACTCTTTGCAACCCCATGGACTGTAGCCCGCCAAGCTCCTTTGTCCATGGGATTTCCCAGGCAAGAATACTAAAGTGGGTTGCCATTCCCTTCTCCAGAGGATCTTCCCGACCCAGGGATTGAACCCACGATACCGGCATCTCCTGCACTGGTGGGCAGATTCTTTACCACCGAGCCAGCAGGGAAACCCCACAGTTTTACAAGGTTGAATTGATAAGGCCTGTGAGGAATCAGAGAACAGTCCAAGGGCACCATGGTTTGTTTCAAGGGCAGAGCTGAGAGAAGGGCCTGTTCTAGGCAGGCGGGATGCAGGGCCCCCTCCATCCTCCAACTGCAAGAAATAAAAGCAAAATGGCCCCAAAACACACCACTCACAGAACACAGACTGACATACACCATGGACGCACACGCCACATACACATGCATCACCCGCTTGTGCACAAATACACGTTCACACCAGCTCATGCGCACAGACACACTGAACACACATTCGTACAGTCATACAGGCACACACGTATGCTCATTCACACGTACTCCTTCACACACGCCACACACACACACCACACTATGATGTTTAATTTTATATATCAACATGGCTTGGTCATGGCGCCCAGATGTCTGGTCAGACTTTCCTCTGATTGTCTCAGTGAGGGCAGGGTGAGAGTAACATTAAGGGGCTTCCCAGGTGACGCTGGTGGTAAAGAATCTGCCTGCCAATGCGGGAGATGAAAGAGACGCGGGTTTGAAAGTCCCCTGGAGGAGGAAATGGCAACCCGTACCAGTATTCTTGCCTGGGAAAAATCCCATGGACAGAGGAGCCTGGCGGGCTACAGGACATGGGATCGCAGAGGGTCTGACACGACTGAGCGACTGAGCGCACACAACGTTTGAATCGGCAGACTCTGAGTAAAGCAGGGTGCCCTCTGTAGCTATCAATCAAAGGTCTGACTAGAATAAAGACCACGCTCCCCTGGCAAGGAGGAATTCTGTCAGCAGAGAGCCTTTGGACTTGAACTACAATCATGCCCTGGGTCTCCAGGCTGCCAGCCCACCCTGTCAAATCGCCAAGTTATGTGACCCAATATTCCTTAAGATCAATCTCTCCCTCTCTCTTCACACACACACACACCCCCCACAGCGTAGACAGCCAGACACACAGTGACGGTGAAACTATGCACAAACCCATACGTCACAACCCCACAGACGCACACGCGCTGATGCCCCCGGGACACATGCACACACGCCCGTAAATTATCCCGGAATGCGTCCCAGACAGTCCTCAGCCTCGGGACCTGTCTGTGGGCCAGTGTTGTTCCAGGTGGCATCCAGACCCCACTTCTGAACCAAAGCCTGTTTGTTTTTCTCCCTGGACCGCTCTGATGAAGCGTGTTGTCCTTGAACATGTCAAGAGGAAGCTGATCTATGGGTGGATGTGCAGTTCCCGTTATGGTCGCTGTTTCTGAAGTCATCTTGGTCACACGGGCACCAGATGGCTCTGGGATGCTTCCAGCCGAGATAGTCAAGGTGCTCACCCACTGCGGCCTGTCCCATCTGATGACACCCCCGGGCTTGGGCTCCCATCGTCAGGACATGGAGACAGCAAGCAGGATGGACGGTCCTTCTGGAAGAGCCTGGACCTCTCTTCCCCCGCCACCCAGCCAAGGCAGGAAGTCAGCGAGTGGCTGAGCCACCACGGGTGTCCCCAGGGAAGACCTTAGCTCCCTAGAGCTGGTCTCCGATCCACATCCCTGGGATCAGAAACACAATCCAAGTGAAATAGGAGCTCTTCCAGAAACATCTGTAGTTGATGTTTGCTTCGGCTTCTTAACACGTGGAAATGATGACATCCTTTCCTCAAACACACAAAAAAATGTTAATTGACAGCAGAACTCTTGGTAGAAGTTTGCATGATCTCAATGGGAGTCTAGCTTTCCAAAGGAAAAACTAAATCTATGAAATTTCAATTGGTGGCCATCACAGCTGGCTCCAGCCCACAGGAGCCGGGAGGCCATGCTCCCCTGAAACATTCGGAAGACGTCATGTTACCCAACACCGAGTCCCAGCTGAGGGGCGGCCAACACGGCTGCTGCATGTGACACGGGCCAGCAGGGCTGTGGGAGCTGGGGGACTCTCAGCTCAGGCAGACGGGGTTGCCCCTCCCAACCCTCCACCCAGACATCTTGTTGTTCAGTCACTAAGTCATGTCCGACTCTTTGCGACCTCATGGACTGCATCATGCCAGGCCTCCCTGTCCTTCACCCTCTCCCAGACAAGTTCATGTCCACTGAATTGGTGATGCCATCCAACCATCTCATCCTCTGTTGTCCCCTTCTCCTCCTGTCCTCAATCTTTCCCAGCATCAGGGACTTTTCCAGTGACTCGCATCAGGTGGCCCAAGGATTGGAGCTTCAGCTTCAGTATCAGTCCTTCCAATGAATATTCAAGGTTGATTTCTTTTAGGATGGACTGGTTGGATCTCCTTTCAGTCCACGGGACTCTCAAGAGTCTTCTCCAGTGCCACAATTCCCAGACATCTACATGGAAGAAAAAAAGAGAATGGACCCACTCTGGGCAGACTGTTAACCCCTCAACCATACATTCTGGGGACTTCCCTGGGGGTCCAGTGGCTGAGACTCTGCAACTCCTAATGCTGGGGGCTCGGGTTCAATTCCTGGTCAGGGAACTAGATCCCACATGCTGTAACTAGGAGATTCCCTTGTGCCAGGACCAAGACCTGGCCCAGCCAAGTAAGGAAATAGAATAGTTTAAAACAACAGACAAACCAAAAAATCCCAATATACTCTGAGGCTGATGATACAAGCCCATTTTGCACGCGAGGAAACTGATGCTCTGTAAGATAATCAAGGGCCTTTTTTCTTTTCAATAAACAAGGGGGCAGCCCTCCCCCCAACTCTCCCCTCTTAAGGCATCTCCTTGAAAACATAACTGGTCTGATAAGACGTGGAAGGTTTTATTTGCAAGGTCACAGGCCTCCTGGCCCTGGGAACTGAAAATACGCACGTCTGAGATGGTCTCAGGGCCCCTCGCCATGCACCCTATTGTGTCTCTAGGAGATTTAAGATTTCCTTGCGGCCTCTCCCACACGCTGTGCAATAAATCCGCTGGAATGATGTCCAGTCTCTGAAGTCAGTCTCATTTCATATCACATGCATGGAGACCCCCGCATGCTTACGCTTTATTGCATTTCCTCTCCAATATGGACACAGTAGAGTCTTTAGTCAACAGGTCTTGTTTTCCCAACAGTAATTTGCCTGAAGTCACACAGAGGCAAGAGGGGGTGGCTGTAACCCCCAGGGCGGCTTGTGTACCACACTTACCTCCTTGGCGCTCTGCCCTGGAACGGCTGGGTCTTGGGAATCTTGGCGATAACATCTGGAATGGAAGGAAACAGCCCTTCTTTGTAGAGCATTGACCTGCACAGGATGCTTTTACGTGCTAACTGAGCCCAAAAGGACGCAGAATAACCCAAAGGCCCATAAATTCAACTGACACCAACGACCTGGAGACAGGGATGACGCCATTGCATCCAGTCCCAAGCTGTCTCCCCAGCATGGTGACAGTGAATATATATATAACAAGATATATATATATATCCTGTTTTATATAATAAATATTCTTTTCAGATTCTTTCCATTACAGATTATTACAAGATATCGAAAATAATTTCCTGTGCCGTACAGTAGATCTTTGTTGTTTATCTAGTTTATAAATGGTAGTGTGTGTCTGTTGATCCCAAAGTCTTAATTTATCCCTCCCCTCGCCCTCCCCTTCGGTCACCATCAGTTTGTTTTCCATGCCTGTGAGTCTCTTTCTGGTTTGTGAATAAGTTTATCTGTTCTATCTTTTAAATTGCACACGGTAAGTGACAGCTTGTGATACTCGTCTTTCTCTGACTTACTTCATTTAGTACGATCATCTCTACATTGGTCCATGTTGCTGCAAATTGAATGACGTATAATAATACTTATCATTTTTGTACCCCACATCTGCTCTATCCATCCATCTGTTGTTGATGGGGGCGCTTGGGTTGATCCCATCCCATGTCACCCATGTCTTGATTATTTTAACTAGTGCTGTGATGCACACTTCTGGACATACGCTCAAAAATGTGATTATTGGATCACAGGGTCATTCTATTTTTAGTTTTGTAGGGAAGCTCCATACTGTTTTTCACAGTGGCCGCACCGGTTCACGTTGCCACCAGCAGTGCGGGAGGGCTTGGCCAGTCCCTGTAAGGCTCTCCCCCCACAGCCTGGCTCTCAGAGATGCTCTCTCATCAGGCGTGCTCATCCGAGGTCCATCCCAGGCGCTGTGTGTGCCTCCATAGCTGGCCCCTTCCCACGAGCGGTGTCCACGTTCCCCCAGCGTTCCTCTCAGGCAGCCCTGGCTATGCGTGGGCTCACGGGCCTGCGTCCACGCTCACCGTCTCTTCCCATGTTGCTGTTTTCTCCTCTTTGCTGAAAGGCTGTTCTGAGTCAGGCTTTACCCATCACAGTCCACCAGCATGAACTCTTCCTATCACGTGGTTCATCAGGCCTCTTTTTCTGACTCAGCCTCTTCCTTCCAGCTTCATCACATACAGATGGATCCCATGGAGGAGAGCTGATTGCATCTTGTCACTCAGTCACTAAGCCATGTCTGACTCTCTGTGACCCCATGAACTGCAGCACGCCAGGCTTCCCTGTCCATCACTGTCTCCCAGTTTGCTCAAACTCATGTCCATTGAGTCAGTGGTGCCATTCAACCATCTCATCCTCTGTTGTCCCCTTCTCCTCCTGACCTCAATCTTTCCCAGTATCAGGATCTTTTCCAACGAGTCGGCTCTTCACATCAGGTGGTCATGGTACTGGAGCTTCAGCTTCCGCATCAGACCTTCCAATGAGTATTCAGGGTTGATTTGCCTATGGTGCCACGATTTTAGGTTGGTCAAACAAACAAGCAGCACACCCTGTTAATCTTTACCCTGTTAACCATTTTATTTTTTAAAGAGCTGAACGTTTTTTATAAGCCAGTTCAGGGGACACAAGAGACACAGTCTCGATCCCTGAGTTTGGAAGATCCCCTGGAGAAGGAAATGGCAACCCACTGGAGTGTTCTTGCCTGAAAATTCCCATGGACAGAGGAGCCTGGAGGGCTACAGTCAATGGGACCGCAAAGAGTCAGACACAACTGAGCGTCTGGGCACACAGCACACACACATGGTGTATAGTATACATGTATTATAGGCCTATATACATCCACACAGTTACCGTTTCTAGTGCTTTCCATTCCATTGTGTAAATTCTGATGTCCATCCTGTATCCAATTCTTTTTGCCACCAGGACCTCCTTTCATATTTTTCATAGTGTGGCTCTGCCGTTCATAAATTCTTTCAGCTTTTGCATGTCGAAATACGTCTTTATTCTGCCTTCATTTTTGAAATATATGTTTTGCCGTGTATAGACTAGAAAATTGAGTTTTTTTTCTTTCAACACCTTGAAATGTTTCCTTATTATCGTCTCGCTGGATTGGTTTCTGATGAGAAACCTGCTTTCACCTTTGCTTTTGTTCATCTGCATTTATTACCTGCTTTTCCTCTGGCTGCTTCCCAGATCGTCTCGTTATCACTGGTTTTAAGCAGTTAGATCAGGATGTGACTTACTGCTGTTTTCTTCACATTTCTTGTGCATGCGGTTCATTACCTGTCTTTGATCTCTGTGTTTTTTGGTTTTCATTAACTTAGTAAAATTTTCTGCCATTGTTTTTTCAAATTTTTTTTCTTCCCCTGCTTAAAGGACTTTTTTTTTTTTTTTCCATACACATTGAGCCATTGGAAGTTATCCGACAGCTCCCTGAAGCTCTGTTTTTTTCAATCTCTTTTCCTCTATATACCTCATTATGAGTAGTTTCTATTACTGCATCTTCAAGTTGACTAATCTTTTCTTCTGTAGTGTCTAGCCTTTTAATTTTATCCAATGTGTTTTTCATATCAGACACTGTATTCTCATCCCTTGATGTTTGATCTCTTTTTTATCTTTCATGCCTCTAGTTAACATGTTCAGTCTTTCCTTTAGTTTTTAGACATAGAGAATAGAGTTATAATAGCTGTTTTTATATCTTGTTTACTGATTCTGTCATCTCTGATGGAATTTCCCCTTGTTATAGGTCATGCATGCCTAAATATATTTAAAATTTTATTTTGAATTGTTTTTTTATTGAAGTGTCATTATATAATATTATGTAAGTTACAGATGTATACTACAGTTATTTAGGGGGTTTTACTCTATTTATAGTTATTATAAAATATTGGCTATATTCCCTAGGTTGTACAATATATCCTTGCAACTAATTTTATGCCTAATAGTTTGTACCTCTTTAGCCCCTTAACCTTCTCTTCCTCTGCCTCTCCCCACCGGTCACTGCTGGTTTGTTCCCATGTCTGTGAGTCTGCTTCTTCGTTGCCATATTCACTAGTGTGTTGTGTTTTTAGATCCCACATATAACTGCTACCATCCAGTATTTGTCTTTATCTGTCTGACTTATTTTGCTTAGCAAAATACACCCCCCCCTCCAAAGTCATATATATATATATATGTTATTCCCAGGTAATATTTTTACTGGGTTCTCGACATTTTACATTTTACCCTGTTAAGTGCTAAATATATTTCTATCTCTATAAATGTGTTGAGCTTTGTTCTCAAAGTTACATAGTTACTTGGAAACAGTTTGATCCTCTCCAGGTTTCCTTTTAAACTGTTAGGTCAGACCAGAGTATAAAAGAGATTCCTCTTTTAAGGAGAATTTATCCCACTCCTGTGCCAGTATCCTTCTGAGCTTTCTACCCAAGGCTCATGAGCCATGAGGCTGTCTAGTCACATGTGTGGGGGCAGACACTGTGGCCGGTCCTACCGGACCATGGATGCTGTTATCTCGGATTCTTTTCCGAGGTTCTTTTCCCGTCTTGGGTAGTTGGCTCCTCACATTGCTAGGCACTCCTCCAGGGAATACTCCAGGGGGAACCATCTGCAGATCTCCAAACGTCCCTTCTGGGTACCCCTTGCTTCTTCATTACTCTGCCTGTGGATTCCAGCTGCTTCCATCCCCTCACGCCCCCAGTTCCCTCTCCTCAACTCAGGGGGACCCTGGGCCCTGCCTGGCCATCCCCCGCAGTGTGGGGGCTTGGAAACTTTCTCCAGGCAGTGGGCCGGAGGACCAGTGGACTCACAGCGCCATCTCGCGCAGTGTGCGGGCTTGGAAACTTTCTCCAGGCAGTGGGCCGGAGGACCGGAGGACTCACAGAGCCATCCCGCGCAGTGTGGGGGCGTGGACACTTCCTCCAGGCAGGGGGCTGGAGGACCAGAGGACTCAGCGCTCCTTCCCGTCGCTCAGGGATTACCATCTTGAGCTGCTTGACGTCCAAAGTCTGAAAACTGGTGACTGCATGTATTGTGTCCAGACTTTTAATTGTTTCAGGCCGGAGGGTAAATCTAGTTCCTGTTTTTCTGTCTTGGCCAGAGGTAAAATTTCATCAAATGTGTGCTGAATGCCAAATATTTACTAAGTGCCAAACATGATTGAATGTCAGGCAGCCTTCTGTAATTTAGGGACATGTCAGAAGACAAGATCCAACATCTCTACCCTTGGGGAGAGCAGTGGTAGTCAAAAAATAAAAAATAAATGTGAGAGATCAATAAATTATATGTACTGTGGCATTGGTTTGCGCAGACTGCCCTAACGAATACCCCAGAGTGGAGCTTGAACAACAGAAATGTATTTTCTCATAATTCTGGAGGCTACAAGTCGGAAATCAAGGTTTCTCCCGGAGGCCCCTCTCTTTGGCTCTTAGGAGGCTGCCCGCTCCCTGTGTCCTCGAGTGGCCTTTCTTCTTGTGTGTGTGTCCTGATCTCTTCTTATCAGTCATAAAGACTAGGGCCCATCCCTAGGACCTCATTTAACCTAAGTCACCTCTTTCAAGCTCTGTTTTCAAAGACAGCCACATTTTAAGGTTATTGGAGTTTAGGACTTCAGTATAAGGATGGGGCGTTGGTGGAGGGGGTAGTGGATGCAGCCATCAGTCTGTGGGAATTTAGTAAATGCTGCAGGGAATCCGGGTACAGAAGTGATGCATTTTTTAATACAGCATTTGGGTAGGGCTGACTGAGAAGGTGATATTTCTGCTCCAATGCAAGCCCTAATGAATTCAGAAGGATTTTAGAGCCACTGGGAAATGAGAACAGTTTCCTCAGAGAGGCCTCATTCCAAGTCCTGGACGCCTAAAGGCTGCCCCTCACCACCAGAAGGGCCTGCGGAGCCCCCCAGGCCCAGAGGAGCAGGGAAAGGAAAAACTGAGCGTGGACGGGGCTTCTCAGATAGCACGTGGGCCCCCGAGCCCTGTCCAAGTCACAATTAGTTGGTATACATGCTCCCAGAGTTTACAAATGTTTATTCTTCAAATCTAGGACTCGGATCCAATGAGAAAAGGCATTTTTCCTGGTGAGAGTCTGGGTCTGATCAGGCCTCCTGTGACGGAGGTTCAGCTGAGCTGAACAGAGCATCTGGAAGGCCATCGTCTGTGCTCCAAACGGGCAGAGTCCCCCTCCACCGAGCACCCAGCGCCCCCACCGCAGCAGCTCTTGGCCTCCGGGAACCGTCCTGGGCTGCAGCCTGCAGTCTGGGCTCGACGTGGGAGAAGTCGTAGGACGGGTCGGCTCTTAGGATGGGTGAGGCGCCCCATCCCATCACAGAAGCAGCCAAGGGCACTGCTCAAAGATGCGCCAAAGCCCGGATGTCGCGGTGTCAGTCTCCTCCCTGTATCCTGCTGTTGATTGAAAAAGCACAGCCTAAAAGTTGAGGATCGCATTTGATTTTGTGGACAAAACCGAGGCCTGAAGCCCTGGAGGCAGCCTCTCAGGTGGCACTGGGGGACTGAGCCAGAGAAGTAAAGGAGGAGCCAGGATCCATAGGGGGTTTGGAAACAAAGACCAGGTAACCAGAACATCAAAAGATGACTGTTACATAAAGAAAGCCAGATGTCTCAGGTTAAGGGCTTTAGTGCTTTTCTATGTATGTGCTAAGTCGCTTCAGTCATATCTGACTATTTCCGACCCCGTGGACTGTAGCTCGCCAGGCTCCCCTGTCCATGGAGTTCTCCAGGCAAGAGCACTGGAGTGGATTGCCATGCCTCCTCCCAGGTTTCTTCCTGACCCAGGGATCGAACCCTGGGTCATCCGCATTGCAGGCAGATTCTTTACCATCTGAGCCACCAGGGGAGCCCAGAGTTGCCATATGACTCAGCAATTTCACTCGGAGGTATATGCACAAGAGAACTGGAAACGTATATTCACGCAGACACTTGTTCTCGGTGTTCCTAGCAGCATTATTCATAATTGCCCGAATTGTAAACATCCCAGACACCTGTCAGCTGAGGCCAGGCCCCAGGGATGTGAGTGTGGTCACAGCAGCAGCCCCGCAAAGGCCAGGACTGCACACTTCCTGCTCCAGGAATTGAGGTTCTTGCTTCTGTTCCAAGTGGAATATCCCTCTGCTCCATCCTACCGTCATCAAGGATGCAGCGCAGGGGAAGAGGTGTGGGAAGACGCAAAAATCTGGGCTTGTTGAAAGCATTCCTGCGACAGGCGCCTTAGCTGTCTAGGGTCAGGGTGCTGTGCTTTCTCTCCCCGAGTCCCCTCGGAGGGCACAGCTGGGTGGCGCTGCAGCGGCCAGGGGCATGGCAGTGGGCAGCCTGTTTGTATCCACCCGAGTCCCCTCAGGGCTCACTGCCAGAGGCGGCTGCAGTGGCTTGGTGGCTACAACACCCTTTGTTTACTGATGTGGCCAGCAATATTTTTCAGTCCCCCTCCCATCACCTTGAAAACATCCACAGAGGTTGGTAGAACCTAAGGGCTCAGGCCTGCACCCTGGGATACCATGAGGCAGGGGCCTCGGACCGGGCAGGTGTTTGGAAAGGAGAGAGGGGACTGACTGTTCTTTATTTGGGTGTTCTGACCCCTAGCCTGTGGACTTCTCACACATCAGTTGTTGCAGAACAAGCTTCTGAAGCTTTTATAACACTTCCTTAAAATTAGGAAAAAAAAAAAAAATCCCTCCCTTTCCCCCAACCCACAAACCCTGAAGGAGGCACAGGAGACAGAGCAACAGAACTTCTTCTTTCAAACTCAGGCAGTAACTTAAAGAGCGGGTCCAGCTCCGAGGAGAGCCCACTGCCTCCTGGGCCCAGCTCACCCAGACCCTAGACCTGTGTTCTGATCCAGGGTCCCTGGGACACCCTGATCCCCCCCAACCCCATGCAAAGAGCTGCCCTTGCCCTCTGTTTCCCATCCCTGGCTGAGCATCCTGGAAGCTCTGGAATATGCTGAAACCAAATCGCCTCCCAAGTCAATTCTCCTCAATGAACTTAGGCTTAACTTTTCTGAACAGTTCCGCTGCTAATCAATATCAGGCACAAATGGTAGATTCGATGTGTGTAGGACAAAGATATAATCTGCTTAAGGGAACCAAGTCAAGACGTCTTAGAAATTCCCCCTTACATCTCTCAATCAGCCCTTCTTGGTGGTAAATGTGATTCTGTAAGATTCGGGGGGGTTGGGGTTCGGCTGGAGCCTGGGGCAGGGAAGAGTGTGCGGCTGAAGAAACAGTAGTTTGTGTGGACAAATCCCTTACAACCCTCTCTGGGCTTCTGTGAGCCCCTCCACACACACTCCCCTCAGTTCCCTTATTCGTGGGTCTGTCCGTGGGGCGATTGTGTAAGGTTAAAATGCAGTTTGTAAAAAGGTTTCATGGATTCGTGATGGGAATATGATTTATTAACATGTGAATATCCCCAGCGTCCCGCAGAATAAAGGGCATTTTGGCCTCGCTGGCTCTGCGTCCCCTCACTCTAGCCCCCCCAGGGAGAGCTCTGTGTTTGCCAGCTGGGTTTCAGGCTTTTCTATGATGCAGATTTGGGAGAGAGAGCACAAAAGAGCGAGGTCTCAAGAGGGAGAGAGAGGGGGGCGGTTCTTACTGTCTGGGCGAGTTCCAGGCGCCCCTTTGTTGCGGAGAAATATGGAGAATGGGCAATGCAGAAAAGGAGACAAAGAAAGAAGCAGCCAGGCTGAATCTAGCCCATCGTAAAAAGCCAGGAGAGGGGGGCTAAGAGAGAAAGAGAGAGAGAAAGCCAACGAGAGGAGGCAAGCAACGGGTGTTGCAACGGAAAGACAGCAGAGCCTCCAGAGAGCGGAGGAGCTGGAGAGGGGAGAGGGGACGGTTCATACCTGGTTTTCAAAGATGCCAGCCAAGACTGGGTTCCCTTTTGTTTTCATTTTTTAAATTTATTTTTAGAATTCTAGTTTAACTTTTAAAATGTATTTTTACGTATTTTTAAACTTTTATTTATCTACTTCACTGCATCGGGTCTTGGTTGCGGCCGTGGGGTCTCTGTTGTGTAATGTGGAATCTTTCCACGTGGCATTCGAGCTCTTTAGTTGTACCATGTAGGTTTCAGTACTTGTGGCAATGTGGGTTTAGTTGCTCCAAAGCCTGTGGGGTCTTTGTTCCCTGACCGGGAATTGAACCCACATCCCCTGCACAAGGCACATTCTTAACCACTGGACCAGCAGGAGAGCCCCTGGGATCCCTTTTAAATTCTTGGTGGCTGGACTGCTGCTTCTGTGCATGTGATCTAGTGCTGAGTCCCAGATACCTGGGGCCCTGGCTCTTTCCCGGTTACTCACCCATCCATCCACCCGTTCACTCATGACCGTGAAATACTGAGCCCTTCTTCTAGCTCTGGCTCTGCGGCTGGTGATGCAAGCAGGTGGTGGTTACCGAGGCATGCAGTACACGTGCCTGGAGGGAGGAGACGTCAGACCAGGCCTGGGGACGTGTCCACTAAGAATGAGCTGGTGTCACACCAGGGACAAACGCAGGGGGCTGAACGTGACCAGGGGGTGAGAGGGGGCAGTGAATGACCCGGCGGGCAGAGTCCCTCCCTGAGAGGAGCTGTGTCAGAGGTGAGTCCAGAGGCACATGGATGTACCGTCAGGAGGTGGAGGACACAGGGCGGCGGAGGCGCCTGCAGGCACCCTTGGCTGACGACACAGCACGTGCCAAGGCCCAGGGGCCAGCCGGAATGCGCACGTGTGGCAAACTTGTAAAGACTCAGGCATGGTGGAAGCTCTGACCTCAAGGCGCTGTAAGGTGAGAGACAAGAGCTTGGATTTTTATCATGAAGACAAAAGGAGTCAATGGAAAAATTTAAACCTTGGGGTTTTCGGTTAGAAAGTTTGCTTTGACAGCTGCACAAAGAGCACCTGAGGGACGAAGGCCCCCACCTGCTTCACCAAGCTGAGGTTTCTTACCTGCAGCTGCTGCCTCCAGGGGGTCAGGCAGAAGGGTGTGTGAGTGTGTGTGCTGTGCACACGGACATGGGGGTGTGTGTACGTGTATGCCTGTGTGGATGCCTGTGAGTGTGTGCGTACGTGTCCCAGCTCTGGGACCTCGGGCTGGGGCAGGGAGACTGGACCAGCTGCCTCCCCACATCCCCAGACCCCGTGCCCAGGGTTCGTGCAGCAGAGGAGAAGCTCTGCTGGGCACAGCAGGTGGCCCGGGGGTGTGTGAGGACAGACGCTGCACAAACAGCTGGAGGGGAATCAATTTGTTCTCTGCTACAGCCAGACACAAACCAATTAGAGCAGACCCAACAGGGGCCCGGTGCTGGGAGAAAGGAACACAGAAGGGCAAATCCGGACAGGGCCTCCTTGCTGGCACCGTCCAGCTGCCGGCGGGGTAAAAACCCGGCTCCAGGAAGGTGGCCAAGACCGTTCCCTGCATCCTGCCACCCCCTGCCCACTCCTCATCCCACCTGGACACTCGGGTCAAAGGGAGATGTGGGCTCCAAACCGGGGCCTACCTCTGGTCCTGTCCTGAGAACACCAGCCCATCCTCTCGCCCCTACACCCCTGCAGAGCTCTCTCCAGTCCCCCTGCTGGGGGTCCCCTGGCCCTCGTTCAGGGGAGGCTCCGGCCAGAGGCAAGGGGCCAGGAACTGGGCAGCGGGACTTCCTTGGCATAGCCTGGAATCGCCGAGACCATCTCGGGACCCCAGCCTCCTCCCCCCGAGCCCTGGTCCTGCCACCAAGGGGGCACTCAGGAAGGCTGGCCAGTTCTCGGTGGTCCCACTGATCACAGTGCTCCCCCTCTGGGCCCCCCAGTCCCCCCGCGAACCAGCTAGCTGTGTCCCAGCCAGGACCCCAGACTCCTCCCTGGCTGCAGGCTCCTGGCACCGTGCCAGGATGGTGATGGGTGAGCCATCCCCACGTGGCCCCCTGTGGGCTGTGGGCCCTGCTTTCCAGGAACCAGCATCTCAGTATCTGCAGCCTGACCTGGGTCCAGGCTGTGCCCGCAGGGTCCTGGTTCCTACAACGGGCCTTCCAAGGACTGGGAGTGTGAATCAGGGGCAGCAGCCAGGAAGGCCCCTTCGCTCCCTCTGGGGCCCATCCAGCAGCCCGGGTGGCACAGGCCCGTGTACCTGTGTGTGGTGTTGCCTGCCACCTCTTGCCTGTCCCCACCTCACTTCAAGACCAACCCCTGGCTTCTCAGATGCCGAGTGGGTGTTCCTGCTGTCAGGTCCGGCCTGGCAGTTGGCACACTTGCTTCTCGAGTGCCTCCTGCTTGCCAGTGTGGGGCAGTGGGGCCAGGCTTCACCCTCTCAATGTAGAGGGCAGGACATCACATGGGCCCCAAGAGAACTCCGTGAGTAGTCCTAGAGGGCTTCCTGGAGGAGAACATACTTGGGCTGGCCTTGAAGGATGATCTAGACACCCCTGGTGCAGAGGAGGGGCCCCAGCCTCGTGACTCCGCATCTTCTATGTGTCCGGTACTGCCCCTCCCCCTGACAACCTCGCCTCTCCATGGAGTCCCAGGGTCCAGCCCACCCACCCATTGTCCCGGCCACTCAGGACCCCCTTTCCAGAGCCTCCCTTGTTCCTTGCAGAGCCCAGGAAATTTCTTTCACTTTGGGTTTTTTTTTGGTTTGTTTTTTTTTTTGGTTTTTTGTTCTAATCTTTCTCTCTTGCTAAAGGAAAAATCCACAGAGAACTTCCGGTAAATAAAATCACCCGCCTGGTTCCAAGTGCTTCGGTGACTCAGCTGCTGCTGATTACATGTCAGGACTGAGTCTCTACCTTGGGGACTCACAGGCCTCCAAGAATACATGCATGTGCCCCCAGGTTCAAGGATTGGACCCTAAAGACCCTTCAGCCAGGCCCACAGGGCCCCCGCCTGCCTTCCCAGCAGCTTCCTTTGTGCCCCCCACCCTCGTTCTGCCACAGCCCCTCAGCAACACCCTCCCACCTCTGGGCACAGTATCTTTTCTGGCTCCATCCAGAACCTTCTTTCCCCCTTACTTGCTGGCACAGCAAGATCTTCTCATCCCCAGAGCAATCCACGGCCCCTCCCCAGCCCCCACCCAGAGGGCATGAATAGGAGTGTCCCCCTGCCCCTGGGGACCGTCTTGCTCCATCTAGCATGCCCCTGGAGTCCCCAGCATTCTTCAGTGCAATTCTTCACATTTGCCCCCCATTTTGGAGGCTGCCTTCACCAGTGGAGCTCTGTTACCCCCACACCCACCCCCAGGACCCCCACCCCCTACAGGTGACATACTCTGCCCCAGAACGGGGCTGCTGGGGTCAAAGCCACCTCCCCTCCCCTTGAAGCCACGGAGACTCCTACCTGCGACCAGGAGTGGCAAGAACCTCCTTGCCTCCGTCTTCAGCAGGTCAAAGAGCCCAAGCTGTGAACCCCAGGGTCACCACCAAGTCTGGGTGGGGCGCTGGAGGGAAGAGTCACAGGGCTTGTAGAACGGAGGAGGCTCGTAGAGTCCTGGATGTCCTGCCACTTACGGCGCTGCAATCCACCAAGACCTTCGGGGGTCTCATCTGTAAAGTGGGCTGCTGGAGCCCATGGAACTGGGCGGTGGCCGTACCCCCTCCCTAGGGCCCGCACACGCAGGTGCTCAATGGTGGCGCAGCGCCCTGCCACGTCCTGCAGGGGGCGCTGCACCCAGCTCTGTCCTCAGGCAGGCTGTGGCCCTGCAGGCTCCGCGGTTTGGAATTGCGCCCTCTGCTTTCACCCCCACTTACCAGGAGCAGTTCTTATGAGACTTGTCGTGACCTTTGTTGTCCAGAGGCTCTTGGGGACAGTATCAGTGTCTCATTTTAGGGCCACCTAGATGGAGCCGCATGGGAAAAGTGTCTTTCAGAGCCAAGGCTGGAAAGAATCTGCATGCTTTCTAGGGCACTGAATGATGCCATCTTTGATGGAGGCTTTTCCTGACACAGGTGGGCAGAGGCCCTGCTCTGGATGGTCGCCTCCAGGCCAACGGGACCAGTCTTGTCCACCTTCCCCAGGGGTCTCACCAGTCCTTACGTGACTTGATGGGAAGAGCAGAGGGAAGGCTTATCCTAAGGGATAGTGAAGACCGCTGGATTGATCCTATTTCCCTTTTCACCCTGGCAGCCAGGAACCTCGGAGACAAATTGCCAACTCCAGTCAAAGCCTCTGTGCTGGACCTCCTGGCCTGCATATTTATGTTCCACTTTCCCCCTTATGGTTCCGATCCTATCCTCATTCATATTTCCTCTAACCTGGAAATCTTTGTGTGTTACGTGTATTTTGTATAATACACTTGAATGAATGAATGAAAGGATTGAATGAATTTTGTATACACTCACTTGTAGTTTGCCTGAGGCTGATGGAATCCTTCAAGTAAGGCAGGGTTTGAGAGGACGCTTGCCTGTGTCAGTCATGAACAGACCCAGCCACTGCCCCCCCGCCCCGCAAGCCTCACATACCTGCCCCCCCAGCCCCAGGAGCAGACCCTCCACTCCCCGCTCCTCGTCTCCTCCTGAAGGTCACGTCCGTTCAGAACCTGTGCTGGACACCGTCTTTGGAGGGAGGGTACATGTACCCACAGTCCGGAGGGAATTTTTGACTCACGGAACTTGGAGCCTGAAGGGAGGGATTCTGGGTGACGAAGAAGACAGGAGAGGCTGGGTGGCAGGTTTGGGGTCACACAGCGTGATGGTGGCCCTCCTGGCTTTCACCCACACGGGACATGCAGAGCTCACCCAGCCCCGGCTTTCAACAAGGCAGTGGTCCCCCAGGTGGAGATCCTACATAAACATGAGGCTCATTTATTATGGTGCTTGAGTGTCAGCTGCCTTGGCTAGAGGCTTTGGGACCAGAAGGAAAACTGTGGACGGGGGATGTTTCTGTCCATCAAACCTTTCAGCGGCCACCCTGAACCAGCCCCTCGTCCTCACTGTGGAGCCGGTAAACATCGCCGCCAGGGCCACCACGGAGCGGAAAGGGCTGAGTCCACAGAAGCACTTGGTTTGTGAGAAGGAAAGGAAAAGAAACTGAAAACAAGACTTGCCTGAGCTGACCAACCCTCTTCCCTATTTCAGGGAACGTGGAAAGCTTTGTGACACGCTCCCAGCGGGCCAGTGCTGTGCACATATGCGTGCCGCTCACACGGCTGCTCACACACTAGCACACATCACTCGCCCCTCGTGTGTCTGCATACATGTGCGCACACTCACATACACATGTGCTCGCTCAAAGGACACTCATGCACGCACGTATGCACACACACACAAAGCACAGGCACATGCTCTCATATATGGGCGTGTCCACGTGCGATCGAACACACGTGTACACATGCCTGCACGCGCAGAGCACGAGAACGCTGTCAAATGGGAGCCCAGTCCCTCCCTGAGCCGTCACCGGTGATTAATGTGGACGCAGTAATGGTTCCGGGGGCTGCTCTAAGCCCGTGTCGAGCAGCGTTCTTAGCCCCAGAAGCCGGAGTCTGGGAAAAGCACGACTCACTGTCAAGAAATATTGGCAGCTGGAGAGCAGAGCCTGCAAAGCCCAAGAGAACCACGGCACTGTTCGGAGCTGTGGCAGGACGACGTCCGCAATGCGCCCTGTCCTCAAGGGCTCCCTGCAAACCCGCCCCAAGGGGATCTGAGGTCCCCGGAGCCTGCACCCCCCTCCCACCCATACGGCTCCTTCCAGCGCCTTCCGGATCCCGCCCTGGGGTGGGGGGCTGCTGGCCAAGGGGGCCGGGTGGGCATTTCTGGGGGGGTCATGGCCCCTTGCCTGCCCCTTCCCCTTGCCAAGCTGCAGGGTGCCCCCCTTGCCCCCAGCCCACCCAGAACTGGGACTGAGTCTTGGTGAAAAAGACTGATGGCGAAAGCTCAGAGCCCCGGGGAGGCTCCTGCCAGGCGGCAGCCTGGGAAAATTGAAAACATCACATCAACAGCGTCTCAGGATGGAGGCCCTCCGAGTGGCATCTTGAACGAAGGCTACTGTGTTAATAGTTCAGGGCCCAGGGATGGTGGGAGGAGAAGACTGCTCGGCCTGAGAGCAGGAGGGGCTCCTGGACCTTGCCCCCACCTTCCCGGGCTGCAGAATCGAAAGGGGCCCACAGATTTGCTCGGCCAACCTGCACTATGTGCTTTATATGAACTGACTTTCACAGCAGCCCAGGGGCAATGGGGAGGGGTAACAGGTCCCCACAGACAAAGAAGAGAGGCTGATCCTGAGGCCCTGTGGTTCCCCAGGCCAGGTCAGCCTGGTCTCCATCCCTCACCCCCTTGGACCGTGGCCCCACGTGCGGCTCCACCAGGCACACTGTTGTGTGTGGAGGCTGTAGCTGCATTTGCCTGGGCTCAGAGCTGAACAGCCTCGTGGATCAGGAATTGCGGCAGCACTTGTCCACGGGGGAACAGAGAGTCCCTGTGAGGGTGGACTCAGCCTTGGGGAGGACTCTGGGGCGGGGGTCCAAGCCACGAGCGGTCAGGGCGCCCGAGACTCAGAGAACGCGGTCGGGCTGGATGAGGGATGTCCTGGACAGGCGGCCCCTGGAGGTGGACCCTGACCCAGGGGTGGACCCCCTTGAGCAGTAAGCCCTGCCCGAGTCCCCGGCTGGGGAGCCCCAAAGGGGAAACAAAAGGAAAAGTCACAGCCTCTCTATTCCCAGGGGGGTGTTTGGTGACTCAGCCACACCCCCCCCCGGGCCTACGCGTGTGCAGTGTGTGTGATGGGTGTGCACATGTGTGTTTGTGTGTGTGTGTGTGAGCTGTGTGTGTGTGCTTATGCATGAGGAAGGGATTATGTATGATCATGGATGTGCGGGAAATTCCCTGTTTCCAGGCAGAACGCTGGCCCCAAAGCCCGGCTCAGGCAGAACAGCCAGGGTCCTGGGCTGGGCACGGAGCGGGGGAGGGCTTCCTCCCTCCTGGGCCAGGCTGGCTGGCAGGCACCTCCTGTGGATCCCTGCCAGGTGTCCTGGCTCATACTGCCCCCCAGTGGCCATCCTGGGAGCCCAAGGGCCTGGGGCCCGAGTGGCAGAGAAGGTCCCAGACTGACCAAGGCCACCGTCCTACGATTGGTAGGGGGGCCCTACGATTCCTCTAAAAAAGTGGCCACCTTCCAGCCTGAGACCTCCAGACCCACCAATATGGTGCCCGCCAGCTTCCACCAGCCTTGGAGAGGGAGGAGCCAGCTTCCTCAACTACCTGCACGGTCAAGAGATGGACCAGCCCCTCAACACACCTCCCCAGGACCCCTCCTGTCCACCAGCATCTCCTGGGTGGCGTGGGGTGCCTGGTCACACCCCTGCCCCACACCTGGATTGGCCGAGCTTGGGGGTCTTCACAACTCAGACATCTTGTGAACTTGGGACTTTGGGATATGATCTTGAGGTTCTAGGAGCCTGGGGTTAGGGGTGCAGCCCTCAGATTCTGCCCCCCACTTGGAGAGGACCCTTGAGGCCCCTCCACTCCAGAGCTGCAGAGGAGGGATCAGAGCCTGCCCATTCCCGGCTTTGATTTGGAGGAGAGCTACAAGGAAGAGCAGCCCTCCCTGGGCTGATATCAGGGGACACAGGCTCCCAGAGCATGGGGGGCAGGGGGCAGGGGGTTGTGTCCAAGGCCTCCAGCTCAGCACATTTTTCAACAGCTGCTATTTCAGGCCAGAGTGCCCAACGGAGAAAAGCGCTTGTGAATGGGAGGCAAAGTGGTCCTCTCATGGCCAAGGTGACAGGGCGGGCAGCCAGCAGGCAGGGGGGCTGCGGGCGGGGGAGGCTGTTCTCTCACCACTCAAGTTTCTCCCGATGGCCAAGGTCATGGACAGAACATAGCCCTCCCTGCAAGTAGTCAGCCCTCTAAAAACACAAGAGTTTCATGTGAGTTCTTGAGAAACATGCAACCTTTGGGACATCCTTACACCGAGATATACTAAGACATCATCTGTGGTCCGTCCAAAATTCAAGGATAACTGAGTGTCTGTACTTTTATTTGCTGATCTGGCCACAACAGCACTGTCTCTCCTCGGGCTGGCTGTGACTTTTCTTCTCCGGCACAGAGGAGATTGAGGCCAAGGGTCCCTTGCTCTCAGCACCCCTATCTCGGACCGATGAGCCACGGACAGGTGGAGACCACCATCCAGGGTCCCGAGGATGCCAACAGCTCCGGGGTCACAAACACAAAAGACCAAGTTTAAGGGCCCAACCCTGGCTGCAGCCACACCAGCCATGCTCTCGTGGAGGGCCTATCGATTGGATTGATCTCCAGGCGTCTCTGTGGAGGTTTCAGCATAAACACTCACTTTCTCCTCACCAAGGGGCCTCCGAGGACCTCCAGCCACATGGTGGGAAGATGTTGTGGAATGTTGCTGGCCCCCGCTCCCATCGGCACCGTGGCTGGCCTCAGACCTTCCCTTCCATGCTGTGTCCCCACGGCCTCCTGGAGCTAACCACACAGCTGTGGACCCAGGCCCACAGGGTGTCAAGAGAGGTCTCATAGCTGATCTGGGCTCTCTGTTTGTCACGGTGACGCCCCTTTGGTGGGAAGATCCCATCCCACCTAGAGTCTGGGTTAGAACAGGATCTAAACTGTGCAGAAAAGATGCCGTGGGTGTCCAGGTGCAGCCTTTGGGCCCCTCTCCCTCCTTACCACCTCCCTGCTGCCCCCTCCCAGGACTGGGGGGTCTCTGTGGCTGCTCCAACACCCCCTCCGCCTGCCTGCCCCACCATGCCTGCTGGCAGGGAGTGTCCAGGCTCACAGAGCAAAAGCCGGGTGAGGGGACCCCACCCTGGGGCTTCAGAGGGCCAGACCCAGTTCTGCACCATGAGGGTGAACAAGACTGGGCCACAGAGACCAAGGGTTTCTGGGCTGAAGGAAGAAGACATTCAGGGGTCGGAGGGTTCCTTCTAATGAGAGATGGAGCCAGAAGGTGGGGGCAAGATGGGCAGTGGCAAGGCCAGGGGCCAGCATGCTTTTTCTGTGAAGGGCCAGGTGATAAATATTTTAGGTGCCAAGGGCCAGATGGTCCCTGTCACTGCTACTCAACCGCCACGAACCAGACTCCCCAGGTCTGGACGAGCTTAGCTGTGCACCCAACAAAACCTTACTCTCCACGGCAGAGGGCAAGTCGATGTGGCCCACAAGCCACAGTTTGCCAACCTGCCTGGTCTAGACTGGAGAAGGGGGCTGTGGGCTGGGGCTGGGGAGCGGGGAGGATGGGGGAGCTTGGAGAACCCCACTTCCAGGACCACACGAAGCTGGACATGGCAGAGTTGGTGAGGGAAAACAGGCTGGCCTTCCCATCGAGGACGGAGGAGGAGTGAGTGAGGGAAGGGCGTGGGGACCCCAGATGGAGTCCATCACGGCAAAGGAGTGCCCGGGGTGGTCTCAGGCCCCCAGAGAAAACCAAGAGAGGAAGAAAGGCTCAAGACTGTGGGTCTGGGGAAGGGAAAGGAAGGAGATTCTTGGCTCTGAGTCCACGGTTTCCTCCTGCCTGGAAACAGGCTCCCCCCGGGGACCAGGCACCAGACAGGAGGGCAGCTGCCGTGGCTGGCCGCGGGCAGGCAGCAGGACGCAGCCCGCCTCCCGCCTCTGCCCCATGCCTGGATGCCCTCTCCTGAGGGCACTGGCGCCCCCTGGTGGGGTGCAGCCTCTGGACCCTGATTCCCACCCCATGAATCCAGAGGAGGCGCTTGGTCCTAAGGTCCAGCTTCCCTCCAGTTTCTGGGGCAGAGATAAAAACCCTTTTTAGCAAGTTGGGCTAATTTCCTGAGCTCAGAGTGCTGCCTGCCCCTCCTGGGCTCAGCGCTGCCTCCAGGGCCTCTGATGGAGCCGAGAGCAGGGATGCCCGTCCAGTCCCATCGCCTCCGGGAGGCCCTGCGGCCTCACCCCGGACACTGTCCCCAGCCCAGAACCCTGCAGTGGTGCCTGTCCTCCACAGGACAGGGGCCCCACGTGGTCTCTGGGGCTCGGACTGACCAGGCCTCCTCATGGCGCCCTCGCTCCTCACACACCCCAGGAGCTTCCCCAGGCCTCCTTGCCCTGCACAGTCTGCACAACTCCAGGGCTTACTACAAGGCCCGGCCCCAAGCAGCTGCCTGCGAACGCGCTGTGTCATGGTCGGCTCATGTCCTTCTGCTCGGGAAACCACCTCTCACGGCCCCCTTACCCTAGAACTCCTATGGACTCCAACAGCCCTCTCGTCCCAGAACTTGGATGGACTCTGAGACGCACCTCCAACGTCCCCTCCCCTGGAAAGCCCACCCTGATTGCACAGAACTGGGCCATCATTATCGCCTGTGGGTGTCCACCACCCCGGGCACAGAGGCTTCCTGTGCCAGCACTTGGGAATTTGAACAGATTTGTAGATTTTCATGTAATGTATTTGACTATATTTTCATATTATATGCTAATTTAGGATATATTTTATATGTTTTACATTTTATTATGTCTTATAGTCTTATATATGATATGTTTTCAAAGAGTATCATATATATTAATATTTAAATTATAATTTGACCAATTATATAACTTAACATGTTACAAAATACTGTATAATATATACACAGAGAATAATAATATATGATATATATGATACATATATTATATGCATATAATACACAATATATACAATATGTAAATATAGATATAATATAAAATATATTATATCTACTACTGTGGGCAGGAATCCCTCAGAAGAAATGGAGTAGCCATCATGGTCAACAAAAGAGTCCGAAATGCAGTACTCAGACGCAGTCTCAAAAACGACAGAATGATCTCTGTTCATTTCCAAGGCAAACCATTCCATATCACAGTAATCCAAGTCTATGCCCCAACCAGTAACGCTGAAGAAGCTGAAGTTGAACAGTTCTATGATGACCTACAAGACCTTTTAGAACTAACACCCAAAAAAGATGTCCTTTTCATTATAGGGGACTGGAACGCAAAAGTAGGAAGTCAAGAAACACCTGGAGTAACAGGCAAATTTGACCTTGGAATATGGAATGAAGCAGGGCAAAGACTAATAGAGTTTTGCCAAGAAAATGCACTGGTCATAGCAAACACCCTCTTCCAACAACACAAGAGAAGACTCTATACATGGACATCACCATGTATGTGTTCAGATGGTCAACACTGAAATCAGAATGATTATATTCTTTGCAGCCAAAGATGGAGAAGCTCTATACAGTCAGCAAAAACAAGACCGGGAGCTGACTGTGGCTCAGACCATGAACTCCTTATTGCCAAATTCAGACTTAAATTGAAGAAAGTAGGGAAGACCACTAGACCATTCAGGTATGACCTAAATCAAATCCCTTATGATTATACAGTGGAAGTGAGAAATAGATTTAAGGGCCTAGATCTGATAGATAGAGTGCCTGATGAACTATGGAATGAGGTTCGTGACATTGTACAGGAGACAGGGATCAAGACCATCCCCATGGAAAAGAAATGCAAAAAAGCAAAATGGCTGTCTTGGGAGGCCTTACAAATAGCTGTGAAAAGAAGAGAAGCAAAAAGCAAAGGAGCAAAGGAAAGATATAAGCATCTGAATGCAGAGTTCCAAAGAATAGCAAGAAGAGATAAGAAAGCCTTCCTCAGCGATCAATGCAAAGAAATAGAGGAAAACAACAGAATGGGAAAGACTAGAGATCTCTTCAAGAAAATTAGAGATACCAAGGGAACATTTCATGCAAAAATGGGCTCGATAGAGGACAGAAATGGTATGGACCTAACAGAAGCAGAAGATATTAAGAAGAGATGGCAAGAATACACAGAAGAACTGTACAAAAAAGATCTTCACGACCCAGATAATCACGATGGTGTGATCACTGACCTAGAGCCAGACATCCTGGAATGTGAAGTCAAGTGGGTCTTAGAAAGCATCACTACGAACAAAGCTAGTGGAGGTGATGGAATTCCAGTTGAGCTATTCCAAATCCTGAAAGATGATGCTGTGAAAGTGCTACACTCAATATGCCAGCAAATTTGGAAAACTCAGCAGTGGCCACAGGACTGGGAAAGGTCAGTTTTCATTCCAATCCCAAAGAAAGGCAATGCCAAAGAATGCTCAAACTACCGCACAATTGCACTCATCTCACACACTGGTAAAGTAATGCTCAAAATTCTCCAAGCCAGGCTTCAGCAGTATGTGAACTGTGAACTTCCTGATGTTCAAGCTGGTTTTAGAAAAGGCAGAGGAACCAGAGATAAAATTGCCAGCATCAGCTGGGTCATGGAAAAAGCAAGAGAGTTCCAGAAAAACATCTATTTCTGCTTTATTAACTATGCCAAAGCCTTTGACTGTGTGGATCACAATAAACTGTGGAAAATTCTGAAAGAGATGGGAATACCAGACCACCTGACCTGCCTCTTGAGAAATTTGTATGCAGTTAGAACTAGACATGGAACAACAGACTGGTTCCAAATAGGAAAAGGAGTACGTCAAGGCTGTATATTGTCACCCTGCTTATTTAACTTATATGCAGAGTACATCATGAGAAATGCTGGACTGGAAGAAGCACAAGCTGGAATCAAGATTGCTGGGAGAAATATCAATAACCTCAGATATGCAGATGACACCACCCTTATGGCAGAAAGTGAAGAGGAACTCAAAAGCCTCTTGATGAAAGTGAAAGTGGAGAGTGAAAAAGTTGGCTTAAAGCTCAACATTCAGAAAACGAAGATCATGGCATCCGGTCCCATCACTTCATGGGAAATAGATGGGGAAACAGTGGAAACAGTGTCAGACTTTATTTTGGGGGGCTCCAAAATCGCTGCAGATGGTGACTGCAGCCATGAAATTAAAAGACACTTACTCCTTGGAAGGAAAGTTATGACCAACCTAGATAGCATATTCAAAAGCAGAGACGTTACTTTGCCAACAAAGGTTCATCTAGTCAAGGCTATGGTTTTTCCTGTGGTCATGTATGGATGTGAGAGTTGGACTGTGAAGAAGGCTGAGTGCCGAAGAATTGATGCTTTTGAACTGTGGTGTTGGAGAAGACTCTTGAGAGTCCCTTGGACTGCAAGGAGATCCAACCAGTCCATTCTGAAGATCAGCCCTGGGATTTCTTTGGAAGGAATGATAATGCTAAAGCTGAAGCTCCAGTACTTTGGCCACCTGATTCGAAGAGCTGACTCATTGGAAAAGACTCTGATGCTGGCGGGGATTGGGGGCAGGAGGAGAAGGGGACGACAGAGGATGAGATGGCTGGATGGCATCACTGACTCGATGGACGTGAGTCTGGGTGAACTCCGGGAGTTGGTGATGGACAGGGAGGCCTGGCATGCTGCGATTCATGGGGTCACAAAGAGTCGGACTCTTTGTCTGAGCGACTGAGCGACTGAACTATACATGTATTTATATGTCAATATAAATAAAGTATATATATATATAGTATGCATATATATAATAACATACCATATGTACATATATATCACATACATATAATACATAATGATACATATATTTATATGTCAAATATATGTAAATAAAAATATATAATAATATGCAATGTACACATATATTATATATATAATATATACACATTTATATATCAACATAAATAATATACAATATATACACATAATATGCATATAGATAATATATATAATATACACATATATAATAATATATACCTCTATTCATATGTCAATATAAATGACAAAGTATATACATACATAATATGCATATATATAATATATGGAAACAAGTGGGTGTCACGTGGCCTCGGACGGACGCAGGGAGTAGGTCCCTGAGGTTCAGATCTCGTGCAAAGAAGGCTGAGGTGCTGCAGGCCTGGAGCTGCTTGACTTCTGTTCTTTGGCAAATGCCAAACAACACTCAAGGCCAGAATGTGTATATAGATAATAATATATAATATATACATATATAATAATAAATAATACATACACATATTCATATGTCAATATAAATAAAATATGCATATATAAAACAATACACAATAGGTGAATATAAACTATATATAATACACAATATATGCATATATTTATATGTCAAATATCAGAGAAGGCAATGGCACCCCACTCCAGTACTCTTGCCTGGGAAATCCCATGGATGGAGGAGCCTGGTGGGCTGCAGTCCATGGGGTCACTAAGAGTCGGACACGACTGAGCAACTTCACTTTCACTTTTCACTTTCATGCATTGGAGAAGGAAATGGCAACCCACTCCAGTGTTCTTGCCTGGAGAATCCCAGGGACGGGGGAGCCTGGTGGGCTGCCGTCTATGGGGTCGCACAGAGTCAGACACAACTAACGCAACTTAGCAGCAGCAGCAGCATATGTCAAATATATGTAAATAAAAATAGATAATAATATACAATATATGTGCTCAGTTGTTCAGTCTTAGCTGATTCTTTGTGATCCTATGGACTGTAGACAGGCAGGCTCTTCTGTCCATGGAATTTTCCAGGTAAGAGTACTGGAGTGGGTTGCCATTTCCTTCTCTTATACACTATATATGCTGCTGCTACTGCTAAGTCGATTCAGTCGTGTCTGACTCTGTGCGAGCCCATAGACGGCAGCCCACCAGACTCCGCCATCCCTGGGATTGTCCAGGCAAGAACACTGGAGTGGGTTGCCATTTCCTTCTCCAATGCATGAAAGTGAAAAGTGAAAGTGAAGTCCCTCAGTCGTGTCTGACTCTTAGCGACCCCACGGACTGCAGCCCACCAGACTCCTGCATCCATGGGATTCTCCAGGCAAGAGTACTGGAGTGGGTTGTCATTGCCTTCTCCACATATATTTATATGTCAAATATAGGTAAATAAAAATAAAGGTTATTTGGGGGACATGGGTAAACTTGAACAGAGACCATGTGTGAATTAAAATTATTCTATCAAAGTTGGGTGACAGAATAGTGCTTTTGTAGGAAGTGTCCTCATACAGAGGAGATAAATGTCATATTCAGCAGCCTTCGTCTGTCCGAGGGAGCTCAGACCCTTGCACCGTGAACCCCCCAGCCCCGCCCCGGGGGGCTCCAGACATCCTCAGCACAGCCCCTTCACAGGAGACAGCAGCTGCTGAGCCGGCCGGCCAGCGTCTTCTCGGGGGCAGAAGAGAGGCTCATTTCTGGAAACAAGTGGGTGTCACGTGGCCTCAGACAGGCCTCGGACAGGGAGCAGGTCCGAGAGCAGCACTGGCTTGGCTGCTGCCCCAGACTCTGGTCCCAACAGGCCCGAGCCCTCCTGTGTCCCCAGGAGCAGGAGCCCCTCTATGTAAGGGTCCTGGGACTGACTGCCATAACCAAGGACCGAGACTGGGTAGCTTAAAGCAACAGAAATTATTGTCTCAGCGTTCTGGAACCCAGAGCCCTTGAATCCAGGGGTCGGCAGGGCTACGATCCCCGGAGCCCGCAGATGAGGATCCTTCCTGGCCTCTTCGGGCTTCTGCAGGCGTCAGCCTCAGCTTCTGGGCCTGCAGACACCCCCTCTCATCCCCTGCCTCTCTGTCACACAGCATCTTTCCCTCGAGTCTCTGTCTTCACAAGGCATCTTCTCTCTTGTCTTAAAATCCAGTATAAGTCAGACAGGACTAGAGGTCCAACATTTCTAGCACGCCACATCTTAATTTAACTAATGATACCCACTCTGACCCTATTTCCAAATAAGGTCACATTCTGAAACACCAGGAACGACACCTCCAGCAGGTCTTGTGTGTGTGTGGCAGGGGCGGGCGGGGTGGGGGCCGGTGCACATATTTCAATTCACAACACCCTCCTCATCCATCCCCTTTCTGCCTCTGTTTTTCTTCCTAAACTGAGAGAGTGTGTCAAAAGCTTTTAAGTGAAAGAATAAATCAAGTGTACGTTTCAACTTCCTAAAAGGAGGGGGTTTCCAACTCGAGAAGATGCTGCCTTGGGAGGAGAGTCGAGAAGAAAGTGCCCTGGATGCACCTGCAGATTCTGTTCAAAGAGCAGAAAATGGCTGGCTCCCTCACGACCCTTGGGCTGTGCTCCCTCATGAACATGGGTCTCCAAGAGTGTCCGTGACCTGGGTCTGAGCAGAGGTCCATCATCTCCCAAAAGGAAGCCCTCTCCAGCTCTTAGTAGCACTACAAGATCATGGGATGATGAAGACCAGCGGTCACTCAATGGTCAAGTGCACGGCAGTACCCAAAGGGGCGGACGACTCAGGTCAACCACCAGCACCCGCAGAGCTCCAGGCTTGAGCACGTTATCATCCCAGGCTGCGATGTTTCTTTCTCCAAACCCTCTGCGAGATTTCAGGGGCCAGGACTGTGTCCCCTTCATGCCCATGTCCCTCGGGGAGGCCAGCCTCTGGTACTTAACAGATGCACACTCAGCGATCAATGAATTGGGGATAGATGAAGAGTTATCTCTTCTTCACATATCTGAAATGTGGTGATCAAACAGAAGCCTTCAAATAATCCATTTAGGCCAAAGTGGATACAGCCTCTTCTCAACAGTGACTCTCAAGGAAGCGTTTTCATAATTATCCAAAAGATTTACACCTGCTCACCACTCAACAAGTGAGGTTTGACATCTTTAATGATATTTTCACAGCTTCATGTGGATTCCTCGCCTCTCAGCGCCCAGGGTTCCTGGCCCCAGCAGCAGCTTCCAAGAAGCACTCGATGAATGAATGAGGAAATCAGCAAAGGACAATCGTCACAGGCTTCCCCAGTCTGCCTGGTCGTGTGTCTTTCCTTTGACTGTGAGCTCCTGGAGGGCAGGAAACACTTCTCCTTCATCTTTTATCCCCCGGAGCTCTCAGGATATGTAACACGTTGTCTGTTTTATCCCCTGGAGCTCTCAGGATGTGTAACACGTGTCTGTTGAATGAGGACACACCTGGAGAAAGAGATGAATCACATGTATTCTCTGAACAGGACCGCCAAGATCCCAAACGGCACCCACAAAGTTCCAACAAGGGGACCCGGAAGGACAACTCCACCCTGGGGTTCTGCCAGGGAGCCCCACTCGGGGCTTCCTGGGTTCATCCTCAGGCGGTAGCTCTCCAAGGCTCAGCAGGCAGAGAGGACTCAGGCGCCAGCCCTTACAGTCATGTGTGCGCCATCCTTCCCTCCGCTCAGAGAGCTCGCTGGGTCCCTTGAAACAACTAAACTGTTGAAAGGGCAGTTGCCAAGCCAACGGGATCTATGTGCTCCCCTCCCATCGCCTTCCGTCTTTGGGGCTGATCCATAAGACCCATGGAGAAGCCAGAGGTGGAGCAGAGAACTTGGTTGAGAAGAAATGCTCATCGCACGTTGCTGGGGGCTTGGTAATCTCTCTGTTCCTCATCTGAGAAGCAGTGCCCATGTGCTGGTCTCCTGGGCACATGGCAGGATCCACAGGTGCCAGCCTGAGAGAGGGGGCACCCAGACCCGAGCTGTGCACACACAGACACAGATGTTTCTGCGCTAGGAGCTCCAGATGTGGCCCACTGCTCAGTAGTTTCTCTTGCAGCTCCATCTTCAAAGAAAAAACTCAAGGAAGCAAAGAACTGAACCATTAAAATCACATCAACAAACCCTCCCCCACCCCCACCCCCCGCCCCACACTCCTTTTTATTTTCTTTCACGCAGGAAGTCTGCTTCCAAAACTTTGAGATTAATGACTAAATTCATTGCACGTTCCAGCTTCCTAAAATGATCGATTTAAAATTTTAAATGCATTGGATTTTTAAATACCCTAAAGTGGTTTGCATTTCTCCAAAATCACCAAGTGTAAACTGGAGAACTCCACAGCTCCAGAGTTAGACAGACGCGATGAGGCAGGGTGTTTGGGGGCAGTCAGGCCCCCATTTTTGAGACAGGTCATCTCAGGGGCTTCACCTGGCTTCCCTGAAGCTCACGTCCCTCACCTGTGAAAAGAGGAGGCGATGCTCTCAGAGGCCAGCGATAGGAGCCAGGAAGAAAACAAGTGGAAACGTCTGAGAGAGCATCTTCCAGATGGGGCGAGCTCCAGGCATCTGCTCCAATGATATAGAACTCCATCATTAAGTTAGGAGTCCTCATTCTTTCCTGCTGTGATGACCTGCACCAAGAGCTGGGAAGCATCTTGGAAACTGTCTGCCGTCCCTCCCCTCCTCTGGGGAAACCGAGCCTCAGGCCAAGAGGCTTCTGTGGTCAACAGAATAAAGCCCCCACTCCAAGATGTTCATATCCTAATTCCAGAATCTGGGAGTACGCTACCTTACATGGAAAAGGTTTGCTGCGGAGGTGATTAAATTAAAGATTTTGAGATGCAGTATCATGGTGGATTATCTGATGGTCCTGATCCGATCACACCCCAGCCCTTAGGAGGGGAGAGGCTTTCTTGGCTGCATAGATGAGATGGAAGAAGAAGGGGCAGAGATGTGTACCCTGCTGGTTTTGAGGCTGCACGAAAGGACCACAAGCCAAGGCATATGGGCACCTCTAGGAGCTGGAAAAGGCGAGCAAACAGGTCTTCTCCCCAAACCCCCAGAAGAGGCACAGCCCTGCTGACACCTTGATTTTAGACCAAAGACTCAAGTCAGGCTTCTGACCTCCGGAACTGTGGGATAAGACACGTGTGCGGTTTTAAGCCATAGAGCGTGTGGGGACTTGTTACAGCTGCAACAGGAAACTCGCTTCTCTTTTCTAAGTAACTGACAAAGTCAATGTGCCGTCAGAACCATGGCCAGGTTCCTGGCTCCCAGTCCCAGGCTTGTCCCCCAGAGCTCTGCGTTGTTTTCTCCCCAAAGTGGTTTTAGCAGCTGGCACACCCCCTCTTCCCCCCAGGAGCTTAGAGCACAGACACTCATCATTTCTCCCAGCACATGCTCACTCATTCATCCACGCGCTATTCAGCAGGTATCTGCTGGGCTTCACTGGTGGCTCAGTGGTAAAGAATCCACCTACCAGTTCAGGAGATGCGGATTCCATCCCTGGGTCGGGAAGATCTCCTGGAGAAGGAAATGGCAACCCACTCCAGTATTCCCACCTGAAGAATCCCATGGACAGAGGAGCCTGGTTGGCTACAGTCCATGGGGTTGCAAAAGAGTCGAACACGACTGAGTGGCTAAACAACGCCTGCTGGATATGCCCTCTGCATAGGCGCTGTTCTAGGCACCGAGGTCACACAAAGTCACTTTCCAGCAGCTCTCAATCCTGAAGGCCCCTCACGATGAAGCCCTCAAGACACCCAGAGGCTCTGGGCAGGCTCAAAGGCTGGATGGACAAATAAAGGCTGGTCTACCTGTACAACAGAATATGATGTAGCAGTACAAAGGAAGGAAGTACCACACGGATGAACGCTGACAACATGATGCTAAGTGAAATAAGCCAGACACAAAAGCCCACCTATATGATTCCATTGATATGCACTCTCCAGAACAGGAATCTCCATAGAGTTAGCAAGTAGATGAATGGTAGCCAGTGGCTAGAGGGAGAAGGTAGGGAGTGAATTCTTAGTAGGAATGGGGTTCTATAGGCAAGGATTTCCCAGAGAAACAGCACCAGGAGAATAGAGAGAGAGAAGATAGGGATTTACTATGAAGGTCTGGCTCGAATAATTCTGGAGACGGAGAAGTCCCAAGCCTGATGTGTGTAAGCTGAGGGCCCAGAAAATGGGTGGCATAGTTCCCAGAAGGGCCAAGAACTAGGAGCATCAATGTCGGGGCAGGAGAGATGGGAGAGCAGGGAGAGTTCACCCTTTCTCTGCCATTATTGTCTATCCATGCCCTCCCCAGACAGGGAGACGCCCGTGTGCATTGGTGAGGGCAGGTTTCTCCAGTCAAGTCACCCATGCAAACGCTAATCTATTCCAGAAGCATCCTCACAGACACACCCAGAAATAATGTTTTCAACAGCTGTCCAGGAATCCCAGTTGACACTTAAAATCAACCATCATGGGGGGTTTCATCTGGGGGGATAAAAAAAAGTTTTAGAATCAAACAGGCAGAGAAGCAACGTGCATCTGGTTAGCTGTGTCCCAGATGCATTAAGGGGTCCACAGGTGGGGCTGTGGGTCCAGTGGCGGGTGGGCACCCACAGGTCCGCCAGCCCTCTCATCTGCTCTAGAGAGTGCAGATGACTTCCCTGATCTTGTGAAGGTGACCTTGTGATCTGCTGAGAGCTGCCCCCAACAAGGGTCCACATCCTCCCAGAGCGCCCTTCTCAAGGGACTGATCAAGCCCCTCACTCACTGAAAGTCCACCACCTGCCCAGTTTCACGTGGTTTGGTTATAATCTACATTTGTTTATCCTTTTAATTCAGTCCATGTGGGCGCAAGCCTTACAGCAGACCCTGACTGCCATGCAAGAGTTAGAAGGGAGTTTGAAAACGTAATGAACCTGGAAGAAGAATCTAGAGAGAGAGAGTCGTGGGAGTCTGTGCATGTGTGTGGCTGCCCAGTCGTGGGCAAGTGAGGGGAGGAGTACTTAAGAAAGATTCGCAACAGAGGATGAGATATTTGGATGGCACCACCGACTCAATTGGAGAAGGAAATGGCAACCCACTCCAGTATTCCTGCCTGAATAATTCCATGCACAGAGGAGCCTAGCAGGCTACAGTCCACGGGGTCGCAAAGAGTCAGACATGACTGAGCGATTAATACACACACACACACACACACACACCCCAACTCAATGGACATGAGTGTGAGCCAACTCCAGGAGATGGTGAGGGACAGGGAAGCCTGGCGTGCTGCAGTCCATGGGGTCGCAAAGAGTCGGACACGACAGAGCGACTGAACAACAGCCAAACTCGGGACACGAGGCAACTCTGTTCCCCTAAAGGCTCAAACTCCAGAGATACTCAGACACCAAGACCACATACATTTCATAATTTACCCGACATTGAACAGCACCGGGTACAAACACTTCCAGATTTTCATTCACCAATTTAAACATTTGTCTAGAAGGGGGACCAAAATATTAACATGAAGAAGTATCCTTAGAGAGTGACGGGGGAAAATCTCAGCCCACAATCTGCACGCGAAGCCTTCCTGATGGGGTCCAGGGTTTTGCTACAGGAGCTCTGTGTCCCTCACCAGCCTGGCCCCGGGGTAGACTGCCCCATGGTTCAGAGAAGGGCAGGGCTGCCCGCAGGCTGAGGCCCCCGAGATGGGCGTGTGCCGGACCACCCTGTCCGGCTTCTATACGTACGAGCCGATTGCTTTAAATAAAGTCAGCCGTTCCTCCAGCTAATGTGTGGATGGTGGGATCAATTGGGTACAGAGAAACAGATTACCAAGCAGGTGGCTTCGGGCTAAAGATAAATTGTGTCCTCATGTAACTTAGCAGAGTGGGATGCAGATAGCTCCTAATATGCAAAGCAAGACTGTGTAATTACTTATTTCTGCGGGAAGCCCAGGCTGCGGCTCGTGGCTGCAGAAGCCCCAGAAGACCCTGCCCTGGTGAAAATGTTACTGCTGGAGGTACCAGCCCGTGTGCTCCAGTGAGAACTGGGGCAGGTTCTCAGGGGGTGAGGGGCCAGGGGACACAAGTCCCTGCCTGCCCCCGCCGCACTCGCCTGTCCCCACACAGCAGAGAGCGAAGAGCCCAGCGGACACACTCTAGCTCCAGGCCAAGGGTCACATCGCATCCCTGGCAGAATGATTCTTGGGGGCACGCCCCTTCCTCCTTACCTGAGTGAACCTCTCCCGACTTCTGACCGCTAGACAGGCCTCCATGGACAGAACAAACCTGCTCATCACACATTTCCCCAATTTCTCAAATCCCTGACATGCTTGGCTTTTGTTCACGAGTAAGCCCTCTGGGCATCTGTCCTCTCCCTTCTTTTTTTTTTTTTTTTTTCCTCTTTTTTGGAACTAATTAGAGATTCACAGAAACTTGCCAAAACCGTACAAAGGAGTCTCATGCACTCTTCACCTACCTTCCGCTCAGGGATACCAATTTGCATAACTGCAGTTCAGAATCAAAAGCAGGAAACTGACCTCAGTGTAACCCACAGACATTATTCAGATTTTGCCTGTTTTATAGGCAATCTTAATCTGATCAGGCTGCCAGAACCAAATACCGCAGACGGGTTCAACAACAGACACTTTAGTGCTCACAGTTCTGGAAGCTACAAAGTCCAAGATCAAGCTGCTGGCCAGTTCAGTTCTTGGTAAGGACTCTCCTCTTGGTGTGCGGACAGCCGCCTTCTTGCTGTGTCCACACACAGAGGGGAGAGACGACCTCTCTGGTCCTAGAGAGTGCCATAAAAGAGAATGCCTCTTTTATTACGGCACTAACCCTAACAGGAGGGCTCCACCCTCTCGATCTCATCACTTCTCATCACCTCTGATACACCAGCCTGGGGATTAGGCGTCAACATAGGAACCTGGAGTGGGCAAGGCAGTGCACAGCAGGGCAGTTACGTGCACTTAGTTCTGTGCAATTTTACGCCCTGGGCACGTTTGCATAACCACCACCACGATCAAGATGCGGAACCGTTCCACCACCGGGAGGGTCCCCGAGCTGCATCCTTCTGTCACACCCCCCTCCCTATTTCCCCTCTTCCCATCTCCAGCCCCTGGCAACCCCTAAGCCGTTCTTCATTTTGTCATTTTGAGAACGTTGTGTGGAATGTTTCAAGACCAGTTTTCCTCACTCAGCCTGATGCCCCTGAGGTCCGTCCTCACCACGTGCCCCCACGGTCAGCTCCTTTTTGTCCCTGGGCGCTGGTCCACAGCCTGATGGACCACGGTTTGTTTAGCTGCTCACCCACTGAACGGCATTTGGATCCCCAGTTTCTGGCTATTGAAGCTGCTACGAACACCACGCACAGGTTTTTGTGCAAACAGAAGTTCTCATCTCCCCGGGATAAATGCCCAGGAATGGAATTGCTGGCTTCTAAGGTAAGTGTTGTGCTTACTGCATTGTTTTTTTTTTTTTTTTTTCCAACTGCTGAAGTTTTCCAGAGTGGCCATTTTACACTGGGGACTAATGCGTGAGATGTTCCACTTCTCTGTATCTTCGCCAGCATTTGGTGTTATCACTATTTTTCTGAGTATTTCATAGAATGTCCTTCAGTTGGAGGACACTGACGTTTTTCTCAGGGTCGTCACTATTTTTTTTTTTTTTTTTTGCTGCACTGGGTCTTGGCTGTAGCGTGTGGGCTTCCCTAGCTGTGGTGTGCAGGCTTAGCTGCAGAGTGGCATGTATGATCTTGGTTCCTAGACCAGGGATTGAGCCTGAGTCCCCTGCATTGGAAGACAAATCCTCAACCACTGGACCGCCAGGGAAGACCTTGTGACTATTTTTCATTTGGACTGTTCTAATAGGCAAGTAGTAATATCTCACTGTGGGCTTCCCTGGTGGCACAGACGGTAAAAAATCTATCTGCGATGCAGGAGACTCGAGCTGGATCCTGGGTTGGGAAGATCTGCTGGAGAAGGAAATGACTACACACTCCAGTATTCTTGCCTGGGAAATCCCGTGGACCGAGGAGCCAGGCAAGCTACAGTCCACGGAGTCACAAAGAGTCAGATACGACTGAGCAACTAAATAACAAAAACAACATCTCGCTGTGGTTTTCCTTTGTGTTTCCCTAGTGGCTAATGGTACCACGCACTTTTTTTCATGAACCCATTTTTCACCTGTGTATCCTCTTGGGTAAAATGCCAGTTCCTGGTTTTTGCTCACTTTCTAACTGGATCGATTGCTTGTCTATGGCTGAGTTTTGAGAATTCTTTATATATTCGAGATAACAAGTCTTTTGTCAAATATATGCTTTGTCAGGTACAAGCTACCGAGACTGTAGTTTGCTTTTTCTCTCTCTGAATAGAGTTTGTTTCATGGCTCAAAATCTCTTAATTTCAGTGAAGGCCGGTCTGGCATCTCTCCTTTCACAGACTGTGCTTTGGCGTCACGTCTAAGAACTTTTCACTGAGCCCTCAGATCCCAAGGAATTTTTCCTCTGAGTTTTTCTGTAAGTTTCACATGTTTACACGTACGTCTTTGATCCATTTTGAGTTGATGTTCATATACAATGTGAGGTTTATTTTTAGGCCTGTGGGTGTTTAATCCCTCTGGCACCCTAGGCTGAAATATATCCTCTCTTTTTAAAATTTTTTTATTTTTAATCGGAGGGTAATTACTTTACAATATTATGATGGTTTCTGCCATACATCAGCAGGAATCAGCCACAGGCATGCCCCTGTCCCCTCCCTCCCCTTCCCACCCCTCTAGGCTGTCACAGAACACCGGCTTTGAGCTCCCTGCATCATACGGCAATTTCCCACTGGCTCTCTGCTTTACATATGGTAATGTGTATGTTCAATGCCAGTCTCTCTCATCCCCTCCTTTTAATACACGGAAGTGCTCATCTTCCCGGAGCCTCACTCCAGACCTGTCGTCCTGCACCTGACCCCTGGGACCTCCAGACCTGGCTCCATGCCCCCTTGGGCTCCCCCCTGAGCATCCTGCCCCCCTGTTCCTGAATACCCCCTGCCTTCTCCCACCCACCAGCTGTCTGGGGAGAGAGGCAGAGCCCTGCCCACCATCGCTCTGATCCCTAGTCATCCTCTGACCTCACGGTTCTCTCCCCAGACCGGCATTCCTCGGGCACTCAGCCGGCCTGGAGGAGGACAGTGCTTGCTCCTTGACTCTGCCCCCTTGACCCCTCGCCACTCACACCTGAGGGTGTCACCTCAGGTCCCCACCTGCACCCTCTGCCTCTGCAGGGCCTCCCCGCCCCTCCCCAGCCACAGTGGTCCCTCCAGTCCTCCCACCAACCTTCCCCAAGCCCCCAACCTCGGCCTCCTCGGGACCACGCCCTGGCGAGTCCTCTGACCTCTCCTAACTGCCTGTGGCCTCTTCACATCCTCCTGCAGATTCAGGGATTGTCAGAGGAGCCCTCTGATGTCCACATTCACTTCCAGTGCCTGGTGGGCAGGTCGCAGGCCTGCCGGCATCGCCAGGTCCAAACCTTAACTCATCACCTCCCTCTCCTCCCGCCCACTCCTCCTCCTCGGTTCCCTACGTGTGAAGGGCAGTGATCCCGCCCCTCCAGAGCGGGCATCACCCCCAGTCTCTCCTCCCCTGCCTGCTGGATCTTCCATCCATCAGCCCCCTTGACTAGATCCACTGTTTCCCTCCCTTCTGCTCCTCCCCCCAGGCCTCTTCCTGTTCAGACAGCTCCATCTCGCTGCCCTCCCTGCAGCGGGAGACGCACACCTGAACGTCTCACCTGTGCTGAGACCCTGCCCGGGTTTAACCTGCATCCCGCTCTTGCCACACCAAGCCCTGTACATGCAGCCCCCACTCACCTCCCCAGCCTCTACCCCTTCCTCCATCATCCCTGGTCTCTTGCTTCTGGATCTTTACCCGTTCCATCCCCCTGCCTGGCACACTCTTCCACCCTTTTCATTGGTCACTTCCGATTCAGGCTTTGGTCTCCACGGAAGCATCACATTTCCTGAGAAGCTTTTTGCTGACCCCGCTCCTGCCCTGCCCCAGGACATCCTGTATCCCCATCCACAACTGCTCATCAACGTCTGTCTCATGACCCAGAGTGTAGGACTCAGGAGGACAGGCCTCCGTTTCCCCACCTGGAAGGGGCAGATTTGGACCCCTGGTATCAAAGAACTGCATCCTCTTGGAGGTCTAGGTCTGAGCTTTATTTCGCTCTATCTCCCCGTGTGTCAGAGAAAGGGCTCGCAGGGTGTGTGCCGAGCAGAAGAGAGAATGATGGGGAGAAAAATGCAAGAAAAGGAACAGCATCAGGAGAAGGGAGGCAAACCCCCAGGCAGTTCAGTTAAAATGAGCCCAGTTGGAGGGCAATGCAAACCATGGGGTCACAGGCAGGGATCAAACAGGCCAGCAGACCCCTGATGAGGGCAGACGGAGGGTCTCAGCCCTGGAGAGACGAGCTCTGTGAGATTCCAAGAGGCGATGCTGGGCAGGGCAGTGGCTGGGGATGACACTGTCAGTCCCCGGAAGGAGCTGGGAAACCACGGCCCTACCAGAAGGGTGCCTACAGTCTGCAGGACTCCCACCTCCTGGCCCCCAAGGTCCAGTCCAGAGCATCTGCCCTGGCTCCCTCCCAGGAGACAGAAGTGCCATCTCAGGTAGATAGCACGTGTTGGCCTGGCCCTTCCTCGCAACTCTCTTACCTCGAACGCTTTCCAGAGATAGCTACGAGCCAGATGAACCCAGGGAGTCTGTGGGCAGCAAAGGTGGGGGCTTAAAGCCAGACCCCTGGCAGCCAGGTGCGCCTGGCCATGCCCTTGGCTGTGGGCTACCGAGACAGCATGTCCTTCACTGCCCAGGGCTCAAGGCCCAGCCGGGACCCAGCGCCCAGCTGTGGCCCCTATGGTTTGGCTGTGGCGAATTTGGGTGAGTTTTCACATTTACGCTCAGCTTGGGCACAAACCACCCAGAGGAAGCTTGCTTTGGTGGTGAGGGGAGGATGACCCATCAGGGAACACCCCCCACCCCCACTGCCATCAGGGTCCACAAGCAGGAGGCTGTTGGGGGTGCATCCATCCCAGGCCAGGAGGCAAGGCCACGGGAAATGGTCCTCCCATCGGAGAGCAGGAGGCGGACTGAGCCAGATCAGCAGAGTGTGGTTGGCACAGCCCGGGGGGTGGGAACGTGGACCTCGGGTCTTCTTCATCATGTTTGGGGTCCTGCCCCCAAGTTTGGGGCAGGACTGGCCATGAGATTTGTGGGGACTGAAGCGACTTAGCAGCAGCAGCAGCAGCAGTGTGAAAGGAAAAAGTGGGGGGGTCCCCTGTTGCTGCTGCTAAGTCACTTCAGTCGCGTCTGACTCTGTGCGACCCCGTAGATGGCAGCCCACCAGGCTCCCCCGTCTCTGGGATTCTCCAGGCAAGAACACTGGAGTGGGTTGCCATTTCCTTCTCCAATGCTGGAAAGTGAAAAGTGAAAGTGAAGGTGCTCAGTCGTGTCCGACTCTTAGCGACCTCATGGACTGCAGCCTACCAGGCTCCTCCATTCATGGGATTTTCCAGGCAAGAGTACTGGAGTGGGGTGCCATGGTCCCCTGTGTGGAGTATTAAAGCATCGTGGCTCTTCTGAGAATGGGTCTCCAAAGTGGGGGACCCCCAAATATTGATTGGTCTCCGTGCCAACACTATGGATGACAACCTGTAAAAACAGCCTGCCTGGGGCTTTGGTTAAGACTCTGCAGGGGGCGCACGTTCGATCCCTGGTCAGGGAACTAAGATCCCACGTGCTGGTGGTTTTGCCAAACAAAAACAAAAGCCCAGCCTCCCTTCGCTCCCCCTCAAAGTGCTTCATCTTGCTTTGTCTGCTCTTGCTGACTTTACATTGTGGGGTACCTAGTGCAGGAGATGCTTCCAAATTCCTCTGCGGGTGTCCACTTGGGAAATGTCATCAGCTCTGTTTCCCCAACTGTGAAGCAAGGGTCCTGGGCCCAGTGGGGGCTGCTCTGGTCTGTCTGGACGGGCCAGTGTGCCTCTCAGTGCCGCCCCGGCTGGGCACCCAAGGCATGGTCTTGGGGGCCATGGAGAGAGAGCTTGGCACCCTGGTGCCCTGCCCCGCTTCACACTGCCTGCCCATCCCTCTGGTCCTCACCCCAAACTCTGTTTTATGTTCCTCTCCTGGTGTTTTTAACAAGGATCCCACATACTTGGACCAAGCCCGACTGTAACCCTGGAGGCTACCAATAAATTTTGTAGGCAAATAAAATTGACTGAAAATTAGCATAAGAAGCCTTAAATTAACAGGATGTAATTTTATGAGTATCTCAGAAACTAGTCAAAGATGTATGTCAGCCTGGGGTGAGCCAAGCCTTTCAAGTGTCTTTCATTATATAATGCTGCTAATTTTTCTCAAATGTAAGCAGTGTGCTTTCTTCCTAAACATTATGTTCTTTGTTCTGCAATTTGGAAAAATAAATTCCCTTTAAAGCCGGGTTTTGCTCAACCACAAAACAAGGCAGAGCGTGGGGATTAGAGGTGACCCAGCCACCCCTTGGTCTAGGAAGCCCCCAGCCGTGCACTGGAGAGGCCTGCTCAGAGCAGTAGAGGCTTCAGGTTCAGGGTCAAGGTAGCGGCACGGTTACAGTAACCGCCCCAACATAGGAATGAGTTCCATTCCGAAAGTGCATTCATAAGACCACAGAGGCTGGGAGGGGAGACAGAGGTGCCGACCCCTTTGGCTGACCATGTCCGTTAAGAAAGGCTGGCCGCCCCCTTCCCCTGGTGCATGGCTGTCTGCACTTTGGGGCTTGGCTGAGGACACCATGCTGAGAAACCCAAACCCAACCTGCACCAGGGGCTGGGCACACGGACTCGGGGCACTCTGGCCCACTCCCAGACTGCTCACACTGCAGCACAACCCGGGCCACCTGGTGAGAGGGCCCCCGCCCACCCCCGACCCACACCAGGGCAAAGAAGGCTGCGGGGCCGGGCTCGGGGAGGGGGTTAAAGGAGGCCTTAAAGAGTGAACCGGCATTTGCTGGAATCTGGGTAGCTGTCACAGAGGTGAGTGGAGGCCAAGAGCCTTTGGGATTCACAGAGAGCTTCAAGGACACAATTCCAGGGAACGCAGGACCCACAAGGGGCCCATCCCACAGGCTGTAGGTTTGGAGATGTAAATGACTGGGGAAACGGGGCTGACACTGATTCCAAGCTGATTGTCCCCGTGGGTCAAGAAGATGGACGTTGGCAAAACGGGGCTGAGGCTGTCATGGGAGCCAGGCTCCTGAGTGACACATAGACACAGGAGCTGGGAGGTTTCCCCTCTGTTCTGGAGTCCTCTGTTTGCCAAGGAGGCAGACCTGTGCGGAAAGTTCAGAGGCAGATCTGGTCTGGGTGGGGTGTGGGGGCCTCAGCATTCAGAGGGTTATGGGGCCAGGTGAGACCACCTGGGGTCAGGGGGCAGAGATGCAGGTGGGGAGCTGGAATGGTGTGGCCGCCTGGCAGGAGAAGACAGGGACCCGAGCATCACACCCGGAACACAAGAGCCACTGTAAGAAAGCAGAAAATACACACCGTGGTCCCCTCCCTGATCCCCAGCACAGACTCCTAAAGCCCTCGGGATTTCCAAAGTGCTAAGAGCGCCGACAGCATCTCTTGTTCTAATATTTTGTCTCTGCTCCCAGTTCTGACACAGAGCTCCTAAATCCCTCGGAAGTTCCTGGGAGATAGGAGTGTCTTTTGTTCTCATGAAACCACTCTGGGTGGGCTCCTGGATGGGGCTGGCCACCAGGAAGACAGAGCTATGATTAGAAGCCTGAAACTTTCATCCCTGTCCCCCTACCTCCAGAGGGGAGAGGTGCTGGAGATGGAGCTGATGGCTGATTACTCTCCATAAGGAACCCCCCTGGATTCCAACATTAGGAGGTCTGGGGAGCCCCCAGATGGGTGAGTATCCACATAAAGGCAGGGTGATACACCCCAACTCCCCAGGGACAGACGCTCCTCTGCCCAGGACCCTCCCAAACCCTGCCTACGTGTCTCTCCATCTGGATGTATATCTGTGTCCCTTTTCACGTCCCTTCATAAACTGGTAAGTGTAAGTAAGTGTTTCCCTGGATACTGGGAGCCACTCAAGAAAATTAATTGAACCCAAGGAGGGGCTCGTGGGAAAGTCCGATTTGCGGACCCCGTGGGACTGAAGTGGTGGATGCCCTAGCTCCCGATACTGAAAAGAGCTGTTGATATCTCACCATTATGTTCAGGCCTGTCCCCCCATCTTCAAGGTCACTATCAGTGTCCAGGAGGCCCTTCTGAAGGGCAGTGGACAGAGCAGCAGACTTGACTGAATCCCTAAGGATGCACTCCTGGTTCTAAAGAGGAGCCCAGAGGGGAGGATGAGCGGGAAGAGCTCAAGCTCAATTTGTCCCAAAGCTTCCTAGCTACGGTTTCCTTGGGCACATGCTGTGCACCCAGCTGATTCCAAGTGCTTCCCAGCTCCCAGGACCCCCAGGGACAAAGGCAGGGTCAGCCACACTTGGCAGATGGGAAGCCGCTGAGCTGCCCCAGGTAAGCAGACAGAACTGCATGCAAAGCCTCCTGGTTATATCGCTCTTAATCCACCCTTCTGGCCCCTGAGCTCTGGCCACGATAAAAACTTCTCCCAAGCACAGAAGTAAAGATGACGAATCTGCCACCTGAGTGTGTCCTCTGATTCCCATGCGGGAAGGTTTGCAGGACAGAGATGCAAGTCGTGTCAGGGGTGTGGTTGGCTCCAGTGGCGCTGAAGGACCACGTGGTCACAGCGAGCCCGTCCCCACCTCAGGGGTCTCTGAGCTGACGGATTCCTGGGGTGTGAGGTCAACACGAAACCATCTCCCGGTGACCCCCATCATGCTCCAGGGCCAGATGCTGTGCAACGGCCCATGGAGTTATCTCAGTCAACAGTCACCCGGTCCAGCTTGCTGCCTCTGCCCCCGTTTTGTGCCCAGACTTGCCTTCCATGGACATCTGGCTGCAGAAAGAGAATGCTCTCGTGGCACCCACACAAGTCCAGGCCACATGGCAGGCTGATTCTCACTGAGCGCTGACACGTTGGCACCTGGCCTGTGAACTTGGCTCTAGAAAATCCTACCCCATGAAACCTGGATTCAGGAAACCCCCCCAAGTCCATGAGAGACAACCCGTCAGACTCCTGTTCCCCCACAAGCCCAAGAAGCACGTTCCTCAGCTGTTCAGTGCAAGTCCCTGCAGTCACTTCCTGTATCCTTTCTTTCTTGTCCCTGTCTGGGTAGTTTGGCCACTTTCAACATCCTCCTTGGAGGTGACAGAGCAAAGGAGTGTGGCACGTGCAGAGGACACCTCAGGGTGGGGAGCACCTCGCATACTGAGCACACGGACCCCCAAACAGGTGTCTCTTGCTGAGCGGGGATGGGCTGTCTCTAGGAGAAAGAAGCACCCATATTTTTTTGCACTTGTGATTAGAAAACAGCTCCTTGGGGAGATGTAGGATTTGAGGGTAGGGACGGGAATAGACAGAATATGCCCCCAAAGGCCAGGGCTGGCAGATTGGAAGGCGTGGAATTACTGGAGATGGTGAATAGGGAATGGAGCAGTCTAGACCGGCAGCTGAGACAAAGTGCTGCAGATGGGACCGCTCCAACCACAGACACGTGCGTGCGTGTGTGCTGAGTTGCTTCAGTCGCGTCCAACTCTTTGCAGCCCTACAGACTGTAGCCCACCAGGCTCCTCTGTCCATGGGGATTCTCCAGGCAAGAATATGGAAGTGGGTTGCCATGCCCTTCTCCAGGGGATCTTCCCGACACAGAGATCAAACTAATATCTCCTACCTCTTATGCATTGGCAAGCGGGCTTTTTTCCACTAGCACCACCTGGGAAGCCCAACAACAGACACAGTTCAGTTCAGTTCAGCCGCTCAGTCGTGTCTGACTCTTTGTGACCCCATGGACTACAGCATAGCAGGCCTCCCTGTCCATCACCAACTCCTGGAGCTTGCTCAAACTCATGTCCATTGAATCAGTGATGCCATCCAACCATCTCATCTTCTGTCATCCCCTTCTCCTCCCACCTTCAATCTTTCCCAGCATTAGGGTCTTTTCAAATGAGTCAGCTCTTCACATCAGATGGCCAAAGTATTGTAGATTCAGCTTCAGCATCAGTCCTTCCAATGAATATTCAGGACTTACTTCCTTCAGGATGGACTGGTTGGATCTCCTTGCAGTCCAAGGGACTCTCAAGAGTCTTCTCCAACACCACAGTTCAAAAGCATCTTCAGAGCTCAGCTTTCTTTATAGTCCAACTCTCACATCCATACATGACTACTGGAAAAACCATAGCCTTGACTAGATGGACCTTTGTTGGAAAACTAATGTCTCTGCTTTTTTAATAGACACATTTTCTCATAATTCTGGAGCCTGGTAAGTTGGAAGTCAAGGTACTGGCAGGGTTACAGTAACCACCCCCTACAACATAGGAATGAGTTCCATTCCATAAGTGCATTCACAAATTCAATGTCTAAGTCCAAAATAGTCAGCTTAGGTACCCAACTAACACAGTTAGCTGTATAGCACTGTAGTGTAATAGGTTTGCCATACTTTTCACACAAATGATACGTAAAAAACAAACACAAAAAGTAAAACATGTTCCATCTTACAAGACAGGAGCTTGAAAAGCAGAGCAGTGCAGTACAATAGCTGGCATACAGGGGCTGGCATCGCGTGAACAGGCGAGAAGAGTTACTGACTGGAGGAGGGGAGGAGGTGGGAGATGGTGGAGCTGAAGGGCGGTCAGCAATGGGAGACGCGGGGCAAGCTGTGACGTCACTCACAGCTGACGCTGACGGCACAGGTTCCGTTCCTTGCTGGAACCAGATGTGCGCTCGCATCTTTGAAACGTCTCACCTTGAAGGTTCTTACACAGGGGATCTACTGCAGTCTCTTCTGCAGGCCTCTCTCCTTGGCTTGGAAAGAACTGCCTTCTCTGCGTCTTCACACCCTCTCCCCTCTGTCAGCGTCCGTGTCCTGGTCTCCCCTTATCTCATGAGGACACCAGCCTGATTGGGTTAGGATCCACTCTAATGAGCTCATTTTAACTTGTTACTTCACAAGGACCCAGTCTCCAACCAGAGTCACATTCTAGGGACTGAGGGAGGAGGTAGGACTTCAACATGTGGATTTGTAGATGGTGGGAGACACAATTTAGTTCATACCAGGGAAGGAAGGTTGTGTCTAAAGGATTTGAAGATGAACATGGAACATAAAGTGCGAGTCGCCCCACCCCCATCCCGCCCCGGTTCCCCTGGTTCTGGGCGGAAGTGAGACAGCGGGACAGTCAGACCTGACCGACTAATCAGCAAGCTTTCAGCGAGGATTGTCAAGTGATAAATGAGCATTAACACACTTCTTATCAAGTGCTTTAATCTGCCCTGAAATCAGCCAAGTATTCATCTTGATGATGCTGATTTTCCAGGAAAATTAAATAATTGCAGGCCAGGTGGGCGGGCCTCAGTCACCCCCACATTTTCCTGTCCTTCACATCATCCCCAAGGGTCCTTGCTCATCTCCTTGTCTGCCAGGGTGATGGAGTCTGTTCTTACAGACACTCGAGAAGCCTCTTGAGCACATCCGGACACCGCAGGACGCAGACAGCTAATTCCTGAGAATCAGGGGAGACGGGGGCTGCCACTGGCCCTCAGTCTCTGGACGTGAGTCATCTAAGGGCTTGTAATAATGACTACTCCTGCAGAGCGTGGGCTGGGTGGAAAAATTGATCAGAAACTTCTTGTCTTCCCAGCCCCTGCCGGGTCTTAAAACTTTTAGAATTACAGAGACGAGGAAAGCTGGGCTGGGGACCCCTAATGCCCCAAATCAGGTAGGTTAGGTGAGGTGATGCTCCAAAAACAAGCAGCCACCCCCCCATTTCAGTGGCCTCTGTATCCGCTCACCCCACGCACCCATCCTGGGGGGCCTCCCTCCCTCTTAATTATCTCTGCTCTGCACCCCAAGCAGTCAGCTCAGCACCTCCGCCAGGGCACTGCTGGTCTTAGGGTCATGAAGAAACAGCCTCCAGCTCTTAAATCGGCTGTTCCCACTCACGTTCACAAGTGGAGAAGGCAATCCTGCAGCCCAGAGGGGTAAGGGGTGGAACACTGTCGTGGTGGGACAACAGCTTGCCTCACCCACCTTGCCTCAGCCCCTAGAAAGACCTCCTCCCAGGGAAGGAGGCATCAGGACCCCCGAAAGACTCCAGCATAAAAGAAAATCCAAGCAGAGGAAGACGGGGCTTTCTGCGGGGTGTCAGTGAGGTCTTTGGTGCTGGGAGCACCCTGGAGACCAGCCTCCACATCCCATGATGTATATATTTTTAAATTCATCTTAGCTTCAGACAACTGAGTTCATCGCACTCCTTACTTCATGGTATACACTTACTGTCTATTATCTTTCATGTTATTAATCTTCACCTTTTGTCCCCAACTTTCATCTTTATTTCTGCCTTGCCTCTGAAGATGCTCACTGGAATTATCTCATCTACAGTCATCATATTAAAAAGCAGAGACATCACTTTGCCAACAAAGGTCCATATAGACAAAGGTATGGTTTCTCCAGTAGTCATGCATGGATGTGAGAGTTGGACCATAAAGAAGGCTGAGCACCAAAGAACTGATGATTTTGAACTGTGATGCTGGAGAAGACTCTTGAGAAGCCCGTGGGTTGCAAGGAGATCAAACCAGTCAATCCTAAAGGAAATCAACCCTGAATATTCATTGGAAGGACTGATGCTGAAGCTGAAGCTACAATACTTTGGCCACCTGATGTGAAGAACTGACTCATTAGAAAAGACCCTGATGCTGGGAAATATTGAAGTCAAAAGGAGAAGGGGGCAGCAGAGGATGAGATGGTTAGACAGCATCACCGACTCAGTGAACACGAATCTGAGCAAACTTCTAGGAGGTAATGAAGGACAGGGAAGCCTGTCGTGCCCCCATCCAAGGGGTCGCAAAGAGTCGGACACAACTGAGCAACTGAACAACAACAATAACAACACATTCTGGAGTTCAGGCAGACCTCGGCAATCCTGCAGGTTGGGTTTCAGACCTCTGCAGTAAAGCCACTATCAGATCAGATCAGATCGGTCGCTCAGTCGTGTCCGACTCTTTGCAACCCCATGAATCGCAGTACGCCAGGCCTCCCTGTCCATCACCAACTCCCGGAGTTCACCCAGACTCACGTCCATCGAGTCAGTGATGCCATCCAGCCATCTCATCCTCTGTTGTCCCCTTCTCCTCCTGCCCCCAATCCCTCCCAGCATCAGGGTCTTTTCCAATGAAAGCCACTATACCAATAGACAAATCACATGAATTTCTTGGCTTCCGAGCGCATATAAAAGTTATGCTTACGTTATATTGGTAAGGAACCAACATAGTGCTATTCTCCAGGCAGGAATACTGGAGTGGGTAGTCATTCCCTTCTCCAGGGGATCTACCTGACCCAGAGATCAAACCTGGGTCTCCTGCACTGTAGGCAGATTCTTTACCATCGGAGCCATCAGGGAAGCCTCATAGTGTTATAGGTCAATTATAATTCAAAACTAAACAAGCTCATGGAAAAAGAGATCAGATTTGTGGTTACCCAAGGTGGGAATTTGGGGAGGGGGTATAGGATACAGACAGTCAAAAGATACAAACTTCTAATTATAAAATAAACAAGTAATAGGAACGCAATGCAGAACAGAATAAACATAATTAACGCTACTGTACGTTACCTACGAAAGTTAAGAGAATAACCCCCAAGAGTTGTTACCACAAGAAAAACATTTTTTTCTGTTTCTTTAATTTCGTATTTATGAGATGATGGATGTTCACTCACCTTCTTGTGGTCACCGTGTCATGATGTGTGTAAGTCAAATCATTATGCTTTGTACCTCTTCCATTATACAGTGCTCTATGTCAACTGCATCTCGATAAATCTGGAAGAAAAAGAAAGTGATGCTTACGCCATACTCTTAAGTATACTAAGTGTGCAAGAGTCTATGTCTAAAAAGCAAAGTACACCTTAATTAAAAAACACTTTATTGCTCAAAAATGCTAAGCATCATCTGAACCTTCAGTGAGTGGTAATCTGTTTGCAAGAGTAACATCCAAGATCACTGATCACCGATTATCATAACACGTATAATAATAATAAAAGTTTGGAATGAGGCGAGAATTAGCAAAACACGACACAGAGACACAAAGTGAGCGAGCACTGTTGGAAACACAGCACCAAATGACCTGCTTGACGCTGGGTCTCCAGAGAAACCCTTAACTTGTAAAACCACAGTGTGTGAAGCGCAGTAAAACGAGGTCTGCCTGTAAGCATTTAACTTTGAAAAACACGTAACTGTTGTGTTTTCTTGGTAAGTGTTGTTTCCCTGGTAAGTACATTTTGTTGTGCTATAAAGCTCCTGTTTCCTACTTTTTTCATTCAACAATATGCCTTAAAAATCTGTCCGTGCTGCTTGCTGCTGCTGTGCAGGCGCTCGTTCAGCGACGCTGACAGTGCTACGGAGTCCCGCAGCCCACACCCTCCTTCTCCCCGCGCCTTCCCCTGCAACGAAACGTGGGCTGTCTCCTCCTCATCTGGGGCTGCAAGGAAGGTCCTTTTGTGCATCCCCGGGTCCTGTCCCCGCCATGGACTAAGGTGGGGGGTGACGGAGTGACAAGCCACTCAACACAATGTGAAACGTGCCGCTGGACTGTCCCCAGCACAGGGCGCTCGGGTCTCCTATCCCCCTTCACCTCTACCCGCATTTGTACTCTCCAACTTATCTTTTTACAAAATCAGCGCCTTATGACTATTTTTGCTTTGTCCCCCAAATTACTACTGAAATTGAGTTATCTCTTCACATACTCATTGGCCTTTCACATTTTTCCTTCTTCCAACTGTCCATTGTTCTCTGCTGGTGGCCAATCTCTTACTGATTCATCAGGGACCCCTGCCTGTTCTGGATAGTAATCCCCTATCAGTTCCAATGTTATAAACACCACATTGCAATCTGTCCTCTGCCTATTAATTCTATTTCCCATGGACCGATATCTTTCGTTTCAATGTAGCCAAATCCATCAGCATGTCATCATCTGGGTTGTGATGTATAAAGGATTATCTTTCACAAGTCCCAGCCCATCTGAAAGCTGCAAAAATATGCTGCCCACTTCTTATTAATGCTATAGCTTTACTCCTCACCAAGGGCTTCCCCAGTGACTCAGTGGTAAAGAATCCGCCTGCCAAGCAGGAGATGCAGGTTCAATGCCTGGGTCGGGAAGATTTCCTGGAGAAGGAAATGGCAACCCACTCCAGTATTCTTGCCTGGAGAATCCCATGGACAGAGGAGCCTAGCGGGCTGCAATCCATGGGGTCGTAAAACGTCGGACACAGCTGAGTACACACCCACCCATGCAGGAGACTCTGAGTAGAAATGAACACTCCTAATCTTGTTAAGGCTCTTTATATTAAAAGTTTCCAGAAAACATGCTACTCTGTGGATAAACTTTAGATTCATTTCTTCTCATGCTGGAAACAGGACAAGTAGAGACACTACAGCTATTCATGTTATCCTAGGAGGGTCTGGCTAATCCCATAACACAGGAAAATGAAGGGCTAGGAAGAGGAGAAGGAAGAGGCATCTCTGTCATTACCCACAGATTATATATCATCTACATAGAAACCCACCAGAAAGAACAGAAAATTGATTGGAACTAATAATAGAGTTTAGCAAGATTGCTGAATGCAAGATCAGCTTACTAAAATTAGTGGCTTTCCTCTGCACCAGTATTAACTAATTAGAAATATAATAGAAAAAGAGATACATTCACCAGAAGAGCACGAACGATGAAGTATGTAGAAATCAAGGCAGAAATGAATGGAGAAAACCGTTACAAAGGAAACTATTAAAATGTAAGAAATGTGAAGTCCACAAAAGATGTGTGAAAAAATGAAGAAAGAAACCGGAAAACATGGAAAGGACATTGTACTGGTCTCACTGGGTCGCTGTCACAACATACTGTAGACGGCGGACCAAGGCATGAAGCCTGAATAACAGAAATGTATTTCTCACAGTTCTGGAAGCTGAGAGTCTGAGACCAGCATGTCGGCATGGCCGAGTTCTGGCGAGACCCTCTTCCCGGCTTGCAGATGGTTGCCATCTTGCTGGGTCTTTAGGTGGTGAAGCAAGGGAGAGAGCAAGTTCTCTGGTGTCTCTTCAGTCCCCAAGTCAAGTCCAACTCTGCAACCGCATGGACTGCACCACGCCAGGCTTTCCTGTTCTTCACTATCTCCTGGAGTTTGTTCAAATTCATGTCCATAGAGTCTGTGTCCCTTCTTACTAAGGCACTAATCCCATCATTCAGACCCACCATCATGACCTCATCTAACCCTAATTACCTTCCCAATGCCCATTCTTCAAACACTATCACACTGGGGATTAGGACTTGCTGCTACGGCTAAGTCACTTCAGTCGTGTCCAACTCTGTGCAATCCCATAGACGGCAGCCCACCAGGCTCCCCTGTCCCTGGGATTCTCCAGGCAAGAACACTGGAGTGGGTTGCCATTTCCTTCTCCAATGCATGAAAGTGAAAAGTGAAAGTGAAGTAGCTCAGTCATGTCCGACTCTTAGCGACCCCATGGACTGCAGCCTACCAGGCACCTCCATCCACGGGATTTTCCAGGCAAGAGCACTGGACTGGGTTGCCATTGCCTTCTCCAATTAGGACTTGAACCTATATATTAGGGGAAGACCAAACATCCAGTCCATAACAGACGTAAAGGAAAACACAAATAAAGGAGAAAGAAAGACTCTTTCTATGGGTGCTTAATCTGTTGCCAACAGACCTTTGCTGTTGCCAACAAAGGTCCATCTAGTCAAGGCTTTGGTTTTTCCAGTAGTCATGTATGGATATGAGAGTTGGACTATAAAGAAAGCTGAGCGCCAAAGAATTGAGGCTTTCAAACTGTGGTATTGGAGAAGACTCTTGAGAGTCCCTTGGACAGCAAGGAGATCCAACTAGTCCATCCTAAAGGAAATCATTCCTGAATATTCATTGGAAGAACTGATGCTGAAGCTGAAACTCCAATACTTTGGATACCTGATGTGAAGGACTAACTCATTTGAAAAGACCCAGATGCTGGGAAAGATTGAAGGTGGGAAGAGAAGGTGATGACAGAGGATGAGATGGTTTGATGGCATCACCAACTCAACAGACATGAGTTTGAGTAAGCTTTGGGAGTTGGTGATGGAGAGGGAAGCCTGGCATGCTGCAGTCCATGGGGTTGCAAAGAGTCGGACACGACTGAGTGACTGAACTGAACTGAACCCTTAAAATTGTAAAAACGGCATATTTTCCCATATTAATCTATAAATTCAAGATAATTGTGTGAAAATGCCAGCTGAGTTTCTTGATGGATTTCAACTCATTCTGAAACATGTTGAAGCCAGAGTGCCCCCAAATTGCCAGATCTGGTTTGAAAGAGAAGGGCCCCGAGTTGGTGGTAGTAGCTGGCTGTACAATAGAGACATTCTACACAGACCATGGATTCATTTTCACTGCTGTGTAACAGACTATATTCTTTACCACTAGTGCCTTAAATGCAGAGTACATCATGAGAAACGCTGGACTGGAAGAAACACAAGCTGGAATCAAGATTGCTGGGAGAAATATCAATAACCTCAGCTATGCAGATGACACCACCCTTATGGCAGAAAGTGAAGAGGAACTCAAAAGCCTCTTGATGAAAGTGAAAGTGGAGAGTGAAAAAGTTGGCTTAAAGCTCAACATTCAGAAAACGAAGATCATGGCATCCGGTCCCACCACTTCATGGGAAATAGATGGGAAAACAGTGGAAACAGTGTCAGACTTTATTTTTCTGGGCTCCAAAATCACTACAGATGGTGACTGCAGCCATGAAATTAAAAGACGCTTACTCCTTGGAAGGAAAGTTATGAGCAACCTAGATAGCATATTCAAAAGCAGAGACATTACTTTGCCAACAAAGGTTCATCTAGTCAAGGCTATGGTTTTTCCTCTGGTCATGTATAGATGTGAGAGTTGGACTGTGAAGAAGGCTGAGCGCCGAAGAATTGATGCTTTTGAACTGTGGTGTTGGAGAAGACTCTTGAGAGTCCCTTGGACTGCAAGGAGATCCAACCAGTCCATCCTGAAGGAGATCAGCCCTGGGTGTTCTTTGGAAGGAATGATGCTAAAGCTGAAACTCCAGTACTTTGGCCACCTCATGCGAAGAGTTGACTCATTGGAAAAGACTCTGATGCTGGGAGGGATTGGGGGCAGGAGGAGAAGGGGATGACAGAGGATGAGATGGCTGGATGGCATCACTGACTCGATGGACGTGAGTCTGAGTGAACTCCGGGAGTTGGTGATGGACCAGGAGGCCTGGCGTGCTGCGATTCATGGGGTTGCAAAGAGTCAGACACGACTGAGCGACTGATCTGATCTGAGTGCCTTAAAATCACAAAAACTTTATCAAACACTCTGCTGCATGTGTTGAGTCATTTTGCTCCTTTGGTCTGATAACATGGTAAATAACATTGATAGAATTTCTGGTGTTAGACTGTTCTTGCACTCCTTGAATAAACCTGACTAGATAATTTTTCAAAATACACTGTAGGGTTAATTAGTTAGCAGCTTATTCGGAATTTCGCTTCTGTTTTTATAAGTGAAATAGGCTTATTGTTTTCCTCATATTGGTCATATCTGAACTTGAGATAAATGTTATTTTGCCTCATAAAATGGAGTTGGGCAGATTTCCTTATTTTCTATTTATTTTGTTTTCTGAAACAATTTCTCTAAGAGTATCTATCTGATCCTTAACTGTTTTGTAGCACTCTCATCTAAAGCTCTCTGTGCCTGAGGATTTTTTGAGGGGAATGTCTTTGATTGTTATTTCAATTTCTTAACAGCTCAAGTTTATCATGTTATTTCAATCTTCTGTCTCTTCATTTTATGCTTTTGACTGCTTGATCTAATGATCTATCAGCTTCTGAGAGGGAGATTTTAAATGATGGTTTTAATTGTTGATTTATCTAGTTTTCTCCACAGTATCATTGCTTGTGGCTTCATGTATCTCAATGTTATCTTATCAGGAGAATATATGTTTGTGTTTGTTATATTTTTTTACACAATACCCTTTTCAGTTCAGTTCAATTCAGTCACTCAGTTGTGTCCGACTCTTTGTGATCCCATGAATCGCAGCACTCCAGGCCTCCCTGTCCATCACCAACTCCCAGAGTTTACCCAAACTCATGTCCATTGAGTCTGTGATGCCATCCAGCCATCTCATCCTCTGTCGTCGCCTTCTCCTCCTGCCCCCAATCCCTCCCAGCATCAGGGTCTTTTCCAATGAGTCAGCTCTTCACATAAGGTGGCCAAAGTATTGGAGTTTCAGCTTCATCATCAGTCTTTCCAATGAACACCCAGGACTGATATCCTTCAGGATGGACTGGTTGGATATCTTTGCAGTCCAAGGGACTCTCAAGAGTCTTCTCCAACACCACAGTTCAAAAGCATCAATTCTTCTGCGCTTAGCTTTCTTCATACCCTTTTCATTGGGGTGTAATTTCTATATAATTTTTCTAGAACTTAAAAAAAATTTATTGAACTATAGCTGATGTATAATACCTAATTTACATATAATTAAATGCACAGATCAGAAGTATACAGTTTGGTTTTGACAAATGTGTACACCATATACACAACTCCCAACTCAAGATACATAACACTGTATCATCCCAGATAATTACCACCTGACCCATTCCAGTCTTCGTTCTAACTTTCCAACAACAATTTGCCTATTTTGCCAGTTGTAGAACTTCCCATAAATTAGAATTGTACAGTAGGCTCTCTCATTTTGTTTTAGACTTATCCACGCAACATAATGCTTTGGCCATTCATTCATGTTCTTGCATATATCAATCACACATTCCTTTTTCCTGGGATTTTCCAGGCAAGAGTACTGGAGTGGGTTGCCATTGCCTTCTCTGAGTAAATAAACCATGATTGGTTCAATTCATTATCTTGTTGATGGCCATTTAGGTTATTTTCAGTTTTTAGCTATTATAAATAAAATGTCTATAAATCATTTCATATAAATTTCTTATTTCATGTCTCTTAGGTGAGTACCTAAGAGTAGAATTGCTTGATTATTGATTTCATGTATACTAGTTTTATAAGAAATCACTAAAGAGTTTTCCAAAGTAGTTGTAGCACTTGATACTTTGACAATAATTTATGAAAAGCCTGATTGTTCTATATTCTCAATCACCCTTGATACTGCCGGTTTTTAAGTTTAGTCATTCTACAGGTATGAAATGTGTTAAATTCATCGCAGCATTAAACTGCATTTCTCTGATCACCAATAATGCTAAGCACCTTTTCATGAACATATTGGACATTTGTATATATTTTTCTGTGAAGTATCTATGCAAATAAGAGAACTAGAAAGCCTCTTGATGAAAGTGAAAGAGGAGAGTGAAAAAGTTGGTTTAAAACTCAACATTCAAAAAACTAAGATCATGGCATCCAGTCCCATCACTTCATGGCAATTAGATGGGGAAACAATGGAAAGAGTGAAAGGCTTTATTTTCTTGGGCTCCAAAATCACTACAGATGTGTGACTGCAGCTATGAAATTAAAAGACGTTTGCTCCTTGGAGGAAAAGAAGCAACCTAGACAGCTGACCAACCTAGACAGCATATTAAAAAGCAGAGAAATTATTTTGTCAATAAAGGTCTGTCTAGTCAAAGCTATGGTTTTTCCAGTAGTCATGTATGAATATGAGAGTTGGACCATAAAGAAAGCTGAGTGCCGAAGAATTGATGCTTTTGAACTGTGGCATTGGAGAAGACTCTTGAGAGTCCCTTGGACTTCAGGGAGATCCAACCAGTCCATTTTAAAGGAAATAAGTCCTGAATATTCATTGGAAGGACAGATGCTGAAGCTGAAACTCCAATACTTTGGCCACCTGATGCAACTGATTCATTTGAAAAGACCCTGATGCTGGGAAAGATTGATGGCAAGAGGAGAAGGGAACAACAGAGGATGAGATGGTTGGATGGTATCACTGACTTGATGGACATGAGTTTGAGCAAGTTCCAAGAGTTGGTGATGGACAGTGAAAACTGGTGTGCTTCAGTCCATGGGGTCGCAAAGAGTCAGACACAACTGAGTGACTGAACTGAACTGATCTATGCAAATATTTTGCTCATATTTTATAGGACTACCTTTTTCATTTTGATTTATAGTAGTTATATATGTATTCAGGCTATAAGTCCTTTTTCAAATATATGTACTGTAAATATTTTCTCCCAATCTGTTGCTTGCATTTTCACTTTACTAAAGGAGTCTTTTAATGAGCAGAGCTGAAATCTTTAATTTTTTGCAAAATCCAATTTATCATTCTTTTCTTCTACGGTTAACATTTTTGAACCCTCTCTAAGAATACATGTTCACATGAAGGTCTCACAGATATTTTCCAGTGATGTAGCCTTTAAATTTAGGTCAATAGTTCACAACAAAACAATTTTATATGGTGTGAGGATACAGTCAAGATTCATTTTTTCCCCATATGGATATCAAGTTGTTGCAGTATCATTTGTTGGAAGGGGTTTCCTTTCCCTCTGGAATTACACTGGAGTTTTCATCACATTTCAATTGGCCCTATACGTGTGAATCTACTTCTAGACGCTATATTCTGTTACATTATCTGTTTGTCTAACCACGTGGCAATACCATACTGAAGTAATCACTGTAGCATTTTAGCCATTCTTGAAATCAAGCTATGCAGGTCCATCAGCACTGCCTATCTTTTACATGCTTGTGTTGACTCTTCTAGCCTCTTTATATTGTTGCTCAGTTGCTCAGTCACGTCCAGCTCTCTGCGACCCCATGGACTGCAGTACACCAGGCTTTACTGAGATATAATAATTACATTCAATTAATTGCATATATTTTAAGTGTACAATTTGATAGGATTATATATATACACACATGTATATCTGTGAAACCATGACCACTATCAGGAAAATAAAGACATCCATCATGCCCTGAAGTTGTCTTTGGTCTCTTTGTAATCTTTATATTCCCTCCTCCCCCTTCTCCCAGGGAACCACTGATATGCTTTCTGCACTACAGATTAGCCTGTATTTTCTAGAGTTCATCTATATAGAATCCACTATATGTACACTTTTTTTATTTACTTTATTTCACTCAATTTTCCTGAGATCCATACCTGTTAAGTATATCAAAGGTTCTTTTCTTTTATTGCTCAGTAGTATTTCATTGCATAAATGTACTAACATTTATTTATCCTTCTACCGGTTGCTGGATATTTGGGGTTGCTTCCCATTTGGAGGCATTACAAACAGAAGCACTATGAATATTCATGTACAAGTATTTGTGTCGACATATGCTTCCTTTCCTCTTATGTAAATATCTGAGAGTGGAGTGGCCAGAACATATGGTTGGGGTACATTTAACTTTTCAAGGAACTGTCAAACTGCTTTTCAAAGTGGTTGTACCATTCTGCACCCACACCAGCAGGATGTGAGTTTCAGTTGCTCCACATTTTTGTCAACATTTGGTTTGGTCAGTCTTTTCATTTTAGCCATATTCTCTAGCATGAAGTGGTATTTCATTGTGGTATTCTAAGTTTCTATTGGAATATAGTTGATTTACAATATTATGTTAGTTTCAGGTGTACCGCAAAGTGATTCAATTATACATATCTTTTCTTTTTCACGTGCTTTTCCCATTTAGGTTATTACAGAGTATTGAGTAGAGTTCACTGTGCTATATAGTAGGTCCATGTTATTTATTTTAAGTATATACCTGTGTGTATATGTTAACCTCAAACTCCTAATTTATTCCTCCCCTGCTTCCCCCTTTGGTTACCAAAAGTTAATATTCTATGTCTGAGAGTCTACTTCTGTTTTATAAATAAGTTCCTTTGTATCATTTTTTTTAGATTCCACACACAGGTAATATCATATCTGGCCTACTTCACTTAGTATGATAATCTCTAGGTCCATCCATGTTGCTGCAAATGGTATTATGTCATTCTTTTTAAAGGCTGAGTAGTATTCCATTGTATTTACGTACTACATCTTCTTTATCCAGTCATCTGTTGATGGTTTCGGTCGCTTCCATGTCTCGGCTATTGTAACTAGTGCTGCTATGAACACTGGGGTACATGCACCTTTTCAAAATATGGTTTTGTCCAGATATAAGCCCAGGAGTGGCGCTGGATCATAAGGAATCTCTTTTGTTTTTTAAGGAAACGCCATACTATGTTTTTTAACATGTAGTTCACTAATGATGGTGATGTGGAGCCTATTTCTCTCGTTTATTTTCCATCTATATGGAGAAGTGTATATTCAACCATTTTGTCCATTTAAAAAATCAGGTTGAGTTTTCTTACTATTATTCTAAACATTTATTTATATACATTCCAAATACAAGTCCTTTATCAGATACATGCTCTGAAAATACTCTCTCCTAGTCTGCTGCTTGTCCTTTCATTCTCTTAAGAATGTCTTTTGAAGGACAGTTTTCACTTTTGATGAAGCACAATTTATCAGCTTGTTCTTTCATGAATCACGCTGTTAATATCACATCCAAGAAATCTTTGCCTGACTCAAAGTCACAAAAAATTCCTTCAATATTTTCCCTTAGAAGATTTATGATTTTAGATTTTTCATTTAGGTCTAAGACTCGTTTTGAGTTAATTTTTGTATATGGTGCGAGTTACAGATCAAAGTTCAATTTATGGGCTATGGGTATCCAGCACCATTTGTTGAAAAGACCTCCATTTCCTCTTTTTTGTACTTTTGTCAAAAATCAATTTTGCAGTCTAATTTTAAACTCGCTCTTCTGCTCCATTAACCTATTTGTCATTCATGTGGTCAATATCATACTACAGCTTGTTTTTTAACATAGTTACAAAACATTTTTTCTTATGGTGAGGACTCTTAAGATCTCCTCTCTTAGCAACTTTCCAATATGCAGTACAGTATTACTCATTATAGTCATCATGCTGTACATCATAACCTGATGACTTACTAATTTAATAATTGAAGGTGTTACCTTTGACCCCCTTCACCCACTTTACCCACTCCTCCACCCTGCCTCTGGCAACCACCAGTCCCTTCTCTGCATCTATGAGCTTGGTTTTTATTGTTGGTTTAAATTCCACGTGTAAGTGAGACCATACAGTGTTTATACTGGCTTGGCAAAAAAGTTTGTTCAGGTTTACAGACAAACTTGAAGGAATTTTGATTCACCCTGGTGGCTCAGATGGTTAAAGAAACTGCCTGCAACGTAGAAGATCAGGGTTCAGTCCCTGGGTCAGGAAGATCCCCTGGAGAAGGGCATGGCAACGTACTCCAGTGTTCTTGCCTGGAGTATCCCACAGACAGAGGAGTCTGGTAGGCTTCAGTCCATGGGGTCGCAAAGAGTCGAACATGACTAAGCAACTAACACTCCAATATTTCTCTGTCTGACTTAATTCACTTAAATTCACTTAATTCACTAAATGCCCTCAAGGTCCACCCACGTTGTCACAAAAGACAAAATTCCATTCTTTTTAGGGCTGAATATTTCACTATATATATATGCTATATTTTTTCATCCATCCATCCAGCAATGGACACTTGGGTTGTTTACATGTCCTGGCCATCATGAATAATGTTGCAGTGAACATGGGGTGATGTATGTATCATTTCAAATTAGTGTTTTGACATGATAGGTTTTTTAATAAGTTGAAGTCAGATAGAGATAGGCTTCTAACTTTACTTTTATTTTTATAGTTATTTTGGCCATGTTAGGTCCTATGCATTTTTATAAAAACTTTAGAATCATCTTTTCCATTTCTGGCTTCCCTGGTGGCTCAGATGGTAAAGTGTCTGCCTACAATGCGGGAGACCTGGATTCGATCCCTGGGTCGGGAAGATCCTCTGGAGAAGGAAATGGCAACCCACTCCACTACTCTTGCCTGGAAAATCCCATGGATGGAGGAGCCTGGTAGGCTACAGTCTATGGGGTCGCAGAAAGTCGGACACGACTGAGCGAATTCACTTCACTTCACTTTCCATTTCTACCA